>NC_086448.1:784713763-785313763 GCF_028390025.1 Pseudophryne corroboree | reverse complement strand
TAGTAATCTGATTTCTCCCGTTTGCAGATGTCACGCTGTTATCAAGGGCCAGTCTACAAACTACTTTCCACAAGTGTGCTTAAACACTGTTGAATATATCCGTATAATTTCAAGTAGTTTGCAGACTGCCCCTTGCTCCCTGCATGAGTGAAAACCTGCAAATGGAAAATGCAGAGTCCTGTGGCAGCCATCGGGTTAAACCTGTTCAATAACCCTTTCCCATGTAGTGACCTCTGTGTGTGTGTGTGTGTGTGTGTGTGTGTGTGTGTGTGTGTGTGTGTGTGTGTGTGTGTGTGTGTGTGTGTGTGTGTAAAATATATATATATATATCTCTTACATAAGTTAGTCACTCAGTATTATTGTTCATTCTTTGTAACACTAATTTCTACAATGAGGCAATGTTGCAATACACTGTTGGTTGGTAACTCACTCCAAGCTCAGTAATACCCCTTTCACATCGCACTAAAAACCCGGTATCGACACGGCATATTGCCGTGTCGAAACGGGTCCGTGTGCGATGTGAAAGGTCCTTTGGTGAATTAGCGGGTCGCCTGACCCGGTAATTCAACCCGGTAAAAAAGAAGGGTTGATTACCGGGTCAGGCGCAGTGTGAATGGGAGCCGTTCCGATGCAACACGGCTCCCATTCACAGCATAGGCGGCGCAGGAGATGAGCTCATCTCCCGGCGCCGCCTCCACCCCTGCCCCTGCTGCGCCCTCCGCTGCTATGGCAACCGACCCGGTATATTGCCGGGTCGGAAAGCCAGCAACGGAGCGCAAATGCCGGATCCCACCCGGTAAGTACACGTTTGTCTTACCGGGTAGGATTCGGCATTTGCGGTCTGAATGTAGTATAACAGTTGCAGTGGAATCAGCAATGCAACATCTTGATACATATATTACTATTCTGTATCATTACCAACCAACAGTGTATTGCAACATTGCCTCATTGTAGAAATTAGTGTTATTATTTTACAACTTACCTGATTGATGGGACAATTACAGATCAGAGTTACTGAATCAATGCTGTTACAGCATCTTACGCAGTCACAATTTTGAATTTCATGTGTATATGAATAACTTGATATACACTATGGCCCTCATTCCGAGTTGTTCGCTCGGTAAAAATCTTCGCATCGCAGCGATTTTCCGCTTAATGCGCATGCGCAATGTTCGCACTGCGACTGCGCCAAGTAAATTTGCTATGCACTTAGTAATTTTACTCACGGCTTTTTCATCGTTCTGGCGATCGTAATGTGATTGTCAGGAAATGGGTGTTACTGGGCGGAAACAGGCCGTTTTATGGGCATGTGGGAAAAAACGCTACCGTTTCCGGAAAAAACGCAGGAGTGGCTGGAGAAACGGAGGAGTGTCTGGGCGAACGCTGGGTGTGTTTGTGACGTCAAACCAGGAACGACAAGCAGTGAAATGATCGCAGATGCCGAGTAAGTCTGGAGCTACTCAGAAACTGCTACGAGGTGTGTAATCGCAATATTGCGAATACATCGTTCGCAATTTTAAGATGCTAAGATTCACTCCCAGTAGGCGGCGGCTTAGCATGAGCAAATCTGCTAAAATCCGCTTGCGAGCGAACAACTCGGAATGACCTCCAATATACAAAGGAATGGACACATTCGCTATTTGTTTTTAATCTTTATTCACTTTATGTGTATTCTTTATTTTCTTTCACATCTCTCAGATTTTAATACTCCTCTCGTCAAATAATAAAGGACAATTTTAGTCCCAGTATGACATACATTTTTTTTTCTTTATCTACATTATTAGTCATAGGTGGACATCAAAGTCCCTATTGGTCAACATCAACACAGGGGAGCTTAAAATGAAATCTTAATCGGTTGTACATTTAAATGTCAGTTGGGTTGTGTGCACCCTAGTCAGAACGGGTTTCTTCCTCTTGTCCCCTCACTATGGGGATTTGATAATATAATGATATTTATATAACTGATTGTACAGTACATAAAATTTGTATTGCCAGAAAAAGTATTTGGTATTGACCATGTGGGATTTGCAATTTGTGGGATTTGTGTCTTCCATTCCTGTCTTTCTGTGCTCTAGAGAACTTCTAAACCTATATTTAATTTGAAGGGGCCCTGGACTCCACTAAATCTCTATGTGGCTGTGACCTTACCGAGAACTCCTAGTAGCGGAATGGCGCAAATCTTATTAACCAAACACGTTTATTAAATTTGCCTGTATGTGGCAACATGCTACACTTAGTATTTGAGTTTTCACCTGCCACTGCAGGACACACCCCTGAGTGACAATAAATGTGCCCATAGGTGGAGCTGGATTCACGCTCCACATTTTATTGCCAACTATAATCTCCCTGAAACTAGTTTTCAAAAGTAGGCAAGTATGGTGTACACTATATTTGGAACTCATTTCATCCCTCACAGTATTTATTTTGCTGCAGTTTTCAGGTCCTTTTGGGGCTGTTACATGAAGAGATAGTTACTTACCCATAACCCTTATCGTCTTTCTCATACTAGACATACCTTTATGACTTTAACCATGCTTTTAGATAACTAGAATCCCTATTGGTTATGGCGCAAGGATGGTTTATGTGCTGCTTACCTTCTAGTTTACGTTTAATGAAACAGTACTAGTTGACAGGTGACTGCAGCTGAGGAATTTTGGCTAATATTAATATTCGGTAATATAGTTTCCACTACATAGGTAGTTTGCATTTCCGTTTGCAGTTTATCTTATGACCTTGGGCTACGGCCGTAGCTCATGCTCTCCCCATTCTGGTTTGGAAAAGGAGGAGTTTGGAGCAATGCATTTTTTATTTAACTTGTGATTATCGGTATCCGTTCACATGGTCGACCATGTTATGGTCGACAGTCATTAGGTCGACCACTATTGGTCGACATGGACACATGGTCGACACATGAACATGGTCGACGCATGAAAGGTCGACACATGAAAAGTTCGACATGAGTTTTTTAACTTTTTTTTCTTTTGGGGAACTTTTCCATACTTTACGATCCACATGGACTACGATTGGAACGGTAAAGTGTGCCGAGCGAAGCGAAGGCACCATGCCCAAAGCATGGCGAGCGAACGCGGTGCACTAATTGGGGTTCCCAGTCACTTTACGCAAAAAGCGACACAAAAAAAGTTAAAAAACTCATGTCGACCTTTTCATGTGTCGACCTTTCATGTGTCGACCATGTGTCCATGTCGACCATGTCAATGTCGACCAATAGTGGTCGACCTAATGACTGTCGACCATAACATGGTCGACCATTCATACCGGAACCATGATTATCATACGCCTTTTGCTAATCCTTCCTATAATAAGCTATCACAATGTCTTCTATGCTGTGTTAAAAAACTATCATACTAAGTTCCTAGACCTACATGTTACGTTGTTATGATTTAAGACTTATTTTTTGATTATGTAAACTGTCTGAATGCATTTGCTTCAATAAAAAAAATATGTAAAAAAAAAAAAAAAGAATAGGGGGTAATCAGGTAGAATAGAATAGAGGGGGATATTCAGGTACAATAGGAAGGGGGTTGAATAAAATAAATTGTGGGAGGGGGATAATCTGGTTGAATAGAATAGGGGGAGTAGGTTATCAAGTTAATAGAATGAGGGGTAATTAAGTAGTCGGGTATATAGAGGGTAATCTTGTAGAAAAGGAAGGGGGTGATCAAGTAGAATAGGAAGGGGGTTGGTTAAAAATGATAGGGGATAATCTGGTAGAATAGAAAAGCGGGGTTAATTAGGTTTAATAGGTAAGGAGTACTCAAATAGAACAGGAAGGGGGTAATCCTGGAGAATAAGAGTTGGTAATATGGTAGAATAGAATAGAGAGGGACAATCGGGTCGAATAGGAAGGGGGGGGGGGGTAAATCAGGTTAAATAGGGTAGGGGACAATCTGGTAGAATGGGAAGTGGGGGGATAGTCTGGTAGAATAGGAAAGGGGGAGGGGGTACTCGGGTTGAATAGGATGGGGGTAAAGAATAGGAAAGGGGAGGGGGCAGTTAGGTTGAATAGGATAGGGGGTAATCCTGTAGAATAAGAAAGGGGGTAGTCAAGTAGGACAATTGGGTAGAATAGGAAGGGGGATTATTCAGGTTAAATAGGATAGGGGATAATAAGGTAGAATAGGATGGGGTAATCTGGTAGAATAGTATAAGAGGAGGCGGTAGGGGGTATCGGGCATAGGGCTCACCAGGAAGATTCCCGTTAGGCTGAGTTGTGTGTTGTCATGTGGCCCCACCCCCCAAATAACAGACAGCCCACCGCACTCAGTACACTGCACTATCCCCATTCATTGTTATTCCATCTCTGCAGTACAGCAACTCTTCCATCCAGTGATGCTACATGCCAGCCATGGCTACACGGTATGTTACACCTCTTATGCTGCCCATGTTGGGCCACTTGTACAATATATTACAGGGCCACTTTTATTTCCCAATTCGCCCCTGGTGTCAGACACAACTGCAGCAAAAGACACAAGGATGGCCGCAATTGCGTACAAAATACGCCCCTATGAGGAGGAATCCCTCCCTCCTCAACAGAAGCCACCCCCTCATTACGGCACCCGAAAACAGTCTGTTTATTGGGATTTCTTTTCGAGTCTACTCAGACCCCCAAAAAAATCCCGGTTAGCTGCAGCCTGCGGTTGCCTTCAGGGCTAATTGAATAGTACTGGGGGATCAATTAGCCCATGGTAAATTACTGCGGGAATTTAATTCCCCCTTTATGGCAGTCTAACTTTATTTTTGCTCAGAGTATTCAGCCAACAAAACAACATTCACGTTTTAGTTATACTGCGTCTCCATTTATACATTAACTGAAGGAAAAGCATAAAAAACAACTCTTATGTGTAAAATGTGTCAGTGTTAATATATATGCACTGAAAGTGCCGTGTGTATGAGAATTTAAGCTACAACATAGGTGCACTTACAGGTGGACGCAGTCCAGGTCCGTGTTCAGGCTTGGACTGGTCCACAGGGGTACAGGGGAAACCACCGGTGGGCACTACTGCCTGGGACCCCACCTCCTGCTCTAAGGATCAGGTTCCAGACTGTGTACTTGAATTATACATTATACATGTGTTACCTTATACAGGACTATGGTGTATTTTCTACAGTGCATTGCTGTTATTAATCTGTTACATTATCATGCATGCAGCAGCTGAATTTACTGTATATATCTATGAAGGGGCCCAGACGTTGCACTCTCTAATGTTTAGTCAAACCAATGAGGTGGCAGGCCATACCCCCTCTGCAGACTGGCTGCATCCCTAAACATAGGCCCCTACCACTGCATTTCCCGGGTGGGCCCTACATGCCCCAGTCCGACACTATCCGTGTTGCATCTTTGGTTGCAGCAGATCTGAGAATTTCTGTTAATGCTGCAGGAGACATATTTTGTGAAAAGATGGCCACATCCAGCTTCTCAGATCCTCTGCTGCTTGCGCCTGAAGGCATACCATCGAATCACCATCACAAACATTGCATGGGCTATCGGATAACTTTGCAACCTTAAGGTTGCCAGAATGTGCAGCTGCTGTGACCAGTGAATCTCGTTGACGCGGTCACTGGCTTTGTGATACCGTTTACAAAAACAGAGGTGACACACCTGTTTTCAAGGCCACCCCCCATCCCCGCCTGTCAATCAAGCTGCAGCTAAATCTGCACTGCAATGTAATAAAAACGTCTGTCAGTTGCAACCAAATCAAGGCCGCATCTGGGTCTGAACCAGGCCCCAGTGACAGTCAGAGCAGCTGTTATATAGACAGATGCAGGAGAGTCTTTTACGTTTATAGAAGCCACACTTATCGGGTTTTGTTTTTTTTAAGAAAATTGCTTTGCAGAAAACATTCCCAAAGCATTTTATTCTGAAGAACAGTATTTATAAATGCCTCTTGATATGTTAAAATGTCTATCCCCAACCATTCCTGTCATCTGTGTAGTAGGAGATCTCCCAAGTCAGCTTACTGCACAGCCGAGTTAAATTATTATGACCACCTCCTACACTTGACGTCAGCAGCGCGTAGCCCATGAAGTACGTCATGTGTTGTGCGCTGGCTTGGTGGGTATGTAAGGTGTGCGATAGTCTGTCTGCACACATATCACCCATTGCTGTCATGGGTAAAAGGGGCGATTTATCCGGGTTGCAAAAAGGGATGATTATCGGCTTTCGGGCCAAGGGCGGCAGTATTTATGAAACAGTGCAGACTGGGAACTGCCCGTGCGATGCTGTGGTGAAGGTGTATCGTGACTGGACAAATGGCACCACTGCGAATAACCGATGTGGAAACTGTGGAGCACCACATGCCATTGATGTGAGAGGTGACAGTCGGCTACGAAGGTACGTGAGGGCCGACCGACATGCTACAGTGGAGCAGCTCACTGTTAGATTGAACCTGGGGGCTATCAGGTGCGTAAAATGACAGTTCAGCCCGTCTAGCTGCTGTCCTCGCTGCACACGGCAGTTACTCTGGATATTAGGCTACGGCCACACTTATAGCGGTCAAGCAGGTCCCGCTGACGGGCCCTGCTTGTCCGGGAGGGGGGTTCTGTGTGCACACGGATCCTGTTTTGCGGATCCAGTGGCGGTGGGATTGCAGCACATGTTTGGGCGCCTGCATAGGCGCCCATGTGCTGTCTCCTTGCGGCCAAGCGGGTCCCGCTAAACGGGACCCGCTTGGCCGCTATGTGTGGCCGTGGCCGTAGCCTTAGCTGGTGGTCATAATAATGTGACGTGTATATTGTGTAATGGAGTCCCAAACATGGCTTGGGTATTGTTGACATTACCCAGTGTAATGTTTACAGCATATAAATAAAATCGCAAACGTCACTTTATCCATTTTAAAAACATTGTGTGGCTTTTCAGATAATTTCAGAGAATATAATCAAGGTGAAGTGTTATTTTTGTTCTCAGTAATTCACTCAACGCTCTGTTTCAATGATAGGGTTGTGTCTAGACAGTGGTGAAGACAGGAAATGTATATGATTATATTAGAAGCTACTGCTGTAAACTGTGGCCAAGGCCTGACTAAATTTACTACATTCAGGAGGCTGCACTGTAAATTAGAATGCTGATTATATGCCAGGATTTGCTTACAGTCGCTGCAAAGCAATATATGATACTACTGTACAGTATATATATTATTGAAGTGGCCAGTAGTGAGTAACTGATTAACATCAACACGTTACAACTTTCTGATTCTGTTACGGGACAGAAGTAGAAGTATAACGTCCAGGCAACGCTTATGCCTTAATAACAGCTACAGACCCTCGCCTGACCTAATCTCACGTCCTATAAGAAAATTTGAGCTAATTAAGATCATTTATAGCGACCCTTGAGCGCACCCAAACACTGTGATTAGTATTGGCTACCTGCACCTGCCTCTTGTGGGGCACAAGGGATACGTCGGGCAATATACAAATGAATGGATGCAATGTCAATCGTGTTGCATGGCATCAGGGTCGGACTGGCCCACAGGGGTACCAGGGAAACCACCGGTAGGCCCCACTCCTTCCTCTAGGGATCAGGTTCCAGACTGTGCACTTGTATTATACATGGTAGATATGTTGCATTACACTGCACTAGACTATTGTGTATTTCAAGCTTCTGTGGAGGCTGGCCACACCCCCTTTGTAGGCTGGCCACACTCCTAAGTATGGGCCCCTATAACTGCATCCCACGGTGGGCCCTCCATGCCCCAGTCCGACACTGCATGGCATACAGAGGAATGTGGCCTCAGACATGGAACACAGACATGAGCATAATTATACAGAATAAGATATCTGCATAAAGAACCACGACAAGACAGGGATACATGGATAGGATGCAGAGTGGGCAGACATGAGACATAATCTAGAATACCCTGTCCATCAGAACTTACATTCTAAAGTGAGAGGGTTAAAAGAGACCAAAGGCATAATGGGCACATGTGAAGCCTGGAAGGTGGTGAGACCTGGGCGATAGAGTCCTGGATGATGCTGGGGCCTGGATGAAAAGCACAGGTGGATGGGGCCAGTCTTTTCATGTGTTTAATATCCAGCCAGGTAAGTCACAGTGCAGGAACTGGTCCCATTTTCACCATGGGTCCAACTAGAAGAGGAGGCCGGCGGTGGGGACAGGGCTGCAGCAGGTCCTGGCAGCAGAGTACACGATGACAACAGGTCCAGCATGTACCCGGCCAAGGGGTCATTATTACAGGTTTTATTGTGATGCATTTTCTGCTCAATAGCTGCTGTGAATTCCACCATACAAGGCTCTCAGTACGAGTCATGCAATGCAGGGCAGGGCCTGTTTATAGGATGCATGAGAAAGTCAGGCTGACCGGGAGCAACTCTCGCCTTTCACCATCGCTAGCAAAAAACTACAGATTGTTTGATGGCAAGGTACAGGCGAAGGGGCATGTTCTTCTCATGTGCTGAAAATATGCTTTGGAATATGAAAGGGGATGATCGAAGCAGTCTTACAGCCACTCGGAAGGCGATCCAGCAGTCATAAGCGCACATTCTCTCTGCTCGCCCTAGGGTGGTCTTTGGGGTACATCAGGGTCGGCAACAGAAATATTGGGGCCCCATAAAGTGATGTCTCTAGGGCCCCTTCAGATAGATATATATATATATATATATATAAGCACAACATTATTTACTGCACTATGGGGGTAATTCCAAGTTGATCGCAGCAGGATTTTTGTTAGCAATTGGGCAAAACCATGTGCACTGCAGGGGAGGCAGATATAACGTGCAGAGAGAGTTAGATTTGGGTGGGTTATATTGTTTCCGTGCAGGGTAAATACTGGCTGCTTTATTTTTACACTGCAATTTAGATTGCAGATTGAACACACCCCACCCAAATCTAACTCTCTCTGCACATGTTATATCTGCCTCCCCTGCAGTGCACATGGTTTTGCCCAACTGCTTACAAAAATCCTTCTGCAATCAACTCAGAATTACCCCCTATGTAATAATCTGTTAATAAATAAATAAATATACAGTATATTTATTTATACCAATATATAAATCTGTATATCTCTCCTTCCTCCCCCACACACACCACAGTCTGTGTCTCTCTTTCTCCTTCCTCCCACACACACCTCACAGTCTGTTTCTCCCCAATGACTCCATCCTGCATTCCCAGCTCCTCCAGCCCATCCCAAAGCCCTGTGTCCCCTCACCAATCCACTCTTACCCCAGGGAGAGACTCACTGGCGCTGCACTCCCCAGTAACCAGACCCGAACATTGCACAGCAGGAACCATGCAGCCTCACACCCCACCAGAAGAGGCTGATGCAGAGCAAAGGAATCCTGGCCAGCGGAGCTGCTGCCACGTCCCGTAACTGCTTGCAACAGAGCTGGACCTGGAAGAGCGGCCCACACCGCCTACAGCTCGCTGCCCTATTTGAACAAGACGGCTCACTTCCCTGCCGGGCGTTAAGTGGAATATCCTTGGGGCCCTCTAATACTTGGGGCCTGGTTCAGGTGTCCCCTTTGACGCCCCCTGTCGCCGGCCCTGGGGTACATTAGTAATACTGTTAGAATCCTTGAAATGAGTGCATGACCTCTTTTCATTTAAATATAATTTAATGAAACATGAATAGTGACGCTCAAGTGTGTTCACACTCAGACCAGTCAACTGTTATTCTAGGGACGCATCTGCTGAACATGTTTCTGTGTCTGCAAGTCCGGTATCTGGATAACAGCTGTGCACAATGAGAAGAGATTTAGCATCTGGCTACGCTGTCCACATCTAAGGCTTGGCCAAGCAACGTCCACGCTCCAGCTATTGGGAAACTATTGCTGGACAGTTAAAGGGCCTTAACGACTGTGTTTTGGAACCTCTGCCATATCCTAATGCATATAGGGGGTCATTCCGAGTTGTTCGCTCGCAAGCTGCTTTTAGCAGCTTTGCACATGCTAAGCCGCCGCCTACTGGGAGTGAATCTTAGCTTATCAAAATTGCGAACGAAAGATTAGCAGAATTGCGAATAGACACTTCTTAGCAGTTTCTGAGCAGCTCCAGACTTACTCGGCATCTGCGATCAGTTCAGTGCTGGTCGTTCCTGGTTTAACGTCACAAACACACCCAGCGTTCGTCCAGACACTCCTCCATTTCTCCAGCCACTCTGGCGTTTTTCCCAGAAACGGTAGCGTTTTTTCACACACACCCATAAAACGTCCAGTTTCCGCCCAGAAACACCCACTTCCTGTCAATCACATTACGATCACCAGAACGAAGAAAAATCCTTGTAATGCCGTGAGTAAAAAACCTAACTGCATAGCAAATTTACTTGGCGCAGTCGCACTGCGGACATTGCGCATGCGCATTAGCGACTAATCGCTCCGTTGCGAGAAAAAAATAACGAGCGAACAACTCGGAATGACCCCCATAGTCGTACCCATCTAAAGACACCCTTCAATTTGGTAGATTACCTTTTGCAATTAAGAAAAAAACAACAACCTACAGTAACTGTAGCTACAACTGAAATAAAACGTACCATGGTCAACACTGGGCCTAATTCAGATCTGATCGCAGCAGCAAATTTGTTAGCTAATGGGCAAACCAGGGCCCTCATTCCGAGTTGTTCGCTCGCTAATTTTAGCAGCCGTGCAAACGCTATGCCGCCTCCCACTGGGAGTGTATCTTAGCTTAGCAGAAGTGCGAACGAAAGGATCGCAGAGCGGCTGCAAAAATATTTTCGAGCAGTTTCAGAGTAGCTTCAGACCTACTCAGCGCTTGCGATCACTTCAGACCAATCAGTTCCTGTTTTGAGGTCACAAACACACCCTGCGTCCGGCCAGCCACGCCTGCGTTTTTACGATCACTCCCTGAAAACGATCAGTTGACACCCAGAAACGCGTCCTTCCTGTCAATCACTCTGCGGCCAGCAGTGCGACTGAAAACATCACTAGACCTTGTGTATAAAAACATCGGCTGTTGTGAAAGTACGTTGCGCATGCGCAGAAGTGCTGCTTTTTTGCCTAATCGCTGCGCTGCGAACGGAAACAGCTAGCGAACATCTCGGAATGACCACCCATGTGCACTGCAGGTGGGGCAGATGTAACGTGCAGTTAGATTTGGGTGGGGTGTGTTCAATCTGCAATCTAATTTGCAGTGTAAAAATAAAGCAGCCAGTATTTACCCTGCACAGAAATAAAATAACCCACCCAAATCCAACTCTCTCTGCACATGTCATATCTGCCCCCCCCCTTCCCCCGCAGTGCACATGGTTTTGCCCATTAGCTAACAAATTTGCTGCAGTGATCAGATCTGAGGGGGTAAATCAGACCTGATCGCTAGGCTGCGTTTTTGCACAGCGGACGATCAGGTGCGTCGCTCGGGTAGAAAGTGGATCGCGGCTAAGCGATGGGTTTGCTCGACGGATCCGATCACACAGGCGATCGCAAGGAGATTGACAGGAAGAGGGCGTTTGTGAGTGGCAACTGACCGTTTTCTGGGAGTGTTTGGAAAAACGCAGGCGTGTCCATGCGTTTGCAGGGAGGGTTCCTGATGTCAATTCTGGTCCTGGTCAGGCTGATGTGATAGCAGTGACTGAGTAAGTCCTGGGCTGCTCAGAGACTGCACAAGATCTGTTTGTACAGCTCTGCTACACATGCGATCGCACACTTGCACAGCTAATATACACTCCCTCTGTAGGCGGCAAATATCTGATCAGAACAGTGCAAAAATCACTGCCCAGCGATCAGGTCTGAATTTACGCTCTAAATTAGGCCCTCTGCTGCACAGTGGCTAGCAATGCAGTATCACAGAGCTGGGGTCATGGGTTTAATTCCATCCAGAGCCCTATCCGAGTGGAGTTTGTATGTTCTCCCGCCTCAAAGACATGCTAGTAGGCTAATTGGCTTCTGATGAAATGAACACTAAAGTGGCCTACACACGGTGCAATATTTCTACCGATATGGACTATGTAGTCCATATCTGTAGAAAACACAGTGCATATCACACTGTGTGTAAACACCTGGCGACGCCGATGCGTGGTCCCACAGGATCGGCGTCGCAAGGAGAAATAGTGTGTGCAGGCAGGGTCGATATTGACTATATCGGAGGGTTATGCCTCCAGACACAATATAGTAAATATCGTCTGTCGCACCGTGTGTATGCGGCAGAAAGTATAGATTGTAAGATCCACTGCAACATGGACAGCGGTGAATGATTATTTTCTGGAAAGTGCTGCGCTATTGGTGCGCGCTATATAAATAACTGTTGATAAATATAATACATATCTTAATAAATATTATTAACCAGATAAGAACAATCAATAATATCATTTAAATAATTGAGTGGTATCACATTCAGTAATCAAGTATCCTTTACCGTTATAAAGATTCTATAATATCTGTGATGGTTCCTTATACCTCTATTACTGCACCCTGAGTATAGATAGTTACAGAGATCACCTCAAATAGGAGTTCTGGAGACTATTACATGCACCATCTCCAGAGGCGGATTTAGACCTCATGGGGCCCTAAGCAAGACACTGATTCGGGGCCCCCCTTTCTCAAACAATCCATAGCACTATACCCTGTCATCTCCGCACCTGGCTGTGCCTGCTGTGTTTGTGCCTCCTTCATTCGCATGTCCATGAGGCAGCAGCGCAGGTCCTACCTGCACTCCTGCAGTGGAGGCAGATTCCAGAGTCTTCTCTTGGGCAGTGTGGGGACCGATGCTGCTTGTCTCCAGCCTCCGCCACCACCAGCTCTCCCAGTAGCTGTGCTGCTGGCAGCCGAGGCTGGACCATACTTACCTACTTTCTGGCAGCTCTCTCCGGGAGAGAGCTGCCAGGACGGCTCAGTGGAGGGGCTGGGCAATGTCGAGAGGAGGGGGCGGGGAGGAGGCGGAACGGGGTGGGAGGAGGAGGGGAGCAGGCGGAACGAGGGCGGGGTTACAGCGGTACACATTTAAACCACGCCCCCCCCCCCCTCTGTAATGCCGCGATAACCGGCATTTTACAGCAGGGGGCGTGACTATGATGACGCGATTCAACAAGAATCGCGTCATCTACTGTCCAGACCACCCACTTTACTCTCAAAGTGGGTGGCCGGGCAGGGGGGAACTTGAAAAACCGGGAGACTTGTCTGCTCTTCCGTGGGGCCGGGAGGGTCACCCGATTTTCGGGAGCCTCCCGGCCATTCCGGGAGAGTAGGCAAGTATGGGCTGGACACGAGCAGAACCATCTACGAACAGCAGCGCCAGCAGGAGTGGATCTACACTCTTAGGAAGAGCTGGCAGTGGACATCCCCATGCTCTAATAGGTTTGTGTTACAGTTTCAGAGAGAGGAGGAGGCCAACAACAAAGAGGAGAGAGACCGTGGACAGGTGCAAGAAGCGAGATTCACGCTAGGGTTAATTTTTGTCAGGAGCCAATTAACCTATCAGCATACTTTTGTGTGGGAGAAAATCCACGCAAGCACAGGTAGACAATACAAACTCCACACAGTTAGGGTCGTGGTGAGAATCAAACCCATTACCTCAGTGCTGTGAGGCAGTAATGCTAACCATTTATTTTCTCCCTCACATTCTGCTAGGTAACGTCTTTTAAAATGAAAAATACAACTTTGTAATTTGCACTGTACATCGTTAACACTATATCCTCATGCTCTTGAATTACCGTGTTGCAGAATTATTGTGCAACTTAAAAATCAAACAGGATATTAACCCAAACATTACACTATCTGAAAAAATAAATGTATAGGATGAGCGGATTCGGTTTTACTCGGTTTTACTCGGTTCTCAAAACCGAATCTTATTGGCTATCCAAAACACGTGACATCAGTGAGCCAATAAGATTCGGTTTTGAGAACCGAGTAAAACCGAATCCGCTCATCACGATCAGCAGACACCAACTGGAGTATAATGATGAAACAGATTAATAGAGTGAAGGGATGAGGGGGCCAGACACAGTCACAGCCCCTGCACTGGACACTTCCTCAGCAATTAATCAGGTTTCTCCCAGCAGTTGGCACACTCAAGACCCCACCCCGACACATCTACTACACACACTCACTGACCACACGACATCCATTACAGAAACACGACTGCCAGGTACTGGAATTTTTGGGTATTGCAGTTGCATATCTGTGCATGTAATGACATCACCTCAAGCAACCTTGAGGTGACTGGTAGCACATAAGGGTAAATATGGGAGCATATATGGGATTATATATGGATGTCCAGAAAAAAAAAAGATATATATATGTCATATATATGTACACTGTATATACTGTATGTATGGGATAATATGTAGGTGTCCAAAAAAAGATGTATGTATATATATATATATATATATATATATACTTGTACTTTAACCCCGGCACTCACTGTATCCGCAGCGGGATGTATCTTGCTCCTGTGCCTTCCCCATCCGCAGGTTCCCCTCCGGTGTAGATAAACAGAGAAAAAAAGAGGCGGCACTCGGAGACTTGCAAATTACAGTGTATTCACAGCAAGTGACATCTACGTTTCGGGGACCAAACTCCCCTTCGTCAGGATAAAGTGACAGTGCATCAAACCAACTTAAATAGCATAACTCATTACTCACCCCGTGTGCACATGAATTCAATCATCTGTTCGTTACCAGCTGGGCACCCGTCGGAGCCTCCGCTCCGTGCTTCCGCCCTGATCAGCGTGGACCGGAAGTGACGTCGCGGGACCCCTCCGTTGTGTCCATGGCAACGCTACGTGTAATACAAATGCAACTTCAGTGCAGGCAGCGATAACACAACAATCATATCAAGAAAACAATACATCAACACTTAAATTGGATATTATTGTGCATAAAACGTGATGTTTAGCTAAAACTTATTTTACATATTCTTATGTTAAAACATGTTAGTTACATAATCGTAAAATTCCTATAAAAAACGGTGGCCTATTGCACCTGGCCCTATCATTCTGATTAACAGTTTGGAATGTCCATCAGACATCCTTTATCCCGGGTTTCAATTAACCCTTACACAGTGATATTACTGTTAAAAAGTAGACAGCTTATCCAAACTGACAGCCCTTACTCGCTGCCCTATTACTGGATCTATTAACGTGCCATAAAAAGAGGTATAATTATTCAAAGAACATTTATTGTTACTGACGATCCGACTAGAAAAGTGATTCTTAAATGAAGTTAATTAGGCCCAAATTGTCATTGAGCCCATTGGGTTTTAACGTGTTCAACCTGTGGATCCACATGGATTCAAGCTGTAGGAGCCTCTTGCCCCTATTGCCCCCCCGTAAAGTTTCCGGGACGTGATCTATAATGCGATGTTTAAGGGTGGCCATACTGTGGCGAAATTCCGCAAAATGCTTGGCAACAGGCTGGTCACCCCCTCCTGTAGCTAGTGCATTTCTGATGGCCAGCCTGTGCTGTGCCATCCTAACTTTGAATTGGCACTCTGTTTTGCCTATATAATAACGCCCACATGGGCATATGATGGCATATATAACGAATTTTGTGCTACAGGTTAGGGGCCATTTAATTTTAAACTTCTTTCCTGTGTATGGGTGGGCAATGGAATCCCCAGGTGACATATACGTGCAAGTAGTACACCCAATACACTTAAAACATCCATTTTTTCTTGTCATAATTATACCTCTTTTTATGGCACGTTAATAGATCCAGTAATAGGGCAGCGAGTAAGGGCTGTCAGTTTGGATAAGCTGTCTACTTTTTAACAGTAATATCACTGTGTAAGGGTTAATTGAAACCCGGGATAAAGGATGTCTGATGGACATTCCAAACTGTTAATCAGAATGATAGGGCCAGGTGCAATAGGCCACCGTTTTTTATAGGAATTTTACGATTATGTAACTAACATGTTTTAACATAAGAATATGTAAAATAAGTTTTAGCTAAACATCACGTTTTATGCACAATAATATCCAATTTAAGTGTTGATGTATTGTTTTCTTGATATGATTGTTGTGTTATCGCTGCCTGCACTGAAGTTGCATTTGTATTACACGTAGCGTTGCCATGGACACAACGGAGGGGTCCCGCGACGTCACTTCCGGTCCACGCTGATCAGGGCGGAAGCACGGAGCGGAGGCTCCGACGGGTGCCCAGCTGGTAACGAACAGATGATTGAATTCATGTGCACACGGGGTGAGTAATGAGTTATGCTATTTAAGTTGGTTTGATGCACTGTCACTTTATCCTGACGAAGGGGAGTTTGGTCCCCGAAACGTAGATGTCACTTGCTGTGAATACACTGTAATTTGCAAGTCTCCGAGTGCCGCCTCTTTTTTTCTCTGTTTATCTACACCGGAGGGGAACCTGCGGATGGGGAAGGCACAGGAGCAAGATACATCCCGCTGCGGATACAGTGAGTGCCGGGGTTAAAGTACAAGGATTTATTGGAGCTGTTTGCACTGCCACATGCAAGAGAGCCCCTTTCCCAAGGCACCACATTTAGTCCAGTTGGACCAAGTATTTCATCATTTCTCCAGGACTCATCTTTGCACCACTTAGCACTTACACCGCACGGTGAGTGGGGCAACACCACAAGCACGCACTTAAGCACAAGCACTTTTTTCAAGATGGCAGCTAGAGCACCTGAACCTTATGATGTTTCTTCATTTTTGCTGCACTGCGACACCTTGGAGACATTAAGCTTCTCTGATTTGGAAGCTGAAGCAATTCTGCACAAAGAACCTGCATTTGCTGAAGGGGGGGCTACCTCCAATACAGAGGCCATTAAAGAATTGCTTCGTCTCAGGAAACGTGAGGTGGACTATGTCTACCATAGTCGCACACTATCGGACTACTATAGGGCCAAACAACTACCGAGAGGCTTCAGGGTCCATAATGCACCGACGATTGGACGCCACAATATGGAATTTTGCAAAAAGTGGATCCAGGTGCTAAATAAGTGCTCTATGGATTTAATCCTCCTGGTTATAGAGGAATCTACCAGGGAAATAGAGAAAACAAAAAGCCTAATTACTCATTTGGAAACTGAGCATAAAGATCTGTTAACATCTGAACAATCCAAAATTCTATTGGAGAAATTAGAAACACAAGTCGAACAGTATCGCATTAATTTATTAAAATTTAAAAAAGAAAAATTCACTAAAGTCCAGTTGGACTACTCACAACACAGGGTATACCCGTGGCTAGGCGGTTTGGCAAATGTCAATCATAGGCCACGTCCACCTTTTAGGTTTAGACCACGGAGAGGTACGACAGACAACATGACTTCAGCCAGTGATTCTGATGATGCCCGAGGTTCCTCAAAATCTGGATCGCAACGGGGGACCCCTTTAGGGGCAAGAACCCGTGCAGGGTTTGCAGCACGGGGAGAAAACGTCGTTACACCAGAAGAGGTGGTCAAAACAAAAGACAAAATCAAGAAAAAACCCCCGAAGGGCAAGAATCACTGATCTTCAACCTCTCGTCGACTCCATTGACACAGGCTGAGGAGCGGGTAATGAACAAAGGGCTCACGTTCGTGCCCACTCAGTTTGGAGACGACTTTAGGTGGAAGGTAAACACCTATAAACTGCACCGCACTTTAAAATTAAAAGAGCACTTTAGTAAACAACCAGCCATTCCGGTGAAAAATCCGTTACCGCAGAGACTACAGAAACTGGGCCCAAGGTCGAGATTTGACCCGGTGTCATACAATGCCTCGATCAAAACTTTTCATAGGATGCTGGAAGCCGCCGACACAATGGATGAAAAGAGGTTACTAGTACACCATAACCTCCGACCAGATGAGAGAGCAGCCCTCAAATCATTAAGTAATAGAAAAGACATAGTCATACGCGGGGCTGATAAAGGCGGATCCATCGTCATTCAGGATATTGGGGACTATATGGATGAATGTTTGAGATTGCTCCGGGACCATAACACCTATAGTACTCTAAGTAAAGATCCATCACAAGAATTTAAAGAAGAACTCAAAGAACTGTTGGAGCAGGCTCGTGTTGAAGGCATTATCACTACTGAAATATATGCCAAATTATTCTGTGAACACCCAGTATCCCCTGTGTTCTACACCATACCCAAGGTCCACAAGGACGCACAGAGACCACCGGGCAGACCCATCATTTCCGCCCGGGGGTCTCTGTGTGAGCCAGTGGCCATCTACCTTGATGTCTTTTTGCAACCTTGTGTACAGGGTACCAGCACACACTTGAAAGATTCCAGTTCCCTGTTGAAGTTGCTGTCCAGCATGGAACGGGTACCTGATGGTGTGTCTCTGGTTACCATAGATGTTGCCAGCCTGTATACCTGCATTCCACATCAGGCAGGTATACAGGCAGTCAGAAGATTGATTACAGGCAACATCGCCTATTTAGGCCCAGACATCGACTTCCTTACACAGTTGTTACAATTCACTTTGTCACATAATTATTTTATTTTTGACGATACGTTTTTTCTTCAACGGACGGGGTGTGCTATGGGATCTTCCGTAGCACCCTCGTTCGCGAATTCTTACATGTGGGGGGTTGAATGTGATCTCTTTTTTTCCAATCCATCAACAGCAGCACGGTTATTTTTATACCGTCGGTACATTGATGATGTACTCATTTTATGGCGAGGAGAGATTTCTGATCTAATTGAGTTGGTTGAGACTCACAATCAATCTGACTGCCCAGCCAAACTCACGCTGGTTAGCAGCCCCCATGAAATTTGTTTTCTTGACATTTTGATTAAACTGAAAAATGGCAGGCTAGAAACTTGTTTGTATAGGAAACCTACAGACCGCAATACTATACTGCGACATGACAGTTTCCATCCACCAGCGACCATTAAAGGCCTGCCTTATTCACAGTTTCTTAGAGTATGCAGAACCAACAGTCAGATCCATACTAGAGATGTCCAACTCGATGAGATGGAACAGAGGTTCCGAGATAGAGGGTACCCTCAGCAATTACTCTCAGCAGCTCGCACTAAGGCGACTGCAGCCAAGAGAAATGACCTATTTACACTAAATAGGTCGAAAGACATGTCCAAAACCATCCCTTGGGCATGTGAATATAAAACGAATAGCAGGCAAGTACAACACAAATTACGTACCCTTTGGCCGATAGTCGCAAGCGATCCTGATCTTGAAGTGTTCAGGGGTACTCGAGTGATGTCCAGTTACACAAGGGGTAGGAGCATCAGAGACCATTTGGTGAAAACCGATATGTCCAAATTTAAAACAAGACCCACCCACTTTATGACAAGAAAAAATGGATGTTTTAAGTGTATTGGGTGTACTACTTGCACGTATATGTCACCTGGGGATTCCATTGCCCACCCATACACAGGAAAGAAGTTTAAAATTAAATGGCCCCTAACCTGTAGCACAAAATTCGTTATATATGCCATCATATGCCCATGTGGGCGTTATTATATAGGCAAAACAGAGTGCCAATTCAAAGTTAGGATGGCACAGCACAGGCTGGCCATCAGAAATGCACTAGCTACAGGAGGGGGTGACCAGCCTGTTGCCAAGCATTTTGCGGAATTTCGCCACAGTATGGCCACCCTTAAACATCGCATTATAGATCACGTCCCGGAAACTTTACGGGGGGGCAATAGGGGCAAGAGGCTCCTACAGCTTGAATCCATGTGGATCCACAGGTTGAACACGTTAAAACCCAATGGGCTCAATGACAATTTGGGCCTAATTAACTTCATTTAAGAATCACTTTTCTAGTCGGATCGTCAGTAACAATAAATGTTCTTTGAATAATTATACCTCTTTTTATGGCACGTTAATAGATCCAGTAATAGGGCAGCGAGTAAGGGCTGTCAGTTTGGATAAGCTGTCTACTTTTTAACAGTAATATCACTGTGTAAGGGTTAATTGAAACCCGGGATAAAGGATGTCTGATGGACATTCCAAACTGTTAATCAGAATGATAGGGCCAGGTGCAATAGGCCACCGTTTTTTATAGGAATTTTACGATTATGTAACTAACATGTTTTAACATAAGAATATGTAAAATAAGTTTTAGCTAAACATCACGTTTTATGCACAATAATATCCAATTTAAGTGTTGATGTATTGTTTTCTTGATATGATTGTTGTGTTATCGCTGCCTGCACTGAAGTTGCATTTGTATTACACGTAGCGTTGCCATGGACACAACGGAGGGGTCCCGCGACGTCACTTCCGGTCCACGCTGATCAGGGCGGAAGCACGGAGCGGAGGCTCCGACGGGTGCCCAGCTGGTAACGAACAGATGATTGAATTCATGTGCACACGGGGTGAGTAATGAGTTATGCTATTTAAGTTGGTTTGATGCACTGTCACTTTATCCTGACGAAGGGGAGTTTGGTCCCCGAAACGTAGATGTCACTTGCTGTGAATACACTGTAATTTGCAAGTCTCCGAGTGCCGCCTCTTTTTTTCTCTGTTTATATATATATATATATATACATACACACACACACACATATATATATATATATATATATATATATATATAAAAGATAGCATGGGTCCGGCACTACTCGATGAAATTCACTGTTGCATCGGTGCCTTCACATGTACTGCTGTACACAAATATAGTTACCCCAGTGCGGCATTCGATTCATAACAAACGGACTCTGGAGACCAGTAAAGTTCAACAACGTTTCAGTGCTCGCAAGCACTATCGTCAGGTTTATAAGATTAAACTGAACATTACATACCTTAAATACACGTGCACCCGTGAAAAACGCCGCGCCGGGGGTTGAGGAAAGACCTCCTCCTTTCCGGCCACAGCTAATTACGTCATCCTAAAGTGACTCCCATCACCATAGTAACATACAAACATTAAAACAGCGAATCTGTAAATGCATAATCACATGATTACTGAATCGAACAGGAAACATATCATCATTAACCACTAACTCTGATATATATTAATATAAATATCCGGTCATCCAAAACAGCTAAAGCTCAAATATTCATTTAGCCCACGCGGGGCTACTACATCTAGCCGGTGAATCCATTGTACCTCTCGCTGAATTAATAACCGGTTTCTATCACCCCCTCTCACTGGTTTTTTTACCCAGTCGATCATCCGATATTTAATACTTGCAATCGAATGTTTGTATTCTGCAAAATGACGTGCAACAGGTTGATCTGATCTTGTACTGATACTTAAAGCTGCTCTTATTGCAGACCTGTGCATTGCCATACGATCTTTAAATCTCCCCTGGGTCTTTCCTATATATGAGAGGCCACAGGGGCAGATTATCTGGTAAACCACATAACTCGAATTACAAGTAAGGTGGTGACGGATCAAGAATTTTTTGCCCGTATGGGGGTGATAAAATGAATCACCTGGTATCAAGAAACTGCAAGTTGTACAGCCACATTTAAAACATCCCAAGGCTTTTCTGGAGAGAAAATGAACAGGTTTACTTTCCTCATAGTTTCCTATATCAGCATGTACTAATAAATCTCTGAGGTTTTGCCCACGAGTATAACATGGCATAGGATCTACATCTCCAAACGGTAATTGTCGATCTGATTTAATAATGTGCCAATTATCTTTAATTACCATATTCACCTCCCTTGATTGTGTGTTAAATTGATTGACAATAGGCATCTTATTATTCCGTTGCTTAGTGTTAGTTTTTCTAAGCAAAGTATTCCGATCTATTTTTAGGACTTTATCCCGAGTATGTATTAACATTTCTCTAGAGTAGCCCCTTATTGCTAATTTCTCAATAAGGACTTCAATTTGTTCAGCTGCAATTTCACTATTTGCTTACAGTCCTAATTGTCATGGCACCTGATAATTGAAAAGTATCGGAATACAGGTTTACCCGTTTTTCTTGGTTTGATTCACTCAAAGACACTGGGTGTAAATTTTTTACAGCGGACTGTGGCTCATTGGAGCTTGTGGAGAGTTAAGATTGTGATATTGTTCACAGGATTGACAGTGGACATGGTATATTGAAGTGAATTTATAGGATACATATCAATCAGTACTGCTATCACAGATTGTATATGGTGTAATCATGGCTGAAGGCGGAGAGATTGAAACAGAGTATCCCTTTAACCCTGCATTATTCTCTGGTAGTGAGACTTTTGGATTCTCAGATGCCGAAGCTGAGATTATCTTGGAAACACAGTGTCTTAATGCACAGCCTGAGGCTGCTACTGGTGATACCTTGTACAAAAAATTATGGAAAATGAAAAGAAAAGAAATAGATTACCATTTTGATACGTTTGATTGGCTGAAGAAACCCACTTAGACATCAGTCAGAGTGGGTTTCTGGCATTCGGGGAAAGGGGGCCCATGTGAAAACATGGGTCCCCTTTCAGTTCGTGGTCGGGTGTCCGTTTTTTTATTTTTTCAAGTACGTGGATTACAAAAGGATTTACCGAGGAGCCTTCAACCATGGATTATGTGAGTATAATTTTTTCTACAGGTACACCATGGATTCTACTGGAGAAGAGGACCGACCTGCGTGGGAACATAAGGTAAGTATGTGTATATGGAGGTGTGGATGGATGTATTAAAGTTATACTTTCAAGGTGTGTGTGTGTAATGTCTTTATTGGGGTATTTTTTTAGTAGTAGTACTACAGGTACCAGCGGGCCCATTTTTCCGCCGCATGCTGGTACTTGTGGTTCTCCAAGTACCAGCTTGCGGGGGAGGCTTGCTGGGCCTTGTAGTACTGCTACTAAAAACAATATCAATCACTTTTCTCAAAGGCTATCAGCCCCCCATCCGCAGCCCATTGGATGGGGGGGACAGCCTCGGGCTTCACCCCTGGCCCTTGGGTGGCTGGGGGGGGGACCCCTTGATTGAAGGGGTCCCCACTCCCCCAGGGTACCCCGGCCTGGGGTGACTAGTTGGATATTTGATGCCACGGCCGCAAGGCACTGTATAAAAGTGACCCCCGGCTGTGGCATTATCTGTCCAGCTAGTGGAGCCCGGTGCTGGTTTAAAAAATACGGGGGACCCCTACTCTTTTTGTCCCCCGTATTTTTGGAACCAGGACCAGGCGCAGAGCCCGATGCTGGTTGCTTAAATATGGGGGAACCCCTGTCCATTTTTTCCCCATATTTTTGCAACCAGGATCGGCTCAAAGAGCCCGAGCCTGGTTTGCCTTAGGAGGGGGGACCCCACGCAAATTTTTTTCAGATAATTTAGAACATTTCCCCCCCCCTTCCCACTGAAAAACATGCACGGATCTCATGTATCCGTGCATGCCTATACAAACACGGGATAAAAAAGCAGGTCTGTTTTTTTTAGCACTTTTTCACGATTTGTATTTTATCACGGCAGTGTTTGGCAATTGTCGGCAGTGTTTGTGTTTTGCACTTTTTAGTAAATTCCCGATTTCTAGCAAATTGCAGGCGCATTTGACCGATGGTGTATTGATTCGTGATTTTCTCGTAGGACTTCCAAAATATTACGAATGCCCTCATCACTGCCGTGATTTTTGCTTAGTAAATTACCGAGATGACACTTTGAAGAAAAAACGGCATCTCGGTCAAAATCGGGACCTTAGTAAATATACCCCAATGTGTGGGTGTATTGTTTTCTCTTATGGGATGCAGTGTTTTGCTATGTATAGTGCACATTCATGGCACATGGTAATAAGATGTGCAGGTGTTTACAATATATATTAGAGCGGGCATTTTAAATATTTGTGAGGAAACAATTTGGCATTCACATATGGGCGCTCGTCCGGGATATCAGGGTCTTAATGATGCACTGTACATTACAAATGCGGCTGTAATTGACCGGCTCCGATGGACGCATCGCAAAGCTGATGAAAATAACATCCACGTGTATTGTTGTGTTATCAGTAAGCCAATGATATGAAATTTCAAGGGACAATGCGTTTCTCATAATATTTAAGATGCTAAAATGTATTTTTATTGTTGCAAAACAAGGTTCAAATAAGTCATATTGTGTTTGATTCAGATTGGATTGTTTTTCTGTTAAGTAGGTTTAAAAGTTGCTGCATAGCCTTGATATAGTTTTTTAACTCAGGCTTAAAATAACTTCTGGTGCTTGTATGGTGTGTGATTTCTTTGTGACTAAGGAAGCCGCATGGCCTGTCCTCCATTTTGGACTAACCACATGGCCTGTCCACCATTTTGTGTAATCCTCATGCATGTGGAAGGGGGAGGAGCAGTGGCCATTTTAGGACGGTCACTTTCTAAATAGCTGATTTTCAGTCTGCTCAGAATAATCAGCTTTCCTTGGTCACATCAAACACCATTTATGAGTTACCAATGCATTTATTTAACCCATGCCATAGTCAATTACAAATAGTTTCAATTGGGCCTAGTGAGAGTAAATGGTAAGATAAATGCTTGGCTTGGGGTAAGAAATTGCACAGATAGAAAAAAGAAAGAAAGGGGTTTGGTTTTTTCCCCCCTCTTTTTTCTTCCAAGACTTGTAGAATTTGCTTGCTATAAGATAGCCATTGAAATGCAAATTAACCTGTGTAACTGCTTTTTCTTAGCAGGAAAAAGCAAATAGCTTTGATATGCAAATAAGAAGGTAAGGTGTCTCATAGGAGACCAGTGAATGGTACATATATATAATATTATTATAATTATGTGTATATTTATCAGTGTATGTTCTGCAATGTAGCTATCCAATCTGAATCATATCATTTAAATTATTGATTATTGCTAGTCATTATAGATCTGTGTGAAATAGGATACATTTGTTGCTATATAGGTAAATTTGAAATAACAGTATTTTAAGGAAGTAAGCGTAAAGACACAAACGCAGGTCTGCATAAAAGTTTATACAGAACAAGTTGTGTCTAGTTGGCAATAATAATTAGTATTGTTCACATTTATAGAGCTGTGTCATTTGTTTTATTGCGGACGCAGGGTTTTGTACACGTGTCTCGGACAAAGTAAAGGACTGCGCACGCAGCGTAAGAGACACGCACGGTCGCGTGTTTGTGCAAAGTGCGTAAGAATGCGGGCGCTGAGTATAAATTATACAATAGTGTCATTTAGTTCAAAGGTGGGATAGTAGAAATTTAATACAATAGCACATAACTACCAGATTTCAAAAGCAGGTTACTCTAAATTTAGTTTAAAAACTGTATTGCCTCTGGGGTAAAGCTGCCTATCTGAATGAATTAAAATTTTCTGTACAGAAAAATCAAAGTGTATTTGAGTGAGCGAATGTAGGAGTGAGTGGATATTCGAACCCAGGGAATTCGGGATCCCGTCGTGTGGTACATCAAGTAAGTGGAGGCTTGGTGGCGTTAGGCGGCTGACTCACGTTAGTATAAGGTTTAATACGCAAATCGTGAGGTGATTTGCAGAGGAGCGTGATAGTGCATAGTATTGCGAAGTATTGAAATAAAAAAGGTTTTTGTATTACACTCCGGGCTGAGGGTCGCAGTTTGTACATCGACCCGTGGTCGTACGGCAGATAGGTAACAAGTACCTATACGCTGTGCGATTGGACTGCGTGTTTGTGGGTGCGATATATAGCTCAACTTGATACCCCTTTTACGAGCTTTTGCGTGGAATCGCGGTATCATTAGCGCTGTATAGAGCATACGCAAGCGTGATTTGTGTATAAAAAGTGTATAGGGAGTTTTCGCTGGTCTCTCTCAGGAAAATCTCCAGCGGTGTATATTCACTGGAAAAGGTAAGTCACTCCTAACACTTCCAGTGAATAGAAACCAATTAGGGACCTCACTGGGTACGCAGTGGTCACTATTGGAGTGAGTCGTGGTACTCAGCGGAGAAGGAGTGGGTGAAAGCGCTCTAAGAACTTTCACCGTCTATTCGTATTGTGCATTGGGGATTGCGTAAAAAGGGAAAAAGTCCGCGATGGGAACCAATTGCACAAGCGGTGGACGTTTTGTAGCCAGGGTTCAGGTTGAAGAGCCGCGGCCCAAGGGGTCAGCGAGGTTTGTTATGTGTGGAAAATATGGTTCACACACTGAAGACTTTTTATCTGAATGGGTACGTATGACTGACAAAGATAGGGTACCCTTCCCTAAGGTGAGCAGCTTTGAACCAGAGGTATAGCAGAACTTAAGGATAAAGATTTGTCTGTTAAAATCCCCCCCACCAAAAAAACAAAGGGTCAGACATACAAAGTGTTTAAACCTGTGGCAGCAAGAGGGGTTGGTCAGTTTGATCCTAAGGTATTGCAGGTGGTATGTCTAACCAAAGTCATATAAGACAAGAATGGAAATATAAGAACTGTTTAAACTTGTAGCAACAATAAACAAGTAGGAAAAAAAAAAAAAGAGAATGCAAGTACACCGCCATATGTAGATGTGGAAGCAGTTATGGCCAGCATACAAACTATAGAAAATAATAAAAATATGACAAATATGACTGTAACCTATATATGTACTAATGAATGTTGAAGTTTTATTTAGGAGGAGAAGGTGACCTGATTGTTTTCAGTCATTTCTCATGCACCCAGAGGAGTATCCAACCGGTAAAAGAAGAGCAGTAGCCTGTGGGGGAAGTGGCTGAGACCAGTGGAACAGGTAAGTATGGTATCATTTGTGTACATATATAGTAAAACCCAAAAATAAAACAAACAAAAAAAATCAAGAAAGTAACATCAGAAATGGAGAAAAATCTGTCCGCACATTAGTATTTGCCAGTAGGAAAGCGGACAGAGACAAGGTAACCCCCAGGTATTTCTTTCAGTTACCATATAAGAAGTATTCATTCCTAGTAATGCCCCTAGTAAAGATGAGCTTGGAAATATTTGTTGGACCATGTACAGACCCTTAATACGGGATGAGAAGGACTGAATGAAATACTTCGCATGACCTAGAAGCTTGTTAATTTTTTTAATTTTTTTGTTTCTTGCAGTAATAGAAAACTCTCCATCTGGATAAGATCACTGGTAAACACTAATTCGGCAAATGGGAGGTGGCTGTCTCTGTGCAAATGGACGGGCTCAATAAGGCATTGAGTGTCAGGGTGCAGACTTCTTTGCAAAATTGGAAAGGGGTCACAGTACCTAATCTTAGATAGCGTGTTATTGAGCATCACAAGAATAGTGCTAGGCGCAGAGAACAACAGGTGGAGAGGTTGAGGACGGTAAGTATACTGGCACATACAGGAAAGACCCATCAGTCCAAACCCCAGATCCCTAATGGTCAATAATATGTTACACTTGTAGGAAGGAAGGGCATTTTGCCAGAGATTGTAGGAGTAGTAGGACACATAGTCAATATAAATCCCCTAGACAGAAAACACAAGCCACATTATTAAACACATAGACGGGACCAAGGGACATATAGTAAGGAATCATAAGCCATATAGAAAACACAGATTCGGTTAATGGGAAGAACAAAATAAATGCAACATTACCCTTTGACAAAACTTGAAGACTAATGTCGCATTCTACTGTTCTAGATGCCGGTCCATCACAGGTAGAGGAAATTATCTCACAGATATCGGGTTCCCTATGAACTTAGGATGGACAGGACACTGGATTGATGGCTGGGATAGTCCCAATAGTGATGTGACAAACACAGGATTTTTTTTTAAGGGGAGTAGACCAAGTAGAGAATCACTTCCCCGTAGTGCCCAATCCAGTTGCCAAATTTTTATAAAATCTTCTTCACCTCTACAAACTCATCTGTCACCAACCTCTATTCTATTTCTCTACAGTTTCCTCTTCATCTTTTGCGTTCACACAGGGTGGTACAATACATGGACCCAAGTACAGTTCAAATTCCACATGCCTAGGTCCTTCAGAGTTCTGCCCGAACCCAGTATATCTCAACAGCACGATGACACCAGTATTACTGCAGTGTGCCTTGTCATGCACAAAGGGTGGAGAATGGGAATACTGGTGAAGGGAAATTTTGTTTAGACACTGATATGCCTGTTGGTGAATGGCAAACCTGACATTTTCTTTTTCTTTTTCTTCTTCTTTCTCTCCTCTAGAGATGTTTCTTTTTTCTTTGAGTTATGCTCATGGTACTCTACATTGCAAATGCACGATAGTTAAATTAAGATACAAAAAAATTGTGTTCCCTACAGGAAAAGGCAGTCTGGAGGACAAAGGGGTATGGCCAGGAGTCCTCAGGACTGTGGGCAGGTGGACACGGTAAGCCAGTCTCCCCCAGAGAATACCTTCCAAGTCTAGCTGAGGTGGCACACGGTCTGACTCATCTAGGCAAAGAGGGTAGGTGCAGGCTGATGAGAGCCTACTGGTGTGCGCCAGGATTCTATTCTTATGCAGGTAAGAGAGCAATGACCTGTCTTGCTTGCTTGAGGAAGAATACTGCCGCCAAGGATGCTGCTGTGTTTACCGCAAAGAAAAATTGCACAGAAATGTGTGTGTAGATAATGTTACCCCTAGAAGTAGGAGCAAAGCTTGAAATTGTACTATTGTGATCATAGATACTGCCACTAGTATTATGTAGCTTCGGAACCACTCCCAGATCTTCACTTAACGAATCACCCTCTTCAAAATTTGGTTTTGGTATTTGTGTTTTTTTTTTGGTTGTTTTTGGAAGACAACCTCATGTCATGATTGATCCGCCCAATGATAAGAAATACACCAATGAGGTGACAGTACAGTACCTTATTGAGATGAGCCAGCATTTGAGAACTTGACAAAAGAACTTGAAACTGTTGATTGCTGGTATGCCAAATACTAACTGTCTTGATTGTGAACCAAGAGACTGTGTGATTGTTCTTACGCTCAGGTTGCCTAATAGACAGGTGGGAAGGACAATACCAAGTTTTGTTGACAGCACTAAAGGTCACCGAAAGAGAGACTTGGGTCCACTCGTCCCACTGCAAGAAGGTCGCTGACCCGGAGAGAACTCATGACAAAGTAGTTTACTGCTCACATTCATCGAGTTTGTGTAGTTTGGTAACTGTGTGTTCGAAGTGAACTGTGTGTTCCAAGTGAACTGTGTGTTCAAAGAGCAAGGTGGAGAGCAAAGTGAACTGTGTGTTCCAAGTGAACTGTGTGTTCAAAGAGCAAGGCAAAGAGAACCTCGTATCACTAGAGACTCTGTTCTGTGAAGACTGAGAGGCGGCACTGTTGAACACTACCTGAGCGTACTAAAGGACTGCAGAAAGACCAGTCATTGTAATTGATTTGTTATGAACAAGAGTTGTTTTGTTCTATTTCTCTTTTCTCTCTTTCCCGCTGACAAACATTTTCTTTCAGGATATTCTATTTTTGCGAGGTTTTTTTATGAGGAGTCGAGTGTGGGACTGGAACTGGTTCTGGAGGAAGGAGTGATTTCCTTATAGGATCCCAGGATTAGCCGATCAGTTTGTTAAAGTCAGAGAAAAATCAAAGTTCTAGTAGTTATGAAGTTCAGAGGTAATCAGGAACAATCAGACAATGGCTATTCACACATTGCAGATAAAGAGGTCATTAATATATGTGGAAGAAAGGTTTATGAGTGGCTCTCCCCGAACTCCGAAGGTTTATGTTATTTAGGAAGGACACTACTTATAACCCTTGTTCAATTATTAAACAGACCTAGCATACGTTCCTGAAATGGAAACAATGTTCAGAAAATGATAGGAATATGTAGAGCATGAAAATTTTATATGTCACTGTCACGATTTGTTTGTGTCTTCATCTACCCAGCAGAACCTCAATCGAATCCAAACATCAGTGTACAAAGACGTAGGTACATGTATGTGTGAAATGTTCGTCGCAAATCAGACATTATAGGCCAAAACACTGTCCCAGCATACTCTATAGGTTGAATGTTGTCCCACACCCAACCAGTGGTCCCGTGACCGCCGAGTGCATATAGAGGATGTCTCGTCCTCCTCCCTGTCTTCCCCAAATATAGTCAAGTGTCTGATTTGTGAAATGCATACATACTTGTGTCTAGGTCACCGATTATGGTATGAAATATTTTTTTCTTATGTTAATAATTGATGGCAGTTATTGTTCACTGCCAAAGGGTGGACTGTCGAATTCAAAAATATTACATAAAGAGAACATACAAACTACACACATTATGAGTCGCTATACTTGCAAATACGCGCAGCGACACAGCAATATATGGTAACACACGCATTTACACGGACATGCCACAGAGATGGATTCGACACTTATTTCATACAGTACCTAACTATAATAATATCAAGCGCCAGAGATCATGATGATTTAAAATTATAGATAATGAAGTAATGTCATGTATGTGTATTATTTGAACGAAACCAGATAGACCTGTCATATTTACTATTAAAGCAACCAGATTAATGTGTAGATTCATTTGATATTTGTTATAAAGTTGTAGTAAATTCCAACAAATAATTATAATTAAATGTATGTAAGCTAAAATCACTTTTATTAGAACAATAGATATTCCAAACAGGTAGTGGACAGAAAGCTTAGGCCAGCCGCTTTGGATGTCCCCAAGGCTGAACCTGTTCAGCATATACAAAGAGACTAGTGACTCATCATGAATGAGTGAGTCCCCTCCCCCAGAAACTAGATAACACACTGCTGACCACACAGGAGGTTAGTTCCTGTTTTGGTCTCAGAGGAAGATGGAGTCCCAGCATTACTTTACAGAGAGAGAGAGAGAGAGAGAGAGATAAGATACATTGAGGGAATGGTATTGTATGCTGGCATGTAACTGTAACTGTATGTTTTAACTGCTTACTGTGTGAGTGTAACCATGTAACTATAGGTATACTGTACTTTGTAATATATTGAATCCATATCTTTTTAATAACAAATATATACATCAATGAGCTTTGGAACTCAGATAATGTGTGGGTGTATTGTTTTCTCTTATGGGATGCAGTGTTTTGCTATGTATAGTGCACATTCATGGCACATGGTAATAAGATGTGCAGGCGTTTACAATATATATTAGAGCGGGCATTTTAAATATTTGTGAGGAAACAATTTGGCATTCACAAAAGTGGAGAAAACGGCCCAGATGGAAATCTACCGTAGGAGCATTCTTGGCTTCACACCAAGATACATACTTCCTCCAGATACGGTGATAATGTTTTGCCGTCACCTCCTTCCTAACCTTTATCAGAGTAGGGATGACTTCCTCCGGAATACCTTTCCCAGTTAGGATTCGGTGTTCAACCGCCATGCTGTCAAACGGAACCACGGTAAGTCTTGGAACATGCAGGGCCCCTGTTGCAACAGGTCCTCCCTGAGAGGAAGAGGCCATGGATCTTCTGTGAGCATCTCCTGAAGATCTGAATACCAGGCCCTTCGAGGCCAATCTGGAACAATGAGTATTGTTTTCACTCTTTTTTGTCTTATGATTCTCAATAGTTTTGAGATGAGAGGAAGAGGGGGGAATACATAGACCGACTGAAACGCCCATGGTGTCATCAGGGCGTCCACCGCTACTGCCTGAGGGTCCCTTGACCTGGCACAATACCTCCGAAGCTTCTTGTTGAGGCAGGACGCCATCATGTCTATGTGAGGAATTCCCCAAAGACTTGTTATCTCTGCAAAAACGTAACTCTCCTGGATGGAGATCGTGTCTGCTGAGGAAGTCTGCTTCCTAGTTGTCCACTCCCGGAATGAAGACCGCTGACAGAGCGCTTACGTGATTTTCCGCCCAGCGAAGAATCCTGGTGGCTTCCGCCATTGCCACTCTGCTCCTTGTCCCGCCTTGGCGGTTTACATGAGCCACGGCTGTGACGTTGTCTGATTGAATCAGAACCGGTAGGTCGCGAAGAATATTCTCCGCTTGTCGTAGGACATTGTATATGGCCCTCAATTCCAGTATGTTGATGTGTAGACAAGCCTCCTGGCTTGACCATAGCCCCTGAAATTTTCTTCCTTGTGTGACTGCTTCCCATCCTCGAAGGCTCGCGTCCGTAGTCACCAGAACCCAGTCTTGAATGCCAAACCTGCGACCCTCTAGAAGGTGAGCACTTTGTAGCCACCACAGGAGAGACACCCTGGCCCTGGGGGGACAGGCTTATCTTCTGATGTATTTGTAGAATGGACCCGGACCACTTGTCCAGGAGGTCCCACTGACACGTCCTTGCATGAAACCTGCCGAAGGGGATGGCCTCGTAGGCTGCCACCATTTTCCCCAGAACTCGAGTGCATTGATGAACAGACACTCTTTTTGGTTTTAGCAGGTCTCTGACCATGGCCCTCATTCCGAGTCGTTCGCTCGGTATTTTTCATCGCATCGCAATGAAAATCCGCTTAGTACGCATGCGCAATATTCGCATTGCGACTGCGCCAAGTAATTTAACAATGAAGATAGTATTTTTACTCACGGCTTTTTCATCGCTCCGGCGATCGTAATGTGATTGACAGGAAATGGGTGTTACTGGGCGGAAACACGGCGTTTTATGGGCGTGTGGATGAAAACGCTACCGTTTCCGGAAAAAACACAGGAGTGGCTGGAGAAACGGGGGAGTGTCTGGGCGAACGCTGGGTGTGTTTGTGACGTCAAACCAGGAACGACAAGCACTGAACTGATCGCACAGGCAGAGTAAGGTTGAAGTTACTCAGAAACTGCAAAGTAGTTTGTAATCGCAATATTGCGATTACATCGGTCGCAATTTTAAGAAGCTAAGATACACTCCCAGTAGGCGTAGGCTTAGCGTGTGTAACTCTGCTAAATTCGCCTTGCGACCGATCAACTCGGAATGAGGGCCCATGTTCTGGAGGTCCCGGGCTTTTTCCATCGGGAGAAAAACCCTCTTCTGTTCCATGTCCAGAATCATGCCTAGGAATGATAGTCGAGTCATTGGAAACAATTGTGACTTTGGCAGATTGAGAATCCAACCGTGTTGTTGTAGCACTCTCAGGGAGAGCGACACGCTCTTCTGCAATTGATCTCTCGATCTCGCTCTTATCAGGAGATCGTCAAAGTATGGGATAATTGTGACTCCCTGCCTGCGCAGGAGCACCATCATCTCCGCCATCACCTTGGTGAAAATTCTCGGGGACGTGGAAAGCCCAAACGGCAACGTCTGAAACTGGTAATGACAGTCCTGTACAGCGAATCTCAGGTACGCCTGATGAGGAGGATATATGGGGACATGAAGGTATTTTAGATTTAAAATGGGTCTGGCCGAACCATCCTGCTTCGGGACCACGAACAGGATTGAATAGTACCCTTTCCCTTGTTGGACTACGGGAACCTTGACAATCACTTGCTGTTGACACAGCTTTTGAATTGCTGCTAACACTACTTCCCTCTCTGGGGGAGAAGCTGACAAGGCCGACTTGAAAAATCGGCGAGTGGGCACCTCTTCGAATTCCAGTTAATAGCCTTGGGATACAATATCCAGCGCCAAAGGATCCACGTCTGACAGAACCCAGACCTGGCTGAAGAGTCGAAGACGTGCCCCCACCGGTGCGGACTCCCTCAGTGGAGCCCCAGCGTCATGCAGTGGATTTAGTAGAAGCCGGGAAGGACTTCTGCTCCTGGGAACTAGCCGAAGCAGGTGTTCTCTTCCCTCTACCCTTACCTCTGGCGAGGAAGGATGTGCCCCGACCTCTTCTGGACATATGCGACCGAAAGGACTGCATCTGATATTGTGGAGTTTTCTTTTGCTGTGGGGGAACAAAAGGCAAAAAAATAGATTTACCCGCGGTAGTTGTGGCAACCAGGTCTGCGAGACCTTCCCTAAATAAAACTTCACCTTTGTATGTTAAAACCTCCATATGCTTCTTTGAGTGGGCATAACCCGTCCATTGGCGGGTCCACAGGGCTCGCCTAGCAGAAATCGCCATGGCGTTGGCTCTCGAACCTAGCAGCCCAATGTCTCTTTGAGCGTCTCTCATATATAAGACTGCGTCTTTAATGTGACCTAAGGTCAATAAAATGGTATCCCTGTCTAGGGTATCAAAGTCATTTGACAAGGTATCTGTCCAAGCTGCAACTGCGCTACATACCCATGCCGATGCTATTGCCGGTCTGAGTAAAGCACCCGTATGCGTATAAATAGATTTTAAGGTAGTTTCCTGTCTGCGATCAGCAGGATCCTTGAGGGCTGCCGTGTCTGTAGACGGTAGCGCCACCTTCTTGGACAGGCGCGTTAAAGCCTTGTCCACCCTGGGTGAGGATTCCCAGCGTACCCTGTCCTGTGCAGGAAAAGGATACGCCATAAGAATCCTCTTGGGAATCTGCAGCTTTTTGTCTGGAGTTTCACAAGCTTTTTCAAATAACTCGTTCAGCTCATGAGATGGGGAAAGGTTACCTCAGGTTTCTTTTCCTTATACATGCGCACCCTTGTGTCAGGGACAGAGGGGTCATCTGTGATATGCAAAACATCTTTTATTGCAATAATCATATAATGAATACTTCTGGCCACCCTTGGGTGTAACCTCGCATCATCGTAATCGACACTAGAGTCAGAATCTGTGTCGTATCAGTGTCTGCTATTTGGGATAGGGGACGTTTTTGAGACCCTGAAGGGCCCTGTGACCCAGTCGAAGCCATGGATTGACTCCCTGCTTTTTCCCTGGACTCTGCTTTGTCCATTCTCTTATGTAATAAGGTCACATTTGCATTTAAAACATTCCACATGTCCAACCAATCATGAGTCGGCGTTGCCGACGGAGACACCACAATCATCTGCTCCACCTCCTCCTTAGATGAGCCTTCCGCTTCAGACATGCCAACACACTCTTACTGACACCCCCACACACACAGGGATATAGTTATACGGAGACAGTTCCCCAATAAGGCCCTTTGGAGAGACAGAGAGAGAGTATGCCAGCACACACCCAGCGCCAACTGACACTGGAAACAATTTCCCAGATAATATAGCGCTTTTATATATAATTAACTGTGTAATACACTCACTGCGCCTTACAAGTGCCCCCCCCCCTCTTTTCAGCCCTGTGTCACCGTGTTCAGCAGGGGAGAGACCGGGGAGCCAGCTTCTCTGCAGTGCTCTGTGGAGAAAATGGCACTGGTTAGTGCTGAGAGCCCAAGCTCTGCCCCCTCCAGCGGCGGGCTTCAGTCCCGCTCAAATGTATAAACTGGCGGGGGATTTATATAATTACTGCCTCCGCAGCCTATATACATATAAATGCCAGACTTAGAGATTTATATTGCTGTCCAGGGCGCGCCCCCCCCCCCCCTGCGCCCTGCACCCTGCACCCTGCACCCATCAGTGCCTGCCAGTGTGTGTTGTGTGTGGGAGCAATGGCGCGCAGCGTTACCACTGCGCGCTTACCTCAGGGAAGATCTGAAGTTTTCTGTCGCCTTAGAAGTCTTCTTTTCTACTTATACTCACCCGGCTTCTATCTTCCGGCTCTGTGAGGAGGACGGCGGCGCGGCTCTGGGACGAACGGCGAGGGGAGACCTGCGTCCCGACTCCCTCTGGAGCTAATGGTGTCCAGTAGCCTAAGAAGCAGAGCCTATCACTTAAGTAGGTCTGCTTCTCTCTCCTCAGTCCCACGATGCAGGGTGCCTGTTGCCAGCAGTGCTCCCTGAAAATAAAAAACCTAACAAAATTCTTTTTCACAGAAACTCAGGAGAGCTCCCCTGTAATGCACCCAATCTCCTCTGGGCACAGGATCTAACTGAGGTCTGGAGGAGGGGCATAGAAGGATGAGCCAGTGCACACCCATTCTAAAGTTCATGTCTCCTGCGGAGCCCGTCTATACCCCATGGTCCTTACGGAGTCCCCAGCATCCTCTAGGACGTAAGAGAAATACTGACATTACAAAGGTAGTATTGCTGGACTACCCAACAATAACTGCTGACATCACAAAGGCCCTATTGCTGGACTAACCATCAGTAACTGCTGACATCACAAAGGTCGTATTGCTGGACCACCCATCAGTAACTGCTGACATCACAAAGGTAGTATTGCTGGACTACCCAGCAGTAACTGCTGACATCACAAAGGTAGTACTGCTGGACTACCCAACAATAACTGCTGACATCACAAAGGTAGTATTGCTGGACTACCCAGCAGTAACTGCTGACATCACAAAGGTCGTATTGCTGGACTACCCATCAGTAACTGCTGACATCACAAAGGTCTTATTGCTGGACTGCCCATCAGTAACTGCTGACATCACAAAGGTAGTATTGCTGGACTACCCAACAATAACTACTGACATCACAAAGGTAGTATTGCTGGACTACCTAGCAGTAACTGCTGACATCACAAAGGTCGTATTGCTCGACTACCCATCAGTAACTGCTGACATCACAAAGGCCCTATTGCTGGACTAACCATCAGTAACTGCTGACATCACAATGTCATTATTACTGGATGCACTATTGCTGGACTACACAGCAGTAACTGCTGACATCACAAAGGTCGTATTGCTGGACTACCCATCAGTAACTGCTGACATCACAAAGGTCTTATTGCTGGACTGCCCATCAGTAACTGCTGACATCACAAAGGTAGTATTGCTGGACTACCCAACAATAACTACTGACATCACAAAGGTAGTATTGCTGGACTACCTAGCAGTAACTGCTGACATCACAAAGGTCGTATTGCTCGACTACCCATCAGTAACTGCTGACATCACAAAGGCCCTATTGCTGGACAAACCATCAGTAACTGCTGACATCACAATGTCATTATCACTGGATGCACTATTGCTGGACTACACAGCAGTCTAGGGGTAGATTTACGAAAGCTTCTTAAAATGGTGATGTTGCCCACAGCAACCAGTCATATTCTGTTATTTTATAGGACGCAATAATGAAATAATAGATAAATAATAGCTAGAATCTGATTGGTTGCTACAGGCAACAACACCACTTTCCATTTTTAGAAGCTTTTGTAAATCTACCCATCTGTGAGAACAAACATTCACACTCAAGGCTTTTGTTGTAGATGCATCCTAGCTACACCATGTGGGAAATTACATAGGTTGAGCTTACCTGTTAAAACCATTTATATTGTTTATATCTGGATGAGTACTGCGTTATAAATGTAATATTTAATTAAATCTTTAAGCTCTGGTTACGTCTCATCGTCATAGCATACTGTAGTAAATAAAGAACATGGGCCCTCATTCCAAGTTGATCGCACGTAGCAACTTTTTGCTGCTCGTGCGATCAACTTGACACCGCCTATGGGGGAGTGTATTTTAGCATATCAGGGCTGCGATCGCTTGTGCACCCTGCTATGCTAAAAAAGTTTCCTGTAAAAGATGACCAGGGTAAGAGTTACTTACCCTGTGCGACGGATCCAGCGACGAAGGTCCCTGGATTGACGTCAGACATCCGTCCTCCAAATGCCTGGATCCGCCTGTGTTCGCCTCACCACGCCTGGATAATGGTCAGTTGCACCCCCCCCCCCCCCCCGGAATGCCTCCTGCCTGTCAGTCTTCATGCGATCGCCACTGCGATCACTTTCTGCGCTGGCGGCGTCGCTGTCCGGCGATGGCCGTCACCGGGCAACGATGCGCGGGCGCATTGCAGGCACCGCAGTCCCGACCCTTCCGCACTGCAGCAAAGAACCGCTGCGTGCGAATGGGTCGGAAGGACCCCTACTATCAGCTCCTGAAATACAGGGAAATCCACATCACTCCAGGTGATATTATTAAAGAACTTGAAATGCACTACTTCAAAGTAAATACACCCAACGTAGAGGCAGAAGTCTCGGCACCACTCACCGCTGGCTCAGTTTAGTAAATCACATTTTTGTAGTCTGATTTGAGACATAATCTTCCATATAAATCCTGTAAACTTATATTTAGCTGGTCAGTCTCACGTGAAAATCACTAAAATTCCTTTTTGCCAACTTTTTTGATACTGAATTTCCTTTTTTTTTTGTGATTCATACAATGAATAAAAATGTGTTGTCTATTAGAGTATGCAGTCATTAGGTCAGAATTTAGAATATTGACACAGATTTATATATTAACACTGTGAAGCTCTAAAGTGTCGATAGTCCATGTCGGTGATAGGTTAGGGCCGGGTTAGGCAGCGGTTAGGGCTCAAATACAAGAAAATTTCACTTTGTTATGACTTTGTCAACATTTTGTACCACATCCAGCTGGCAGAGAATATAAAATACTTTTACTCACATACAAGGCTATTAACCAAACTGCACCAACATACATCTCTTCACTCATCTCAAAATATCTCCCTACCCGACCTCTCCGCTCTGCACAAGATCTACGTCTCTCATCCACACGCATTACTTGTTCACACTCAAAATTACAGGACTTTATCCGGGCTTCACCCACTCTGTGGAATGCCCTCCCACGCACAGTAAGACTCGCCTCTAGTCTCCAAACCTTTAAATGTTCCCTGAAAACTCACCTCTTCAGACAAGCCTATCAAATTCCAGACCCACCCACATAACCTTCAGTGCTTCCCTATCTAATTACATCCTCTGTAGAGTATTCATAACATCACATATCTTGTCTTTCTTTAGTCTCACACCCTCCTGACACTTGGATAACTTTGTGGGGTATCATCATACAACCCATTAAGAACCTAGCAATCTGGTGGACCATTATGCAATAGGTAGCATCTATCCTTGTGTATCTATGCCTATTTCCCTATAGATTGTAAGCTTGCGAGCAGGGCCTTCCTACCTCTATGTCTGTCTGTTTTTACCCAGTTTTGTTCTATCACTGTTGTTCTAATTGTAAAGCGCAACGGAATATGCTGCGCTATATAAGAAACTGTTAATAAATAAACAAATAATTTCATATTAAATGTGGACAAATTATAAATTGGAAAAACATAAACATGTGACGGCACACTTGAAATAGATAATAGAACATTTCACAAATAGACCACAATAGGTCACAGTGCCTACAAATTCTACAGTATTGTATGGATTGATGGGCTGAGACATCAAATAACCTTTGATAATTTTATAATTATGCATAGAAATCAGTGGTTGGATTCATTATAATATCTGAAAAGTGTCTCTTATGCCAGATGAGCACCCATCACGTACTCAGCTCAATTATAATGATTACTGACGCATTTCTCCACTTGCAACTAGTGGTTTCTCCAGTCTGTCCCTGATTGGTAGAGAGAGATGACGGAGACAAGGGGCCTAAGGTGCTGAAATATCCAGGCAGGCCCCTAATGAGGAGAGTCTCTGGTCAGTAATTAGGTAGGAGATGCAGCAAATCTTCTGAAAAGATCAAGTGGTGGTTTTAATCATAAGCAACCAATCAGATTCTAGTTATTGATCCAATACATTCTTTAAAATGATAGCTAGGATCTGATTGGTTAAAACCCCTTCACTTTAAGTGTGCAGGTCATACATTCCTTCTCATCAGAGCTGCAGCAGAATCTCAGGTTAATGCTGAATGGTTCGTTGGCTCAAAAATGAATGTCCCACTAATGGATGGTTTAGGGGCATATATTGAATATTCAAAGGTTCTCAAGAAGAAACACAGAGTTTGCACTTCTCGCCTTTTAAGAGAACTAATTTTTGATTAAGGGGAAGAAATATCAAACCTTGGAGAGAGATAAAGTGGACAGAGATAAAGTACCAGTCAATCAGATCCTAACTGTCATGTGACAGGCTGTGTTTGAAAAATTACAGTCAGGAACTGATTGGTTGGTACTTTATCTCTCTCCATGTTTTGATACATCGCCCCCTAAGACACTACCTCCTCAAAATGCTGGATATAGTTTATTTTCATTATTGCAGCCTAATAAACATCCTGTACAATCCGCAGCGCAGTCTGTCTAATGTAAGCAGAATAAGGCATTATTCAATGCATCTGAAATCATGATTTACAGGTCACACGCCTGACTCATTTCCCAGTGTCAACATCAGTGATAATTCCGGGATATCTAACGTGGTTTATTAAAGCAAGAGTGGAAGAGAATAGCGAAAGTGCTTTCAGCAATAATACATTACAGTGACCAGGGAAAATCCTGTTCCACGTGGTAGCTTGGATGACGGGAGCCTAGGGCATGAATTAGCAATGAGGCGGATGTGACTGCAGCTCCAGGCCTCCACATAAAGATAGGCCCGTCATCATGACAGCATAAGCAGGGCCGTAACATGGGGGGGCGCTAAGGGGGAACGCGCAGGATTTGAGGGGGAGGCAAGGAGTTACAGAGGAGCAGGGTTTATGATTTTCTTTTTACCGTCAGTGCTGTGCTGCTCCATTTGAGACAGCAGACAGCGCCAAGGGTAATGTAGCTGACCCACCTGTCTGCCCTCAGCTGGCTCCGACGCTGGGGGTAATTCCAAGTTGATCGCAGCAGGAATTTTGTTAGCAGTTGGGCAAAACCATGTGCACTGCAGGTGGGGCAGATTTAACATGTGCAGAGAGAGTTAGATTTGGGTGTGGTGTGTTCAATCTGCAATCTAATTTGCAGTGTAAAAGTAAAGCAGCCAGTATTTACCCGGCACAGAAATAAAATAACCCACCCAAATCTAACTCTCTCTGCACATGTTATATCTGCCTCCCCTGCAGTGCACATGGTTTTGCCCAACTGCTAACAAAATTCCTGCTGAGATCAACTTGGAATTACCCCCGCTGTGTGGGTGAGCTCCAGTACCTCGGATCTCTCCTATGTCGGCTACTGTCTTAAACTCTCTTCTTTGCCATGCAGTGCTGCGACTAGCGTGTGATGCACCATGCAAGCTATAGAAGCGCACTGTGCACCCAGTTAGCAGTATCTTACCTCCGCTTTGCCTCCCAGATAGGGGGATTTGGTGTAGCTTATAGGGGGGCGTAGTGCAGTGATGTAGTGTACCATATAGGTTATGTAGTGTAATAATGTATTGCAGTATATAGGGGCATATAGTGCACTAATGTGGTGTAACATATAAGGGGATGTAGTGTAGTGATATAGTGTAGCATATAGGGGCATGTAGTGTAGTGATGTAGTTCAGCGTGTAGGAGATGTAGCATAGTGATGTAGTGCAGTGGATAGGGGAATGTAGTGCAGTGATGAAGTGTTATGATATAGTGCAGTTATATAGTGCAATGTATGGGCACACACAGGGGCAGGGCCGCCATCAAGGGGGTGCCCGGTGTACAGTTGTCCCGGGCCCGGGCTACACAAACAGCCAGCCGTGGCTATTCCCGGCGGCGGCCGCCGGTGAGACTGACCACGGCTGCCCCTTCATAGCCCGCCGCCGATCACAGCATGCAGCAGCTTGCTGTTTAATAAAGTTAATAAAGCCCTGGGGACATATCTGGCACTGGGGGCATATCTGGCAGGCACTGTGGGGGCATTTCTGTATCTGGCACTGGGGGCATATCTGGAACTGGGGGCATATATGTATCTGGCACTGGGGGCATATCTGGCAGGCATTGTGGGGGCATTTCTGTATATGGCACTGGGGGCATATCTGGCAGGCACTGTGGGGGCATTTCTGTATCTGACACTGGGGGCATATATGTATCTGGTACTGGGGGCCAGAGGCGGAACTACCGCCAGTGCAACCAGTGCGCTGCACTGGGGCCCGCCTCTGTCCAGGGGCCCAAAGCATGTAATGAGTCAAACTGACTCATTACATGCCACTGTGCGCTGCGGGCAACCGCTGCCCGCAGCGCACAGCCGCCCGGAGAGAGGAGAGGAGCAGCGGTACGGGGGAAGGAGGAGGGAGCCGCAGCAGCGCTTTGTTACTGGTTGAGGCGCTGCTGCTGCTGCCCCTCTGCTTCACTATAGGCTGTCTTCCGAGAACAGCCTATAGTGAAGCAGAGGGGCAGCAGCAGCAGCGCCTCCACCAATAACACAGCGCTGCTGCGGCTCCCTCCTCCACCTCCCTCCTCCTCCTTCTCTTCTGCCCGGGAATCGTCTGACGCTGCACCGAGGAGCCTGAGCCAGCGGAGAGGATAAGTATAATTCTTCTCTCTCTTTCTTTCTTTCTTTCTTTCTTTCTTTCTTTCTTTCTTTCTTTCTTTCCTTTCTACAAAAAAGGGGGACTGTCTGCCACAATGTGTAAAAAGGGGGAATCTGCTTGCCGCAATGTGTAAAAAGGGAGAATCTGCCTGCCGTAATGTGTAACAAGGGCACGCTGTCTGCCGTAATGTGTAAAAAGGGGACGCTGTCTGCCGTTATGTGTAAAAAGGGGACGCTGTCTGCCGTAATGTGTAACAAGGGCACGCTGTCTGCCGTAATGTGTAACAAGGGCACGCTGTCTGCCGTAATGTGTAACAAGGGCACGCTGTCTGCCGTAATGTGTAACAAGGGCACGCTGTCTGCCGTAATGTGTAACAAGGGCACGCTGTCTGCCGTAATATGTAACAAGGGCACGCTGTCTGCCGTAATGTGTAACAAGGGGACGCTGTCTGCCATTATGTGTAAAAAGGGCACGCTGTCTGCCGTTATGTGTAAAAAGGGCACGCTGTCTGCCGTTATGTGTAAAAAGTGTACGCTGTCTGCCGCTATGTGTAACAAGGGCACGCTGTCTGCCGTTATTTGTAAAAAGTGTACGCTGTCTGCCGCTATGTCTAACAAGGGCACGCTGTCTGCCGTTATGTGTAAAAAGTGCACGCTGTCTGCCGTTATGTGTAAAAAGGGCACGTGGTCTGCCGTTATGTGTAAAAAGGGCACGTGGTCTGCTGTTATGTGTAAAAAGTGTACGCTGTCTGCCGCTATGTGTAACAAGGGCACGCTGTCTGCCGTTATGTGTAAAAAGGGTACGCTGTCTGCCGCTATGTTTAACAAGGGCACGCTGTCTGCCGTTATTTGTAAAAAGTGTACGCTGTCTGCCGCTATGTCTAACAAGGGCACGCTGTCTGCCGTTATGTGTAAAAAGTGCACGCTGTCTGCCGTTATGTGTAAAAAGGGCACGTGGTCTGCCGTTATGTGTAAAAAAGTGTACGCTGTCTGCCGCTATGTGTAACAAGGGCACGCTGTCTGCCGTTATGTGTAAAAAGGGTACGCTGTCTGCCGCTATGTTTAACAAGGGCACGCTGTCTGCCGTTATTTGTAAAAAGTGTACGCTGTCTGCCGCTATGTCTAACAAGGGCACGCTGTCTGCCGTTATGTGTAAAAAGGGCACGTGGTCTGCCGTTATGTGTAAAAAGTGTACGCTGTCTGCCGCTATGTGTAACAAGGGCACGCTGTCTGCCGTTATGTGTAAAAAGGGTACGCTGTCTGCCGCTATGTTTAACAAGGGCACGCTGTCTGCCGTTATTTGTAAAAAGTGTACGCTGTCTGCCGCTATGTCTAACAAGGGCACGCTGTCTGCCGTTATGTGTAAAAAGTGCACGCTGTCTGCCGTTATGTGTAAAAAGGGCACGCGGTCTGCCGTTATGTGTAAAAAGTGTACGCTGTCTGTCGCTATGTGTAACAAGGGCACGCTGTCTGCCGTTATGTGTAAAAAGGGTACGCTGTCTGCCGCTATGTTTAACAAGGGCACGCTGTCTGCCGTTATTTGTAAAAAGTGTACGCTGTCTGCCGCTATGTCTAACAAGGGCACGCTGTCTGCCGTTATGTGTAAAAAGTGCACGCGGTCTGCAGTTACGTGTAAAAAGGGCACGCTGTCTGCTGCTATGTGTAACAAGGGCACGCTGTCTGCCGTTATGTGTAAAAAAGGGGGACGCTGTCTGCCGTAATGTGTAAAAAGGGGACGCTGTCTGCTGTAATGTGTAAAAAGAGGAATCTGTCCGCCGTAAGGTGTAAAAGGGTCTCTACCTGGTGTAGTGGTGCTACTGTGCGGCGTAATTTGAATAATGGAGACTACTGTGCACCGTTTTATGAATTGGTATTATTTTGTGGCCACACCCCTTCCCCATGAAGCCATGCCACTATGTATTTTTGCGCGCGCCTACGGCGCGCACTGCCCCTGTTTTGCATGCAGGGGTGGGGCTCCGATGCCGTTTCTTGCACACAGTGCTAAAATGTCTAGTTACAGCACTGTTGCTAGGTATCCACTTCCCTGAGCAGGTCTCCCTCACCAGATCCTCTCCAGGGGTGAGAGGGTGGACTTGGATGGGATGGGGGGGCCCAAGCCATTTTGTCGCACATGGGCCCACCGCTCGCTAGTTCCGCCACTGCTGGGGGCATATCTGGCAGGCACTGTGGTGGCATTTCTGTATCTGGCACTGGGGGGCATATATGTACCTGGCACTGGGGGCATATCTGGCAGGCACTGTGGGGGCATTTATTTATCTGGCACTGGGGGCATATCTGTCAGGCACTGTGGGGGCATATCTGTATCTGGAACTGGGGGCATATCTGGCAGGCACTGTGGGGGCATTTCTGTATCTGGCACTGGGATGGGGGCTGCCTATTTTGTCAGTCCCGGGCCCCACAATTTCTGGTGGCAGACCTGCACAGGGGGGCATGTAGTTGAACACGCTGGGGGGGCATGTGATGCATAGGGCATTTAAGGCACATAGGGGAATATTGTCCAGTAGTATCCCCTCTTTGAAATTTTTTTGATAATCTGATTATTTTAGTCTGATAGGGTTTGTTTGTTTTTTTTTATTGGGGGGGCACGCGCAAAATTACTGCCTTGCCCCGGGTGACGAAAATCCTAGTTTTGGCCCTGGCATAAGGATGGCCGGCCACCAGTTTGTCACCCAGTCAGCCATTTCCATATGTATTAAAATTGGGTTTCCATTTTACTCACAAAGTGAAGCAGTTTTTATACTTTAACGTATTAATGGAGTTACTAGACTTATGATGTAAGTGGTGACATTGGTAGGATGTGTACATGCCCACATGGCACTGGCCACACCCACATAGCTTTCTTCACACCCACATGGCACTGACCACACCCACACAACATTGGTCACACCCACATGGTGCTGACCACACCCACACAGCTTTGGTCAAACCTGCTCTGCTTCTCACAATACGCCCTTGTTTTTGATGTCTGTAAAGCGCCTCGAGTGCTGTTGGTTGGTACTTTATCTCTGTCCACTTTATCTCTCTCTAAGGTGCATATGTAATAGGGTCCAAGTTTGCAGGAGGTGTGGAATAGTGGCCAATCTCAGACTCTTTTTAAAGTGCCAATCATTTACAAGGCATGGTTTGATTTGTAAATGATCACTGCTTTAGAAAACCCTCAGAGATCGGTTGGCACCCAGCAGCTCCAGCAAACTTGGATCCTATTACATATGCCCCTAAAGCTTAGTACATAGACCCCAATGTAACTATAGGGCTTGTAAATGCATGCTGTGCATCATGGGAGATGATGTCATGATGAGGTGACTCACTTCCTGTTTGTCTCCTGTTACTTCCATTTGGTATCTGGCTCATGCTGAGTAAAGACCTGTATTACACTGATGCTGCAAGTGTCGTCCTGATTTTGTTGTTACACATCTACATGGTGTCAAAACTGGGATGCCATGGCACAAGGTCTCAGAAGAATAGATCCGCTGATATTTGATGAAAACGTGGCTGACAACTGGCTGAGGTTTAAAAGGGAATGGCACGTATACTCCATAGCAGGCCTTTCAGACAAGTCAAAAAAAGTCCAGGCATACACGCTGCTGAACCTTGCAGGCACCGATGCTGTGGACAAATCAGATGCTTTTGTATACGCTGACAGAGAAGACAGAGAGGATCCTGACATCCTAATATCCTAATTGCAAAATTTGAAGAGATCTGCATGCCAGTAAAGAGTATAATTATTGACAGGCATGTTTTCAATAGCACAAACCAAAATGGTGATGACACTACACAGTCCTACGTCTCCACGCTAAAGCTGCTGGCAAAGAAGTGCAATTTTGGTATTCTCACAGAGGAGCTCATCCGTGAAAGAATCATATGCGGCATACGCAGCGACAAGGTACGTGCACAGCTGCTGCGGGAGAAGGGCCATAGATTAGAAACTGACATAAATATCTGTATGTTAAATGAGCAGTCTGAAAAGGGCACAAGGGAACTAAGAAAGGACGCTGAGGTGTGTGTCATGGCGGCCTTTCCGCGCCGATCCTCCATGTGTGGGAACTACGCGGCACAGCACCCTCCTGACAAACAAAGCTGCCCCGCATATGATAAACGATGTAATGCATGTGGCAAATGGAATCATTTTGCAAGGTGCTGCCGCTCCAAAGATCAAACTTCCATAAAGCAACAGTCTGAGTCGCGCTATAGCCGCTCACCCCAGCGGATTAACCATGTTGAAACGGAGCCAGGGTGTGAATAGATTTGCATAACAGTATTTGATAGTGTAGACCACTTGGATGAAAAGGGCAAAATATTTATCAGACTTAGAACAAAGCATACGAACAAGGTGGCCATAGTCAAAATAGACTCAGGAGCGAAGTGCAATGTCATATCCTACAAGCAGCTACGTGAAATAGATCCAACTGCACAGATAAACCCACGAGACAAGATCAACTTAATAGCTTATGATGGCCAGATCACCACCACACTGGGTACCACAAAGCTAAATTTTATCCGTACTGATTTGCTATTCCACATTGTGGATCAAAAGGTTAAACCATTGCTAGGCCTCCCTGACCGTAAGAAGCTAGGCCTTCTCAAATTGGAGCCTGAGGTACATGCAATACAGATGACTGTCCCAGATATAAAAGACTTTCAGGATTTATTTGATTGAAGTACACTTGGCAAACTTCCTGTTGTGTACCATATGAGGCTGGATGACTCTATTATACCTACTGTCTGTGCCCCCCGGAGGGTTCCTATCGCAATGAAAGAAAAAATAATTAAAGAGATCCACAGAATGACTCAATTGGGTGTCATTGTACCCATAGAGGAAGCAACACAGTGGGTGTACGCCATGGTGGCCGCATCAAAAAAGGATGGGACCTTATGTCTTTGTATTGATTCAGGACACTTGAACAAAGCACTGCTGCGTCCATATCACACTCTCCGTACCATCGAGCAAGTGATTGCTGACATGGGAGGTGCCACAGTTATCAGTACCCTGGATGCAAAGTGCGGATTCTGGCAAATCCCTTTGGACAGAGCTTCGTCCCTGCTCACTGCTTTCATGACCCCGATAGGGCGGTATGTCTTCCTTCGCATGCCCTATGGAATCACTACGGGGCAGTGAGGTCTTCCAGCGTTGCATGGAGCAACTGTTTGCAGGCTATCCCTGTGAAATCATCGTCGATGACATCCTGGTATGGGGCCGCACCAAGGAAGAACACAACCAGCGACTGCACCAGGTACCAGAACGGGCCCGTGCTTTAAACCTCAAGTTCAACCCAGACAAATGCAAGTTTAGAGTTACAGAAGTGGCGTACGTGGACCACGTGCTCACTAGTCAAGGCGTCAAACCGGATCCGAATAAAATCACTGCCATCCAGCAAATGCTGCTTCCGGTTGACCAAGAGGCACTGCAGCGCTTCCTGGGCATGACAAACTACCTGTCTAAATTTGTTCCGCAATACAGTGAAACCACGGCACCTTTGCGGCATTTACTCCACCAGGACTCAGAATGATGCTGGCAGGATGCACACACGGCTGCTGTTGATCAATTGGAAACCATGCTGAATGTGGCCGGAGAGACTAGCCAGCCACACGTGTAATGGCGTCTGCGGCACTGAAGGGGTTAACCCTCGTGCCCAGCGCCATGTTGCGGACTGTTTAAAAGTTTGTTGAATCATGTGTTTTACTTTTAACATGTCATATGTAGTGCTCTGTGCACCATTGCAGGAATGCATGTTTAACTGTATCTATTTTATATTCAAGACAGGCTTGGTGTATATTTAAAGGAAAAATGCAGTTACTATAGATGTCTGAATACGCATCTCTTATCCTCTGGAAATAGGAAGTGGCATGCTAATGGCCCTGTTCTATCAGAGAGGTGTGAAGGACAATACCTTTTGATGTGTAAGTTCCTTAGAGAGAGATGCTAATCATTGGGTTTATGGGCTTGGATTTGATATACGATCCCTGAATGGAAGATAAAGGAAGGAAGACTGTTTGTTTGTATTGTAGCCATTCCTGTTGTAATCTTAAAACACTGGGATTGCCTGGAGATGTGAATGACCAGAAACATCTGTATTTTGAAGATATGTGATAAATTTATCAATAGTGAATGTTAATCTGATACCAAACGTTGTCTGGGTGACAGGAAGGAGGATATTGTTTTATTGCACTTATATCCTTGTAAAATGTAATTTATTGGTATTTTGTAAAATAACCTGATTGGTTGGAGAAGACAGGGAGGGCTTACCCCCCTGTGATACTGTGTGGAAAACTGACATAAAAAGGAGACCTGCGTGCCTCCAGAGTTGTAGTTGTAACATCTTCTTCTGCTGAAAACATCTTGATTGTATGCTGTTGCCCCTAGCAATAGGGAGGAGCCTTTTTAAAGGTTATTTGAGCAATAAACATCTTTGCCTCAAGACTGCTTCATCTTGTGACCTACAGGGTTAGGCCAAACCTAGCCCCGTTCTCCGGCTGTCCAGGGAAGCACCTGACGTCTCCAAGCTCCGCCTTCCGCCAGCTACCGGTAGAGGCCTAGCAAGTGGCTAGTGGGGATTCGTCGACACCACACAGGTGTGGTAAAGCAGTGCGTCGGCACATACAGAGCAGAACCGTGGTTCCAAATGCCACGGCAGGTTAGGAGTTTGGTGGTGGCAGCGAGAACCCGCCCACAGCGCAGTGGGTGGAGTCAGTAACAGGCGGTTACTGACGGTAAGCGGGAATCCCCTATGTGGTCAGGCCTCGTGCGGCTTGACCTTCCAGTCTGTGCGCAGTCGACGGGACGCGGCAAGCGGTGAGTGCTTCCGTACGGTACCGTCCTGTCACACTGACAAATCCACCGGTCCTGCAAATCTTCAATGTGTATGATCCGGTTTTCCTCTCTGCCGGGGCTTCACAGAGTGGTCTAGGGGCCATGTGCCTCCAACACCGCAGACCGGTGGCTTTTGCTTCCAGGGTTCTCAATGACACTGAAACCAGGTATACACAAATTGAGAAAGAACTGTTGGCACTGGTGTTCGCCTGCAACCGCTTCCATGACTTCATCTATGGCCGTCCAGTCACGGTGGACACCGACCATCAGCCTCTCATCACCATACTGAAGAAGCCCATCCACTCTGCTTTCTCCCGTATTCAGGGCATGATGCTCAAGCTGCAGCGGTACAACCTGGATGTCATATATAAGCGAGGCAAAGAAATGTACATTGCTGATGCTCTGTCTCGAGCCTTCCTTTCGACTACTGACATGAACGCTGCTGAGGATGACTATGAGGTCATGGCTGTGGAGGTGCTCCCTACCAAGCAGCTGGAAGAGCTGCATGCTGCTACACTTGCAGATGATCTTTGCCAGCGTCTCTCTGCTGTGATTCTCAACGGCTGGCCATCCTCTTCCACGGAACTACCGCACTGCCTTCGTTGCCACCGCACTGCCTTCATGAGAGATGAGCTCACCGTGTCTGATGGTGTCATCCTGTGGGGTCATCGCTTCGTGATTCCGGCTGCCCTTCAGACGTTCTACATCCAGCAGATGCACTAGGGCCATCCTGGCCTGGAGGCTACCAAGCGTAGGGCCCGTGAAACCATGTTCTGGCCCTCCATGTACAGTGACATTGACTGTGCTGTCTTGTTTTGTGCACCCTGCAACATCTTGCATCCACACCTGCCACGGGAGCCCATGCTGCTCCATGACATTCCTGATCTTCCGTGGTCCATTCTTGCGGCTGATTTATTCTAATGGAGTGGGAATGAGTACCTGATACTAGTTGACTCCTATTCAGGATGGTTCGAGATAAACTACTTGCCCAGCACCACAAGTCAAATGGTCATTGCAAAGCTGAAGAGACACTTTGCAGCACACGGCACCCCACAGCAGCTGATCACTGATAATCCCATGCAATTCAAGGGTAGAGAATTCAAGGACTTTGCAAATACATGGGACTTCCAGGACATCACTAGTAGTCCACACTACCCACAGTCAAATGGATTGGCAGAGCGTGCAGTCCGCTCTGCAAAGCACCTAATGGAGAAGTGTGCACGAGATGGATCGGACATATACTTGGCACTGTTAAACTTGAGAATTACGCCCCGAGATGGACTTCCATCCCCTGCACAGTGCCTATTAGCACGGCGCACCTGCACAGGCATCCCAATGGCAAAGCAGCTCCTGCAACCCAGAGTAGAGCCACAGGGACGGGAGAACATCAGCAAGTGCAGAATGGCTGCCAAAGCATCTTATGACAGATCAGAATACCACCTGCCACCACTGTCTTCAGGCCATCTTCTTCCAAGGAACTCCCGCACTGCTTTCGTTTCCTTCGTTGCCACCGCACTGCCTTCATGAGAGATGAGCTCACCGTGTCTGATGGTGTCATCCTGTAGGGTCATAGCTTCGTGATTCCGGCTGCCCTTCAGACGTCCTACATCCAGCAGATGCACTAGGGCCATCCCGGCCTGGAGGCTACCAAGCGTAGGGCCCGTGAAACCATGTTCTGGCCCTCTATGTATGGTGACATTGACCGTGCTGTCTTGTTTTGTGCACCCTGCAATTTCTTGCGTCCACACCTGCCACGGGAGCCCATGCTGCTCCATGACATTCCTGATCTTCCGTGGTCCATTCTTGCGGCTGATTTATTCGAATGGAGTGGGAAGGAGTACCTGGTACTAGTTGACTCCTATTCAGGATGGTTCGAGATAAACTACTTGCCCAGCACCACAAGTCAAATGGTCATTGCAAAGCTGAAGAGACACTTCGCAGCACATGGCACCCCACAGCAGCTGATCACTGATAATGCCATGCAATTCAAGGGTAGAGAATTCAAGGACTTTACGAATGCATAGGACTTCCAGCACATCACTAGTAGTCCACACTACCCACAGTCAAATGGATTGGCAGAGCGTACAGTCCGCTCTGAAAAGCACCTAATGGAGAAGTGTGCACGAGATGGATCGGACATATACTTGGAACTGTTAAACTTGAGAAACACGCCCCGAGATGGACTTCCATCCCCTGCACAGTGCCTATTAGCACGGCGCACCTGCACAGGCATCCCAATGGCAAAGCAGCTCCTGCAACCCAGAGTAGAGCCACAGGAACGGGAGAACATCAGCAAGCGCAGAATGGCTGCCAAAGCTTCTTATGACAGATCAGAATACCACCTGCCACCACTGTCTTCAGACCAGCTTGTCCGCATGCAAACCGAGCACGGATTTGACAGAATGGCAGTGGTTCAGCAGGTCGTCCAAATAGCTACGTGGTACAGTCGATAATGCCCTCTATGAACGCAACCGCCGCCATCTGTTAAGTGTACCTGAAGAAAGCTCTACACAGCCTGACTCATCAGTTTCTACCACAGCTGCAACCAATGCCAGTAATGATTCGCATTGCATGGACAGTCCTTCTTCAGAGAAGAGGCAGAACTCTGGGAGGCAACGGAGTCAGCTGCCGCCGGGCTCCTGCTTTGAAGGGGGGCACCTCTCCTCCTGTTCCATGTGTTCAGCTACATTAATCAATTAAGTTAATTGATAGCAGCCGGTACCTCTTCCGTAGCGGACTTCCCCACTAGTCACTACACCTTACAAATCACACCCTCTTTATTATAGATACACTGGAAGCAGACACCTTACTGATGAAGCTGTTTGCCCCTATAAAGGAAACCTGAGAATTCTAACTATATGAAGTTATTTCTCTGACATTTACAAGTAACTTCATATAGTTATAATTCTCATACTTCCTATGCAATAGCAGATATCTCCATCAGTAAGGTGCATGCTTCCAGTGTAACAGGTTGTGGGTTCTAATCCTGGAAATGACACATGCAAATTAATTGTCAGAGAAATGATCAGCATTGTGAGTGACTGAGCAGATCTATGTAGTGTGTGGCTGGATCCCTACATAGATCTGCCTAGCTGCAACGGTTTTGTAGTAGCTTCATGTAGTTAGAAACTGCAGGCTTGCTATGTAGGAGCAAATATATATTTATATATATATATATATATATATTTATTTATTATTATTTTTTTTATGGGGGGGCACCAATATTTTTCTTGCCTCCGGGCAACTGGGACAAACTTACGCCACTGCCTCAGAGAACACTTCTGAAGTAATAGAGCCCTCTGGTGTCACAGCGAACATGCCTATAGGTTCCCAGTGTACTATTACCAGATCGGGCCGTGTGTCCAAACCCAACCCAAAGTTCCTAGACTTTATTGTATAATGTCTTTTCTTTTGTTCACGCCTAACATTGTCACATTGTTGCATTTCTTTCATCTATGTTCTGCATCCTTCCAGTTTGAAAGGGGGGATTTAAATGCATGCTGTGCATCATGGGAGATGATGTCATGCTGAGGTGACTCACTTACTGTTTGTCTCCTGTTACTTCCACTTGGTGTCTGGCTCATGCTGAGTAAAGACCTGTATTACACTGATGCTGCAAGTGTCGTCCTGGTTTTGTTGTTGCACATCTACAGGGCTAATTCCAAGTCGAACATAGCTGTGGCGCTTCTGCCTCTATGGCTGCAGTTGCGTTTGCATCTTTATGATAATGATGCTGCAAAGTCCTTTCCTGCTGTACATCCGTGCATCCAAATGTGCAAGGACGTCCCTTATAGTCCTGATTACTGTGCATCTACATATGATATGTGATCTGTGCATGCAAAATTGGTGGTGCATACACAGTGCTACTCAGGGCCGGTTCCGGGGCTTCTGGCGCCCTGAGCAACATTAGGGGGCGTGGCTTCATACAGGGGGCGTGGTCAGTTACGCCCCCTGTACTGTTGTAGGATGTGCGGTGCGCGATGACGTCATCGCGCACCGCACAGCTAAGGTCTAGTTCCCTTCGTGGAGAGGACCTTTGCTGTGCGGTGCGCGATGACGTCAACGCGCACCGCACATCATTACAGTGAAGGTCCTCTCCAGGAAGGGAAATTAGACGCGTAGCGTCTAGTTTCCCTTCACAGCGGGCAGCCCACGAAGGGAAACTAGACGCGTAGCGTCTAGTTTCCCTTCACAACGGACAGCGGGCCGCGGCAGCGGGGAGCATCACAGCAGCAGCGGATCTTGCCATGGTGCGGTGCCCTCCGGATGGCGCCGGCGCTCTCCGGAAGGCGGCGCCCCTGGCAAAAGTCCTGCTTGCCCATGGCAAGATCCGCTACTGGTGCTACTCAGACACACACATAATGCACTGCATCTGCGTCAGAAGCAGAATCAGGCCCTGAGCTAATCCACCATATCGGGATTATATTTGTTTGAAGATTTTTTTTAAACATTCCATCTTATAAAATGTAGAAAGTGAGTGAAGTCTGCAGGTGGGGAGACTTTGGCAGAGTACACAGATGCTGGCAGACAGATCACATTAATGTAATCATGTGGTTGTACCCCTAGTAAAGAGAAAAGATAATAAATTGCTTGCAGACAATAGCAGTGAGATCTCTGGCACTTGGGAACCAGGGGAGTAGAGAGCCTGGCTGGGCCCAGGTAGTTTTTCAGGAGGTGTGGCCTAATCACAGGAGGTGTGGCCATGCAGCCTTAGGGCAAAATACAGAAAAATTGTACTTTAAGCATCTCCCTGACCACTCTGCAGCCCAGCACAAAGCAGCGTGTGCTGGGCTGAGGAGGAGAGCAGCTTCCAGGTAAGAGGAGGATGGGACCTTGGCTCCCCCATCAGGCCTGGGCTCGGGTAATTAGTACCACCGCTTTTGGTGCCACTAATGGGAACTACAATTGAGCACATGTGAAAAGGAGATTGCAGCTGACATAGGGGGTTATTCTGATCTGATCGCACGCTGCAATTTATCGCAGTGGTGCGATCGGGTCAGAACGGCTGAAGGCCATCGGGCCACTACGATTGCCTTTGTCTGATTGACAGGCGGCGTTTGGGCGCCGTTTCGTGGGCGCGGTCCAACCAACGCAGGCGCGGCCGGACCGAATGGGGGGCGGCCCGCAGCGGCTGCGTGACGTCACATGCAGCCGCTGCGGGCCGGGGAGCGATGAGTAACTCCCGGCCAGCACGCTAAAGCTGCGCTGGTCGGGAGCTACTCTTGAAGTGCGAAGGCATCGCCGCTGTGCGATATCTTTGCACTTCTGCGGGGGGCACTGACATGCGGGGCGGGATAGCCCTGTGCTGGGCGTCCCCCCGCATGTCAGTGTGAATGATCGTAGCTGTGCTAAATTTAGCACAGCTGCGATCAACTCTGAATGACCCCCCCATAATACCTTTTGTAGCTGACATTAAGTTGTGGAGAGATCACAGCATCCTCTGATAGTGATTGGGACATCATGGAAAAGCTGGACTCTCAGATAGAGTCTATCTCTCCATAGAATGTCAATTTGATTGAGAATTGTGTTGCTTTTGTACTGGGTTTATGTATGTACAGTAGTTCAGCCCCCAGTCCCCTCTGCAGCCTGTACAGACACAGTCCCGTCATACCTGCCAAGAGTCCTGGCCTGGTGTGGGTGAGCGTGACCTAATTTGAGCTGATTTTGGCAGGTACAATGTACGATCTGCTCATTAGCAACTGCTGAACCACCGGAGAGAGCACAAGTCAAGCGTCTCACATTCTTCATTCTTTTTGGTTTCCCTCCAAGAACACAACAGAAAAATGAGATTGAGCAATGCCTGGTATTATCCTAGAGAGGATTGTGAGCATATTCCTCACACAGGTCTCTGGGCCGGATTCAGAGATGCACGAAAACAAGATTTTCCGCAGTTTGGCGTTTATTGCTGGTCCGCACATGCATCTACGTCTGCACTGCGCATATGCCGCAATTGTATTACGAGGCGGTCGTAGAGCGGATTTATTTGCAAAGTGATTGACAGACAGGGACTGTTTGTGGGAGGTAACGGGGGAGTGGCGGTAGGTGATCATTTTGAGGGCGTTACCCGTACGCTGTAGAGATGTCTTCGCCATCTTACTTCCTGTGGCCATAGGGCTTCTTGAGGTCTGCCTGATTTGCATCCGATTGGTGCGCCCATGTATACAAGCGTCGGATCAGAGACGCAAACTATGGGTGTCTCTATACAATTCCCAGCGGCAGCGTACATCTCTGAAACAGACCCTTTATTATATACGGTATTAGCAATCACATTTTCTGATCGACAAAGCCAGTCCCAATTTGGGGACTGATACAAAGTTGCCTGTATCCCTGTATGTGGACGGATCGGGCGACACTTTGCACACCGCACATCTTTGTGTAAGTGCGAGTGGTTCTGAGTTAAACAGATCTCAGGCGTTTCTTACTTCAGAGGAAATGGGCGTTTCCTGGTGGCATCTGGCGTATGCATGGTAGGCATCATCCCCTGGGCGTTTGCCAGAGATACTTGCCAATCTAAGCTGCGCGGATGCAATTCCTGCATCCAGCATAGGGCAGGTGTCATTGCAGATGATGGTGAGACTGCTGTGTTTGCACATTGCACACACAAAGATGGATATGGCACACCGTACTGCATATCGCCCATAATATGTATGCCGATACGGGTATGCATTACGTGCCACTCTGAGTCAGACCCTGCAGAGTCGTTCCAAAGTGGTGTAATACAGGGTGCTCAAAGGGGATCCGGTCTCTAGGTCAACAGTAACTATTTTTACACAAGTTCTAGGTCGACAGTTCAAAAGGTCGACATGAGATTTTCACAATCTTTACTTTTTTTAAAACTTTTTCATACTTAACGATACACGCAGACTACGATTGGGATTAGTAACCTACCTATCACCTTGCCCGAAGCATGGCGAACGAATACGGTGCACTAATTGGGTTTCCAGGTCACTGTACGGAGAAAATGACACCAAAAAAACATAAAAAACTAATGTCAACCTTTTGACCTGTCGATCTAGAACATGTCGATCTAGAGACCCTGTCGACCTAGCATCCTTATCGACCTAGTTACTGTCGACCAATAGTGGTCGACCTAGACACTGTCGACCTAGTTACTATCTATCCAGTAGCAGATCTTGCTACGGGCAAGCAGGACTTTTGCCCGGGGCGCCGTTGCCCCGAGGGCGCCGCCATGGCAAGATCCGCTACCGGTGCCGTGCGCGATTACGTCATCGTGCACTGCACAGCATTGTGGGAGTGGCCATAGACACTAGAGGTCATAATTGACCTCTAGTGTCTATGAGGCGCTATGGGAGAGACATCATGATGTCTCTCCCATAGATCCGAGGAGCGGCGCCGGCAGCCGGAGATGGAGGGCAGCAGCGGTCGGGAATCAGGAGCGGGGATGATGAGTATTTATTTATTTTGTAAGCGGCACAGTACTGGGGGCACAGTATTGGGGGCACAACTACTGAGGGCACAGCTACAGGGGGCACAACTACTGAGGGCACAGCTACAGGGGGCATAACTGACCACGCCCCTTCCCCATGAAGCCACGGCAATATTTTTTTGCCGGGCACCAAAGGAAACTTTCGCCCTGGGCTCCACAAGGTCTAGAACCGGCCCTGTATCTACCTTCCATACCTCACCCGCTCAAAGAGTCAAGCAACCGTATGGGGAAACTATTTGTTTCTCAGTAAGTGCTGTAAGTGGCCGGCGTTCTGTGCGTCACACAAATGCACATGGCTAATCATCTTCTTGAACACCCTTTGCAAAGTTCCCATGAAATCACAACACAGGTCTGAATGTTCTGTTGCAATTCTGGAATACTGTGCGGGCGAGTTGCGCAGGCAGCATCTCTCAGGTACCCCCACAAAAAAAAGTCGAGAGGTGTTAAATCCGAAGATCGCGCTGGCCACAACGCCTGTGAGATCAGTCGTCCTGGAAAAGGCCTCCCAGTAAGCCATAGTGTTTCTGGCTGTATGGGCTGCGGCATCGTCCTGTAGAAACCACATGTTCTGCAGTCTCTCTGACAAATCCTTGCACCATCGTCATCTATCAGTCACTGTTCATTGCGTCCTGGAAGAATATTAGGAAGATGCGACTATGTGACATGGCACACCAGATGCCAACAATTACATGCTTTTCTCCATATGGCAACGCAGTCCTTGGCCTCACCACTCCCGGAAAATGGGGGTGACACGCCCTTATTTCTGTCAACGCTGGCTGCGCCTGTTCCTCCCTCCGCAGCCCTCTGCCTGTCAATCAAGCAGAGGCGTACGCAATACTGTGATGCGATCGCAGGACCCGTTCTGCACATTCCTGATTGGGAAACTGCGCTGAGGATCGCTAATGCGATCCAAACTATGTAAGGGCCTTAATTACGTAGCGGCTGTGCAAAAATATGCAAATGTCGCGGCCGCCGGGATTTGTGTTGAGACACAGCAGCAACTCCATTGTCGCTCAAAAAGGGTCCCTGCCTGTCAATCACTTTGCAAATAAAACCTTTCTGCGATCGCCGTTGCAATCCCATCGCGTCACATGCAGAAGGTCTTAGTCGCATGCACAGAACAATGGACATAGGGGGTAATTCCAAGTTGATCGCAGCAGGAATTTTGTTAGCAGTTGGGCAAAACCATGTGCACTGCAGGGGAGGCAGATATAACATGTGCAGAGAGAGTTAGATTTGGGTGTGGTGTGTTCAATCTGCAATATAATTTGCAGTGTAAAAATAAAGCAGCCAGCATTTACCCTGCACAGAAACAAAATAACCCACCCAAATCTAACTCTCTCTACACATGTTACATCTGCCTCCCCTGCAGTGCACATGGTTTTGCCCAACTGCTAACAAAATTCCTGCTGCGATCAACTTGGAATTACCCCCATAATTCAGATCTGAGCGCAGGGGTTATTTTGTTTCTGTGCAGGGTAAATACTGGCTGCTTTATTTTTACACTGCAATTTAGATTTCAGTTTGAACACACCCCACCCAAATCTAACTCTCTCTGCACATGTTACATCTGCCCCACCTGCACAGCACATGGTTTTGCCCAACTGCTAACAGATCTGCTGCTACGATCAACTCTGAATTACCCCCCCCCCCCCCCCCCCCCCATATGCACTGCAGGGGGCAGATGTATTATGTGTAGAGAGAGTTAGATTTGGGCGAGTCATTCTGAGTTGATCGCACGTAGCTACTTTTTGTTGCTTGTGCGATCAACTTGACGCCGCCTATGGGGGGGGGGGGGAGAGTGTATTTTAGCATAGCAGGGCTGCGTTCGCTTGTGCAGCCCTGCTATGCTACAAAAGTTTCAAGCAAAGCAAGACTAGCCTTATACCTACTTACCCTTTGCGACGGATCCAGCGATGCAGGTCCCGGTTTTGACGTCAGACATCCGCCCTCAAAACGCCTGCGTCCGCTGGACTACTCCCAGAAAACGGTCAGTTGATGCCCCAACACACCTTCCTCCTGTCAATCTTCTTGCGGTCGCCCCTGCGACTGCTTTCCTCGTTCACGGCGTCGTTGCTGGCAACGACGCGCGTGTGCGATGTGCTCTCCGCACATGCGCAGTTCTGACCCGATCGCACCATAGCGAGGAAGTGCAGCGTGCGATCAGGTCGGAATGACCCCCAGGGTGTGGTGTGTTCAAACTGAAATCTAAAGTGCAGTGTAAAAACAAAGCAGCCAATATTTACCCTACACAGAAATATAACCCACCCAAATCTAACTCTCTCTGCACATGTTACATCTGCCCCACTTGCAGTGCACATGGTTTTGCCCACTAGCTAACAAAATTTGCTGCTGTGATCACATTTGAATTAGGCCCAATAAATGCTCCACTGCATAAATTCCATCATCTCTGAATCAGGCATGTTTGCAGAGCTCAGATTACCCAGATATAGCATATAAACCGCATTCGCTTTGGATAGCCACCACTTGTCATCTCAGGCAGGACGCTCGCAGGGCTTACAGTGCATTATCAAGTCTGGCTAATACAGGACCCGGCTGCGGTCATCTCCCAAAGTCCCAAGGAGATTAGCCTTCATAACAGGGTGGGAAAGTTCTCACGATCACAACTTCACTTTTGGTGACTGATCTGCAGAATTATATACGAGTAAGATGACGGCTCCAATTTTCTGTTTACACAGCAGGGACTGCTGCTGGCCGTTACAGAGTTCTAGCAGACAAATATATTGCAGGCAGTATAATTTCACAATCTGTCCGGAGCGTTGTTCTCTTTGAAGCAAAACTAGAGGGATATTTAAATCAGTTTCGTAACACAGACAAATGAATATATTTCTTCCAACATTTCTTCAAATCAGAAGAAGGAAACCTGCGTCTCTTTTGTTGAAAGAGGAATGTGCTACTGAGCAGACTGCAGTCTTCCTGTTCTCCAGGTAGGCCTCATGCTCTATCCCAAGATGACCACCAAGATCACTACTGAGCATGTGCAGGAGCAATCTTGTCTTTTACGGTGTTAGAACAGGTTATCAACTTAGCTCGAGAGACCTACAATTACCGGCTATCCACGTGTTCCAGCATCCCTGCACTGCTACCGGTTTGTAGTATACGGATAATTGGGAATGGTGTTGCGCTCAATCCGGGTGATTGGTCTGTTTATCCAATTAGTTGGTTAATAAGATATGAGCCCTTGATTTCTTCAAGTATGGATAAGGATAAATAAATAATAAATGAGTAATTGGATTGATGAAATGGTTAATGGTTAATTGAATATAAACCCTTAAATTCAGCAAATACTGGTGCGTATGTGATAAAATGATCAATGCATATAGATTTGAATGAGAAACGAATATAAAATAAAAATCAAATAAATGATGTATCAATTGGGTGCTTGGTGGTCCTATGTTTCAGATTGAAATGTATTGAAATCAATGATGATCATAAAAATTAGGTACAATGTAACAATTTATTGTATTTAACTAAATAACTAAATAATGTGAAGAGGAGTGCTGGATGGCACTGATACGTAATGTCACTCTTGGTCAGCAAATAGTTTCAAACTAGCGGCGTCCCGCATGCATTTATTACTGTCTCTGTTAGAGTGCACTCTAGTTTTTCAGTCTCACAAATAGCGCTTATTCTGTATGTGCCACACTTGGAATCTTCACGGTGTGGGTATAGGGCAATTACACATGGAAGGTATGATAGGGAGGCTCTGGACTAATCTTACAGGCCGGTCTCAGCTTCCCGTGGTGCGCCTTGGAACAGACACCCCCTGAGAGCCGAGGCGCCGCACCGGTAATCTCGTCTGGGGCGAGGGAAAACTCAGAGAGTGCTCTCCGGAGCCGCCTAGTGAGTGACCCTCGCCGCAACAGAGGCTCGCTTCCTACCTTCTCCTGTGTTTGCCCAGTCCCGTCACCAGCTTGTCCGGGGGAAGGCCTTGGAAAGGCTGAAACGCGTTGGAGTAAAGACATACAGACTTTCAAGTTCTGCAGAACTACTTTTGCATACCAGATACATCGAGCTTCACATCTAACAAGACCCGGTCACGTGATCGGGAGAAACCCGGAAGCGGACCAGGTTGCTGAGCAACAGAAGACGGACAAGCCGGTGACGGGACTGGGCAAACACAGGAGAAGGTAGGAAGCGAGCCTCTGTTGCGGCGAGGGTCACTCACTAGGCGGCTCCGGAGAGCACTCTCTGAGTTTTCCCTCGCCCCAGACGAGATTACCGGTGCGGCGCCTCGGCTCTCAGGGGGTGTCTGTTCCAAGGCGCACCACGGGAAGCTGAGACCGGCCTGTAAGATTAGTCCAGAGCCTCTCTATCATACCTTCCATGTGTAATTGCCCTATACCCACACCGTGAAGATTACAAGTGTGGCACATACAGAATAAGCGCTATTTGTGAGACTGAAAAACTAGAGTGCACTCTAACAGAGACAGTAATAAATGCATGCGGGACGCCGCTAGTTTGAAACTATTTGCTGACCAAGAGTGACATTACGTATCAGTGCCATCCAGCACTCCTCTTCACATTATTTAGTTATTTAGTTAAATACAATAAATTGTTACATTGTACCTAATTTTTATGATCATCATTGATTTCAATACATTTCAATCTGAAACATAGGACCACCAAGCACCCAATTGATACATCATTTATTTGATTTTTATTTTATATTCGTTTCTCATTCAAATCTATATGCATTGATCATTTTATCACATACGCACCAGTATTTGCTGAATTTAAGGGTTTATATTCAATTAACCATTAACCATTTCATCAATCCAATTACTCATTTATTATTTATTTATCCTTATCCATACTTGAAGAAATCAAGGGCTCATATCTTATTAACCAACTAATTGGATAAACAGACCAATCACCCGGATTGAGCGCAACACCATTCCCAATTATCCATATAGTCCCATCAGGTCAGTCACCTGAAGGTGTAGCAGCTCGTCCACACAAATAGATCCCAGTGCGCAGGTTATCACATTTCTGCAGTATACACTCACTGACTTGTGAGCTGTATGAAACCCACTCCACTAAAGTTTTCCTCCATCACCAGTGTACATGTAACAGTGAGTACGGCTATACCGGTTATCTTAAATAATAAAAGGTGTGTCCATCCCAACAGATTTTTCTGTTTTATTGGCAGGGCTAGGTTATTTTTATTTTTGTACTGTCATTAAATGGCGATTAGCGATGGTCATGTACTCAGGATACGGATACCCACTAGGCTGCTGCAGGAACAGCATCAGAGAAAGTCCTTGGGTGGTCATCTTCTTCAATAGTCAAAGTTTCACCTTTGGAATCAGGCAGGTGGTGAGGCAGCAAGGCGTGGCAAGGATGGAGAGGTTTCTTCCAAACTTTATAGATGTTCAAGTGATTTCGACCAAAACTTACACTGATATTGTCTCATATTACCCTTAACAAAACTCTAAACGGAGATCAGAAGCATGGGCACACCATGACGATGACCTGCAGAAAAAAAAAGGAATCTGTTAGTTTATTTGTCTAATAAAGACACTTAAGGAGAGATCTATTAAGCTTTGGAGATACCCAACTAGGTCACCATAACTGCGGAGTCAGCACAGCAGCCAAAGCAGCATTATGTGTAGAGGGGGTGAAATTGTCGGATCATGATCGCTCAACTTTTGCATGCACCTGCTGTTCAATTGTCTTGAATTGAGGCAAACGATGAGCAAATATGGATGATACCATTTCTGACGATATCTGGTCTAGAGGTCGACAGTAAAAATTTCTACAGTCAATAAGTCGACATGGTCAAATGGTTGACATTTAAGAGGTTGACAGTGCTTAAGGTCGACAGGTTAAAATGGTCAACATGACAATGGTTGACACAACGATTTAAGGTTTCTTTGCATTTTCTTCAATTTTCCCCATCCACAAGGACTATGATTGGGAAAACTAACCTTTCTGCAGCATGGCGAATGAAGAGAGCCATGCAAGGGGATGCGGTACACGAATTGGGGTTTCCTGCGCTTTGAAAGCGATAACTGCACCAAAAAGAAAAAGAAAAATGGTTGTGTCGGCAATTTACCATGTAAATCTTTTTCCAGTTGACCTAATGACCCTGTTGACCTATTGACTTTCAGCCTAATGATCCATACCCATTCTGACAATGACACTTTTGATCATTCATGCATCACAAGCATCAAGCAATGACGGTAGGACCTCACTGAATGGGATTGCAGGTCACAATAGTTGTGTATGCTGGCAGGTTTAGTAATGCCATTTTGCCCCTTTTCTTCCTCCACTAACGCATATGGGATGCATTATCCACCCCTCCTCCATGGTCAGGACAGGAACCAAGACTCCCCTGTGTCAGTATCAGGAGTCTTACCTTCGGTCTGGGGTCTTGGGGGTTACCTTTCCGATGGTTGATATGGCGGCGGCGGGGGGGGGGGGGGGGAGGGCTGCTGCAGCAGAATACTCTGGGACATGAGTGCGGCTTCTGGGGGCCAGAGTCTGGGGAGCTGAGAGCTGCTACGGGGAACAGCTACAGCAGAGGTCTCTAGTGTGAACCCGGCTCCCGGGAGTTAGTGGCCAGAGCCTGGTGTGCTGTGTGCTGCAGCTGAGAATGTCTTCTGTGCTGGGGGACACCATTTTGGAGACCAAAGCTGTGCCAATAGCTGATCCCTCTCTGTGTCCAGCCAATCCTGTGCTGCTTCCCTTACAAAAAGGGTCTGGTTCAGAGTGAGGGTGCCAGTGCTTACAGTTACTTTCCTGAGTAAGGTACTCTAGCTCTGTGCTCCCAGATTGCTCCAGGTGCCCTGGTTCTGGTTAGCTATTGTCTGGCGGTTACCTATTGCTGCAGCAGTCCCGTTGCTTAAAGCCTGTCACCAGTCGTGAAGCTGATAGAGTCAAATATCTACCTTTTAACATTAGCTATATATTAATACCGTGTAGCCGTAATGGCTGCTAAACCATGTGCACATGCTACGCACTCCGTACGCTATTTGCGTATGAAGACCTCGCACGTGGTACGCAAATAAAGTACACACGCTGTGCTGGGTGTACGGAATATCCACAGTGAGCATACACACAGACAGTAACCTTTATAAACTTTAAACACAGATTATGCTTACACTGTAACCCTTGTATGCAACACACTATGATTGAGTTTGTATTGTAAAACTTTACTACTGAAATACTGCAGCGATATAACGCTGCTTAACCTTGTTAATGTAAATGCTGTTAGAGCGATTTAGAATTCAGAAACCCTTTGTACCAGCTTGAGAGACACAGACATCCTGCTGAGGTTCTAACACCTTATGTGAACGTTCTATTTGCAAAAGAATAATACAATACAAGTCATACACTACCAATATAACATAGACTACCTAACCAGATAACTACACTTAAAATACAATAACAGTACAATAACACTTAAGAGAAACGAGAGAGAAAGAGGAGAGGAGAGAGAGAGAGAGATATGGCTCACAATAACAATAAAGGCAATATGATTGCGGAGAAAACTTACGCTCAAGGGAAACAATCGCATGCGCCTCTGGATATCCAGCTCCCGATTATCAGCAATGAGAACCGTTGAAGAGAATAGAGAGCTGGCCCAGAGTGGCTTGTCCTTTTATACCCTACACATAATACAGTACAATGGTCCCTATATTCTTATTGTTCATTGGACACAGGAATTCGTCTTCGCATTATAACAAAAGGTCATAGGTTGATTCATACAGGTGGGCTGTGACTATTTCCAACTGCTCAGGTGGGTGGGAAACTAGGTTTCCCGCCGCATGGATAATAAAGTGCAAATAATAGTAAATGTCCATAAACTTCTTATGTCCATAACTATTCGCACGAGCGATTAATCTGTTTCAAACCAACACCGGAATATTGCTAATTAAATACTCTTCCGATGGATACTAAACACCACTGTATAACCCTTGTCTGACCCTTCGTATCAAACAAAGAGGGATCTCTTTGTTCATGAACATGCTACATTAACTAAACTTTCAGATTCTATCAAAGGGACCATAATCTACAAAATACATTATATGGTTAAAATATGTAACGATCGAGTCGCCCGCTAGACGCACACAAAATCTACCGTAAATGCGCATACCGTGCGCCTGCGGGTGCACGCACCAGCGGGTATGCGTACGCACGGGAGAGCGTGGGCACGCGCAGCGGGGACACGCATGAGGTGCAAATATGGTAGTGTGCATCATGATATTTTTCTGACTTTGACAGTCCACCCTTTGGCAGTCACCAATAACTGCCACTTTCTAAACCATTTCAAAAACGAGAAAAATATATGTCATGTGTAAATATTTCTATGGTTGGGTAGGGGAGGAGAGGAGAAGGTGAGGAAAGGGTATGACCTAGTGAGATAGCAGAAGCATGTGTGTATGAGTCCATGTTTGGAGGGTCATGTATCATTGTGCCGTACGTGTTGTAAATCAAGCTTCGAGGTATTGCGAAGTATACATTTGAATTTCTTCTTATCCCGTGGTACGGGTCTGTGGATGGGCTGTCAAACTTTACCGAGCTCGTTTCGGCTTTTAGTTGCAACAAAATGGGGGAGCACATTTTAGTTGATGATACATGAATGGGGGAGAATATGTGATTGCTGATATCTGTGCCTGTATTCCCTATCGACTATGTGTGTCATTACCTGAAGGTTGTAGAGATGAAGATAAGAAACAATTATGGTAAATGCAGTGGTATTCTATGTGAGGTTAATATGCATTTGTTGGTTTAAGTCTTGTCTGAAGTCTTGTCTGAAGTCTTGTCTGAAGTCTTGTCTAAAGTCTTGTTTGAAGTCTCCTTTGGGCTTTTGCTATTAACGGTATGCAAAAAGCCTTGTCAATGTCCATAGACTTACAAAAAAAGTTGGGCTAGCGTAAATTTAAAATTTCTAGGGAATCTGGGGGTCTATGGCATAGTCCATCTGTTGTTTGTGTACAAGGTTGTCAAACTTCTTCTTTAATCCATCTGTTGTCTGTATATAAGGTCATTAAATTCCTCTTCCAAGCGGGTCTTTTTATCTTGGAGAAAAGGAGAAACAGGTGAAAGAAACGGACCGTAGAATCACATTTTCATCACATCATTGTCTCTATCGTTGGATCATAAATCAAATCCATTGGAATTACAATTTCCTCACTCCTTAGACTCATGACCCTGGTACTCCGTTTGCACTTCGTTAAAGCCTGAGCGCATCTAAATATCAAGCCAATCGATATGACAACACCCAAGATACATAGAAGAAACTTCCCTACATCCATTATGACTCCTTGAGCCCATTCTCCTAAACCAGAGAACCAATTTCGCGGGTTCAACCATGACACCCAACTGGTCAGCTCATTACCCACAGCAGCAAGGGTGAGATTGTGTCTCCTGCGGAATTCCCACTTTAATTGGAGAATGTCGTCCATCTTTTGGTCTATGACCTCGACCGGGTCCTCGGTGCTATTCGTAATATAAGTGCAGCATTTCACGCCGTACTGCGTTGCCAGTGTGACACAATATCCACCTGTCACTGCCGTGAGATAATTAAGAACCATCCTATGCTGAACCAGTTCTGTTTTATAAGCTTGGAGCTCTCTTCCGGTATATCTAAAAGTGTCGTCATACATTTCTGTGATATTGTCTTAATAAATTTGCAAGCGCTGATATATATTTATAATTTATCACTCCGCTGGCGGTGCGAGTGATATCTAACGCGATTAGGAATTGAATCCCGGTGGATTCACTGATCAGGTCAGAGGCCGGATGCTCTGTTCTCTCTATCAGGTGCCGTTTAACGATGTGCTCGTAATGAGTGTGGGTATAAGGAGCTTGGGCACTGCGGTGAATATCTTTCATTTTAGTATGTGATACAGTCATTACCTCAGGCAGTACCTTTCCAATATAACACAATCCTTCAGAGTTTGGGGCAAGCCACTTATACGCCTTCCTCCCGCATATGAAATATGCATCATCGGGGAGAACATATGGGACGGAGTAGGACATAACCATATTACACATCTTCCATGTGAAATCTCCTAACCCTAATTCTCCCATCTGTTTACTACACATATCAGTTTGTATGATATGTGCACAGTATCCTGGTGATACCTCTCCAACTCTCATGGACCTACTTCCTAGGGTATACCTATATCGGAAATATTTTCCACTACCAGCTATGTGGCGTATAAGTTCTGTATCTGTAGGCATTCTATCTGCTCTATATGAAAAGGTCATGGTTAGGTTACTCCATGACACTTCCCAATTTCCCGGCTTTCGGGGATTGGAAATGTTAAAACATATTAGGGACCTATCCACATGATATTGGTGGAGCTTCAAACTAGGAGGACTGGAGATATTAAACCTCCTGTCCACCGGTCTCCCACCCTTTAGCTCAAGTACCTCCCCTACCGTTAAAGGGAATGGTACTAATCCTGATTTGCTATGGCCTTGAGGTACTTGAGAGCATACCCAACAATCTGTCTGATTTAACACATTACCCACTAAGGAGTGATAGTCACTCAATGGATGCCGGTCCATGTGGATATTAAAACTGGACTGACATTTCTTGATGCACCCATCCTCAACTACATTGTCACAGAGTCTACAGATACAGTTCTCTTTTCAGCTAACAATCCTTCACAATGTTTACAAATAACATGGCTGCTAGATCGTTTCCGGTACTCGCCTTTGCTTGGTGGTTGTGTTGCTATTGGAAATTTACACCTCCGTCTCTGTCATCAGAACCTTTCTCGACCTCACTGGTACTCTCGCCGGAACAGACTGCTCTGGTCAACATCATGGTCAACAGGAAAATCCGTATCACAGTCTCTTGGGGCAAGTCCATCTTACAGGAGGAGAAAAGGAGAAATTTGTAATGGGGGTACAGGAAAACAGTTTGAGGGGGAGAGAAACTTGTTACGATAATTAGTTCTCTAGTCTTGTTGTTCTTCTTGTTCTGCTGTCATCTCAAAGGTGCTGTCTCTCAGTCTTCCAACCGAACATTCCGGTGATGCAATATTCCTTCCAAACCAGCGATCTTTCTGTAAGGAGCAAAAATCTTGCATTACCATTTGTCTAACTGATGTGTGACATACCATCTTTAAAACATGAAAACATGAGAAAGAAGAGGGAGAGGAGAAAAACAACAACAAGAGAGAGAGAGAGAACCATTCATATATGTATATATCACATAAATCAACAATAAACAACAGGAAAAAAAACATTTTTCAAACATTTTTAAAATATTGTCAGATCATCAGGCTGTCATATCTACATGTCCCATGGTTTCCTTGCGCAGTCCCTCCCACCAGCACCTCCATACTCCACCCTCTGTATCTGGCCAGGATACATTGATGCGGATAGGTCATGCTGGGGTTTGGTAGACTTCTGCAAAGACCAAGCAGATATGCAATGTTTGAGTCCTACCAATAATCGTCAGAGATGGGGAGAGAAAAAGAAACATTTCACAGATACATTTACAACGTTTCACCCGGTCATTCCTGTGTCTTCAGGGAATTACCTCCCAATTTATTAACCGTTACCTCAGGCTTACCATCAGTCCTAATGATCACCTTTCCTGACTACATATCATGAGTGTGGGCCAAAATTCTTCCTATCTGATCCCTGGTTACAATTTGGTGTGTCCTAACTTTTGCTCATTTTCATGTCTAGGGGGTCTGACTTTATGTGGGCTGTTGCAGTTGCTGGCATAATGCCCTTCTCTTTTACAACGATAACAAATCCTTGAGTTCCTCCATGTGCCAATGGCCTGGGGTTTTGGTTGATTTGATGTCTCCTCTAATGCTTGGATGCCCATCGCCATCAACCGCTCTTTCTGTGTTTCTCTGGTTCTTTGACTATTATGGTCATGTTGTTGTCTAGGGGGTGTATATACCTTGTGTGTGTTTTTAGACCTACAATCTCGTGCAACATGACCTTCCCTTAAGCAGTTGTAACAGCTTTTCACCTTTAACTTACCCACAGGGATCTGAGGCTTCTTTGTTTCCCTGTGCTTGATGCTGTTTTGCTCATGCCCAACAGCAGAGTCCCTTAATGCAGTTATTGATTTATCTCTCCAGTATGGATTTGTGATCTGTATCCTTGCTCTCAACACTTCCTTTAAACCATCCATTAGCACAGATACTGCTACTTCTCTGTGCGGTGCACTTGTTTCGATGTTTTCTATACCCGTATACCTAGTCATGTCCTGCAATGCCCGGTGGAAATAATTAGAAGTACTTTCCCCTTCGTTTTGTCTTATGGAGAAGATTTTGTTCCACTCGACAATGGCTGGGAAATATATTTCTAACTGTCGGTTGATCTGCTTAATACATTCCTGATTGTGTTCCTCCGTACAAGGTACCTCCGTGTCTAATTTACAATCAGCAATAAATTTCGCAGGGTCAACACTGGAGGGCAAACATGCCCTCAGCACTGTCCGCCACTCTTTGTTGGTGGGTTCTGTGGAGTTTTCTAGTTCTTTAATAAATCTTTGACATGTAACTAGATCTTCCCTAGGATCAGGGAATTCAGACATAATTGATCTCAATTCGGTCCGGGACCAGGGACAGCGCATTGCACTGTCCTTGACGGGAATGGTTCCCTGATCGTCAGTCTTCCCATTGGGGACTGTGATCACCCTGACAGGACTAAACTCAATTACATCACCTTGTTTTGGTCTTACAATATGGGGTACATTTGTTTGTGCGTGATATAAAACATGGTACGTACCTGTGGACACGACCTCACCTGACCCTCCGTTAGGGGGTTTGATTATTGCCTTTACCGATTTGGTCGCGTCCACCTGGATGTCTTGTGTGATGGCTGCTGGTAAAGGTGCCGACATCGTGCTGGGCTCACTCTCTTGCTTGTAGTCCTGAGGGAAGTTTAACATGGGGTGCAACTTGCATAGGTTAATAGTTGTACATTTAACAGTATTACAATTATCATTGTTATGTTTATTACAATTATTCTTATCATCTATAATACAGTTGCTAAGTGCATTTTTATTGTACAACATTGTGCCTTTCTCCGCAACCATAATCCTCTCCATTGCCATGTCTCTCCTCCCAAGATGAGAGTCAGATATGTCAGTTAACTCTCTTTGCATTTCACTTTCCTGTTGCCACAATTTTAAACAATCATAATGTTTGATCCGTCTCTTTGCTGATTTAATAAGACCTATCCTTCTCCTTAGATTTAGTAACACATCTGGGCTAAAGCTGCCTACTCTTGGGAACTTCTCCCCGTCATGTACAGTCATTCTCTCCCATTCATCACATAAAACCTCTGTGTGTGACCCGTATTTTTCACACATTACATACCTTGCCGACCCAATTGGTCGGTTTACTAAATCAACCCGAACCGAGGTTGATCGCCACCTACCCGAACAACTGGCCCCCATAACTTGCAGGTGTTGCTTTCACTACCTCTGACCTTCAATCAGGGTCTTCAGCGAACCCTTACAAAAACCAAGATGTTCAAGATAGGCTGACGGTGGCGGTTTACCGAGTACCCCACTCACTCGCCCACACCGACCAATATGCCTACACACTGTTTTAGCGCTGGCGTACTCGACCCAGGGCCCCTATGAACCTTTATTTACTGGAACATGCGAGTGTGATCCGAAGAGCATTAACCCTTTCCAGTAACTGTTGGTTGTTGGATAATTCCTGAGTGACCAGCGAACTTCCCTTAAAAAATAAAAAATTACACAAATCACGTTAGAATGTACAAATAGCGTTTATGACCCCTTCCGTACGCAAATGGTACTGGGTCAAACTACTAACTAATGCACACAATTACGTGCGGTACAATCGTTCAGCACATAAGCAACTAATCTTATGTGCGGAGCGACCAGTGGAATCGAAATTTAGCAGCTGCGAATTCCTTCAGCCTGAGCTTTATGGCCTATATGGGTTCCGCACCAACCCTTCCTGGTGTTGTGCTACTTGTCTCTATAGCGGACTTCTTTGTCTGCTGTACCTAGACCTCCTGGTCTGTTCCGGACCTCCTGGTCTGCTACAGTATGACCTCCTGGTCTGCTACACTCTAATGCTCTTTATATGTTTAACAAGGGATGCCTCCCTAGCCACCATGTATGTCACTTACACGTATGTACTTCACGAGAACTCGATGATTTCCTGTGGTTCAATCCCAAAAATTGTAGAAACTTATATATGCAAACACTCACTCACCACATGTACACTTTACTTTTGTTTCTATTTCTTTCTATTTCTGCGCAGAAATTTCTTCCCTTTAGACCAGATGAGTCGTAAATTGGAGAAGGATCTATTAGCTTAAATTTCGGACACTAAAATCGATTTGCGCTATTTATCGCGTTGCCACCTTTTCGCCTGTTTAAAATAATACTATCGTGTGACTTGAGTTACGTGGGCGTACCCGGACGCTCCGTTGCGTAATATATGCTGCGTGCGTCGGCCTTTGGGTTGTGTACGCGAGTCTCAGCTTTTTGTTAGAGACACGTGTACGCAAGGCAGATATCCACCGTAACACAATTAACACGTTTATCAATGTAGGTGATCCTCGATCATCTACCGAGCACCACACAGATCTCTCCTTGTATCTTTAGGCAAAGCTGTGTGTGTGTTTTACAAATTACCCCTTAATGTATCATTTTTACTCTTTAAGTACCAATAGCAACAAATCTTTCTCAGCACGTTATCAATTATGAAATGGCAACCAGGAAAGTGAGATGTGAAGATTACACAAATGAACATGCAATTCTAAATTAATCTAATAACATATATTGATGTAAGCACACGCATATAGATATTACATATATGAGACCCTATTCAGTGCTTCTAATTTGCATATGAATGTGCAATTTCTTTCACTGCTGGGAGAGAGAAAAAAAACAACAAACCAGTCCCACAGGTCATTTGCATTTCAATGGCCATCCTACAAGTAGCAGCGTTAAAACAGGTTCTTGAAGAGAGACAGTTACCAAAAAAAAAACTACTTGTGTATTTCTTAAATCAAATATTTAATTTATTATTAACTGTTATTAAACTCTATCTGAACTACTTATGATTGACTATGATATGGACTAAACAAATGCATTAAAAAAAAACTCATTAAATGATGATTTCTTTTTGACAGTGGATGGCTGATTATTTCCTGAGTCAACTGAAAATCAGCCGTTCATAAAAAATTGACCTTACCAAAATGGCCGCTGCTCCTCCCCCATCCATGAAGTTTACACAAAATGGGGGACAGACCTTTTGTCACAAAGAAAAATCATCATGCCAGCCCCTTTTAGTTATCACGCTATGCAGAGCGATTAAAAATAATTTTAAACCTATTTAAACAGACAAACCATCCAATCTGCGTGTGCAGTTGGCACCAAATAGAAATAAAAACCAGATTTACAAAGACAATAGCTTAATGTTCCTACCTTCTTCGGATTCCACCAGCATCCCTACAGACCAAAAGAATCAGACGCAGACTCTCATCTGATCAGCACTCCAAGATACTACCTTTTCCTCCCTTTGCTGATCGATAAAAGTCTGCGCCTTTTTCGCCTGACTGCGGATATGAGATGGACCGGACTTGCCCCCACTTGATAGAGTCAAATATCTACCTTTTAACATTAGCTATATATTAATACCGTGTAGCCGTAATGGCTGCTAAACCATGTGCACATGCTACGCACTCCGTACGCTATTTGTGTATGAAGACCTCGCACGTGGTACGCAAATAAAGTACACACGCTGTGCTGGGTATACGGAATACCCACAGTGAGCATACACACAGACAGTAACCTTTATAAACTTTAAACACAGATTATGCTTACACTGTAACCCTTGTATGCAACACACTATGATTGAGTTTGTATTGTAAAACTTTACTACTGAAATACTGCAGCGATATAACGCTGCTTAACCTTGTTAATGTAAATGCTGTTAGAGCGATTTAGAATTCAGAAACCCTTTGTACCAGCTAGAGAGACACAGACACCCTGCTGAGGTTCTAACACCTTATGTGAACGTTCTATTTGAAAAAGAATAATACAATACAAGTCATACACTACCAATATAACATAGACTACCTAACCAGATAACTACACTTAAAATACAATAACAGTACAATAACACTTAAGAGAAACGAGAGAGAAAGAGGAGAGGAGAGAGAGAGAGAGATATGGCTCACAATAACAATAAAGGCAATATGATTGCGGAGAAAACTTACGCTCAACGGAAACAATCGCATGGGCCTCTGGATATCCAGCTCCCGATTATCAGCAATGAGAACCGTTGAAGAGAATAGAGAGCTGGCCCAGAGTGGCTTGTCCTTTTATACCCTACACATAATACAGTACAATGGTCCCTATATTCTTACTGTTCATTGGACACAGGAATTCGTCTTCGCATTATAACAAAAGGTCATAGGTTGATTCATACAGGTGGGCTGTGACTATTTCCAACTGCTCAGGTGGGTGGGAAACTAGGTTTCCCGCCGCATGGATAATAAAGTGCAAATAATAGTAAATGTCCATAAACTTCTTATGTCCATAACTATTCGCACGAGCGATTAATCTGTTTCAAACCAACACCGGAATATTGCTAATTAAATACTCTTCCGATGGATACTAAACACCACTGTATAACCCTTGTCTGACCCTTCGTATCAAACAAAGAGGGATCTCTTTGTTCATGAACATGCTACATTAACTAAACTTTCAGATTCTATCAAAGGGACCATAATCTACAAAATACATTATATGGTTAAAATATGTAACGATCGAGTCGCCCGCTAGACGCACACAAAATCTACAGTAAATGCGCATACCGTGCGCCTGCGGGTGCACGCACCAGCGAGTATGCGTACGCACGGGAGAGCGTGGGCACGCGCAGCGGGGACACGCATGAGGTGCAAATATGGTAGTGTGCATCATGATATTTTTCTGACTTTGACAAAGCGCTCACGGGGCCCCAGGTTGTAGAGGAGCTCCGGGTGCTAAACAGTAGTTCCCGTGGACATCAGTGTTCTTCAGCCTTGTCTTAAAGTCACAACCACAGTCTTCAGTTCATCGTTCAGTACTCTCTAGCCTCGTCTTAAAGACACAGTCGCAGTATTCTTCAGTCTTGTCTTAAAGTCAGTCTCCAGTTCTTCATTCAGTGTTCTCCAGTCTCGTCTTAAAGCCACAACCACAATCTTCAGTTAATCATACAGAGTTCTTCAGCATTGTCTTTCAATCATTAACTTTATTTTTCAGCTCAGTCATTGTGAACCATCGATACTTCATTAAATCTTATATATATTCTGTCCATAGTCCTTTCTTGAGCTCCTCATCCCACGAGCAGGAATTATATTCATCCTCCACACCTTCCTCCTCCTCAGGCACCTGTCTCCCAAGTCCAGCCTCAATTGCCGGTTCCCCAACACCCACCTAGCGTGACACCCTGCATTGTTTATCTATAGTTGACCACATCTCCGTCTTTTCTGGATTGCCTATCTTGTCCTTTTGTACATAATGGGGTTTATTTACTAATATTCGTGTTTGAGTCGGTTTGTGTAGTGTTTAAACTCGTTTGTTATCAGGTGCATTTTCATGCAACTTTTTGAAACTATATACGCCAAGGTACGAAGCAGTCGAGTTTATGGTTTTCGTGTTTTCCGATGTCGATGCCAGTCGTTTTTTTTGTCACATTTACGGCCGTCATTGTCGTTTGCGTACGTGTTTTTGTTGTTTTTACTGGTTTATTTTCTATGTTAAACGCGGCAGGGTTATTTATCAACCACGGCCGCATTTTTCACTTTTAGTTTCATCCCCGTTCGTGATTCGTTGTGTTTCAGATGTAGGAGTGTCTGTGCGCAACCATATAAATACGCCCCAAACCGTCCGCACCTCGTGGGTTTAGTTAGTGGTGAGGAGGGAGGTTGTGCTGTGGAGGTTGGTGAGTAGTTGGTTTGGTGAGGAGTTTTTTGGGCGATTTCTGAGTGTAGTATTGTGTTTGAAAGTAGTCTTGTCATTCTTGTGGTCTTGTTTTTTTTGGTTTTGTCTCATTTTTTGTCCAAGTTTTTTTGATTTATAGTCCCTTGTCAGTGTGTGTGTGTGTGTGTGTGTGTGTGTGTGTGTGTGTGTGTGTGTGTGTGAGTTGTGCAGTGGTAGTGGAGGAGTGTGTTTGCATTTTTTTTTTCTGTGTTAATTGTTGAACCACACAACTATGTCTGACTCAGAGGTGGGTGAGGCGAGTGAGGTGGAGGGTGTGAGTGAGGGGGAGGAGGTTGGTCAGGTGGAGGAGGAGAGTGAGGTTAGTGAGGTTGAGGAGGTGGGTGAGGTTGCTGCAGCAGCCTCAAGTGACAGTCAGAGAGCTCCGCAGCCACGCACCACTACTAAGACTGGGCGGAATGTAAAGTTTAGTTATGCTGAAAATGTGGCATTGGTGCGGGAGCTGATAAAGTATCAGCGGCAGCTATTTGGGCCTGAGTCCACCAAGGTGCCAACATGGAAGAAGACAGTGTTGTGGGCGAAAGTTGTTGCTGCTGTAAATAGTGAGGGTGTGGTCAAGCGGACGGAGGACGCGTGCCGCAAATGTTACTATGACATAAAGCGACGTGTCAAGTCCAAAATGGCCAAGGAGGCGAAGTCGGCTCGCAAAACCTGTGGTGGACAGCCCTATATTGCCAGATATCTGGACTATGAGGAGCCCATGCGGAGTTTAATACCTCCTGAAGTAGTGTCTGCAACCCATGTCTGTGATTCCGATCTGCCCAGGAAGGATGGTGAGCATGTGTATTTGTCTTAACATTCCATTCCATTACTTCTTGCGTTATTTTTGGGGGAAATGTGTGTCATGTGACGTTGCATATTACTCCCATCTTCATGTGTGCGTCAGCAAATACATTGTTTTGGGTAATGTTTTCAACAAAAGCCAATGTACAGTAACATAGTACTTTATTGTATGTCATGTGGTTTTTTTACAGTACATTTTCCATGTGTAGTTTGGACTTGGTGTGTCATTGAATTGTCCAGCAATAATGTTTTCATTTTGCACATTTGTCAGTTTGCAAGCTGGCCTATGTTTTTGATTTCAGTTATCCATGTGCAATGTTTGAAAATCAGTGGTTGACATGTTAGAGGCTGGAGTAGTGCAAAGTGGCTTTGAAGCCAGTTACATGTGTAATTTCATTAGTACTGTATGTGATCTTGTTTAAGACAAACCAACTTTTTTTTGGATAATTTAGAGTCTGTATTTGTACCCTGACACAACACTGCAGACTTAGTTACCGTACTATTATGCTTGCTTTTTTAATGTTGGTTTGTTTTTTGGCTCATATTGTGCTAATGTGTGTTTTGGAGTGCTACATCACAGAGCATTTTCTACAGAGGCATAACTAGGGTTTTTGGAGCCCAGGGCAAGATCAATAATGGCGCCCCCCCCCAAAAAAAAAAAAAAAACTACAAAGGAAACTATGTGCGCACACCACTGGCACACACTGAAAAAAATGGCCACTGTGTATAAAGATGTCAGGATGTTGTCAAAGTCGAAAAATATCATGATTCACATGCCTTGTACTGACCCCACGCACATGCCCGCTGCGCGTGCACACGCTCTGCCGTGCGTACGCATATTCGCACTTTGCGTAATGGAGCTTTTACGGCCGTGCGCTTTGGCGCGTGGTATGCGCATTTACGGTAGAGTTTGTGAGCGTGTAGCGGGCGACTCGATCATAGCATATTTAACCCATATAGTGTGTTTTATAGTTAATATTCCCCTAGACAACGTCAGCAAGTATGTTTAGTTTAAACGGTTCTTGGACAGAGAGATTCCTCTTTACATGATAGGAAGGGTCAGATAAAGGTTGAAAGGTGGTGTCTAGTATCCAGCTGTAGGGTATTTTAAGGGTAACATTTCGGTGTTAGTTAGGAAAAGATCGCTCGCTCCTGCGTATAGTTATGTACAAAAGTAGTTTATGGACATTAATTGTATTTTGCTGTTTATTACACATGCGGGGGGAATCCAGAGGATACCACCCACTACAGCAGTTGGGGAAAGACACAGCCCACCTGTTCAAATCTACCTATGACCTTTGTTATAATGCAGAGACACATTCCTGTGTCCAATGAAAAATGAGATTGTAGGAACCATTGTATTGTGAATGTATGCTGTGTATATAAAGACCAGCATTGCCTGGCCAGTCACTCACTCTCTCAAAAGGCTTTCTCTTTGAATGCTGAGGGCTGGAATCCAGGACGCGCTCGCGAATCATCCCCACGTATGTATATTTCTCTGTAGCCATTTTGTTCGCCATTGCTCATATTATTCTCTGTTATTGTGTTAGATTTTGATGTTAGTTTGTAGTGTATGATATGTATTGTTTAACCTTTTATTAGAATCTATCCACAGTGGCCTTAGAACCATGTGGTTTTCAAATACAAATCAGTGCTGTGTTGTCACTTTCCTGCCAGGGCTTTTAAAGTGGTTTAACCTGTTTAACCTGTTTAAGGTGTATAAGCATTGTTAAGGTGTATAAGCATTGTTAAGGTGTATGCACTGCTGATACTTTGTATCACCAGCGCTACTTAAAGTTTAAAGGTATAGTGCTTTGCTGCTAAGGTTTAAAGTATAAGCATATCCTTACACTGTTTCATTACTTAAGGTTTACTGTATATCATTCTGTGAGCGTCTGTGCCGCTCGTGTCTCGCGCCCATGGCCTAGCGTCTGCTACGCTAAGTGCGTACCCTTGCGGTACTCAGTGCGCCAATAGCGTACTCAGTCCGTAGTAGTATATAGCTTATGTTTAAAGGTAATATTTGACATTATTAATTGGGGGCAATCGTCCGGGCCTCCTCATATCCACAGCCTAGCAGGACAAGGCAGACTTTATCCATCAGCAAAGGGCGGGAAGGTAGTATCCCTTGTTAGCCATTTGGTGGTCAGGGATACAGTAGTGCCGATTAGATAAGCGTCTGCTCCGCTTGGTTTGTAGGGATGCTGGTGGGATCCGGATCCGAAAGGTAAGAACGTTAAGCTATTGTCTTTTAAATCTGTTTTTTTTTTTTTATTTCTGTTTGGTGCAAATTGCACACGCAACACATGTAACACACGCACACACCTGTACTCTGCATATCTGACCATATTGTTGCAAAACAAGGTTCAAATGAGTCATATTGTGTTTGATTCAGATTGGATTGCTTATCTGTTTAAGTAGGTTTAAAAGTATATTTAAAAGTTGCTGCAAAAGCCTTGATATAGTGTTGTTGTTGTTTTTTTTAAACTCAGGCCTAAAATAACTTCAGGGGCTTGCATGGTGATTTTTTTTTGTGTCAAAGGAAGCCGCATGGTCTGTCCTCCATTTTGTGTAACCCTCATGGATGTGGAAGGGGGAGGAGCAGCGGCCATTTTTGGAAGGTCCATTTTTTTCTAAATAGCTGATTTTCAGTCTGCTCAGGAATAATCAGCCGTCCTTGGTCAAAAAGAAATCACCATTTATGAGTTACCAATGCATTTATTTAACCCATGCCATAGTCAATTACAAATAGATTCAGATGGGGTTTAATAAAAGTTAATAGTAAGATGAATATTTGATGTAAGAACGACACACAGATATAAAACAAAGTTTTTTTTTTCTCTTTACCTCTAGGATTCTGTTAAACTCTGCTTGTTGTAAGATAAGCCATTGAAATGCAAATTAACCTGTGCAACGGCTTTTTCCTGGCAGTGAAAAACCACCTTCACAGACAGTCAAAAGCACATTCACATGCAAATTAGAAGAGTAAATGAGTCTCAGGAGACCAGTGAATAGTACATAGATATATTATAATTATGTGTGTGTGTTTATATCAATGTATGTTCTGCAAGATAGCTATCCAATATGAATCATACTATTGGAAGCATTGATTACTAGATTAATTTAGACCTGTATTTTGTGTATTCTGCATATCTACTCGCTTGTTGCCATTAGCATTGATTATTAGATCTATTTTGACCCGTGCTGAAAAAATTTGTTGCTATTTAGTTTTAAGTAAAACTAATACTTAAGGGAGTAATTGTAAAACACGCACGCAGCCTGACCCAGTTATAAAGGTTTATACAGGAGATACTGTGTGGTGCTTGGTAAACGATTATAGTTAAATATCGTTTACATTTTATAGAAGCGTGTTATTTGTATGGCTGCGGACGTATCCGGCCTTTGTATACGTGTCTCGGGCAACGTGCGAGATTGCGTATGCAACGCAAAGGCCTACACACGTGGCGTATATTACGCAACGTGCGTACGGACACGCCCACTAAATACAAATCACACGATAGCATTGTTTTAGTTTAGGCGATACGGTAGCCACGCGATAATAGCACAATTTGTTCAGTTTCCAATATTTAGTTTAAAAATACCTTACTTTACTGTAGTACCTCTGGGGAGAGCTATCAGTTTACGGGAAATTATTTTTCTGATCAGAAAACTATAGAATGATAGTGTGGGCTGAAAAAGGTATGAGTGTATTGAATCCCGCTTGGTGGTCTTGGTGATCTTGGTGAAGCTTGGTGAATCTTGGTGAAGCACGGTCTAGGTGAAAACGTGCGAGCACGGTTTTGGTGAACACGTGCGACGGAGTATGATAAAATTTTCGTGGTATTACGCTCCGGCTGTTGTGGAGCACAGACGGAAGAGACTCCAATGATCCTACCATTTATAGATAACAAGTGTCTATAAGTGGTACGATTGGACCACACAGTTGTATGTGTAAACAATTGACGCAACATGATATGAGGTTGCATAGTTGTGCGTAAATCTTATCCTCATACGCGTTGTAGTGAGCACATGCAATCGTGATTTGTGTAAAATAGAGGTAGGGCCTGCAACGGCTACAAGAGTCTGCTAAAAGGCGGATCCGTGATACTCGGAGCAGAAGAAGCTGGTGGAAGAGCTTGGAGAACTTCCACCGTAGACTTCTGTGTTTGGTGCATTTTAGGAAGTTTTTCTGTGTTAAAAAGGTCCACAATGGAAGCCAAATGCACAACACAGGGACGTTTGGCAGTCAGGGTTCAGACTGAAGAGATGTGCAGACCCCGGGGGTCTGCTCGGTTAGTAATGTGGGGGAAGTATAGTCCCCACACAGACCTTTTGTGATGAATGGACACGAATGACTGTGGGGGATAAAGCACCATTTCCTGGGATAGGTAGTTTTGACTCAGAGGTATTGCATAATCTAAGGCTTAGGATCTGTCTCATAAAGTCCCAAAAACAGAGGATCAGACACACAAACTGTTTACATTTATGGCAACAAGAGAGTGATATACAGAGGGAATTAGCTTACACAGCTGGTTCCAACACTAGCAGGAAACTGATGGCAACTGGAGAAACAATGGCTACAGAGAATGGCATACTGGGATATGATGATAATAGTGCACTTAATAAATGTATTAATGACAATAAGAGTAAACGTAATAAATGTGTTAATGACGATAGGAGTAAAACTGATAAATGTACAAATTCTAACCCGTGCAAGTTGCACCCCATGTTAAACTTCCCTTAGGATTACAAGCAAGAAAGTGAGCCCAGCACGATGTCGGCACTTTCTCCAGCAGCCACCATACGAGACACCCAGGTGGGCACGGCCCAATCTGTAAAGGCAGTAGTTAAGCCCCCTAACGGAGGGTCAGGTGAGGTTGTGTCCACAGGTAAGTACGGTATTGTAGATTATGCACAGACAATTGCACCTCACATTGTAGAGTCAACACAAGATGATGTAGTTGAACTTAATCCTGTCAGGGTGATTGCAGTCCCAAATGGACAGACTGACGCTCTGGGAGTCACTCCCGTCAGGAACATTGCAATGCATTGCCCCTGGTCCCCGACAGAATTAAGGACAATTATGTCTGAATTTCCTGATCCCAGGAAAGATCTAGCCGCATGCCAAAGGTTTATTAAAGAACTAGGAAACACAGCTGAAACCCATAATAAAGATTGGCGGACATTGCTGAGGGTATGTCTACCCTCCAATATTGACCCTGCGAAATTCATCACTGATTGTAAGTTAGTGTTAGGGTCTCCTGCCCTGTGCTACCACGTCGTAATGGCAACCGGGAGACAAGTGCTAGCAGAGTAACCTGAGCGCAGCTGATACTCCGGTTCGGGTCTTTTGCTGTGCAGTGGTTACAGGCTCTGTGCACGGTAGGGGATCCGGTGCTGGTTTTTGTGCTCACAGTCTGTGAGGTCTGAGTGGGGCGTGGACAGCACCTGCTTTATAAGGCCTCTTCTTAGGGTAAGCAGATGCTGCTGAATCTTTGTTGGTTAGTCAGTTCCTGAAAGTTAGCCAGTACTGTGTAGCTTTGTATTTGTTTGTTGCTTACTGCAAATAGGCCTGGGGATTTGGTATTACACTCTGCCAATCCAGACCTAGCAGTAAGACTGGAGTCAGTCGTTTAGCTTGCTGGGGTTCTGTTACTACTCTGTGAACTTAGCAAGTTTGCGGCTGTATTCTAAGACTTGCCTGTCTAATCCTGTCTCACTGTGCTAGGTGTCAGGGGTCAGTTTAGTGGCAGTAAGCTGAACCTGTGCACTGCAAGTGAGAATTAGGATTGTGGAGACTCTCCTTGTGTCTATCATTCCATCTCTGACCAAGGAGTTTACTGCCACACCCGTTGGTAACCCTTTAGGGTTTTGCTGTTGCCCTTAGCAACAGCATTTCGGGTTCTCTACGTATTAAAAGACAACATCTTGCTTTTCTCATCTGAGCATTACTAATACAAGGGAGACACCCAGTTCCTTAGCCTCTGGGCTTCTCTGTTCACTTTGTGTGTATTTTGTTACCCTATCACCTTCTGTGTACGTTATGTCATATTCCCCAGTCTGTCTGTGAGTCCATTTGTTTTGCATAACAGTTCAAACACCAGTACATTCCTGCAGGCACTGGTGTGCATAACAGTTAGACGCAGAAGTACCTCTTACTGAGGAATACAATCAGGACAATGTAAAACGGATCAACCTGCAATTAGGAGTATATTTCCCAACTGTTGTCAAATGGAACAAAATTTTCTCCATTAGAAAAAAAGAAGGTGAAACTGCTTCTGATTATTTCCATCGAGCATTAGAGGAAATGGCTAGATACACTGGGATCGCGGACATTGAGGAAAGTGTACATCATAGAGAGGTAGCGGTGTCCGTATTAATGGAAGGTTTAAAAGAAGTGTTGAGAACAAGGGTACAGACCACTCAACCTAACTGGAGAGGTATCTCGGTGGCTGCATTAAGGGAGTCCGCTATCGAGCATGACCGTAATATCCAAAGAACCAGGGAAGCACAGGGAGAGCGGTTGATGGTGATGAGCATCCAAGCACTAGAAGAGGCATCAAATCGACCAAAACCCCCAGCCCCTGGCACATGGAGGAAGCCAAGGGTTTGTTATCTGTGTAAAAGGGAAGGGCATTATGCCAGCAACTGTAACAGCACACGTAAAGTCAGACCTCCTAGACAAGAACACGAGCAAAGTTACACACGTAATTGTAATCAGGGATCATACAGGAAAAATTTTGGGCCGCACCTGTAATTTGCAGCCAGTGAAGTTGATTGTTAGCCTTGATAGTAAGCCTGAGGTTACAGTCAATGTAATTGGTAGGTCATTCCTTGTAGACACAAGGGCGGCCAGGTAAACTCTGTGATTTATCTTTAAATGTTTCCTCTTCATCTCTGACGTTCACCAGCAGAACTACAGCTCAAACGTCACATGTCTACTTGGTCTTTTCAGAGGTCTACCCAACCCAGTATATCTTACCTGCATCGTTGTGCCTGGCCACGCACAAAGGGTGGAGAGTGGAAATACTGGTGGGGGAGACTGTGCAGAGATACCAATAGACATGTTGGTGTGACAGCCTGATGGTGAACGGAAATCTGACAATTTTTCTCTTTTTCTATTATTCTCTCTCTTTTTGTTTTCTCATGTTCTACGGATGGTATGTCACACAACAGTTAAACAAATGGTAATGCTAGATTTATGCTCCTTACAGAAAGGTCGCTGATTCGGAAAGAATATCGTATCACTGGAGTGTTCGTTTTGGGAAGACTGAGAAGCAGCACTGTTGAGACGGCATCTGAGCAAGAAGAACAAAAAGACTAGAGACGGTTATCGTAACAATTCTCTTTCCCTTCTATTATTTTCTTTTCCCCCATTACAACTCTTTCTTTCTCCTCCTGCAAGATGGACTTGCCCCAAGAGACTGCAGTCCGTGTATTCCTGTTGACCCTGTTGTTGACCAGAGCAGTCTGTTTCGGTGAGAGTACCAGAGAGGTCGAGAAAGGATCTGGAATGGGTTCTGATGACCAGGATGGATTCGTAGAATTCCAAGAGCAACACAAACACCGAGTAAAGGCGAGTATCAGAAAACGATCTGGTAGCCATAACACTAAGAGACATTGTGAAGGATTGTTAGCTGAAGAGAATTGTATCTGTAGGAATTGTGAAAACATAGCTGAGGACGGGTGCATCCAGAGATGTCAGTCCAGCCTTAATATCAACATGGACCGTCATCTATTGAGTGACTATCACTCATTAGTGGGTAAGGTTTTAAACCAAACGGAATGCTGGGTGTGCTCACAAGTACCTCAAGGTCATAGAAAGCCAGGACTAGTGCCATACTCTTTAACGATAGATAAGGTACTTGAATTAAGGGGTGGGAGACCGGTGGACAAGAAATTTAATATTTCTAGGCCTCCTAGTTTGAAGCTCCACCAATATCATGTGTGATAAAGCTAAATATTTATCGTATATAATACCCTTTATGAGGTCTAAGAACACTGTACGCTATCTACGTATGAAGTACCGTAAGGGTACGCTAGTTGCGTAACAATCGCTTTGCCGTGATCGAGACGCTCAAGCGTCACGTTCACTCACGGCCAAGAGATCGCAGGCAGGCACGTTATTGGCTGTTAACTAAAGTAATGATTCGCTATAGCGTAGCGAACGCTCGGGACCACGAGGAGATCACCAGCGGAGCTGACGCTCACTATATTAACCTTTGTATCTAAACCATAAACAGTGTATTGTGCAGTAAAACCTTAGTGTAATGTTAGAGAGTAAATGCAACACAGTATAACCTTATTACCTTTAAAGCTGTTCGAGCGTCACAGACGCTCTGAGATTACTTAATACTATAAGAAACACACAGATACCGTGCTCAGGGTCCAACGCCTAAAATATATATTATGAATGCTATACTTGCAAAAGAGTTAAACACAATACAAGTCATACACTACAATATAACATAGACTACCTAACCAGATAACTACACAGGAAATACAATACAATACAATTTAAGGGAAAATGAGTGAGAAAGAGAAGGAGAGAGAGAGAGAGAGAGAGAGAGAAATTGAGAGAGATTGGCCCACAATAACAAGAAGATCAATATAGTTGCGGAGAAACACTTACGCACAAAGGGGAAACGATCGCATGCGCCTCGATATCCAGCTCCCGATTATCAGCAATGAGAACCGTTGAAGAGAGTGTACTGGATATGGTCGGCCTGCCTATTTATGCCCCACACACAATGCAATTCAATGGTCCCTACAATCTTATTGTTCATTGGACACAGGAATTCGGCTTCGCATTATAACAAAAGGTCATAGGTTGATTCATACAGGTGGGCTGTGACTATTTCCAACAGCTCAGGTGGGAGGGAAACTGGGTTTCCCGCCGCATGGGTAATAAAGTGCAAATAAAGTAAATGTTCATAAACTTCTTATGTCCATAACTATTCGCACGAGCGATTGATCTGCTTCAAACCAACACCGGAATATTTCTAATTAAATATTCTTCCGATGGATACTAAACACCACTGTATTACTCCTGTCTGACCCTTCGTATCAAACAAAGAGGGATTTCTCTGTTCATGAACATTCTATATTAACCAAACTTGCAGAATCTATCAAAGGGACCATGATCTACAAAATACATTATATAGTGAAAATATGTAATGATTGAGTCGCACGCTACGATCGCATAAACTCTACCGTAAATACGCATACCATGCGCCTGCGGGTGCCCGCGACTGTGAGTATGCGCACGTACGGGAGAGCGTACGCATGCGCAGCACGGACCTGTGTGAGGTGCAAATATGGTAGTGTGCATAGAGATATTTTTCTGACTTTGACAGTCCACCCTTTGGCAGTCAACAATAACTGCCACTTCCTGAAAACATTTCAAAAGGAGAAAAATATATGTTAGGGGTTAATACATTTACATGGTTGGGTAAGGGAGGAGAGGAGATGGTAGGAAAAGGGTATGACCTAGTGAGATAGCAGAAGCATGTGTGTATGAATCCGTGCTTGGGGGTCATGTATCATCGTGCCGTACGTGTTTTAAATCAAGCTTCGAGGTATTGCGAAGTATACATGTGAATTCCTTCTTATCCCGTGGTACGGGTCTGTGGATGGGCTGTCAAACTTTACCGAGCTCTTTTTGGCTTTGGTTGCAACAAAATGGGGGAGCACATTTTAGTTGATGATACATGAATGGGGGAGATATGTGATTGCTGATATCTGTGCCTGTATTCCCTATCGACTATGTGTGTCATTACCTGAGGGTTGTAGAAATGAAGAAAAGACATAATTACGGTAAATGCGGTGGTATTCTATGTCAGGTAAATGTACAGTCGTCGATTGAGGTCTTGTTTGGTGTCTGTTGAATGCAGTCTTCTTTGTGCTTTTGCCCATAAGGTGCGAGCAAAAGCTGTCAATGTCCATAGATTTACAAAAGTGTTGGGCTAGCGTAATTTTAAAATTTCTAGGGAAACTGGGGATCCATGGCATAGTTCATCAAAAATCTGTGTATCAGGTTGTCAAACTTCTTCTTTAATCCCTCTGTTGTCTGTATATCGGCTCATCAAATTCCTCGTCCAAGTGGGTCTTGTTACCTTGGAGAAAACGGAAAAACAGGTGAAAGAAACGGACCGTAGAAATCGCATTTTCATCACATCATTGTTTCTACATTTGGGTCATAAATCAAGTCCAGGTTAATTACAGTTTCCTCACTCCTTAAACTCATTACCCTAGTACGATGATTGCACTTCATTAAAGCCTGACCGCATCTAAATATCAATCCAATCGATATGACAACACCTAAGATACATAGGAGAAACTTCCCAACATCCATTATGACTCCTTGAGCCCAGTCTCCTAAACCAGAAAACCAATTTCGCGGGTTCAACCATGACACCCAACCAGTCAGCTCATTACCTACAGCAGCAAGAGTGAGATTGTGTCTCCTGCGAAATTCCCACTTCAATTGGAGAATATCGTCCATCTTTTGGTCTATGACCTCGACCGGATCCTCGGTGCTATTCGTAATATATGTGCAACATTTCACGCCGTATTGTGTTGCCAGTGTGACACAATATCCGCCTGTCACTGCTGTGAGGTAATTGAGAACCATTCTATGCTGTACCAGTTCTGTTTTGTAAGCCTGAAGTTCTCTTCCAGTATACCTAAACGTATCATCATACATTTCAGTGATATTATCTAACAAATTTGCGAGCGCCGATATGTATTTATAATTCAGCACTCCTCTAGCGGTGCGGGTGAAATCTAACGCGATTAAGAATTGAATCCCGGTGGATTCACTTATCAGATCAGAGGCCGGATGCTCTGTCTTCTCTATCAGGTGCCTTTTAACAACGTGCTCGTAATGGGTGTGAGTATAAGGAGCTTGGGCACCACGGTGTATGTCTTTCATTTTGTCATGTGATACAGTCATTACTTCAGGCAGTACTTTTCCAATATAACACAATCCTTCAGAGTTTGGGGCAAGCCACTTGTACGCCTTTCTCCCGCATATGAAATATGCATCATCGGGGAGAACATATGGGACGGAGTAGGACATAACCATATTACACACCTTCCATGTGAAATCTCCTAACCCTAATTCTTCCATCTGCTTAGTACACGTATCAGGTTGTACGATATGTGCACAGTATCCTGGTGATACCTCTCCAACTTTAGTAATCCTATTTCCTAAGGTATACCTATACCGGAAAGATTTTCCTCTACTGGCTATGTGGCGTACAAGCTCTGTATCTGTAGGCATTCTATCTGCTCTATGCGAAAAGGTCATGGTGTGGTTACTCCATGACACTTCCCAATTTCCCGGTTTTCGGGGATTGGAGATGTTGAAACATAATAGGGACCTATCCACATGGTATTGGTGGAGCTTCAAACTAGGAGGGCTGGAGATATTAAACCTCCGGTCCACCGGTCTCCCACCATTTAACTCAAGTACCTCCTCTATCGTTAAAGGAAATGGTACTAGCCCTGATTTGCTATGACCCTGAGGTACTTGAGAGCATACCCAACAATCCGTTTTGTTTAACACATTACCCACTAAGGAGTGATAGTCACTCAATGGATGCCGGTCCATATGGATATTAGAACTGGATTGGCATTTCTTAATGCACCCATCCTCAATGACATTGTTACAGAGCCTACAGATACAGTTTTCTTCAGCTAACAATCCTTCACAATTCCTTCTATGGTCAATGCTATCGGATCGTTTTCTGATACTCGCCTTTGCTTGTTGATTATGTTGTTCTCGGAAAACTACGCCTCCATCTTTATCATCAGAACCCATTCCAGAACCTCTCTCGACCTCCATGGTACTCTCGCCGGAACAGACTGCTCTGGTTAACATCATGGTCAACAGGAAAATCCGGATCACAGTCTCTTGGGGCAAGTCCATCTTATAGGAGGAGACGAAGAAAAATGAGAGGGGGGAAAAATAATTGAGGGAGATGGGATGGGAAATTGGAGAAAAACAATAAAAGGGAACAGGGGATCGACAACTGCTTTTGGTCTTGTGATTTTCAATGCTCAGGTGCCGCCTCAGTCCTCCTGGAACAGACACTCTAGTGATACAACCTCTACCGTCTGTTCCTTATCACAGGACTTCTCTGGATCAACGACCTTTTTACAGTGGGACGAATGAACCCAAGTCTCTCTCTCAGCAACCTTCAATGCTGTAGTGCTAGTCAATAAGACCTGGTATGGTCCTTCCCATCTGTCAATAAGGCAACCTGAGCGTAGAAAATTCCGTATCATTACATAATCCCCAGGTTCAATGTCATGACAATTACTATCTGGTAAATCAGGAATCACTAACTTCAGATTATCATTTTGATTCCTCAACTGTTTACTCATGTTAATCAAGTATTTTACAGTTACTTCATTGTTACACTTCAAATCATCCTGAGGGTTAATCATAACATGCGGTTGTCGACCAAACAAGATTTCAAAGGGAGACAGATTAAGAGGGGACCTGGGAGTGGTTCTGATGCTGTACAGTACAATGGGTAAAGCTTCTGGCCATGTCAATCCTGTCTCTGCCATCACTTTACTCAGTTTATTTTTAATAGTGCTGTTCACTCTTTCCACTTTCGCACTCGCCTGTGGACGGTATGGAGTGTGCAGCTTGCTATCAATTCCCATCAATTTACACATTCCTTGAAAGACATCACCTGTAAAATTGGTACCCCTATCACTTTCGATAATTCTAGGGATACCATATCTACATACAAATTCCTGCACAATTTTCTTAGCAGTAAACATAGCGGTATTTGTGGCCGCTGGAAATGCTTCGACCCAATTTGAGAAAACATCTATACAAACAAGTACATATTTCAAATTTCGACAAGGGGGTAATTGAATGAAGTCAATCTGTATTACCTGGAAAGGGCCGCCGGCAGGTGGGATATGGGATGGTTCTGTAGGTATTGCCTTTCCAATATTCTTTCTCAAACAGGTAAGGCATGACATGGCTCTTTTACTCGCATGAGAGGAGAATCCTGGGGCGCACCAATATGCTCTTACCAACTTGCACATCCCTTCCTTGCCTAGATGAGTCAGCCCGTGAGCTGCTTCAGCCAAACATGGAAGATATGCTCTGGGGGCCACTGGTTTACCATGTCCATCCGTCCAGAGTCCTGAGGACTCCTGGCCATATCCCTTTGCCTTCCAGACTGCCTTTTCCTGTGTGGAACACAAATTTTGCATCTCACACAACTTCTGTGTGTTGATGGTATTAAATACCATCAGTTGTGTGGTGTCTGTCTGTCTGGGGGTAGCAGCTGCTAACTTAGCTGCTTCGTCTGCTCGGCTGTTACCAAGCGATACTGGGTCTTGGCTATATGTATGTGCTTTACATTTGAAAACAGCCACTCTGTCGGGTTCCTGTATCGCTGTTAGAAGCCTTTTTATGTGAGCTGCATGCGCTACCGGTGTACCAGCTGCCGTCATGAAATTTCTGAGGCGCCATAGGGCTCCGAAATCATGGACTACCCCGAATGCGTATCTAGAATCGGTGTAGATATTGGCTGATTTGCCCTTAGCCAATTCACATGCTCTGGTTAGGGCGACCAGTTCAGCAACCTGGGCTGAGTGAGGTGGGCCTAGTGGTTCCGCTTCTATGGTGCCTTGGTCATCTACGACTGCGTATCCAGTACACAAGTCTCCCGAGTCTGACTGTCTATGACAACTACCGTCCGTGTAGAACGTAAGTTCTGCATCTTCCAGTGGGTTGTCACTGATGTCAGGCCTTGCGGTAAAATTTTGGGTCAAATATTCTATACAATCATGAGTATCTTCCTTTGTATTAAATCCTCCTTCCCCAGTACTCTCATCCTCCACCCTTTGGGTCTGTCCAGACACACTTGGGAGATATGTTGCAGGATTTAATGCACTGCATCTCCTTATGGTGATGTTTACGGGGGCCATTAGTGCCAATTCCCATCTTGTAAACCGCGCTGATGAGACGTGCCTGGTTTGGGCAGAATTTAACAAGGCTGACACTGCATGCGGTGTATGAATTGTGAGGTTGTGACCTAGCACGACGTCTTCGCTTTTCGTTACTAGCAATGCTATCGCAGCAACGCTTCGCAAGCATGTGGGGAGGGATCGCGCTACCGTGTCTAGCTGAGCGCTGTAATATGCTACTGGCCTGCTGGCATCACCGTGCTTTTGGGTTAGTACGCCTGCCGCGCAACCAGCACTTTCTGTTCCGTACAGTTCAAAGGGTTTCCCATAGTCCGGCATACCTAATGCTGGTGCCTGCGTTAGGCACTGTTTAAGTCTCTCAAATGCTGCCTCAGACTCGTCTGTATGCGAAATCCGATCAGGTTTGTTTGAGGAGACCATTTCCTGCAAAGGTAACGCTAACATGGAAAACCCTGGGATCCAATTACGGCAATACCCACACATTCCTAAAAATGTTCTGATCTGTTGCTGGGTTTGTGGCAGAGTCATGTCTCTAATTGCTTGAATTCTATCAGCGGTCAGGTGTCTCAGTCCTTGTGTTAAACAGTGTCCCAAATATTTTACCTTAGTTTGGCATAATTGCAACTTGTCTTTGGAAACCTTGTGTCCTGTGTCTGAAAGATGAAACAGGAGCTGTTTCGTATCCTTCAGGGATGCCTCCAATGAATCAGAACACAGTAGTAGATCATCCACGTACTGTATTAATACTGATCCACTCACTGGTTGGAAAGACTGTAAACAATCATGCAAAGCCTGAGAAAATATACTTGGGCTATCTATGAATCCTTGTGGTAATCGAGTCCATGTGTATTGGACTCCTCTGTATGTAAATGCGAACAAATATTGACTGTCAGGGTGCAGAGGTACCGAAAAGAAAGCGGAGCAGAGGTCAATAACAGTGAAAAATTTCGCAGTGGGAGGGATTTGCATTAGGATGACAGCTGGATTTGGCACTACGGGGAACTGACTCTCAACTATTTTGTTAATCCCCCTTAGATCCTGCACTAGCCGGTAACCCCTCCCCCCACTCTTTTTCACAGGGAAGATGGGACTATTAGCAGTGCTGGACGTTCTTACCAGAATGCCCTGTTGTAGCAAGCGCTCTATTACTGGGTAAACTCCTAACTCCACCTCTGGCTTCAGAGGGTACTGTGGGATTTTTGGAGCTATCCTACCATCTTTTACTTGTACAACTACCGGAGCTACGTTTGCCATTAATCCAGTGTCCTGTCCATCTTTAGTCCAAAGTGACTCTGGTATCTGAGATGTCATTTCTTCTACTTGGGAGGGAGTCCTATTTGTCATAGTGGTATGTGACATTAATTTTGACGGGGAGTCTAACATGTCTCGTACTTCCTGAGCGTGATTCTCAGGTATGTCCAAGAATACACCTTCAGGAGTACAATAAATGACGCACTTCATTTTACACAGTAAGTCTCTTCCCAGGAGATTGGTTGGTGCCGATGCAGCCAGCAAAAAGGAATGCTTGGTATGTAAAGGCCCTATTGTAATCTCTGCTGGTTTGCTAACAGGGTAATGCTGGACTACTCCTGTTACTCCCACGGCTGGAATTGTCCTACCAGTGGTCCTCATGCCCACTGTCGAATTTATCACTGATTTGGCCGCCCCTGTGTCTACAAGAAAGTTTAATGATTTACCAGCTACATTGATTGCAATTTCTGGTTCACTTCCAAGACTTGCAATCAATTTTACTGGCTGCAGATTACAGGTATGGCCACACCCCTATTGGGTATGGTGACCTCCCTGAATCCCGCTGGCAGCAACTACTTGTGAGGGAGTTAGCTGGGAACTACCAGAGGTTTGCCAATCTCTGTTTGGGGGGTATCTTTTTGTTTCCCCTGCATGTGGCTCATAACTCAGTTTCTGCGGACCTTGCTCCCAATGTCGTGTGTCGTGTCGTTGTCTAGGGGGTTGGTATGAGTTTCGTACATTCTTTACTCTACAATCTCGTGCCATGTGTCCCTGTTTATGACAAGAATAACAAGTAACCACACTTGACTTACCCACAGGGTTTGGTGATACAAACAAAGGCTGCCTTGTGGTCAGGGCCTGTATACTTACGGCCATTAACTTATCACTTTGTTGTTCCCTGTGTCTGGTGATGTTCCTATCGTGATCAATAGCAGCCTCTCTCAAAGTAGCCACAGACAGACCTCGCCAACATGGTTGTGTGGTCTGTACCCTAGTCTTCAATGACTCTTTTAAACCATCCATCAGTACCGATACTGCTACTTCTCGATGGTTTATGTTTGTTTTAATGTCCTCTATGCCTGTGTATTTTGCCATTTCTGATAATGCTCTGTGAAAATACTCTGCAGCTGTCTCTGACTCCTTCTGTTTAATGGAGAATATCTTATTCCATCTGACTACCGCTGGGAAATATTCTTTTAACTGTAAGTTTATTCTTTTTACATTGTCTTTGTTGTACACATCTGTAAGAGGTACATCCTGATCTAATCCGCAATCAGCTAAAAATTGAGTTGCGTCAACATTGGAGGGTAAACATGCTCTCAGCAATATCTGCCAGTCTTTATTGTTGGGCTCTACAGTGTTACCTAAGTCTCTGATGTATTTTTGACTGGCAACTAAATCTTTTCTAGGGTCAGGGAATTCAGACACTATGGTCCTTAATTCCATTCTGGAAAATGGGCTATACATGGCAATGTTCCTCACAGGGGTGACCCCTGTTGTGTCAGTTTTCCCATTTGGAACAGCTATTACCCTAACAGGAGTAACTCTAACAACATCACTCTGTATGGGTTCTACAGCCTGTGGTGAAATGGCTTCAGCATAGTGTATGGTGCCGTACTTACCTGTAGACACGACCTCACCTATCCCTCCGCTAGGGGCCTTTGTTACTAATCTCGTGGGTGGAGCTGTGCCTACTGTGGTCTCTGCTATGGTGGCTGCTAGAGAGAGCGCTGAAATTGTTGCCGATTCGTCTTCTTGATCACACTCCTGAGGAAAGTTCAAAACAGGGTACAACTTGCACGGGTTAATACTTGCGTTGGTTAATTGGTTAACATTATCTTTAACATTTATACAGTTGCTAAGTGTTTGTGTGTTACACCTTAGTGCGTCATTCTCCGCAACCAATTTCTCTCCTGATATGTATGGTGGCGGTGGGGCCGTGGCTATCAGTTTTCTGATTGAGCCAGATCCCGCCGCCTGAGCCAATCCTCTCTGTATGTCACCTTCCTGCTGCCACAACTGCAAATAATCGTAATGTTTGATTCGTCTCTTTGTTGATTTAATGAGACATATCCTTCTCCTTAAATTCGTTAACACTTCTGTGCTGAAGCTACCTACTCTTGGGAATTTCTCCCCGTCATGTACTGTCATTCTCTCCCATTCATCACATAAAGCTTCTGTGTGACTTCCGTATTTCTCACACATTACATACCTTGCCGACCCAATTGGTCGGTTCACTGAATCAACCCGAACCGAGGTTGATCGCCCCCTACCTGAACAAGTGGCCCCCATAGTTCGAAGGTGTTGCTTTATTTAACCAACCCTTACGCAAACCAAATGTCCAAAATAGGCTGACGGTGGCGGTTTACCGAGTACCCCACTCACTCGCCCACGCCGACCAATACGACCTGATCACACCGATATGGTGCTGGCGTACTCGACCTAGGGCCCCTGCGACCTGAACCTCTATTTACTGGAACCTGTGAGGGTGCTCCGAAGAACACTTACTCTTTCCAGTAACTATTGGTTGCTGGATAGTTCCTGAGTGAGCAGCGAACTTCCCTTAAAATAAAAAAAATTACACAAATCACGTTAGAATGTACAAATAGCGTTTATGACCTTCGTACACAAATAGTACCGGTCAGGTTTACTAATGCACACAATTACGTGCGGTACAATCGTTTAGTACACAAGCAACTAATCTTATGTACTGAGCGACCAGTGGAATCGAAAATTTCGGCTGCGAATTCCTTCAGCCAGAGCTTATATGGCCTATATGGGTGTTGCACCAACCCTTTCTTGGTGTTGTGCCTGTGGACTGTATAGCGGACTTCCTTGTCTGCTGTACCTGAACCTGTTGGTCTGCTATGACCTCCTGGTCTGTTACAGTATGACCTCCTGGTCTGCTACACTCTAATGCTCAAATTGTATATTTAACCAGGGATGCCTCCCTAGCCACCATGTACGTCACTTACACGCATGTACCTCACGAGTACTCGACTTTTCTTGTGGTTCAACCTTAAAAATTGTAAAAACAAACACTCACTCACCGCATATACACTTTTGTTTCTATTTCTATTTCTGCGCAGAAATTTCTCTTTAGACCAGATGTGTTACAAATTAGGAGAAGGATCTATTAATTTAAATTTGGAATTAAAAAAAATTTTGTGCGATTTATCGCCTGGCGTTATTTACCGCGTGGCGCTACTTATCGCGTTGAGAGGAGAGAAAAAAAAAAAACTTGTGATTTGAGTTACGTGGGCGTACCCGTACGCTCCGTTGCGTAATATACGCTGCGTGCGTCGGCCCTTGGATTGCGTACGCAAGTCTCAGTCTTTTGTTAGAGACACGTGTACGCAAAGCAAAGATCCACCGTAACACAATTTATACGTTTATCAACTATAGAACTGGCAAACAGGAGAGTGACATACGAAAATACACCAATGAAAAGGAAATGCAGATATATATGTGTGCGTGCGTGTGTACGCAAGACAGAAAAATAAACAGTTTTAAAAAGACACTATTGTTTTGTTCTTACCTCCGGTTCCCGGATTCCTTCAGCACCCTTTACTAAGAGAAGCAGACGCTTATCCAAACAGCACTACGAGGAATATGATCTCCCGCCCTTTGCTGCTGGATAATGTCTGCTGAAATTACCTAGTGCAGATATGTGAAGGACAGGGCGAGCCGCCAATTGATAAAGCTAAATATTTATCGTATATAATACCCTTTATGAGGTCTAAGAACACTGTACGCTATCTACGTATGAAGTACCGTAAGGGTACGCTAGTTGCGTAACAATCGCTTTGCCGTGATCGAGACGCTCAATCGTCACGTTCACTCACGGCCAAGAGATCGCAGGCAGGCACGTTATTGGCTGTTAACTAAAGTAATGATTCGCTATAGCGTAGCGAACGCTCGGGACCACGAGGAGATCACCAGCGGAGCTGACGCTCACTATATTAACCTTTGTATCTAAACCATAAACAGTGTATTGTGCAGTAAAACCTTAGTGTAATGTTAGAGAGTAAATGCAACACAGTATAACCTTATTACCTTTAAAGCTGTTCGAGCGTCACTGACGCTCTGAGATTACTTAATACTATAAGAAACACACAGATACCGTGCTCAGGGTCCAACGCCTAAAATATATATTATGAATGCTATACTTGCAAAAGAGTTAAACACAATACAAGTCATACACTACAATATAACATAGACTACCTAACCAGATAACTACACAGGAAATACAATACAATACAATTTAAGGGAAAATGAGTGAGAAAGAGAAGGAGAGAGAGAGAGAGAGAAATTGAGAGAGATTGGCCCACAATAACAAGAAGATCAATATAGTTGCGGAGAAACACTTACGCACAAAGGGGAAACGATCGCATGCGCCTCGATATCCAGCTCCCGATTATCAGCAATGAGAACCGTTGAAGAGAGTGTACTGGATATGGTCGGCCTGCCTATTTATGCCCCACACACAATGCAATTCAATGGTCCCTACAATCTTATTGTTCATTGGACACAGGAATTCGGCTTCGCATTATAACAAAAGGTCATAGGTTGATTCATACAGGTGGGCTGTGACTATTTCCAACAGCTCAGGTGGGAGGGAAACAGGGTTTCCCGCCGCATGGGTAATAAAGTGCAAATAAAGTAAATGTTCATAAACTTCTTATGTCCATAACTATTCGCACGAGCGATTGATCTGCTTCAAACCAACACCGGAATATTTCTAATTAAATATTCTTCCGATGGATACTAAACACCACTGTATTACTCCTGTCTGACCCTTCGTATCAAACAAAGAGGGATTTCTCTGTTCATGAACATTCTATATTAACCAAACTTGCAGAATCTATCAAAGGGACCATGATCTACAAAATACATTATATAGTGAAAATATGTAATGATTGAGTCGCACGCTACGATCACATAAACTCTACCGTAAATACGCATACCATGCGCCTGCGGGTGCCCGCGACTGTGAGTATGCGCACGTACGGGAGAGCGTACGCATGCGCAGCACGGACCTGTGTGAGGTGCAAATATGGTAGTGTGCATAGAGATATTTTTCTGACTTTGACATGTGGATAGGTCCTTAATATGTTTTAACATTTCCAATCCCCGAAAGCCGGGAAATTGGGAAGTGACATGGAACAACCGAACCATGACATTTTCACACAGAGCCGATAGAATGCCCATAGACTCAGAGCTTATACGCCAAATAGCAAACGGTGGGAGATTTGAGTATAGGTACACTCTAGGAAGTAGGACCATGCGAGTTGGAGAAGTATCACCAGGATACTGTGCGCATATCATACAGCCTGATACGTGTACTAGACAAATGAGAGAGTTAGGGATAGGATTTTTCACCTGGAAGGTTTGTAATATGGTGATGTCATTTTCTGTCCCATATGTCCTCCCCGATGATGCATATTTCATATGTGGGAGGAAGGCGTATAAGTGGCTTGCCCCAAACTCAGAGGGATTGTGTTACATTGGAAGAGTGTTGCCGGAAGTAATGACCATTACCCATGATAGAATGAAAGACGTTCACCGCAATGCTCAAGCTCCTTACACTCACACCCATTACGCACACATTGTAAAGAGACACCTTATAGATAGGACAGAGCATGCAGCCTCTGATTTGATCCACGAATCCACCGGGATTCAATTCCTACTCGCGTTAGATATCACCCGTACCGCCAGAGGAGTTATAAATTTTAGGTATATTACCGCGCTAGCGAACCTGATAGACAATATCACCGAGATGTATGATGACACCTTCAGGTATACTGGGAGAGAATTGCAAGCTTACAAAACGGAACTGATCCAGCACAGGATGGTTCTCAATTACATCACAGCGGTAACAGGTGGGTATTGTGTAACCCTAGCAACTCAGTATGGTGTGAAGTGCTGTACGTATATCACAAACAGCACTGAGGACCCGACCGAGGTCATAGATCAAAAGATGGAAGATATCTTGCAATTGAAATGGGAGCTCCGAAGGAGGCACAACCTTACCTTTACATCTGTGAGTAATGAACTGACCGGCTGGGTATCATGGTTGAACCCACGCAATTGGTTCTCAGGTTTAGGAGAATGGGCTCAAAATGTTATCGTTAATGTAGGGAAATTCCTCTTGTGTATCCTAGGAGTTGTCATAATGATTAGTTTGATATTTAGATGTGTTCGGATTTTAATGAATTGCAAGCGCAGTACCAAAGTGATGAGTTTGAGGAGCGAGGGCATTGTAACAACAACTGGTTTAATTTATGACCCATCAATTGAGACGATGTTGTGATAAGACGTGATTCCACGGTCCGTTTCTTTCACCCGTTTCTCCTTTGTTTTTCTCCAAGGTAAAAAGACATCCACTCGGAAGAAGATTTTGATGACCCTTCATACAGACCATTGATGAACTTCTTCACAAACATTTGATGAACTTTTAGAGACTAACTTTCTATGGACACTTGAAAAACTTTGCTTGCCACTTACAGCAAAGATACAGCAATCCGGACAAGACATCAACAAGACTTCAACAGACGCCCAAGGACAATCACATACATAATCATATGAATGCATTTCTAACGCATGTTTCTTATCTTCATCTCTACGATCTTCAGGTAGAGACACACATAGTCGACAGGTAATATAGGCAAATATATTAGCACTCACATATTTTCCCCCTTCATGTATCATCAACTAATGTGCACCCCATTTGTTGGAACTAAAAGCCGAAAAGAGCTCGGTAGAGTTTGTTAGCCCACTTACAGACCCTTAATACGGGATAAGAAGGATTCAATGTATACTTCGCAATACCTCAAAGCTTATTTTAGAACATGTACGGCACGATGATACATGACCCCTCAGACATGAATTTCATACATACATGCTTTTACTATCCCACTAGGTCATACATTTCCCACCTTCTCCTCTCCTCCCTACTCCCAATCATAATAAGATAGTTCATGGTATTATATATTTTTCTGCTTAAATTGTTTAGATAGTGGCAGTTATTGGTGACTGCCAAAGGGTGGACTGTCAAAGTCGAAAAATATCATGATTCACATGCCTTGTACTAACCCCATGCACATACCCGCTGCGCGTGCACACGCTCTGCCATGCGTACGCATATTCGCACTTTGCGTAATGGAGCTTCTACGGCCGTGCGCTTTGGCGCGTGGTATGCGCATTTACAGTAGAGTTTGTGAGCGTGTAGCGGGCGACTCGATCATAGCATATTTAACCCATATAGTGTGTTTTATAGTTAATATTCCCCTAGACAACGTCAGCAAGTATGTTTAGTTTAAACGGTTCTTGGACAGAGAGATTCCTCTTTACATAATAGGAAGGGTCAGATAAAGGTTGAAAGGTGGTGTCTAGTATCCAGCTGTAGGGTATTTTAAGGGTAACATTTCGGTGTTAGTTAAGAAAAGATCGCTAGCTCCTGCGTATAGTTATGTACAAAAGTAGTTTATGGACATTAATTGTATTTTGCTGTTTATTACACATGCGGGGGGAATCCAGAGGATACCACCCACTACAGCAGTTGGGGAAAGACACAGCCCACCTGTTCAAATCTACCTATGACCTTTGTTATAATGCAGAGACACATTCCTGTGTCCAATGAACAATGAGATTGTAGGAACCATTGTATTGTGAATGTATGCTGTGTATATAAAGACCTGCATTGCCTGGCCAGTCACTCACTCACTCTCTCAAAAGGCTTTCTCTTTGAATGCTGAGGGCTGGAATCCAGGACGCGCTTGCGAATCATCCCCACGTATGTATATTTCTCTGTAGCCATTTTGTTCGCCATTGCTCATGTTATTCTCTGTTATTGTGTTAGATTTTGATGTTAGTTTGTAGTGTATGATATGTATTGTTTAACCTTTTATTAGAATCTATCCACAGTGGCCTTAGAACCATGTGGTTTTCAAATACAAATCAGTGCTGTGTTGTCACTTTCCTGCCAGGGCTTTTAAAGTGGTTTAACCTGTTTAAGGTGTATAAGCATTGTTAAGGTGTATAAGCATTGTTAAGGTGTATACACTGCTGATACTTTGTATCACCAGCGCTACTTAAAGTTTAAAGGTATAGTGCTTTGCTGCTAAGGTTTAAAGTATAAGCATATCCTTACACTGTTTCATTACTTAAGGTTTACTGTATATCATTCTGTGAGCGTCTGTACCGCTCGTGTCTCGCGCACACGGCCTAGCGTCTGCTACACTAAGTGCGTACCCTTACGGTACTCAGTGCGCCAATAGCGTACTCAGTCCGTAGTAGTATATAGCTTATGTTTAAAGGTAATATTTGACATTATCAATGTGTATGTATATATGGAGGTGCAGTGGTTGAAGTGTACATTTTTAAGTGGGGGTATGGAAAGGTGAAGGAAGCGCGCGCTCCGGAAAAGGGGGCGTGGCCACTCTAAAGGGGACGTGTCCTTCAGTATAGTAGGACCCATTAGTACTGGTGCCCCTTTAACATTATAGCACACGGTATGAGCCGAAATTCACATACTAGCACACAGTATGAGCCGAAATTCACATACTAGCACACGGTATAAGTCGAAATTCACATTACACCACACGGTATGAGCCGAAATTCACATACAAGCACACGGTATGACCTGAAATTCGCATTATACCACACGGTATGAGCCGAAATTCACATACTAGCACACGGTATGAGCCGAAATTCGCATTACACCACACGGTATGAGCCGAAATTCACATACTAGCACACGGTATGAGCCGAAATTCGCATTACACCACACGGTATGAGCCGAAATTCACATACTAGCACACGGTATGAGCTGAAATTCATATTATACCACACGGTATGAGCCGAAATTCACATACTAGCACACGTTATGAGCCGAAATTCACATTACACCACACGGTATGAGCCAAAATTCACATACTAGCACACGGTATGAGCTGAAATTCATATTATACCACACGGTATGAGCCGAAATTCACATACTAGCACATGATATGAGCCGAAATTCACATTACACCACATGGTATGAGCCGAAATTCACATACTAGCACACGGTATGAGCCGAAATTCACATTATACCACACGGTATGAGCCAAAATTCACATTGTAGCACATAGAATGAGCCGAAATACACATTATAGAGTGAGGGGATCCTATCCCCTTAATTAACAAGGCCCGCGGGGCACTGCGGTGAGGGGAGTCTACCCCCTTAATTAACTAATCCTGCGGGGCACTGTGGTGAGGGGAGCCTACCCCCTCAATTGACTAATTGCAGAGTTTTGCAGCGGAAGTGTTACAGCGATTTCTCACCCCAAGCTGCGGCGCTTCTGCCACCTCCGACACTCCACGTCTTTGGCGCCACCCGGGAAGCAGAGCACCGCACCGGGAATGCACCCTTTTCAGTGTGGTCTGCTGCGCTCCGAAGGGGGGTCTTCTCTCCAGCTGCAGGATCCCGATCTGCGCCATCCTCCCCGCTGTTCCGCGCCGTCTTTTTTAAGCAAGCCGGGTTCTTCTATGGGTCCTTGCTCTGGTAAGCGGGTGTCCTCCGCGATGCTAGTGCTCCCGTCGTTGGTCAGTCTCCTCCCTTGCTGCAGGGTCCCGGTCCGCTGAAGGTTGGATGTCCTTCTCAGGTCCTGCGGTTGGCTGGATTCCTCTTCTGCGTCGTCTTCTCCACTCAGCGCGGACGGCTCTGGTCACTCCGGTGACAGGCGTAGGCGTGGGCAGCTCCTCCCTGGTGTTGGTCCTCTCCTGGTCCTGCGGCACGCTCCCTCGCGTCTCTTCAGCCGATGCGCAGGTCTCCGTTCCCGGGGTGCGCAGCCAACTCCCTCTTCCAGGGTGAGTCCTCCAGGACCTCCGGCCTCCTTCCTACATGCTGCTGTCTGCACACTGCTAATTAAAAAAAAACACACTTCCGGGTCTGTTTAGAAGTGCCGGTATGCCATAGCGCAGTATACCGGCCCACTTCGACCACTGTGTACACACATATATATATATATACACACATATACACACACACACACATATATATATATATATATACACATACATACATATATACACACATAATACATACATGGAAAACACACACACACAATTATACAGAGACACACTGAACATATACACACAAATATACACACACGTAGAAGACATACACACAAACATGTACACAAACACACACTTACACTGACACCTGAACGAGGCTGAGGTATGCTGCAGGAGATCACTGGCAGTGCTGTGCTGACTGGTGGCTCGGGCAGGACCAGGGGAATGCTCATCGCTAGGCTCCGCCCCCTCACGGCCGTTTGCCGCGATTTGCGGGCCAGTGGGAGAAGGGGCGGAGCCAATATGACACCCTTCAATGAGAAACGTCATGTTGGCTCCACCACTCACCGACCCGCGAACCGCGGCATAAAGCCGCCAGGGGGCGGGGCTACAATCGCTGGCTGATGCCTGCACACTGACGCGGCTGTGGGCGCATGGGGCGAGCAGGCCGTGCAGGTGCTGGTGTCGCCCCCCTCTGCTGGGGCTGCCACGGCGCCCAGGGCACGTGCCCTGCTCGCCCTGTGCTTGTTACGCCTCTGATTTTCTATATTGCTTCTTTCATTAATTACATAACATTTTTAAATGAAGATGTCTGTGCTTTGGCTTGTTAGTGTATGTATTAGTAACAGATCTATTCAGCCTGGTGAAGTGATAAAGTGGAAGTTGATAAATTATCAATTAATCAGGTCATAACTTCCATGTTACAGGCTGGGTTTGCAAAATGACACTTAGGAGCTGATTGGCTGGTGCTTTATCACCTTCCACTTTATCACTTCATCAGGCTTAATTAATCTGCCCGTGTCCTATGTCTGTGTCCTGTACATTATTTCCTGTGTTGCACTTTCCATAGTGCATATGGCTATTGGCCAATGTGTGTTTTTTTAAAATTATTTTATGGTTCTGTTCAGAAATTATTTCCACATAAATAAGCATCCATTTTTGAAAGATTTAATGTTTATAAACATAATGGGTGGATGTATCAACAATAGCATGAATAAATGAGTTGTTTTATTTGTTTCATTATTTACAGTGTTGAAAAAAAGCAGTACTGGTCGGCCTACAGTCACTCCCATGACATCTGATGATGATGATGACGCTGCGGAAGCAGGTAAAGTGTCCATTGTAGTATAGGTTATGTTTGTAAAGGAATGGCCATAATAAAAGTACACTTTAAATCCTAGGTCCATCAAAAGAAGTCTTGAGCAGCAGAAGGCGGACTCCTGTACCACACCAAACAATAATACATGTGGCAACAAAGAAAGCAAGGTCTGATGTCCAATCACAACCACAGCAGTCTACCCCGCCACGAAAATTGTCTACAGTTTCTTCGGTCCCACCACTCCAAATTTTGGTCACACCTCCAAGACGCCAACCACACTCCCCTCATCTTGATTGTGAGTAAGAAACTGTAATGATTTAAAAAATTACTCATCTCATAATAATCCATTTAATTAGACTAATTAACTCTAAATTCCACAAAATCTGCTATACTTACCGGGAAAAAACAAACATTAAATGGATTCTGAGCAAAATGGCCTTGTCCACATCCAATAAAGATATGTATGTCCACTTCAGCCATACAGCAGCAGGTTGTGTGGAAGATGCTACAACATAAACACATGTGTAAGCATGGCAAATAGTAAGGTTTTTTTCATAAATTTCACTTATGTGTTTGTCGTAACATTGGCGCCAACATGCCAAAACATTACTATGTTTCTGTTTTAAACACTATAAGGCAACACATTATGATTTAAAGTGTGTTTTTATGGTGGAGTATGTCTGATCTACCATACAACTCATGTGCTTGCTTTAAGAATGAAGTAACCAGACACATTTGCCACAAACAGGAATATGTATTTAAGTTCTGAGTGATGATGTTGCTATGCTGGATATCTGAAAGCACCATTTAAATGTGTTCCATGTTTATTGCTTTGCTTTAATTTCTCAAACATATGTCTAACGCCAAAATGGTTCTAATTCCAGATTCTAGTACTGGTACCAGCATCCCGACGCAACAGCAGCAACACAGTGACATGGATGAGACAATCATGTTACAAATGCAGCCATTAATCGAAGGAATCAGCCACCCAGCACCTGTGAGTACACCACCACAGCAAAGCACTCCACCACAACACAGCCTGACAACACCAGTAGCACAAGGCCCTGATCAAGTGTTTTGAGACAGTTGGGCTACACAGCAGGCCACTAATCAAGATTGCCTGCGTAGGCAGACCCAAATTTTTGCTAACCTACCATCTCACTTCAGAAGAATCAGCAGAAATATCAGTCGCCAAAATGAACCAACCACCAGAATTGCCAATACCATGGAAATCATGCGTGCAGACATTACACGTCATGGGCAACTTACAACGCATAATGGAAGAACAGCACAGACAACAGCAAAGCTACATCAACATCTTAGAAAACAATCAAACGATCAATGAATCTATCACCAGAATTTTAGAGAATCAAAATGCTGCAACACGTGAACTTCATGCCACTCTCACTAACCTCAATGAAACACTCAGATCCCAGCGCCAACAGCAACCAAGCAGCAGTTCTGCTACGACTACTCCTATTCTATCGCCAGTGTCCTCACTACCAAGACGCTCCACCAGAGCACGCCAACATTACAGTGGTAAAGGCAAAGGCCAGTCCAAGCAGCCAACCCCCCCCCCAAAAAAATAAAAAATAAATAGAGGCACCGATTTCTGTATAGAGAAGAAAATAATCACAGTTAGTAAGTGTAGGTTTGTCTCAATATATATATAACACTTAGCACCTTGTCAATTTGTTGAACATCATTAATTATAAGTGTTACAAACAACAACAGGATTTTTGCCAACACATTTTTTCTTTAACATCTTTGTATTTTTTTGGAGGATGAAAAAGTAATTTGATCTGCACATTGATCGCAGCATGCAGTAACAAGACCACTTGATTTTTTTCTAATCATTACTCTTTCTAGATTCCAATCATTCTCATATCTTGCAAGCAGACTAATTGGCAGCCATGCAGAATGTCTTTAGCATGCAGTAACAAGACCACTTGATTTTTTTCTAATCATTACTCTTTCTAGATTCCAATCATTCTCATATCTTGCAGGCAGACTAATTGGCAGCCATGCAGATTCATCCATGACCAATACAACTTACAATGTTATTTTTAACTCTTTTACATTTCTTCTCTAGACGACATTACAAGAATAACACAACTGAGTTGCCTAAAAAGGTACTAATATGTTGTGAAACAATTTAGATAATTCAGTCCCAAAATGAATGACATTATTGTTGTGCCATAAGAAAAAAACAGAAACTGGAACTGCGCTTAACAGTCAATTAAAGATTTTATTAATTCCCACAATAAAAAATATAAAATGTATATGTTTATACAATCACCGGCTGGATTTCATATACTGCACAGATCATAAATATAAACCTTCAATGCCTCTATAACACCTAACTATTATGCAAAAAGAAAATTTCTCCTAAAAACATAAATTAAGAACTTAGTGCACATATAATCGTTCCACTGACTAAAAAAACTGCCCTTAGGTGACTCCTATAACATTGCAGGCGTCCCTGCGATGTGAGGTATTTCGTCTAAATGTCCGTTTGTTTCTATAGCAGCAAAGAAATGATGACGTATTACTTCAGTCATTGATTATCAACTGTCCCATAGATCGTAAGTCAGCAACTCAGTATTGTTAGTGCAATTATGACAAGCTTGTAATATGTCCTTCCCTTTAGCACTAGGGTGTCAAGACTGCCTCTGAATAAGATGTAATAATACTCAGGTATGAGAGCGTGCTCCCTATTCCCCCTTAGCACTGGGGTCCGGATGTCCGGGTACTGAGTCAATTAGTAGGTTAGTGAGACAATATGCAGAGTATGTCTGGCAGTCACTTGATGAATGATTTAGCCGGCCGGCTATAAACTCACTTGAGTTGAGTTTATAGCCGGCCGGCTAAATCATTCATCAAGTGACTGCCAGACATACTCTGCATATTGTCTCACTAACCTACTAATTGACTCAGTACCCGGACATCCGGACCCCAGTGCTAAGGGGGAATAGGGAGCACGCTCTCATACCTGAGTATTATTACATCTTATTCAGAGGCAGCCTTGACACCCTAGTGCTAAAGGGAAGGACATATTACAAGCTTGTCATAATTGCACTAACAATACTGCGTTGCTGACTTACGATCTATGGGACAGTTGATAATCAAAGACTGAAGTAATACGTCATCATTTCTTTGCTGCTATAGAAACAAACGGACATTAGACGAAATACCTCACATCGCAGGGACGCCTGCAATGTTATAGGAGTCACCTAAGGGCAGTTTTTTTAGTCAGTAGAACGATTATATGTGCACTAAGTTCTTAATTTATGTTTTTAGGAGAAATTTTCTTTTTTCATAATAGTTAGGTGTTATAGAGGCATTGAAGGTTTATATTTATGATCTGTGCAGTATATGAAATCCGGCCGGTGATTGTATAAACATATACATTTTATATTTTTTATTGTGGGAATTAATAAAATCTTTAATTGATTGTTAAGCGCAGTTCCAGTTTCTGTTTTTTTCTTGTTGTATTTAAGTGGTGGCAGAGGAACTAAGCCCCAGGAACGTGCGGCTAACATTCGATTTAAACATTAGCGCCCAATTCTGTGTTTTTTTCATTGTTGTGCCATGTTTGTGTGTGTTAAAAATGAGTAATCAGATTATTACATATGATGCAGCAACAAAGAAATTGTAAATATTTTAATCAACACAAATAATGTGTATAATAATGGACATATGTTGAAAACTGTGTATTGACTTACAAATCACCAAGTTTACTCCAGCAAACATAACGAAATAAATTATTTTGGATGATACTAAATTTGGGTCCCTTAAATACGATGGATCATCACACATAGGGACACATGTATTCCTCAAGGCTAACATATTATATGTGGAGAAGTGTTACATTAGGACGTTACACACATCCATAAAGTAAAACACGAAATAAATTACTATGTGGATTATGTGTGCTTTTAATAAATTATCAGTACAAGTTTAACAACACTTATCCAGACTTCATGCATGCCACTCATAATCTGTTGTTTAGAGATTTTAAATAAACACAATACACATGCTACATTTGTTTTGCATAAAGCGAGGGTATGTTTGTATGTCTCAAGGAGACAGACACATTCTGAGTAATGGTTGTTAAATGAAAAATGGGGCAACATATATTTATGCTTACACAAAAAATGAAAGAAGCAAACAAAACTTACCTTAAAAATAAGTATTTATCAGGTCTTGCCTAACCTGCCTCCCTACATCTGTACTCCAAGTATCACCAGATGTCTCTAATTCCTCTGCTTGTTGGCTGCTTTCTTCATCCTCCTCATCAACATGTGGCAGATGTTGCAAACACATGTTATGAAGAAAGCAGCAGCAGAACACAATTTGAGTCACATTCAAGGGACTATACAACAAAAGGCCACCAGACTTATCCAGACACCGAAACCTAGATTTCAGCACACCAAAACATCTTTCTATCACATTCCGCGTGGACTTATGTGCATGATTGTAATTGTGTTCAGCAGGGGTATCAGGTCGGGACAATGGAGTTAGAAGCCAAGAGAAACAGCCATATGCTCCATCACCTGAAAGACAGATATAACGTGTTTCATGTTAAGATACAGCAACACATAAGTAACACACTGTATTTGGCCAAAGTATACACAGGCCTACACATATCAAATTACATACCCAGCAGACATCCATCTAGCATTTGTCCGTCCTCAAACTTATCAAAGAGGGATGACTGACTGAGGATGAAGGAGTCATGGCAGCCCCCAGGGTAACCAGCAACACTACTCATTATTTTGAGTTTTGCATCACAAACCACCTGCACATTTGTGGAGTGCTCTAGATGACGATTAGTATAGATGTGCTGCCTGCCCCTAGGTGGTCTCAGCTGAATGTGTGTGCAATCTATGGCTCCCAGCACATTGGGCATGCCAGCAAGCTCATAGAAATCTACCCTGACGGCATGCCACTGAGACTCCTGGGTAGGGAAGCAGACTGAAGCATCGATGTGGGGCTGCAAAACAGCCAACACCTATGTGTATATTTGATAGAAAATTAAACATGAGATTTTAGGACAGAACTGGCCACCGAGAGTAATTAAAAACAACCAAAAACAGGGCCATCTTGGGATTGGCGTCACCTCAAGATCTATTCCACAGCTTATACCTCCTGCACTACAGAGACAGCAGAGCCGGAAGATCTGCTAGGCCTCCCCTCACTACCCCAAAGGCTAGATCTCTTGTTGAGGCCCGCTGGTCCACCCTGACCCGCCCACGACCTGGTGACCCCCCAACTGTTTCTCCCTCGCACTCACCACCAGAGGCGCTAAACACCACCCGCAACTCACAAATCCTCACCAACTCCGAGGCTTTTAGTGGAGATTGGCGGGGACACGCCGGCCACTGCCCATAACACCGGGCAACTGTTGCTGCTGTTACAATCCAACACCCGGTCCCCCCTCCTAGGTGGCTTCTGGACACTAAACGTACCACCCCTCCGGTCCAAGTCTCCCCACAGGAGCGAGGCCGCCTCAGCCTTCAGCTCCGCACCTATTTTTCTCATTGTTGCACTCACTTATCTACAATACGCGACCGCACAACGCGGCAACGGAGCGCTGCCTCTGATCTACCAACGGTCACCCACGGCCACGACTGTGACGCCCGACCCGCAGCCCGCGGACCTCCTCTGCCGCGGTAACTAACATACTCACAAGCGGCACCGATTGGGTATACTTCAACTCTCTAAAACACCCACCAATTCTCATGTTCCACTGATCACATCGTAACTCAGCCCTCCAGTGGTTCCCTCTCTGGCAATTAAATAATCCTAACCTACAGTCCTACCCTAACGCTTTGTGTGGTCCCCTTTCCCTCCATACCCACCCACCAAGGTGCAAACATGTCCAAACCCAACCCGAACACAAGAAGACGTGCGGGTACAGACATTTCCCAACATTTCGCCAAAACCGACAAAGGCGACAAACCCTCCCAGCCCTCTGGCCCTCCCTCTCCCAGCCTATCGTTTCCAGGTGGAGTTGACCCGCTACCCTCGCCCGCCCCATCGACCAAAGAGGATATCATGGCTCTAAAGTCGCTCATAATGGACTTTAAAGAATCACTAGAAACCAAGCTCGACAGAGCAGTTACCTCTATTAGATCGGATATCTCATCCTTATCCTCCAGAACCTCCAAACTGGAAGCCAGACAAGACGTCCTCCAAAAAGACCATATAGAAACGGTCAGAGATATAGACCATCTAATCCAAGACATAACAGAGCTCCGATCCAAGAACGAGGACTTGGAAAATCGCGAAAGGAGAAATAACCTCAGAATTCGCAACATTCCTGAGTCCATACTCCCGGCAACCCTCGAAACATATCTCCAAAGGCTGTTCTCCACTCTTTTGCCAAGTGCAGCTTCTCGAGAGCTGCCCCTAGAGAGAGCTCACAGAGCCCTCCGCCCTAGACCCCGAGATGGCGAACCCCCGAGAGACGTTATCATGCGCTTCCTCAACTTCAAGGATAAAGAGATGGTCCTTCTCCCGACCCGGGGCAAACCACATATAATGTTCGAGGATGTCAAACTACAATTTTTTCAGGACTTAGCCCCCTCCACTATACTTAAAAGGAGGGAACTCAGAGAACTAACATCAGCTCTACGCACACGTGGTATACGCTACCGTTGGGGTTTCCCCTTCAAACTCCTGGTCGAATATAATGGGAAAACAGTCATCATTAAAGACCCGAGAGATGGAAATGACTTCCTATCACACCTGGAGGACTCTGACCCACTTGCCGACCACAGCTCTGGGCATCACCCACCCTGATTATCTCAGCACCTATAACCACATTGACAACTCGTTCATTATATTGTTATAATATTCCTGTTGACTACCTGTTTTAGTTTTACATCTTGACCGTTCCATCTACATACTGTATATTATCTACCCTCACCTTTCTACAGCCCACCTCGCTAGCCCCACTATTTGAAGCCCCATGGTTTAAGCTACCCCCCTGGGCCCGCCCTCAAACATACCTCATGCAACACACAGACAACCAACACACACTCGCTATCCCTATATGGGAACTAAGATGTTCAATTCGAAAATCTAACTACAGTTTAGTTCTGTTGGTATTGATGTAGTATTGCTATTACCGTACTTATTGTTTGACCTTGCATGTTACCTTTTGACCACACACCACCTACACAAAGACTCATCTGCCTCTCAGCTACTAGTGCCTCTATCACACAGACCACCACTGGAGGGACGTGTTCCTTCAACCCCTGTACTTACCACACAGGCCCACACTGTTGTTTTCAAGCATCTAGGCCCCCCCCAACCTCCTCCCCTCCGTGGAGGGAGAACGATCGTTACCCGACGCTCCTCCACTTTGGATCCTTTGATCCCACTCTCTGTGCCCGTTCCTTTTCGCTGGTCGTAAGGAACTCCTACACAGGCTCACCCTACCTCCCCCCCCCCCTTTTTATTTATTTTTTTATTTTTTTTTAATTTATTTTTTATTTTTATCCTTTCTCTCTTCTTCTCTTTTCTTTTCCCTGTCCCTTCTCTTTTTCTCACTTACATTCCATTTTCTCATCCTCCTCTCCTCTTACGCCCCCCTCTTTCTCCTCCATTTCTCCTCTGTGCACTCTCCTAACGCCACAAAAGATGCCCCTGCTCCTGGCGTCCTTGAACACCAAGGGTCTCAATACCCCCCAGAAACGCTCGTCCCTGTTCCGCTCGCTTCAAACCCTAAAAGCGGGAATCGTGCTCATTCAAGAAACTCACTTCAAATCCCGATCGCACCCTTCCCTAACCACTAAACGCTATCCAATGGCCTTTTACTCTTCAAGTCAATCGAAACACAATGGGGTGGCCGTCCTGATCCACTCCAAAATCCCATTCACACTCCATTCGACCCACACAGACTCGGATGGCCGATATATCATTCTGACGGGGACGCTCGGACATCTAGAATGCACGATTGCCACTGTCTACGCCCCCAACTCAGGGCAACCCTCTTTTTTTAACACCTTTTTCTCAGATCTAAACAAAATCAGAAAAGGTTACTTAATATTAGGAGGGGATTTCAACACTGTCCCAGACACCGATCTAGATAAATCCTCTGGTCAATCCCGCCCCCACCGAGATTCTCCCTCACGCTCTTTAAATAAACACATCCTCGAATCTGGTCTCTTCGACGTTTGGCGAGCTCTCAACCCAACAGCCAGAGACTATACCTTCTTCTCGACCCCACACCAATCATACTCCCGAATCGATCTATTTTACTGCGGCGCATTGCTCTCCCAACACGTACTAGACTCATCTATCCTCACTAATCCTTGGTCTGATCACTCTATTATCACCGCCTCCTTCGACTTCCTTGACACCCCGACTACTCGCCCCAATTGGAGACTAAATGAAACGCTCTTAAAAATCCCTCAATTCCAGGAAAAGATCAAGCTAGCTTTAGCCGACTATTTTTCCCTAAACATGACTGACTCTATGTGCACCCCACTAATCTGGGAAGCCCACAAAGCCGTAATCAGGGGACACATCATTAACTACGCGTCACACAGGAACAAAGATCGCAAACAAAAAATATCGTCCCTCACAGTTGAGGTCCACAACTTGGAAACACAACATAAGCAACGACCCTCGCAACCTCTCTACTCAAAGCTCACTTCCACCAGGGCCACTCTGAACGCGCTGCTAGCCGAAAAAACCGAGCACTCACTCCGCTGGCTGAAACAAAAATTCTACGAAAAAAGTAATAAAGCCGATTCACTATTGGCCGGCAGATTGAGGGCTCGGAAAGCGCACACTGCTATTCCGGCTATCAAAGACGAACATAACACCCTCCAATACAACCCAAAGACTATCAATTCTCTCTTTCGAACGTATTATGAGCAGCTCTACAACTTACCAGACACTTCCTCCACAATAGACCCGACCCACCCCACGATTACAGACTACTTAGCCTCCGCAGACTTGCCTCATATCGACACCAACACCTCCACGGCCTTGAACAAACCCATCACCCCCGAGGAATTATCCCTTGCCATTAGTAGTCAGAAACCATCTAAGGCCCCGGGCCCGGATGGCTACCCAATGTCATACTATAAAACTTTTCAACCCGCACTACTCCCCCACCTCACGTCATTATTCAACCTTATCTTGGATGGATCTTCCTTTCATCCCCACACCACCAAGGCCGTCATTACCGTGATCCCAAAACCCAATAAAGATCCCCAATTCATTTCTAACTATAGACCCATATCACTTTTAAACTCAGATCTGAAAATCTTTGCCAAAGTACTAGCTAATAGACTTAACCCTATTCTCCCCACGCTCATACACCCCGACCAAGTGGGCTTTGTTCAATCCAGACAGGCACTCGACAACAATAGGCGTGTCGTGGATATCATCGACCACATTAATCTCCACAAGATCCCATCCCTGACCCTTGCCCTAGACGCAGAGAAGGCCTTTGACAGAGTTTCTTGGCCCTTCATGCAACAGACTTTACAACGTTTTGGCCTTCAAGGTAAATTTCTCCAAGCCATACAAGCACTATACCAAAACCCCTCGGCCTCGGTTCTCTCTAATGGCCTACTTTCGGACCCCCTCAAAATTTCAAATGGCACACGACAGGGATGCCCACTATCTCCCCTTATATTCGCACTCATCATCGAACCCCTTGCAAGCCACATCTGGACTAACCCTGACATCACGGGAGTCCAAGTCAACCATACTCAATACACCATCTCCCTCTTTGCCGATGACATTCTCCTGACCCTGACAAACCCAACTATTTCTCTCCCAAACCTTTTCCAAGAACTAGCCATATATGGCAATCTTTCGGGTTATAAAGTTAATCAGACTAAATCCGAAGCCCTCTCTTTGCACATCCCCAAACTAACTAAGCTACAACTACAACAGAATTTTAACTTTTCCTGGCGCAGACGCTCCCTCAAATATCTCGGAATCTCCATCACCAAATCTTACAACTCACTCTACAAAGCTAACTACCCCCCTCTCATCACGTCAATCCTCACTGATATCCAACAATGGGAATCTTACTTTCTCTCTTGGGTGGGACGAATTAACGCTATAAAAATGAATGTCCTTCCCAAACTTCTCTACCTATTTCAGACACTCCCAATCTCCGTGCCCACCCAGACTCTTAACAAACTCCAGTCTTCCCTCTGTAAATTTATCTGGAACCACAAAAAGCCTAGAATCCGACGATATATCTTAGCCAAACACTCTAAAAACGGGGGTCTAGGCCTCCCTATCCTTCAACGCTATTATGACTCGGCCAGACTAAGCCAATTGGCTGCCTGGCATGCCCCAGAACACACTAAAAGATGGGTCGATCTAGAGAGCGATTTGTCGGGAGTCCCCTCCATCTCTTACTTGCCCTGGCTCTCTAGCAATATACGCACCCCATCCTATCGTACCTCCCCCACAATAGAATTGACACTTACACACTGGCGACACCTGAACAAAAAATTAAAATTATCAAGCCACCCTTCCCCCCTGACTCCCATCTGGAGCAACCCTGCATTTACCCCGGGACTTTCTCGGGAAATGGCCCGCCCCTGGATCATGGCAGGAGTTACCAGAATACACCACTTCACAGGGACGCACTCTATTAAATCATTCTCTGACCTACAAACGGCGCACAACCTACCTAACTCACTGTTCTATCAGTACCTACAAATCCGCCACTTCCTTTCCTCTCTACAATTAAAGTTCCCTCTATCGACCCCCACACCTCTTGAGAGACTCTGCATCTACAACCCCACCAGTAGAGGCACCATCTCCCTCCTCTACAAAACTATCCTCAGCCCCACACCCCCACCTCTTGAACCACACGAGATAGCATGGGAGGCTGACATGGAGTACCACCTAGAGGACGAGGGTTGGGATGCAATCCGCACCGCAATTTCACAATGCTCCATCAGCGTGGCCATACGGGAAAACTCATACAAAATATACACTAGATGGTACCTGGTACCGGACCGACTGCACAGGATCTACCCCGACACCTCCAACCTTTGCTGGAGAAATTGCGGCCAAGTAGGCACATTCTACCATATTTGGTGGACCTGCCCAGTGATTGTTCAATACTGGGCAAAGGTCCGTAAGCTTATTTCTCGACTAATCGACTTACCAAAGCCCTTGTCGCCCTTGAACCTCCTCCTCTGCTCTCCGCCCGAGCACATCTCCAAGGAATCTAAAAACCTAGTCCTCTTCATATCTTGCGCAGCAAAATACCAAATAGCAAGTAATTGGATGAAACCCGAATCCCCCAACAGCCAGGCTCTCACAAATAGAATCTGGTTTGTGGCAAACATGGAATACATCACTAGCCTTCGCCATAACACAGTTAAAAAGTTCCATTCCACCTGGCTCCCATGGTACAGGCTCCACGACCGCCCCCTCCCAGGACTAAACTAATTAAAGACCCCACCTTGCAACCACAACCCCTCCTTCAATATCCCCTCCCCCCTATCTTTCTTTTTATAATTTTTTTTTTTTTCCTTCTCTCTCTCTTCACTTCTTCTTTTCCTCTCTCTCTACCCTATCCTCTCACTCTTATTTTTTCCTCCTATCCTCTGGACTCACGTCCCATTAAAGACGCTGTTCAATTCCCTTGCTTTCTCCCTCCCCACATAGCTCTGGATTCTTCGGATTCCAGTTCTTCTCCCTATCAATCATACCACACTTTTCCATTGTTCTCTCAAAGAAGTTTACTTACATGTTTTGTTTTTGTAATGACCCCTCTGTTTTTACAATCTCTTGTTTACTGCTTGTATATCGACAATTGACTCATCTGTTTCTAACATAAAATAAAAATCATATGATGAAAAACAACCAAAAACAGAGGAGGTAGTTAGGTATACATCACCTGTGTTAATATTCTTGAAAATGAGGGCTGTGAGATTCCTATGACATCCCCAGTAGCCATAAAGTGCAACACAGCCAGGAGTTTGTGCAGGCCTGAGACAGAGCGAGAGCGTGCTGTCTCAGGGTCTAGGCCCAGTTTGACAAGGTCATACAGATGGAAAATGTTGGTACAATTTAGACGGAACATCTGTATGACCCTATCATCGGACAATGCGTTCAAGTTTAAACGCCCCCTAAAAAAACGAGGCCTGCGCAGCCTCCGCGGAACCTGTACAACCTGCTGACCATGTTCAGTTTCTTGGCCCTGGTTACTTACAGGCTGATGTCCGAGTCTGAGGAATCCCACAGCACAAAAAAGATCACTGGCCCACAGGCCTGCTGCCATTTCTGAGTGTAGGTTGATTGAAATGAGCCTAAGATCCTTTTATAGGCATCCTAATTCAGGTGTGAATGATTTGCAAGTGGCAACACATGTAAACACGCCTGAAAAATGCAGGTTTATTTTTTTGCCGCTTTTAACGAATCGCAAAAAAATACAACCGCAATTGAGCACTCAGAGACTAACACCCAAATACGAATGAATAGTGAATACCCGTGTTGTATGAAATAACAGCCGCGTTTGACCGATGGTCTATTCATTCGTATTTCTGAACTTTGCCGTTAAAACCATTACGAATAGCCCAAACACTGCCGAGTGCTTAGTGAATTCCCGTGTTGGGACTTAGAAAAAAAAAAAACACAAATCAGTCAAACTCAGATTATTAGTAAATATAGGCCAATGTCGGGATAGGCAGGTTAGTTTATTTTTTCCGCTTTGGGGGCTTACCTGCACCATGTCCAATTCCAGGAGCAATAGAAGGTGGATAAGCTCCACTCGTGCAGCCTTGGCAGCTGTCCCTTTGAGAACACTTACCTTGATAAGGAGTGATACCTTCTGGAACTTGTACACTCCAGTATATAGGGCCTAATTCTGAGTTGATTGTGGCAACAAATGTGTTAGCAGTTGGGTTAAACCATGTGCACTGCAGGGGAAGGGGGGGGGAGAGGGCAGAGAGAGTTAGATTTGGGTGGGGTGTGTTCAAACTGAAACCTAAATTGCAGTGTAAAAATAAAGCAGCCAGTATTTACCATGCACAGAAACAAAATAACCCACCCAAATCGAACTCTCTCTGACATGTTATATCTGCCACACCTGCAGTGCACATGATTCAACAAGGAGGGTATCAAGGCAGTTTTTCTTCAGCAAAAAGGAGAAGAAAGTTGTAGGATACTTAAGACGTTTTTCACAATGATGATTGGTTTATTCTTCAGAGGAGAACAACGGCAGACTTTTAAAAGTCCTAGAATGGACCTTAACTACTACTGATAACTGGGTATTGCCACTAATAATAAAATGTTATATGCTAGAGATCCTAGACCTACCCCCAGGGAACAACGTTCTAACACCAAGTGACACAAAAATTTGCAATACCATTAACATCTGATACAATATTTGGCCTTGTGCAGTGCAATGGATGTAAAGCATTTGTTTGGAAAGAGGCAGCGTGGAGACTCGGCTGCTGTCCAATCTGTGAGCAATTTTCTCTGCTGAAGGAGGAGATAGCAAAACTGCATGCTGAGATTTGTAGGATGTCTGTGTCTTTGAAGCCTCCACTGCCTCAGAGAGCCACCAGAAGACATTCTGCCTGGACTACTGTGGGCTCTCAAGGGCAGAGATTTCCAGAGGGACACAGACACCTCCCGCAAGCGGTGACACTGCAAAACTCGTATGCTACTCTTGCAGGGCTGGAAGATACAACTAATAGAGGCACTACAGAACAGGAGGATATGGGGACTTCTACCAACTATAGGAACAGGAAATGGAACAGGAAAATTGCATCTCCAAAAAGGACTGCACTTCTCTTGGGAGATTCCATTATTAGAGGAATACATCTGGGAAATGCAAATGAAGTAGAGAAAGAAGTAAGGTGCTTACCTGGAGCCACAGCTCCAAGGGATAAAGAGCGCATGCTAAGAATTGTAAAGGCAGCAAGAAAAGATGGGGAGGTGGATGTCATTGTCCACCTAGGGACAAATGACCTGGCAAATGCTGAACTCATGGCCGTAAAAGATGAATTTAGGAAGTTAGGGACTGCTCTGAAGCAGGTGGCAACCACTGTATCTTTTTCAGAAGTATTGCCAGTACACAGAGGGGAAGACAGAACTCATTGCATCAGAAACTTCAATGTTTGGCTAAGGACATGGTGCAATGAGGAGAGATTTGGATTTATAGGCCACAGTCACACCATCTGGCAAGATAGTAGCTTATACAAAAGTGACGGCCTGCACCCATCTTCAAGGGGAACAAGAATACTAACTGAACAGTTTGGATGCTACATCAAGAACTATTTAAACTAATAAAGGGGGGGGGGGCAGTGAACCAAACAAGAATAAAGAAATCTGCTCCCCCAACACAGAGGTATTGTTTCTGCAGGCAAAGGTAATAGGAAGCATATCCACAGCAACAGAAGATAATTCAGATCAAAACCAAATAAAAATAGGCAGAGAGAAGAACATAGCTAGGAACAGAAAAAGCACAAACAAAACTCTAAAAGCTATGTGTGCAAATGCTAGGAGCTTAGGAAATAAAATCCCAGAACTAACTGCAATAATGACAAGGGATGATCTAGACATTGTGGCAATTACAGAGTCATGGTACAATGAAAATCATGACTGGGACATAGCTATACCGGGATATACTTTATTTAGGAAGGACAGAATTGGAAAAATCGGAGGAGGGGTAGCAATGTATGTAAAAAATACCATAAATACTACATTAATACAAAGTATTGAAGAAAAAACTGAGGCCCTTTGGGTGACCATAGAAACAGGGGAAAAGTTGATTATTCGTATTGGCGTGATATACAGGCCACCAGGTCAGGAAGAGGAACTCGACAAGAACCTATTGCAGGACATAACTAAAATGGCATTAAAAGGAGAGGTAATAATCATGGGAGAGTTTAATCTTCCTGATGTAAACTGGGAGGAGTCTGTTGCTAATTCCACTAGAAGTAGGAACATTTTAAATTCCCTTCAGGGAGCATCCCTCCACCAATTGGTGAGGGAGCCCACTCGGAAAGACGCAATATTAGACTTAATACTTACAAATGGAGACAGATCATCGATCGTAAAAGTGGGTGAAAACCTGGGATCCAGTGATCATCAAGCAGCATGGTTCAGCATTAAGACAGAGACTGACTCGTCCCATACAAAAACAAAGGTGTTGGATTTTAGGAAGGCTGATTTTGTAGGGATGGAAAAATGTGTAAGCGATTCTTTGGCAGAGTGGAGGAACTTGGAAGCAGTGCAGGAGAGGTCGGAAACATTAAAATGTGCAATATTGAAGGCAACAGACCTTTGTATCAAAACTGTTAGGAAAAACACAAGGATAAGGAAGCCAGTGTAGTTTGCAAAAGAAGTAGCAAATATTGTGAGAGCAAAAAAGATGGCTTTTAGGAAATATAAGCAGACACAAAATAATGAAGACAAAGAGATATATCTTGTTTGACAGAAGGAGACTAAGAAGGTAATCAGATGTGCAAAGGCACAAGCTGAGGAGAAAATGGCCCAGTCAGTGGGTAAAGGAGGCAAAACTTTTTTTAGGTATATAAGCGAAAGGAGAAAAACAAAAGGCGGAATTATAAAACTAAAGACGGACACTGGGAGTTTTGTTGAAGGAGACAATTTAATAGCAGATCATCTTAATGATTATTTTTGCTCAGTATTTACTACTGAAAGAGAGGGGAAGGGGCCACAGTTAAGTTGCAGGGATATTCAGGAAAATGAAACAAGTACATTTACAGAGGAGAAGGTCCTAACAGAACTCTCAAAGCTGAAAGTGGACAAATCTATGGGGCCAGATGGGATACATCCAAGGATACTAAAAGAACTTAAAGAGGTGCTGGTAGCACCATTGACAGAATTATTCAACCAGTCATTAGCTACAGGAGTAATTCCAGAGGACTGGAAAAGAGCAAACGTAGTCCTACTGCACAAAAGTGGAAGCAAGGAAGAGGCAAACAACTACAGACCAGTGAGTCTTACATCAGTAGTAGGGAAATTGATGGAAACTCCCTTAAAAGAAAGAGTTGTAGATTATCTCAAATCCGGCAATTTACAGGATCCCAAACAGCATGGATTCACTGGGGGGAGATCATGTCAAACAAATCTTATTGACTTTTTTGATTGTGTGACTAAAGTGATGGATAAAGGTGGAGCCATGGATATAGCTCATCTAGACTTTAGTAAGGCTTTTGACACTGTTCCACATCGCAGACTGCTAAATAAACTTGAAAGTTTGGGATTGGATATTAGGATTATTGAATGGATAAGATCTTGTTTAAAGGATAGAAAACAGAGAGTTGTGGTAAATGGAGTGCATTCACAGGAGGGAAATGTTACCAGTGGAGTACCCCAGGGATCTGTACTTGGACCAGTGCTTTTTAATATCTTGATTGGTGACATTGCAAATGGCATTAAAGGGAAAGCATGCCTTTTTGCAGATGGCACAAAGGTATGCAACAGGGTAGACACACCAGGTGGGGTAAAACAAATGATTGAGGATCTAGGTAGACTAGAGGAATGGTCAAGAGTTTGGCAATTACAGTTTAATGCCAAAAAATGTAAAATCATGCACTTGGGTCTCAAAAATCCTAAAGCTAAATATAGTATTAATGGCACTATACTGGAAACTACTGAGGAGGAAAGGGATCTAGGAGTCACTATTTCAGATGACTTAAAGGCAGGTAAGCAATGTAACAAGGCAATGTAACAAGGCAATGAGGAAGGCTAGTCAGATGCTCGGCTGCATTGGGAGAGGAATCAGCAGCAGAAAGAAAGAAGTAATAATGCCACTGTATAGGTCATTGGTACGGCCTCATCTAGAATACTATATTCAATTCTGGAGGCCATATCTTCAAAAGGATATTAATACATTAGAAACTGTACAAAGGAGGGCAACTAAAATGGTGCATGGCCTACATCACAAAACATACCCAGAAAGACTAAAATCTCAATATGTATAGTTTGGAGCAGAGAAGGGAAAGGGGGGACATGATAGAAACTTTCAAATATATCAAGGGTTTTAACAAAGTCCAGGAGGGAAACATTCTCCAAATGAAGAGAAGCAATAGGACACGAGGACATGCACTGAGGCTGGAGGGGGGGAGGTTCAGGGGAAATTTGCGGAAAAATTATTTCACAGAAAGGGTAGTGGACAAGTGGAATAGCCTCCCATCAGAGGTGGTAGAGGCTAAGACAGTAGAGCAATTTAAACATGCATGGGATAGACATAAGGATATCCTTACAAAGAAATAAGGATCAAATAAGGTAAGAGATAAAAATAATGTAAAAAAAAAAAAAAGGGGAAGACTAGATGGGCCAAGTGGTTCTTATCTGCCGACAAATTCTGTGTTTCTATGTAACATCTCCAAATCCAGGAGAAGCAGAAGTTTTCACAATAAGCTAGATTTAAGGCAGTTCAGTACACACCATAAAGTGCAAAATGGAGACAGCAAGGACAATTTTCTCCAGTATAAATAGGTTTCCTAAGCTTAGTTTGTCTCAAACCTGCCTACCTCTATGTAAAAATTCACCAGGCACAATATCAATTCTTACTTTTTACAATAGTCAATCACCATTTTCAGTACAAGTCTCCCCTTTGGATAGTCAACCTCATCAGGGACTTTGCCATAACCACAACTGGAACCTTTTTGTAAAAGTTAAGAAAAGAAGGACTATTGTTAGTTAGATTTAGGTGGGGTGTGTTCAAACTGAAATCTAAATTGCAGTGTAGAAATTAAGCAGCCAGTATTTATCCTGCACAGAAATAATATAACCCACCCAAATCTATCTCTCTCTGCACATGTTACATCTGCCCCACCTGCAGTGCACATGGTTTTGCCCAGTTGCTTACTTTTTTGGTTTGCCAACAACTCTGAATAACCCCGAGGTGCACTACTGGGAGTGTGGAGACTTCTCCAGATGTGCATGGCTCTGCGTATACACAGAAATACAACACTTTTCTCTACACTCTTATTTTTATATAGTAATTTCTGCCTGTTTTGCCAACAACTCTGCCACAAAGTATGTACTTTACTAGCAAATACCAGCCCTTGTAAATTATGCCCTGTTACTCTAAGTCATCCTAGTACCTAATAGGTTCTCCATGTTTCCAATCCTTAATACAATTTTTTTTTTGCAGTAAAAGCTCCTGCTGTTCAAATTCACTTTTACATTTCTGTATATCAGTAGTATAACGTTGCAGATGTAACTTATCCCCCCTCTAAAATAGGATTTTAATACCTAACGGTAAATCCTTTTCTCTTAGTCTGTAGAGGATGCTGGGGACACTTCAAGAACCATGGGGTATAGACGGGATCCGCAGGAGACATGGGCACTTTAAGACTGTGAAGGGGTGTGAACTGGCTCCTCCCTCTATGCCCCTCCTCCAGACTCCAGTTATAGGAACTGTGCCCAGGGAGACGGACATTTCGAGGAAAAGGATTTATTGTTAAACTACAGTATGGTGAGATACATACCAGCTCACACCACAAACACGCAGGGCCGGTGCAAGGGTTCTCAGCACCCTAGGCAAAACTTCTGCCTACTGCCCCTTCCCCCTACCCACCCTTCAGATGAAAGGCATGCTGCTCTCACCCCATCCCCCCTACTCTGTTAAATGTCTGCTGTTCTATCCCCCCCACCATCTGTGTGCATGGTGCTGCTCATCCCCCAGACTGTGTGCATGCCTGCTCCTCATCTCCCCCCCTCACCACACTGCTGCTCTCCCCATCTTTCCTTATCAATGCAGAGAATGCATTGTGCAGCCACCTTACCTGCAGGCTGCAGTGCAGAGTTGGGACAGAGTAGTCTGTGAAAGAACCTGGAATGAAGAGCGGTGCTGCACGTCACCTCCAGCCAGGACTCCAGGAGCTGTCAAAGTTACTGCCTGTGTTGAGTGCAGGTGGAGCTGGAGGCTGCAATACGGGAGCTTAGCAGTTGCAGCTACTGTAATATACGAGTTCTGGGGGATTGCAGCGGCTGGGAAAAGTAGGACCATGCAACCTTTTTCAGGCAGCTGTAGCAGGCCGCCCCCTCAGGTCCTGGTGCCCCTAGGCAGCTGCCTAAAGCTGCCTAGTGAAAGCTCCGGCCCTGCAAACACGCTGTACAACATGGCATTTAACAGAAGTCCAGTCAACGGCATGAACAATGTCAGCAACAGGCTGACTATAACAGAAACACAACCTGTGTGTAACCATAACCATTAACTAAGAATTAATAACTGCAGATAGAGGCCGCACTGGGACGGGCGCCCAGCATCCCTTTACGGACTAAGAGAAAAGGATTTACCGGTAGGTATTAAAATCCTATTTTCTCATACGTCCTAGAGGATGCTGGGGACGCTTCAAGAACCATGGGGTATATACCAAAGCTCTAGAACGGGCGGGAGAGTGCGGATGACTCTGCAGCACCGATTGACCAAACATGAGGTCCTCATCAGCCAGGGTATCAAACTTGTAACATTTTGCAAAAGTGTTTGAACCCGACCAAGTAGCTGCTCGGCAAAGTTGTAATGCCGAGACCCCCCGGGCAGCCGCCCAGGATGAGCCCACCTTTCTGGTAGAATGGGCCTTCACTGATTTCGGTAACGGCAATCCAGCCGTAGAATGAGCCTGCTGAATCGTATGACAGATCCAGCGCGCAATAGCCTGCTTGGAAGCAGGATTTCCAATTTTGTTGGAAGCATACAGAACAAACAAAGCTTCTGTTTTCCTAAGTGGAGCTGTCCTGGTGACATAAATCTTTAAAGCCCTGACCACATCAAGAGATTTTGACTCAGCAAAGACATCAGTAGCCACCGGCACCACAATAGGCTACTTCATGTGGAACAATGAAACCACCTTCTGCAGAAATTGTTGACGAGTCCTCAACTCTGCTTTATCTTCATGGAAGATTAAATAAGGACTATTGTGAGATAAAGCCGCTAACTCAGACACCCGCCTTGCGGATGCTAAGGCCAATAGCATGACCACTTTCCAAGTGAGAAACTTCAACTGTACCTTCTGTAAAAGTTCAAACCAATGTGACTGAAGGAAATGCAACACCACGTTAAGATCCCATGGTACCACTGGGGGCACAAACGGAGGTTGGATGTGCAAAACTCCTTTCACGAAAGTCTGAACTTCTGGAAAGGAGGCCAATTGTTTCTGAAAGAAAACCGATAAGGCCGAAATTTGTACTTTAATCGAGCCTAACTTTAGGCCCACATCCACACCTGCTTGCAGGAAATGGAGAAAACGGCCTAACTGAAATTCTTCCATAGGAGCCTTCTTGGATTCACACCAAGACACATATTTTCTCCTAATACGGTGATAATGTTTAGACGTTACTCCTTTTCTAGCCTGAAGAAGTGTGGGAATGACTTCACGGGGAATACCCTTTCGGGCTAGGATCCGGAGTTCAACCGCCAAGTCATCAAACGTAGCCGCTGTAAGTCGTGATATACGCACGGCCCCTGCTGTAACAGATCCTCTCGTAGAGGAAGAGGCCAAGGATCTCTTATGAGTAATTCCTGAAGATCTGGATACCAAGCCCTCCTTGGCCAACCTGGAACAATGGGGATCGCTTGAACCTTTGTTCTTCTTATGATCTTTAGCACCTTTGGAATGAGTGGAAGTGGAGGGAACACGTACACCGACTGAAACACCCACGGTGTCACCAGCGCGTCCACTGCTATTGCTTGTGGATCCCTCGACCTGGAACAATATCTCTGAAGTTTCTTGTTGAGGTGAGACGCCATCATGTCTATTTGAGGAATTTCCCAAAGACTTGTCACTTCTGTGAAAACCTCTTGATGAAGACCCCACTCTCCTGGATGGAGATCGTGTCTGCTGAGGAAGTCTGCTTCCCAGTTGTCCGCTTCTGGAATGAAGATTGCTGACAGAGCGCTTGTATGTCTTTCCGCCCAGCGGAGAACTTTTGTGGCCTCTGCCATTGCCGCCCTGCTCTTTGTTCCGCCCTGGTGGTTTATGTGCGCTACTGCTGTTATATTGTCCGACTGGATTAGTACGGGCAGGTTTTGAAGGAGACGTTCCGCTTGAAGAAGACCGTTGTAAATGGCTCTTAACTCTAGAACGTTTGTGTGTAAACAAACTTCCTGGCTTGACCATCTTCCCTGGAAGTTTTCCCCCTGTGCGACTGCTCCCCAGCCCCGGAGACTCGCATCCGTGGTCACTAGGATCCAGTCCTGGATCCCGAACCTGCGTCCCTCCAGGAGGTGAGAGTTGTGCAGCCACCACAGGAGTGAGATTCTGGTCTTGGAGGACAGGATTATTTTCCGTTGCATGTGCAAATGGGATCCGGACCACTTGTCCAACAGGTCCCACTGAAACAATCTGGCATGGAACCTGCCAAATTGAATGGCCTCGTAGGCCGCCACCATCTTTCCCAGCAAACGAGTGCATTGATGAATCGATACACTCACCGGTTTCAGAATCTGTTTGACCAAACTCTGGATTTCCAGTGCCTTTTCTTCTGGAAGAAACACTCTCTGTAATTCTGTGTCCAGAATCATTCCTAAGAACGACAGCCATTTTGTTGGATTCAACTGTGACTTTGGCAAGTTTTGGATCCAACCATGTTGTTGTAGAACGGTCAGGGATAGCGTAATGTCCTGCACCAGCTTGTCTTTGGATCTCGCCTTTATCAGGAGATCGTCCAAGTAAGGGATAATTGTGACTCCTTGCCTGCGAAGGAGAACCATCATTTCCGCCATTACCTTGTTGAAAATCCTCGGAGCCGTGGACAGACCAAACGGCAACGTCTGAAATTGGTAATGACAATCCAGAATAACAAACCTCAGGTAAGCCTGATGCGGAGGATATATGGGGATAGTAGGCATCTTTTATGTCGACCGACACCATGAAATCCCCTTCCTCCAGACTGGAGATCACTGCTCGGAGAGATTCCATCTTGAATTTTCTTAGGTAAAGGTTGAGGGACTTTAGGTTCAGAATTGGTCTGACCGAACCGTCCGGCTTCGGGACCACAAACAGGCTGGAATGAAAGCCTTTTCCCTGTTGAGACGGGGGAACCCTGATAATGACCTGATTTAGACACAACTTTTGTATTGCATCGCATACAACCCTCCTGTCCGGAAGAGAAGCTGGTAAGGCCGATTTGAAGAATCGGTGAGGGGGAACGTCTTGAAACTCCAGTTTGTACCCCTGGGACACTTTCTAAAACCCATGGGTCCAGGGCCGAACAAGCCCATATTTGACTGAAGAGCTTGAGACATGCCCCCACCCGTGCGGACTCCCGCAGAGGTGCCCCAGCGTCATGCGGTGGATTTGGCAGAAGACAGGGAGGACTTCTGCTCCTGGGGACCTGCGACGGCCGGAGATCTTTTACCTTTTCCTCTTCCCCTATTAGCGAGGAAGGAATAACCCCGGCCTTTTTTGTATTTATTTGGCCGAAAGGACTGCATCTGAAATTGGGCTTTCTTTTGCTGTGGAGGAACATAAGGCAAAAATTACGACTTACCCGCGGTAGCCGTAGATACCAACGCAGTGAGACTGTCACCAAACAAGACACTACTTTTATATGGGAGAAACTCCATAGCTTTCTTAGAGTCAGTATCAGCATTCCATTGATGAATCCACAATGCTCTTCTAGCTGAGATTGCCAAGGCATTGGCTTTTGATCCCAAAATGCCAATATCTCTCGCCGCCTCTTTTAGGTATGCCGCAGCGTCCCTGATATAACCCAGCGTTAACAGGATGCTATCCCTATCTAGTGTATCTAAATCAGATGACAAGTTATCTTCCCATTTTTTAATAGCACTACTCACCCACGCTGATGCAATGGTTGGTCTGAGCAGTGTACCTGTGGCGACGTAAATGGATTTTAACGTATTCTCCTGTCTACGATCTGCAGGATCCTTAAGGGCTGCCGTGTCAGGAGACGGTAAAGCCACCTTTTTAGACAACCGCGATAGGGCCTTGTCCACAACAGGGGATGATTCCCACTTTTCTCTATCCCCAGAGGGGAACGGATACGTCACCTGAATCCTTTTGGGAATCAGAAACTTTTTGGCAGGATTTTCCCACATTTTTAAAAAAAAGGTATTCAGTTCATGAGAGGGCAGAAATGTTACCTCAGGTTTCTTTCCCTTAAACATACAGACCCTAGTATCAGGAACAGCAGGGTCCTCAGTGATATGTAACTTGTCTTTTATTGCCACAATCATGTACTGAATGTTCTTTGCCAATTTTGGCTCTAATCTGGCATCACTATAGTCGACACTGGAGTCAGTGTCCGTGTCGGTATCTGTGTCTGCCAACTGAGCAAATGAACGTTTATGTGACCCTGAAGGGGTCTGGACCTGTGATAACACATCCTCCACAGACTTCTTCCATGCCTGGTTCTGAGAGTCAGATTTATCCAATCTCTTATTAATAAGAGCCACATTAGCATTCAAGGCATTCAACACATTTACCCAATCAGGAGTCGGCGGTGCCGACAGGGTCACTCCCATAGCCGTTTCCGTCCCTAACACAGTCTCCTCCTGGGAAGAGCACTCAGCCTCAGACATGCCGACACACGTGTACCGACACCCACAGACACACTGGGCAAATAGAGGACAGACCCACAGTAAAGCCTGTCAGAGAAACACAGAGGGAATTTGCCAGCTCACACCCCAGCGCTCAATCCCAGATCTGAAACCTTAACATAAAGCCCCAGACCAGTAGCGCTTTTATATTTGCACCAAATTATGTGCCCCCCCCCCCCCGTTTTGCACCCTGTTACTTGTACAGCAGTGTTTGGAGGAGAGGACCAGCGTCTCTGCAGGTTCTGTGAAGAGAAAATGGCGCTGGTGAGAGCTGTGAGGGCTAAGCCCCGCCCCCTGAATGGCGCGCTTCAGCTCCATTATTTTTTTAATGTAATATACTGGCGGGGGTTCGGATTTTGTGCCCAGGCACTATATTCCACTTCTGCCAGCCTGAAAATGAGGATTTTATTCTGCCCAGGGCGCGCCCCCCCCGCGCCCTGCACCCTGTAATGCCGCTGTGTGTGTGGGAGCATAGCGCGCAGCACGATCGCTGTGCGGTACCTCAGACAGCCGTCACTGAAGTCTTCTATCTTCTTCTACTCACCTGTCTTCTGACTTCTGGCTCTGCAAGGGGGGTGACGGCGGGCTCTGGGAGTGAACCCCTAGGCGTACCTAGTGTTCCAAACCCTCAGGAGCTAATGGTGTCCTGTAGCCAAGAAGCAGAGCCTTTAAACTCATTAGAAGTAGGTCTGACTTCTCTCCCCTAAGTCCCACGATGCAGGGAGACCGTTGCCAGCAGTCCTCCCTGAAAATAAAAAACCTAACAAAGTCTTTTCAGAGAAACTCAGTAGAGCTCCCCTGTGTGTGACCAGTCTCCCTGGGCACAATTCTAAAACTGGAGTCTGGAGGAGGGGCATAGAGGGAGGAGCCTGTTCACACCTCTTCAAAGTCTTAAAGTGCCCATGTCTCCTGCAGATCCTGTCTATACCCCATGGTTCTTGAAGTGTCCCCAGCATCCTCTAGGACGTATGAGAAAATAGAGAAAAGGATTTACCGGTAGGTATTAAAATCCTTAGTCCGATTCTAGGGACGCTTCAAGAACCATGGGGTATAGACTGGATCCGCAGGAGACATGGGCACTTTAAGACTTTGAATGGGTGTGAACTGGCTCCTCCCTCTATGCCCCTCCTCCAAACTCCAGTTATAGGTACTGTGCCCAGGGAGACGGACATTTTGAGGAAAAGGATTTATTGTTAAACTAAGGGTGAGATACATACCAGCTCACACCACCAAACACGCCGTACAACCTGGCATTTAACAGAATTCCAGTCAACGGCATGAACAAAAATCAGCAACAGGCTGACCATAACCAAAGCACAACCTTTGTGTAACACAAGCAATAACTATTAACAAGTACTGCAGATAGGGTCCGCACTGGGACGGGCGCCCAGCATCCTCTACGAACTAAGAGAAAAGGATTTACCGGTAGGTATTAAAATCCTATTTTCTCATACGTCCTAGAGGATGCTGGGGACGCTTCAAGAACCATGGGGTTTATACCAAAGCTCCAGAACGGGCGGGAGAGTGTGGATGACTCTGCAGCACCGATTGACCAAACATGAGGTCCTCCTCAGCCAGGGTATCAAACTTGTAGAACTTAGCAAAAGTGTTTGAACCCGACCAAGTAGCCGCTCGGCAAAGCTGTAACGCCGAGACCCCTCGGGCAGCCGCCCAAGATGAGCCCACCTTTCTCGTAGAATGGGCCTTCACCGATTTCGGCAACGGCAATTCCGCCGTAGAATGAGCATGCTGAATCGTATGACAGATCCAGCATGCAACAGTCTGCTTGGAAGCAGGAGCCCCAATCTTGTTGGGAGCATACAGGACAAACAGAGCCTCCGTTTTCCTAATCTGAGCCGTTCTGGCGACATAAATTTTCAAAGCTCTGACCACATCGAGAGACTTCGATTCCGCCAAGGCTTCAGTAGCCACTGGCACCACAATAGGTTGGTTCATGTGAAACGATGAAACCACTTTTGGTAGAAACTGTTGACGAGTTCTCAACTCCGCTCTATCTACATGAAATATCAAATAGGGGCTCTTGTGAGACAAAGCCGCTAATTCAGACACCCGCCTTGCGGATGCCAAGGCCAACAGCATGACCACTTTCCAAGTGAGGAATTTGCGCTCAACCTTATGTAAAGGTTCAAACCAATGAGATTGAAGGAACTGCAACACCACGTTAAGATCCCATGGTGCCACTGGGGGCACAAAGGGAGGTTGGATGTGTAGAACTCCTTTCACGAAAGTCTGAACTTCTGGAAGGGAGGCCAATTCTTTCTGAAAGAAAATTGACAAGGCCGAAATTTGTACTTTAATGGAGCCTAACTTTAGGCCCGCATCCACACCTGCTTGCAAAAAATGAAGAAAACGCCCCAGCTGAAATTCTTCCGTAAGAGCCTTCTTGGATTCACACCAAGACACATATTTTCTCCAAATACGGTGATAATGCCTCGTCGTTACTTCTTTTCTAGCCTGAAGTAGTGTGGGAATGACTTCACTGGGAATACCCTTTCGGGCTAGGATTTAGCGTTCAACCGCCATGCCGTCAAACGCAGCCGCGGTAAGTCTTGATACACGCACGGTCCTTGCTGTAACAGGTCCTCTAGTAGAGGAAGAGGCCAGGGATCTCCTATGAGTAATTCCTGAAGATCCGGAAACCAGGCCTTCCTTGGCCAGTCTGGAACAATAAGTATCGCCTGGACCCTTATTCTTCTTATGATCTTTATCACCTTTGGAATGAGTGGAAGTGGAGGGAATACATAGACCGACGGAAACACCCATGGTGTCACTAGGGCGTCCACCGCTATTGCTTGAGGGTCCCTCGACCTGGAACAATATCTCCAAAGTTTCTTGTTGAGGCGAGACGCCATCATGTCTATTTGAGGAATTCCCCAACGACTTGTCACTTCTGCAAAGACCTCTTGATGAAGACCCCACTCTCCTCGATGGAGATCGTGTCTGCTGAGGAAGTCTGCTTCCCAGTTGTCCATGCCTGGAATGAAGACTGCTGACAGAGCGCTTGCATGTCTTTCCGCCCAGCGAAGAACTTTTGTGGCCTCCGCCATTGCCGCTCTGCTCTTTGTTCCTCCCTGGCGGTTTATGTACGCCACTGCTGTTATGTTGTCTGACTGAATCAAGACGGACAGACCGCGAAGAAGATGTTCCGCTTGCAGAAGGCCGTTGTAAATGGCCCTTAATTCCAGAATGTTTATGTGCAGACAAGCTTCCTGGCTTATAAAAAGAAAAAACGGCTGCGCTGTATATCAGGAATAATATGTATAAGGAGAGCCAACGTATAAAGAATGCAGTATTTATTGATAAAATGATAAAACAGTAAAAAATTATATATCGACGAATCGGTGTCCGTAATAAAAGAGGATCACACTAAAGTTGTCTCATGGTGTCTACAAGTCTCTTAAAGCTTATACTTAGCTGCTGTTATATTCTGGATGTTAAGTCCGTAATCCACAAATTACCGGTAATAGCTGCTAAGTAAATGGATGGTGATGAATAGGTGCAGTGGGTACAGTCCCAAATTGTGTAATTGCTGAATGTCACCAGATGTAAATCAGATGTCAATACCTCTCCGGTGGGCTGGTCATAAGCCGGGCATCCCCGGCCGAGTGTCCTGCAATGTAGACAGTTGCTATGCAGAGGAGAGGAGATGCGGGAGCCGTATGCTAATGAGCTGGCTGAGGCGGCGTGGTTGTGAGTGCCGCTGGTGACAATGAAACAATCGGAGGAATACCCGTCTGGGTCTGTTCAAGTTGCACCAAATGAGACACCTGAGCAAAGTGTGTGCAGAGGCGGGTTCTGACGCGTTTCGTCACGCTCCACGTGACTTTTTCAAAGGTACGTTCCTGCCTCCAGAGTGTCCGTTATTTAAGGTCTGATCAGCTCAGAGTGGACAGATGTCCGTAATCAGTACCAAATTAAGAATAATGCAATTCAGAAACGTGGGCTCTCTTACAAAAATATACAACAATCAATATTTATACATGGCAGAGATGACTCGCAATTAGCAACAATAACCTGAATTGAGACCTCTTATAATAAAAGGGGTTTCAATAGAAGACCTTGAAGTACATATAAAAAGAAAAATCTTATAACGAAGTTGTACATAAACAAGAGAAATACATTTAACCCTGTATATAGCTTTTAGTGCTGCAATAAGAAGCCGTTATTTAACGAGGCATTTTTTCAGTTAATAAATATCTTACAACGTAATAGGGTAAACAAAATGATCCAAAAAATAGCATTTTGGTACTTACCGGTAAATCCTTTTCTCCTAGTCCGTAGAGGATGCTGGGGACTCCAAAAGGACCATGGGGTATAGACGGGATCCGCAGGAGCTTGGGCACACTGAAAAGACTTAAGACTGGGTGTGAACTGGCTCCTCCCTCTATGCCCCTCCTCCAGACCTCAGTTATAGGAACTGTGCCCAGGAGAGACGGACATTTCGAGGAAAGGATTATTGTGTAAACTAAGGGCTACAAACATACCAGCCCACACCACAACCATACCGTACAACCGGAGTAACAGTAAACCAGATAACAGTATGAAAAAACAACAGCAACAAGCTGAAACCAGAAATACACAACCCGTGTATAAACTAAGTGAACCGACAAGAGAACACTGCAAGAAACAGTCCGCACTGGGATGGGCGCCCAGCATCCTCTACGGACTAGGAGAAAAGGATTTACCGGTAAGTACCAAAATCCTATTTTCTCTTACGTCCTAGAGGATGCTGGGGACTCCAAAAGGACCATGGGGTTTATACCAAAGCTCCAGACAGGGCGGGAGAGTGCGGACGACTCTGCAGCACCAATTGAGCAAACGCAAGGTCCTCATCAGCCAGGGTATCAAACTTATAGAACTTGGCAAAAGTGTTTGAACCCTACCAAGTAGCCGCTCGGCAGAGCTGTAAAGCCGAGACGCCCCGGGCAGCCGCCCAAGACGAGCCCACCTTCCTGGTAGAATGGGCTTTCACCGACTTCGGCACCGGTAATCCGGCCGAAGAATGAGCCTGCTGAATCGTACTACAAATCCAGCGTGCAATAGTCTGTTTTGAAGCAGGATGTCCAATCTTGTTGGAAGCGTACAGGACAAACAGTGCCTCAGTTTTCCTGGCAACCGCCGTACGGGCGACGTAGATCTTCAACGCCCTCACTACATCCAGTGACCTTGGAACTGTCCCAGCATCCCTGGCCACGAGTACCACAATAGGTTGATTAATGTGAAACAAGGAGACCACCTTTGGTAAAAATTGTTGACGAGTCCTCAATTCTGCCCTATCCGAATGAAAGACCAAGTACGGGCTTTTATGAGATAAAGCCGCCAACTCAGACACCCGCCTGGCAGAAGCCAGTGCCAACAACATGACTACCTTCCAGGTGAGAAACTTCAACTCAACCTTACGCAAAGGCTCTAACCAGGAAGACATGAGAAACTGTAAGACCACGTCCAGATCCCATGGGGCCACAGAAGGCACAAACGGAGGATTGATATGCAAAACTCCTTTCACGAACGTCTGAACCTCTGGGAGGGCAGCCAGTTCTCTTTGAAAGAAAATAGACAATGCCGAAATCTGCACCTTGATGGAGCCCAACTTAAGGCCTGCATCCACACCAGCCTGCAAAAAGTGGAGAAAACGCCCCAAATTAAATTCTTCCGCAGGAGCCTTCTTAAACTCACACCAGGAAACATACTTCTTCCAAATACGGTGATAATGCTTCGCCGTAACCTCCTTCCTAGCCCTGAGGAGAGTAGGTATGACCTCTCCTGGAATACCTTTACGACCTAAGATCTGGCGCTCAACTTCCATGCGGTCAAACGCAGCCGCGGTAAGTCTGGAAACACGCATGGACCCTGCAACAACAGGTCCTCTCTTAGAGGAAGCGGCCAAGGATCTTCCACTAGTAATTACTGAAGATCCGAATACCAGGCCCTTCTTGGCCAATCTGGAACTACGAGAATCGCCTGAACCCTTGCTCGCCGAATGATCCCCAGTACCTTTGGAATGAGAGGAAGTGGAGGGAACACATACACCGACTTGAACACCCACGGAGACACCAGGGCATCCACCGCACTGGCTTGGGGGTCCCTTGACCTGGAACAATACCTCAGAAGCTTCTTGTTGAGACGAGACGCCATCATGTCTATCAGAGGGAGTCCCCAACGCTTTGTCACTACTGCAAACACCTCTTGATGAAGAGCCCACTCTCCCGGATGGAGATCGTGTCTGCTGAGGAAGTCTACTTCCCAGTTGTCTACTCCCGGAAGGAAGACTGCTGACAGGGCGCTCAGGTGTTGTTCCGCCCAGCGAAGGATTCTTGTGGCCTCCGCCATTGCCGCTCTGCTCCTTGTGCCGCCTTGACGGTTGATATGTGCCACCGCTGTGAAGTTGTCTGACTGTACCAGGACAGGTCGACCCTGAAGAAGGCTTCTTGCCTGTAGCAGGCCGTTGTAAATGGCTTTTAACTCGAGAACATTTATGTGGAGACCCGCTTCCTGGAACGACCATCTCCCCTGGAAGTTCCTGCCTTGGGTGACTGCACCCCAGCCCCGGAGACTCGCATCTGTCGTCAGAAGTACCCAATCCAGGATACCGAACCGGCGTCCCTCTAGGAGGTGAGAGCCTTGTAGCCACCACAGGAGGGAAATTCTGGCTCTGGGAGATAGACTTATCTTCTGGTGCATGTGCAGGTGAGACCCGGACCATTTGCTCAGCAAGTCCCACTGAAACACCCGGGCATGAAACCTGCCGAACGGAATGGCTATGTACGTCGCCACCATCTTCCCCAGAACGCGCGTACATTGATGGATGGACACAGTCTTCGGCTTCAGAAGTTCCCTGACCAACAACTGCAGTTCTAGAGCCTTTTCTTGTGGAAGAAAAACTCTTTGTAACTCCGTGTCGAGAATCATGCCCAGAAAAGACAGCCGGGTGGTCGGAATCAACTGAGATTTTGGTAAATTTAGCACCCAACCGTGCTGTCGAAGCACCGACAGCACCAAATCCACACTCCTTAGCAACCTTTCCTTGGACCTCGCCTTTATCAGGAGATCGTCCAAGTACGGGATAATTGAAACCCCCTGCTTGCGAAGGAGAACCATAATTTCTGCCATGACCTTGGTGAACACTCTCGGGGCCGTGGAAAGGCCAAACGGCAACGTTTGAAATTGGTAATGAGAGTCCTGTTTCGCAAACCTGAGGAAGGCCTGATGCAAAGGAAATATCGGGACATGTAAGTAGGCATCCTTTATGTCGACTGACGCCATACAATCCCCCCCTTCTAGGCTGGAAATCACCGCTCGAAGAGATTCCATCTTGAACTTGAAAACTTTCAAGTATGGATTGAGGGATTATAGATTCAGAATCGGTTTGATCAAACCGTCCAGTTTCGGCACCACAAATAGGACCGAGTAGAACCCCTCCCCCCGTTGTGACGGGGGAACTGGAACAATGACCTTCTGTTGACACAATTTTTGTATTGCTGCCAACACCAGCTCCTTGTCCGGAAGAGACGCTGGTAAGGGCAAAACAAAAAAACGGTGAGGGGGCACCTCCCGAAACTCCAGCTTGTATCCCTGAGATACAATCTCTAGGACCCAAGGATCGAGGCCTTACCCGCCGTCGCGGTAGAGACCAGGTCCGCCAAGCCGTCCCCAAACAAGACATTATCTTTGAAGGGCAAAGCTTCCATAGCTCTCTTGGAGTCAGCATCAGCATTCCATTGATGGATCCACAACGCCCTCCTTGCCGATATTGACATGGCATTGGCTCTTGATCCCAAGAGACAAACATCCCTCGCCGCATTCTTCAGGTAATCTGCAGCGTCCTTGATATAACCAAGAGTCAGAAGAACATTATCTTTATCAAGGGTATCCATGTCAGTAGCTAAATTCTCGGCCCATTTAGCAATAGCACTACTCACCCACACCGACGCCACTGCAGGTCTGAGCAATGCGCCTGTATTAGCGAAAATGGACTTCAGAGACGTCTCCAGCTTGCGATCCGCCGGATCCTTGAGAGCTGCCATGTCCGGAGACGGAAGCGCCACCTTCTTAGACAAACGAGACAGAGCTTTGTCAACATTTGGAGACGACTCCCATTTTTCCCTATCATCAGAGGGGAAGGGATATGCCATGTAAATTCTCTTGGGAATCTGCCATTTCTTATCCGGCGACTCCCAAGCCTTTTCACAAAGAGTATTCATTTCATGAGAGGGGGGAAATTTCACTTCAGGTTTTTTCCCTTTGAACAAACAAATCCTTGTTTCCTGCACCGCAGGTTTATCAGAAATGTGTAAAACATCTTTTATAGCCACAATCATGTACCGAATACTCTTCACTAAATGCGGATGCAAAGCCGCCTCAGAAAAATCGACCTCAGAGTCAGAGTCCGAGTCGGTATCAGTATCTGCCACTTGAGTAAACGGCCGCTTCTGCGAGCCCGATGGGGTCTGTACCTGAGATAAAGCCTCCTCTATGGACTTCTTCCACACCTGCGTCTGTGACTCAGACTTATCTAACCTCTTTGATAACGAAGCTACATTCGTATTGATTGTAGTTAATAACGTGAGTAAATCAGGTGTTGGCTGCGCAGACAGACCCAAATCCAGACCCACAACTGCACCCCCCACAACCTCCTCCGGTGAATCACATTCAGCCTCAGACATGTCGACACGTTCGATCGACACACACTCAGAATGTCTCAGCTAGGGGACAGGCCTACAGTGAAGCCCAGAGAGAGACCCAGAGGGAGTATGCCAGCTCACACCCCCGCGCCTATATATCCCTATAGGGGATATATATGACCAGCGCTGCTTAGAAACTAAATAATGCACCACACTGCCCCCCCCCCCCCCGAGAAATCTCATACTCACCCGACTTCTTTCTTCTGGCTTCTGTGAGGGGGTGACGGCGTGGCTCCGGGAACAAGCAGCTAGGCGCACCAAGTGATCGAACCCTCTGGAGCTAAAGGTGTCCAGTAGCCGAGAAGCAGAGCCCTTAAACTAAGACGAAGTAGGTCTGCTTCTCTCCCCTCACTCCCACGCTGCAGGGAGCCTGTAGCCAGCAGGTCTCCCTGAAAATAAAAAACCTAACCAAAGTCTTTTCCAGAGAAACTCAGTAGAGCTCCCCTGTGAGTGTCCAGTCAGTCCTGGGCACAAAGTCTAACTGAGGTCTGGAGGAGGGGCATAGAGGGAGGAGCCAGTTCACACCCAGTCTTAAGTCTTTTCAGTGTGCCCAAGCTCCTGCGGATCCCGTCTATACCCCATGGTCCTTTTGGAGTCCCCAGCATCCTCTAGGACGTAAGAGAAATCAATTTTGATTATATCTATGGAGTTTAAACTAAAGTTAAGAAACAAATAAAGATCATATTATAATGTCGATAACAACAAAAGAAAAAAGGAAGGAAAAAGAAAATTAAAGAAAAAAAGGAAGGAAAAAGAAAATGATCACCCTTATGCTTCAACCTAGATTCGAACTCGGAACCCTATGATGTTATAAGTCTGTAGCTTAACCATACACGCCACTGAGCCCACTAAATACATAGTGAGCAAATTTAAAGAATATAACAACATGTATTGCGCTCTAAGCTCACTCCAGTATGGTTTAAATCAACGGAAGAGTTTATTTCATGTGCATAAGTGTGAGACCTAAGAAGATGATTATAATTATAAATATGTATCCACCTGGAGGAAACTCCAGTTGTTAATCTAACTAAATGAGAACTTCAAGCTATATTAAAACATCATATGTTAGACTACTTTATAATTATAACAAAGTGCATTTAGGTAAAGGTAAGGCAGCTAGCGAGGGCACAACCTACGCCGTAGCACGCTATGTGGGGAGAAAGAAGGTTCACACAGATAATACACCGCCATACAGTCTTTAGACAACTAAAAATCGATCTACCATGACCGAGCGATTAATTAGTAACAATATACTAAATGTGTATCGTTAACAAGTTATTTTGTCTGAAGGAGTAATCACAATGTATAATATAATAAATATAAATAATAAATAACATGTAGAGATATATAAATATATATGTGAGCAAATAACTAATCGATAATGGACAATAATAAATAAATAAAAAATAAATAAAAAGAGTAAGGCAAGGAGACAGGGCCAAAGTAACATTATTAAGATAGATCAAATTCAATGCATTCATTTAGCCCTTCAGGTGTAAGAGTTCTCAGCTTGTGTATCCAATAGTTCTCTCTGAGACATAATTTTCTATATCTATCCCCTCCGCGAGCTGTGGGTTTAATAGTTTCAATACCAACTAATTGGACATCGTCTGGATTTTTTTGATGTTTATCTGAAAAATGTCTGGAGACACTGTGGAACACAAAACCCTTTTGGATATTACGTCTATGCTCAAGGAATCTAGTCCTGAGTTTTCGGGTTGTCCTGCCTACATAAATTAAATTGCATTTACAAATCAATATGTAAATTACAAAGGAACTATTAATAATAATTAATGTGTGAACGTATCTCGAATTGTGAAGAATCAGAAACACTGAAACTCTTCATATTATTCTGAATATAGGAGCATGTGATGCATTGTTTCGCACCACATTTGTAGCATCCTACAATTTTAAGGAGCCACTGATAATTTTTAGCAGAAACTGTAAAATCATTAGTATTTCTTTTGTCTATAAAAAGACTGGGAGCAAGATATTGCTGCAAGTTGTTAGATTTCTTAAAGATTACTGACGGGGTATATTTTAATTCAGATCTAAGTACCTGATCTGTGAGAAGGATGGGGTAATTGTTACGAATAATATTTCTAATCTTAGACGAGGAACAGTTGAACTGTTCCATAAAGTGAGGTTGGTCTTGTTCAAATTTATGAGAATGAATTTTATGTATTAAAAGATCTTTTCTATCTAGAGCATCAACCTTTTCACGTGCTGTTTTAATCAACACTGCAGGATAACCTCGATTCTGAAATGATAAGGAAAGTTCATCTGCTTGAAGTTGATAATCCAATCTATCACTACAATTACGCTTAATGCGTCTTAATTGTCCAAAGGGAATATTATTTAACCATGGTTTGTAGTGTGAGCTTTTATAGTGTATAAAATTTAAAGTATCAACCTCTTTACGAAACGTTTTAGTAGAGATTTTACCCTCGATTATATTAAGGGAGATATCAAGAAAAGAAATAGAAGATTGGTGCGCAGTGCCAGTGAAGCATAAATTATAATTATTGTTATTTAACTGGGTGATAAAATCCGATGATAAAGAGATTTCGCCATCAAAAATAAAAAACAGGTCATCTATGTACCGGCCATAGTAGACGAGGTCCGCGCCGAAGCTCCGCCCCCAGACATGGCAGTCCTCAAAGGCACCCATGTAAAGGTTGGCGAAGCTTGGCGCGAACCTCGTCCCCATGGCCGTCCCGAGTATTTGTAAATAATATTTTTATTAAAAACAAAATAATTACCGTATATACTCAAGTATAAGCCGACTTTTTCAGCACTTTTTTGTGCTGAAAAAGCCCCCTCGGCTTATACTCGAGTCAGTGGAAGGAGGGACACGGAGGGCACAGCGAGCGGCTCTCCTGTGTCCCTCCTGGGTCTCCGGCGGCGTGTGTGTGTTAAATGAAGTGCCCGTTTGTGAGCTCTGATTGGCTTACGAACCGGCACTTCATTTAACACACACACACACACGCTGCCGGAGACGCAGGAGGGACACAGGAGAGCCGCACGCTGTGCCCTCCGTGTCCCTCCTTCAGAAGACAGCGCGGGAGCGATGGAGGGTAAGTACCGTAACTGGCACTGTGGAGCATATCTGGCAGCATGAGGGCACATCTGGCACTGTGGGGCATATCTGGCAGCATGAGGGCACATCTTGCGCTGTGGGGCATATCTGGCAGCATGAGGGCATATCTGGCACTTTGGAGCATATCTGGCACTCTGGGGCATATCTGGCAGCATAAGGGCATATCTGGCACTGTGGAGCATATCTGGCAGCATAAGGGCATATCTGACACTGTGGGGCATATCTGGCAGCATGAGGGCATATCTGGCACTGTGGGGCATATCTGGCAGCATGAGGGCATATCTGGCACTGTGGGGCATATCTGGCACTGTGGGGCATATCTGGCAGTATGAGGGCATATCTGGCACTGTGGGGCATATCTGGCTGTATGAGGGCATATCTGGCACTATAAGGGCTGTGTACAGCTAGAGCTGCATTTCCCACCCTACGCTTTTACTCGAGTCAATGAGTTTTCCCAGATTTTGTGGTAAAATTAGGTGCCTCGGCTTATATTTGGGTCGACTTATACTTGATTATGTACGGTATGTGATAATATGAATGCAATTGAATCCAATATAAATTGTTGTAACTCAGGATCAATCGAATTTGTTTTAGAGAGGAAATCCGCTGTGGTGGATAAATCCCCCTGATGTGGAATATTGGAATAAAGTGCCTGTACGTCACAGGTCATAAAAAAGAATGTACTTTTCCAGTTGATATTTGAGATGGCATTCAGAAAAAATTTGGTGTCTTTGATATGTGAACGTAGGGACGAGGCAAGTGGCTGTAAAAAATAATCAACAAAATGTGATAAATTAGAAGTGAGGGACCCCACACCAGAAATAATGGGCCGACCCGGGGGTGCAGTGAGTGATTTATGAATCTTAGGTAGGTGATAATATGTGGGAGTGATGGGATGAGTGGGCACCAAATATCTAAATTCCTCCTTTGTTATGATGCCTTTATCCAGGGCATCCTTAACCAGAATTGTCAAAGATCTATAATAATCCTGTGCAGGATTATCTGACAATTTCACATAAGTATTACTATCATTAAGCTGCCTGAAGGCTTCTGATAAATAGTCATCAGTAATCTGAATGATTTTCGTTTTGTGAGATTCTTAGTGGCAAAATATCTTTTGCGTGCTAACGTACGTATGTAAGTGTTAAGTTCCACAAACAAGTTGAAGAATGGGGCAAATTTTAGACCCTTGGCCAAAAGTTGGGTCTTAGATTTATTAATTTGTGAAGACAAATTGTAGATATTAGTTTGGCTCAGGGTCTCAAGTCTCGCTTTTTTTTCTTTGTAACCTACTGCCTCATCTACATCCTCTGGGTTTTCTTCTCTTGCTCTTTTTGGGGAATCTACTCTGAGAGCATCGTAATGATTGTGCATGTGGTAAGGGGGTCTGTATTTTAGGGTCCTCTGATCCTTCTCTAAAAAATGACTGGAATTAGTAGCTGAGGATCCAGTTTTAGAGGGAGAGTATTTCTGTGTAGGAATGTTGGGCCTGACAGACAAATCTGTCAAAGGAACTTTCTGAGAAGGAGTCTGTGTAGAATCCTGTCTAAATGTGATGGAAGGATTGGAATATCTATCAGGCTGGTACTTCTGATCTCTATTGACCATTTTATTATTATGATAACTCCTATTTCAATTAGGTCTCTGATTTGAGATACTCCTTGATCTCCCTCTATTAAACGAACAAAGTTTCTTATTATAGCTACGAACTTTGTTCTGATTATAATCTTCAGTATCTATAGAGAATTTCCTATTTTTACCATATATCACCTCTTTTTCATACAGTTCTATTTTGTGGTTCAATTTTTAATCATTGTGTTGGAACTGAGGGTGATCAGAGTATGCACTTAGGCATTTCCTAGTTTCTTCTATCTCTTGGGAGAGTTGTAAAGTTTTCTCCCTACGAAAGTTTACCAGAAGGTTCCATTAGTGAGAAAGAGCAGTCATCTAATAGAGAGTCCCACTTGATTTTCAATGTGGGATCATCAACAAAGGATAACGTTCTAGGATTTTTTTTATTTTTTATATATTTTTGAAGCGTGACCATGTCCCACCAATTGTGGGTTTCAGTTTTCATGAGATCTTCTAATCTATAAAAGAGAGTATTAAACTCCCTTTCCTGGTCATTCTGAGTTATAGATGATGTAGTGGTCTCAGGATCTTCATTAAAGTTAGCCTCATAACAGCGTCTTCTCTTAGCACATTCAGATAAGCAAGTCAAATCTGCCATATTAAACACAGTCCAATAACAGCTATAGAGAAATAACGAATTAATTAATTAAATCAATGGAGAGGCAGCTGGCAGAATATCCACAGAGAAATACAAAAACAAACTAAAATTACTGCTGGAAAAGCACCTCAACGAGTAAATGTTATAAATAAGATTGAACTGAACAATTTAGAGATTATTTCCTAAAGGACAAAATTCCTGAGATGCTGCGCTTGCCAGAAAACTATGTGTAGTAATGTGACAAGAACATAAAAAGAAAAAACGGCTGCGCTGTATATCAGGAATAATATGTATAAGGAGAGCCAACGTATAAAGAATGCAGTATTTATTGATAAAATGATAAAACAGTAAAAAATTAATGAATCGGTGTCAGTAATAAAAGAGGATCACACTAAAGTTGTCTCATGGTGTCTACAAGTCTCTTAAAGCTTATACTTAGCTGCTGTTATATTCTGGATGTTAAGTCCGTAATCCACAAATTACCGATAATAGCTGCTAAGTAAATGGATGGTGATGAATAGGTGCAGTGGGTACAGTCCCGAATTGTGTATTTGCTGAATGTCACCAGATGTAAATCAGATGTCAATACCTCTCCAGTGGGCTGGTCATAAGCCGGGCATATACATGCTGTTATATTCTTTAAATTTGCTCACTATGTATTTAGTGGGCTCAGTGGCGTGTATGGTTAAGCTACAGACTTATAACATCATAGGGTTCCGAGTTCGAGTCTAGGTTGAAGCATAAGGGTGATCATTTTCTTTTTCCTTCCTTTTTTCTTTCATTTTCTTTTTCCTTCCTTTTTTCTTTTGTTGTTATCGACATTCTAATATGATCTTTATTTGTTTCTTAACTTTAGTTTAAACTCCATAGATATAATTAAAATAGATTTTTGGATCATTTTGTTTACCCTATTACGTTGTAAGATATTTATTAACTGAAAAAATGCCTCGTTAAATAACGGCTTCTTATTGCAGCACTAAAAATAAGAATTTACTCACCGGTAATTCTATTTCTCGTAGTCCGTAGTGGATGCTGGGAACTCCGTAAGGACCATGGGGAATAGACGGGCTCCGCAGGAGACTGGGCACTCTAAAAGAAAGATTAGGTACTATCTGGTGTGCACTGGCTCCTCCCTCTATGCCCCTCCTCCAGACCTCAGTTAAGGAAACTGTGCCCGGAAGAGCTGACACAACAAGGAAAGGATTTGGAATCCAGGGTAAGACTCATACCAGCCACACCAATCACACCGTCCAACTTGTGATAAACATACCCAGTTAACAGTATGAACAACAACTGAGCCTCAGTAACAGATGGCTCATAAAAATAACCCTTTAGTTAAGCAATAACTATATACATGTATTGCAGAGAGTCCGCACTTGGGACGGGCGCCCAGCATCCACTACGGACTACGAGAAATAGAATTACCGGTGAGTAAATTCTCATTTTCTCTGACGTCCTAGTGGATGCTGGGAACTCCGTAAGGACCATGGGGATTATACCAAAGCTCCCAAACGGGCGGGAGAGTGCGGATGACTCTGCAGCACCGAATGAGCAAAGGCAAGGTCCTCCTCAGCCAGGGTATCAAACTTGTAGAACTTAGCAAATGTGTTTGAACCCGACCAAGTAGCAGCTCGGCAATGCTGTAAAGCCGAGACCCCTCGGGCAGCCGCCCAAGAAGAGCCCACCTTCCTTGTGGAATGGGCTTTTACCGATTTTGGATGCGGCAATCCTGCCGCAGAATGAGCTTGCTGAATCGTGTTACAGATCCAGCGCGCAATAGTTTGCTTTGAAGCAGGAGCACCCAGCTTGTTGGGTGCATGCAGGATAAACAGCGAGTCATTTTTCCTGACTCTAGCCGTCCTGGCTACATAGATTTTCAAAGCCCTGACTACATCCAGTAACTTGGAGTCCTCCAAGTCCCGAGTAGCCGCAGGCACCACAATAGGTTGGTTCAAATGAAACGCTGATACCACCTTAGGGAGAAATTGGGGACGAGTCCTCAATTCTGCCCTGTCCATATGGAAGATCAGATAAGGGCTTTTACATGACAAAGCCGCCAATTCTGACACACGCCTAGCCGAAGCCAAGGCCAAAAGCATGACCACTTTCCACGTGAGATATTTTAGCTCCACGGTCTTAAGTGGCTCAAACCAGTGGGATTTCAAGAAATCCAACACAACGTTAAGATCCCAAGGTGCCACTGGAGGCACAAAAGGGGGCTGAATATGCAGCACTCCCTTAACAAACGTCTGAACTTCAGGCACTGAAGCCAGTTCTTTTTGAAAGAAAATAGATAGGGCCGAAATCTGGACCTTTATGGAACCTAATTTTAGGCCCATAGTCACTCCTGACTGTAGGAAGTGCAGGAATCGACCCAGCTGGAATTCCTCTGTAGGGGCCTTCCTGGCCTCACACCAAGCAACATATTTTCGCCATATACGGTGATAATGTTGTGCTGTCACGTCTTTCCTAGCCTTTATCAGCGTAGGAATCACTTCATCCGGAATGCCCTTTTCCGTTAGGATCCGGCGTTCAACCGCCATGCCGTCAAACGCAGCCGCGGTAAGCCTTGGAACAGACACGGCCCCTGCTGTAACAGGTCCTGTCTGAGAGGCAGAGGCCATGGGTCCTCTGAGATCATTTCTTGTAGTTCTGGGTACTAAGTTCTTCTTGGCCAATCCGGAACGATGAGTATAGTTCTTACTCCTCTCTTTCTTACTATCCTCAGTACCTTGGGTATGAGAGGAAGAGGAGGGAACACATAAACCGACTGGTACACCCACGGTGTCACTAGTGCGTCCACAGCTATCGCCTGAGGGTCCCTTGACCTGGCGCAATATTTTTTTAGCTTTTTGTTGAGGCGGGACGCAATCATGTCCACCTGTGGCCGTTCCCAACGGTTCACAATCTGCGTGAAGACTTCTGGATGAAGTCCCCACTCTCCCGGGTGGAGGTCGTGCCTGCTGAGGAAGTCTGCTTCCCAGTTGTCCACTCCCGCAATGAACACTGCTGACAGTGCTAGCACGTGATTTTCCGCCCATCGGAGAATCCTTGTGGCTTCTGCCATCGCCATCCTGCTTCTTGTGCCGCCCTGTCGGTTTACATAGGCGACCGCCGTGATGTTGTCTGATTGAATCAGCACTGGTTGGTTTTGAAGCAGGGGCTCTGCTTGACTCAGGGCGTTATAAATGGCCCTTAGTTCCAGTCTATTTATATGTAGTGAAGTCTCCTGACTTGACCACTGTCCTTGGAAGTTCCTTCCCTGAGTGACTGCCCCCCATCCTCGGAGGCTTGCGTCCGTGGTCACCAGGATCCAGTCCTGTATGCCGAATCTGCGGCCCTCGAGAAAATGAGCACTCTGCAGCCACCACAGCAGAGACACCCTGGCCCTTGGGGACAGGGTGATCAACCGATGCATCTGAAGATGCGATCCGAACCATTTGTCTAAAAGATCCCACTGAAAGATCCTTGCATGGAACCTGCCGAAGGGAATTGCTTCGTAAGAAGCCACCATCTTTCCCAGGACTCGCGTGCAGTGATGCACCGACACCTGTTTTGGTTTCAGGAGGTCCCTGACCAGAGATGACAATTCCTGGGCCTTCTCCACCGGGAGAAACACCTTCTTCTGTTCTGTGTCCAGAATCATGCCCAGGAAGAGCAGACGCGTTGCAGGAATCAGCTGCGACTTTGGGATATTCAGAATCCAGCCGTGCTGTAGCAACACTTCCTGAGAGAGTGCTATGCTGACTAACAACTGCTCTCTGGACCTCGCCTTTATAAGGAGATCGTCCAAGTACGGGATAATTATAACTCCCTTTTTCCGAAGGAGTATCATCATTTCGGCCATTACCTTGGTAAATACTCTCGGTGCCGTGGACAGACCGAACGGCAACGTCTGGAATTGGTAATGACAATCCTGTACCACAAACCTGAGGTACTCCTGGTGAGGTGGGTAAACAGGGACATGCAAGTAAGCATCCTTGATGTCCAGCGACACCATAAAATCCCCCTCTTCCAGGCTTGCAATAACCGCCCTGAGCGATTCCATTTTGAACTTGAACTTCCTTATATAAAAGTGTTCAAGGATTTTAAATTCAGAATGGGTCTCACCGAACCGTCTGGTTTCGGTACCACAAACATTGTGGAATAGTAACCCCGTCCCTGTTGAAGGAGGGGAACCTTGATTATCACCTGCTGGAGGTACAGCTTGTGAATTGCCGCCAGTACCACCTCCCTTTCCCTGGGAGCAGCTGGCAAGGCTGATTTGAGGTAACGGCGAGGGGGAGTCGCCTCGAACTCCAGCTTGTATCCCTGAGATACAATTTGTACCGCCCAGAGATCCACTTGTGAGCGAACCCACTGGTTGCTGAAGTTTTGGAGACGCGCCCCCACCGCACCCGGCTCCGCCTGTGGAGCCCCAGCGTCATGCGGTGGACTTAGAGGAAGCGGGGGAGGATTTTTGTTCCTGGGAACTGGCTGCCTGGTGCAGCTTCTTTCCTCTACCCCTGCCTCTGGGCAGAAAGGATGCGCCTCTGATCCGCTTGCCATTTCTGAGGCCGAAAGGACTGTACATGATAATACGGTGCTTTCTTAGGCTGTGAGGGAACCTGAGGTAAAAAAGTTGACTTCCCGGCTGTTGCCGTGGATACGAGGTCCGAGAGACCGTCCCCAAACAATTCCTCACCCTTATAAGGCAAAACCTCCATGTGTCTTTTAGAATCAGCATCACCTGTCCATAATACTCTCCTGGCAGAAATGGACATTGCATTAATTCTAGATGCCAGCAGGCAAATGTCCCTCTGTGCATCCCGCATATATAAGACGACGTCTTTTATATGTTCTATGGTTAGCAAAATAGTATCCCTGTCGAGGGAATCAATGTTGTCTGACAGGGAATCAGACCATGCGGCTGCAGCACTACACATCCATGCTAAAGCAATAGCAGGTCTCAGTATAGTACCTGAGTGTGTATACACAGACTGTCACGATCCGGGTATCTGGACGCCATTTCTTACCTATCAGATGCCTCCTAAGGCTGGCTCAGCGCTCCAGGACCGGATCCCATCTGTTATCCTGATGTGCACATTCCCGCATCCTCTCCTGTCTCTCTGGACGCAGTCACAGTAACGCCTTATACATCTGGCATGGCGTCTCCCGCGGCCTCCGCCGCCGTCCCTGAGCTTCTGCATTCAGAGTGGCGATTACGTCAGCCGCGGCCACCGCTGTGTCCGCGTGGTCGGATGTGCATCTGTCAGCCTGGCGTCTCCTGTCTCCGGTGGCCGGCGCCGCCATTACTGTTTTCCAGACCACATGGATTACAATCCAAACTTCCCTCCAAGTGTCTGCATGGGCGCAGCCATCTTGGATTCTGTCAGCTGATCATTCCTACCAATCCGTTGTCAGTATTATTAATTTGCATAATTGCCTAGCCAATGCCTTCCTTGCTGCAGGTATAAATAGGTTGTGCCTGAGCAAGGAAGGCGTCAGTGCTTTGGTTGTCAAACCTAGTTCCAGTTTGTCTCTCTTCTGTGAATGTCTTCCAGGTTCCAGCTCCTGTCTCCAGACTTCTGCTATAGAGACCCGCACCAGCATTCCATCTGCGGTGTAGCCTGACTCTCCGATCCATTCTGGACTCACCTGTTTCCAGCTACAATATCACCTGCTTCCAGCTCAGCTTCCAGCAGTGTACAGCTTCTCTTAAAGGGCCGGTGTCCTTTCTGCAGTTTACCACTCTCCACCGGTATTATTATTTCTCCGCTCTCAAATTCTACATTTCATCTACATTGCATCGCTCTCAAGCTTTATTTATTATTTAACTGGTTCCAGCCAGTATCCACTCCGTGCCAACACCTGTCTGGTTCTAACCAGTACCCACAGCAGCATTTTATCTACAGCAGTCCAGCTTTCCCTGGAACACCAGCTGGTACGACCCTGGGCTTTCCTCATTGCTACAGTTGAGCCTGGTAAGGACTTTCCAACTTGTAGATAATAAGAACTGTCTCATACCACCAGAGCTCTGTGGCCCCTGCCACCCTGTAGTACCCAGGAACTGTATTATTATTTCTCTGCTGATTTTTATGTTACTTTTACTGCTACTGTGATGCATGGAGTTTGTCATAAATAAATATCATTGACTTTTACTCAAGTTGTCGTGGTCACGCCTTCGGGCGGTTTCTCTTCATGTTACTTACATGTCCAGGGGTCTGATACAACCTCCCAGGTTCCGGTACATCTCAGCCCCTACAACTGAGGCTGCCTTCCGTCAGCTCAGGCCCTCAGTTGTGACAGTAAGCACTGACCTAATGAATCCAGCCGGAGACCAGGATCAAGCGGCCAGGCCGATGCAAGAACTGGCAGCCCGACTAGAACATCAGGAGGCTGCACAGGGCCACATCATCCGCTGTCTCCAGGATCTCTCTACTCGGCTGGATGGGATTCAGACAACTCTCCGTGGATCAGGCGCTTCTGGTGCGTCAACCACAGTGACTCCAGTTATAACCCCACCCACCTTACCCATTTCTGCTCCACGTCTTCATCTTCCAACGCCAGCAAAATTTGACGGATCTCCAAGATTCTGCAGGGGATTTCTCAACCAGTGTGAGATTCAGTTTGAGCTACAACCTGGCAATTTTCCCAGTGACCGTACAAAAATTGCCTACATCATCTCACTTCTCAGTGGCTCAGCCCTTGACTGGGCATCACCGTTATGGGAGAGGTCCGACACCCTGCTATCTTCTTACACTGCATTCGTGTCAACATTCAGGCGCATCTTCGACGAGCCAGGCCGGGTAACTTCAGCTTCGTCTGAGATTCTCCGTTTACGCCAGGGATCACATACTGTAGGACAATATCTTATACAGTTCCAGATCCAGGCATCTGAACTGGCATGGAACAACGAGGCCCTGTATGCTGCATTCTGGCATGGTTTATCCGAGCGTATTAAAGATGAGTTAGCTACCAGAGACTTACCCTCCAGGTTAGATGAGCTAATCTCACTTTGTACAAAAGTTGACTTACGTTTCAGAGAGAGAGCAACTGAGCGTGGAAGATCATCTGCTCCAAAATCTTCTGCTCCTCCTTCTCGCCAACTGTCACCAACTAAAGATGAACCCATGCAAATTGGCCGTTCCCGTTTAACTCCTGCTGAGCGCCGAAGACGTCTCTCTGAGTCTCTCTGTCTGTATTGTGCAGCCCCGTCTCACACTATTCATGCCTGTCCCAAACATCCGGGAAACTTCAAATCCTAGCTCGCCAAGGAGAGGGCCGGCTAGGAGTAATGATCTCCTCTCCATCTCCTCAAGATTGTAATCTCCCAGTCTCGCTTCAAGTTGCTCAACGTTATCAGAACGTCATTGCCCTCCTGGATTCCGGAGCAGCTGGGAACTTTATTACCGAAGCCTATGTTAAACGGTGGTCCCTACCCACCGAGAGACTTCCTTCCTCCTTTTCCTTAACTGCCGTGGATGGCAGTAAAATTTTTGATACAGTTATTGCTCTAAGGACTCTACCAGTTCGTCTGAGAGTGGGAGTTCTTCATTCCGAACTTATTTCACTTTTAGTGATTCCAAGAGCCACACATCCTGTGGTCCTGGGCCTTCCATGGCTCCGTCTTCACAATCCTACAATTGATTGGACGACTATGCAAATCCTGGCATGGGGTCCCTCCTGTGCTGAGACATGTTTGTTTAAAGTGTTGCCTGTCTGTTCTTCCTCCCCCAGGTCGTCTGATGTTCCACCTCCTCCATATCAAGATTTCACGGATGTGTTCAGTAAAGCTTCTGCTGATATCCTTCCTCCTCATAGAGAATGGGACTGCCCGATTGATCTCGTTCCAGGGAAGGTTCCACCTCGAGGCCGAACTTATCCGTTGTCTCTGCCCGAGACGCATTCTATGGAGGAATACATTAAAGAGAACCTAGCAAAGGGGTTCATTCGACCTTCTTCTTCTCCAGCCAGCGCAGGCTTCTTTTTTGTAAAAAAGAAAGATGGTGGTCTGCGGCCGTGCATCGACTACAGAGGTTTGAACGACATTACCATCAAGAACCGCTATCCTTTACCCCTGATTACTGAGCTCTTTGACAGAGTTAGCGGAGCTACCATCTTTACAAAGCTGGACTTGAGAGGTGCATACAATCTCATCCGGATCCGTGAGGGTGACGAGTGGAAGACCGCATTTAACACCCGTGACGGACATTATGAGTACCTCGTCATGCCCTTCGGATTGAGCAATGCTCCAGCTGTCTTCCAGCATTTCGTCAATGAGATCTTCAGAGACATTCTATACCGTCATGTCGTGGTCTATCTAGATGATATCCTCATTTTTGCCAACAATTTAGAGGAACATCGTTTTTGGGTAAAGGAGGTTCTGTCCCGTCTCCGTGTCAATCATCTCTATTGCAAATTAGAGAAATGCGTCTTTGAAGTCAAGTCCATTCCGTTTCTAGGGTACATTGTGTCCGGTTCCGGACTAGAGATGGATCCTGAGAAACTACAAGCAATCCAGAATTGGCCGGTACCCTTAACCCCCAAAGGGGTCCAGAGGTTCTTAGGGTTCGCCAATTATTACCGAAAGTTTATACGAGACTTTTCCACCATTGTGGCGCCTATTACTGCTTTCACCAAGAAGGGTGCTAACCCGTCCAAGTGGTCTGAAGAAGCCATGCAAGCTTTTCATCTTTTAAAACAGAGGTTCATCTCTGCGCCTGTCCTGAAACAGCCTGACATCGACTCTCCTTTCATCCTAGAGGTGGATGCCTCCTCCGTTGGAGTAGGAGCGGTGTTATCTCAGAGGGCTAAAGATGGCCATTTACATCCTTGCAGTTTCTTCTCACGGAAGTTCTCCCCAGCGGAGCGCAACTATGCCATTGGCGACCAGGAGTTGCTAGCCATCAAGCTCGCTCTAGAGGAGTGGAGATATCTGTTGGAGGGAGCTTCTCATTCAATCACCATCCTTACAGACCACAAGAACCTTCTATATCTGAAAGGCGCACAATGTCTCAACCCTCGTCAGGCCAGATGGGCACTTTTCTTTTCCAGGTTCGACTTTAAACTCCAGTTCTGTCCGGGCTCTCAGAATCGCAAGGCCGATGCCCTTTCCCGCTCATGGGAGCAAGAAAATGAGTCAGAGTCTTCAGACAAGCATCCTATTATAAGTCCGTTGGCATTCTCCACGGTAGGGATGGACTCTACGCCCCCATCAGGGAAAAGTTTTGTGAAGCCGACACTAAGGAAGAAGCTCATGCATTGGGTCCATGCTTCCCGCTTTGCCGGACATACAGGTATCCAAAAAACCCTGGAGTTTATCTCTAGGTCCTATTGGTGGCCAACTCTGAAAAAGGACGTTTTGGAGTTTATTGCATCTTGCCCAAAGTGTGCTCAACATAAAGTATCCCGCCAGTCGCCTGCGGGGCAACTGGTTCCACTATCTGTTCCCCGTCGACCATGGACCCATTTGTCGATGGATTTTATTACAGATTTGCCCATGTGCAACAAGTTTAATACCATCTGGGTGGTAGTTGACTGGTTCACCAAGATGGCACACTTCATTCCTCTCACCGGTCTTCCGTCAGCTTCCAAGTTGGCTCAAGTATTCATACAAGAGATCTTTCGACTCCACGGTCTTCCAGAAGAAATTATCTCAGATCGAGGAGTTCAATTCACAGCCAAATTCTGGCGAAGTTTATGTCAAGCCCTCCAAGTCAAGCTAAAGTTTTCCACGGCTTACCATCCTCAGACCAATGGTCAAACTGAGAGGGTGAATCAGGACTTGGAGTCCTTCCTCCGCATCTATGTGTCCTCCTCTCAAGATGACTGGGTTCAATTACTTCCCTGGGCCGAGTTCTGTCATAACAACCAGTATCATTCTTCATCTTCTTCAACACCATTCTTCACCAACTTTGGATTCCACCCTAAAGTCCCTGAGTTCCAACCGCTTCCAGCAACTTCTGTTCCCGCAGTGGATATCACCTTGCATCAGTTTGCCAATATCTGGAAGAGCGTACGATCAGCTCTGCTCAAGGCATCGTTCAGGTACAAGAAGTTTGCGGATAAGAAGCGTCGAGCAGTTCCTGCTCTCAAGGTGGGTGATCGGGTATGGTTATCCACGAAGAATTTGAGGTTAAGAGTTCCCAGTATGAAGTTTGCACCTCGCTACATCGGTCCTTTTAAAATTGATCAAGTCATCAATCCTGTTGCTTACAGACTCCAGTTGCCTCCCTTCTTAAAGATACCCAGGACATTCCATGTTTCCCTGTTGAAACCGCTAATCTTGAATCGGTTTCATTCCTCACTTCCTCCAACTCCGAAAGTCCAAACTCAACGAGGTGTTGAGTATGAAGTAGCCAAGATCCTGGACTCACGTCACCGTTACGGTCAACTTCAGTATCTTATTGACTGGAAGGGTTATGGCCCTGAGGAACGTTCATGGACCAATGCTTCTGATGTCCATGCTCCTGCCTTGGTCCGGAGATTCCATTCCAAGTTTCCTCAAAAGCCAAAGAAGTGTCCTGGGGCCACTCCTAAAGGGGGGGGGGGGTGCTGTCACGATCTGGGTATCTGGACGCCATTTCTTACCTATCAGATGCCTCCTAAGGCTGGCTCAGCGCTCCAGGACCGGATCCCATCTGTTATCCTGATGTGCACATTCCCGCATCCTCTCCTGTCTCTCTGGACGCAGTTACAGTAACGCCTTATACATCTGGCATGGCGTCTCCCGCGGCCTCCGCCGCCGTCCCTGAGCTTCTGCATTCAGAGTGGCGATTACGTCAGCCGCGGCCTCCGCTGTGTCCGCGTGGTCGGATGTGCATCTGTCAGCCTGGCGTCTCCTGTCTCCGGTGGCCGGCGCCGCCATTACTGTTTTCCAGACCACATGGATTACAATCCAAACTTCCCTCCAAGTGTCTGCATGGGCGCAGCCATCTTGGATTCTGTCAGCTGATCATTCCTACCAATCCGTTGTCAGTATTATTAATTTGCATAATTGCCTAGCCAATGCCTTCCTTGCTGCAGGTATAAATAGGTTGTGCCTGAGCAAGGAAGGCGTCAGTGCTTTGGTTGTCAAACCTAGTTCCAGTTTGTCTCTCTTCTGTGAATGTCTTCCAGGTTCCAGCTCCTGTCTCCAGACTTCTGCTATAGAGACCCGCACCAGCATTCCATCTGCGGTGTAGCCTGACTCTCCGATCCATTCTGGACTCACCTGTTTCCAGCTACAACATCACCTGCTTCCAGCTCAGCTTCCAGCAGTGTACAGCTTCTCTTAAAGGGCCGGTGTCCTTTCTGCAGTTTACCACTCTCCACCGGTATTATTATTTCTCCGCTCTCAAATTCTACATTTCATCTACATTGCATCGCTCTCAAGCTTTATTTATTATTTAACTGGTTCCAGCCAGTATCCACTCCGTGCCAACACCTGTCTGGTTCTAACCAGTACCCACAGCAGCATTTTATCTACAGCAGTTCAGCTTTCCCTGGAACACCAGCTGGTACGACCCTGGGCTTTCCTCATTGCTACAGTTGAGCCTGGTAAGGACTTTCCAACTTGTAGATAATAAGAACTGTCTCATACCACCAGAGCTCTGTGGCCCCTGCCACCCTGTAGTACCCAGGAACTGTATTATTATTTCTCTGCTGATTTTTATGTTACTTTTACTGCTACTGTGATGCATGGAGTTTGTCATAAATAAATATCATTGACTTTTACTCAAGTTGTCGTGGTCACGCCTTCGGGCGGTTTCTCTTCATGTTACTTACATGTCCAGGGGTCTGATACAACCTCCCAGGTTCCGGTACATCTCAGCCCCTACAACTGAGGCTGCCTTCCGTCAGCTCAGGCCCTCAGTTGTGACACAGACTTCAGGATAGCTTCCTGCTTTCTATCCGCAGGCTCCTTTAAGGCGGCCGTATCCTGAGACGGCAGTGCCACCTTTTTTGATAAGCGTGTGAGCGCCTTGTCCACCCTAGGGGATGTTTCCCAATGTAACCTGTCCATTGGCGGGAAAGGGTACGCCATCAGTAACCTCTTAGAAATCACTAGTTTCTTATCGGGGGAACTCCACGCTTCCTCACACAATTCATTTAATTCATCAGATGGGGGAAAAGTCACTGGCTGCTTTTTCTCCCCAAACATAATACCCTTCTTGGTGGTAACCGGGTTAATATCAGAAATGTGCAATACATTTTTCATTGCAGTAATCATGCATCGGATGGCTTTTGTAGACTGTGCATTTGTCTCATCCTCATCTACACTGGAGTCAGACTCCGTGTCGACATCTTAGTCTGCCATCTGAGCTAGCGGGCGTTTATGAGCCCCTGATGGCCTCTGAGACGCCTGGGCAGGCGCGGGTTGAGATCCCGGCTGTCCCAAGGCTGCTGCGTCATCGAACCTTTTATGTAAGGAGTTAACACTGTCTGTTAAGACCTTCCACATATCCATCCAATCCGGTGTCGGCCCCGTCGGGGGCGACACCACACTTATCTGCCCTTGCTCCGCCTCCACGTAACCCTCCTCATCAAACATGTCGACACAGCCGTACCGACACACCGCACACACACATGGAATGCTCTGACTGAGGACAGGACCCCACAAAGTCCTTTGGGGAGACAGAGAGAGTATGCCAGCACACACCACAGCGCTATACAACACAGGGATTTTCACTATACTGAGTGATTTTTCCCAATAGCTGCTTATATCTTATTTGCGCCTAAATTTATGTGCCCCCCCTCTCTTTTTTACCCTACTTGTACTGGATACTGCAGGGGAGAGCCTGGGGAGCGTCCTTCCAGCGGAGCTGTGAAGAGAAAATGGCGCTGGTGTGCTGAGGAAGAAGGCCCCGCCCCCTCAGCGGCGGGCTTCTCCCGCGTTTTGTATATCTTAATGGCGTTTTTTTTTGCATATATACAGTTTTCCAGACTGTATTATGTGCATAATGTGCCAAAAGGTAATCTAATTTGCTGCCCAGGGCGCCCCCCCCCCAGCGCCCTGCACCCTACAGTGACCGGAGTGTGTAGTGTGCAGTGGGAGCAATGGCGCACAGCTGCAGTGCTGTGCGCTACCTTAATGAAGACCGGAGTCTTCTTCCGCCGATTTTATCTCCTTCTTCTGTCTTCTGGCTCTGCAAGGGGGACGGCGGCGCGGCTCCGGACGATCGAGGTCAGGTCCTGTGTTCGAACCCTCTGGAGCTAATGGTGTCCAGTAGCCTAAGAAGCACAAGCTAGCTGCAAGCAGGTAGGTTTGCTTCTCTCCCCTCAGTCCCACGAAGCAGTGAGTCTGTTGCCAGCAGATCTCACTGAAAATAAAAAACCTAACAAATACTTTATTTCTAGCAAGCTCAGGAGAGCCCACTAGGAGCACCCAGCTCTGGCCGGGCACAGATTCTAACTGAGGTCTGGAGGAGGGGCATAGAGGGAGGAGCCAGTGCACACCAGATAGTACCTAATCTTTCTTTTAGAGTGCCCAGTCTCCTGCGGAGCCCGTCTATTCCCCATGGTCCTTACGGAGTTCCCAGCATCCACTAGGACGTCAGAGAAAGCTATATACAGGGTTAAATGTATTTATCTTGTTTATGTACAACTTCGTTAGAAGATTTTTCTTTTTATATGTACTTCAAGGTCTTCTATTGAAACCCCTTTTATTATAAGCGATCTCAATTCAGGTAATTGTTGCTAATTAACCTAAATAATAAGAAAGCGCTATACTGAATTGTGTGTGTCAATTACCCAAATCCCACAGAACTTTTAGTTCAATTCCTCTTAAAACGGACTGCTGCCCTCAAATAATTGGGGTGTTGAATCCCAATATTTATATAGAACAATAGGCAGAATTTTTTTTTAAAGCGCTGTCCAGTTTTAAAGAGTATTTTATTTTAAAAAATTTTTTAAAACCACCAAAATGATATATATCCACATTAAATACCAATCCTAAAGGTCTCTAATTAATAGATCCGACAATATCCAATGGACATCAAGTATTTCAAAGACTGCTTTTGTCCTTGCAATACTTGTTTGAAACACAACTGTGCACAGTGGATACAGTTTCAATATAACGGATACACCTTATTAAAAAGCAACAATTATATCTATAGCTTGTAAAAGTGTTACTATAAATATTCTCCCACAATATGCATCAATTAAAACAATCAACAGCCTTTCAGTATAGAATATAACTTCCTAAAGATTGTATAATTAATAGATCACAGTCCCAGTTATGTCTATAGAGATGTATGATAATTAATTATTGCTTGAATCCTTCCACTGGGAAAATCATATAACTCCAGACATTTGGCAATATGCATATTGTGGGAGAATATTTATAGTAACACTTTTACGAGCTATAGATATAATTGTTGCTTTTTAATAAGGTGTATCCGTTATATTGAAATTGTATCCACTGTGCACAGTTGTGTTTCAAACAAGTATTGCAAGGACAAAAGCAGTCTTTGAAATACTTGATGTCCATTGGATATCGTTGGATCTATTAATTATAGAGACCTTTAGGATTGGTATTTAATGTGGATGTATATAATTTTGGTGGTTTTAAATTTTTTTTTAAAATAAAATACTTTTTAAAACTGGACAATTTTTCTGCCAATTGTTGCTAATTGCGAGTCATCTCTGCCATGTATAAATATTGTTTGTTGTATATTTTTGTAAGAGAGCCCACGTCTGAATTGCATTATTCTTAATTTGGTACTGATTACGGACATCTATCCACTCTGAGCTGATCAGACCTTAAATATCGGACACTCTGGAGGCAGGAACGTACCTTCGAAAAAGTCACGTGGAGCGTGACGAAACGCGTCAGAACCCGCCTCTGCACACACCTTGCTCAGGTGTCTCATTTGGTGCAACTTGAACAGACCCAGACGGGTATTCCTCCGATTGTTTCATTGTCACCAGCGGCACTCACAACCACGCCGCCTCAGCCAGCTCGTTAGCATACGGCTCCCGCATCTCCTCTCCGCTGCATAGCAACTGTGGACATTGCAGGACACTCGGCCGGGGACGCCCGGCTTATGACCAGCCCACCGGAGAGGTATTGACATCGGATTTACATCTGGTGACATTCAGCAATTACACAATTCGGGACTGTACCCACTGCACCTATTCATCACCATCCATTTACTTAGCAGCTATTACCGGTAATTTGTGGATTACAGATTTAACATCCAGAATATAACAGCAGCTAAGTATAAGCTTTAAGAGACTTGCAGACACCATGAGATAACTTTAGTGTGATCCTCTTTTATTACTGACACCAATTCATCGATATATAATTTTTTACTGTTTTATCATTTTATCAATAAATACTGCATTCTTTATATGTTGGCTCTCCTTATACATATTATTCCTGATATACAGTGCAGCCATTTTTTCTTTTTATGTTCTTGTCACATTACTACACATAGTTTTCCGGCAAGCGCAGCATCTCAGGAATTTTGTACTTTAGGAAATAATCTCTAAATTGTTCAGTTCAATTTTATTTATAACATTTACCCGTTGATGCGCTTTTCCAGCAGTAATTTTAGTTTGTTTAAGCTTCCTGGCTTGACCATTTTCCCTGGAAATTTTCCCCCTGTGTGACCGCTCCCCAGCCCCGGAGACTTGCATCCATGGTCACAAGGATCCAATCCTGGATCCCGAACCTGCGTCCCTCTAGGAGGTGAGAGCTGTGCAGCCACCACAGGAGAGAGATTCTGGTCCTGGAAGATAGGATTATTTTCCGGTGCATGTGCAGGTGAGAACCAGACCACTTGTCCAACAGGTCCCACTGAAACACCCTGGCATGGAGCCTGCCAAACTGAATGGCTTCGTAGGCCGCCACCATCTTCCCTAGCAACCGAGTGCATTGATGAATCGACTCTCTTGCCGGTTTCAGAATCTGTTTGTCCATGTTCTGGATTTCCAGAGCCTTTTCCACTGGAAGAAAGACTCTCTGTAATTCCGTGTCCAGAATCATACCCAAGAATGACAGCCGTGTTGTCGGAACCAACTGTGATTTTGGCAAGTTTAGGAGCCAACCATGTTGTTGCAGAATTGTCAGGGAGAGCGTAACGTTTTTCAGTAATTGCTCCTTGGATCTCGCCTTTATCAGGAGATCGTCCAAGTACGGGATAATTGTGATTCCTTGCTTGCGCAGGAGAACCATCATTTCCACCATTACTTTGGTCTGTCCACGGCTCCGAGGATTTTCACCAAACGGCAACATCTGAAATTGGTAATGACAATCCTGAATAACAAACCTCAGGTAAGCCTGATGTGGAGGATATATGGGGACGTGTAAGTAGGCATCCTTTATGTCGACAGACACCATGAAATCCCCTTCCTCTAGACTGGAGATCACTGCTCGGAGAGATTCCATCTTGAATTTGAATTTTTTCAAATAGAAATTGAGGGATTTGGGGCGTGGCCTGGCTGTGATTGCAGGAGGCTGTGTAGTGCTTGAGCTCCTGCCCTAGTAGCAGTTTTAACTGCTCAAATATCGGTTCATCAAGGAAAGAGTAACCTACCTTTTGCCTGCTCGGGCCCCCCTGCACTGAGTGAGGAGGTTGCGGAGCCGGCGGGTGCCCCCTGGACCCGTGCGGGTTGCGGCCTGCCCTACCAGCTGGAGCCGGGACCTCGAGCTCGGAGCTGCCCCGGACCGGAAGTGCGGTGCCCTGCGGCGGAGAGCCTCGCCGGAGATACTCTCTTCATCCCTGGAGCCCCCGCACTCCACTCTTCTCCTCGTCTTTGTGGACCTCTCCCCTGCAGGGCTGCTTTGTACGGCGGTTCTCCGCGGGCCCGGCGTGTAACTCCGTGGTGCAGGGGAGTGCGGTGCCGATCACGTGGTGCCGCTCCCGGGACCGGACGCGGCCGCCGCTGCCTCCAGCGCTCGCCGCACATCTCCTGGGGCCCCACTTAGGCTGCTGGGACACCCACCACTACCACCACCGAGTTTTCCCCGCAGGCTGGGGCTGCATGAGGCAGTAGTACAGGCATTTGGTAATAGGAGCCTGGCGGCGCCATCTTTATTTCTGGAAAGGTGCCCACACTGAGAGACGCTGCCCTGAGGAGATTCACTGCCCTGCTAGCACCTCTAGTGTTGGTGACTGTGATGAGTTAAACCTGACTACACACTCTTTGCCTGACATAGGGAACTGAAGTTCCCCCCTTGTGGGTCCTTATTGAATCTCACCTCCCCTTCTGTTACACTTGCCTGTATTATAACGAAATAACTTGCCTACAAGTGGTCACCGCCATGTGACCACCATGTCCCCGCCCCAACGGGAATAGATGCCTCCTCCAGCTGTCATGTGAGGCCGTCTCGAGGAGTGATGGCTGACACCTTCTGACACGTACTACCAACAAAACGACCACAGACCTGTCTCGCTGATTCTTCAGTCTTCTGCTAGACCCGACACGATAACGCATCCACTCCGACATGCCCGTACCCATGCTATCTGCCGTACGTACCCACCGCTGCACCTGACACTCTCTTCTACATGGTGGCGACGTAGTGCTCTGTGAATATCAGCCCCTAGCTTTGGGATATGGGACCGAGGGAGTGATCGAGGCGCGATCAGTGGTACTAAGCCGCCCAATACCCCTGCTCCAGCTCATGTTGTGCAGGTTCCGACGCTCCTATCCCCTTCCTATTACCCATGAGTCGCAGGAAACGTAGGGGAGTGAAAACCTCTATTTGTCAGTCTGAAGGTACCCCCCGCTCAGACCTAAGGTGGTTTCTCAATCTCCAGAAAGATACAGATATGTCGACTCCACCAACGCCTTCCTCTCCTGTTCAATCCGAGAGGTCGGGGACGCAAGGCGAAACCAGGGTGACTCCACCAGATAGGAACTCCGCTGGACAGCAAGATATGCAGAAAGTCCTCAACCTCTTACAGACCCTACCCACTAAGGCGGACTTCACATCTTTGGAAAGTAAACTTCGGGACGTGGTCCACTCCGAGGTGTCCTCACTTCGGTCCGAACTGACTCAGCTGGGCTCTCGTATCGAAACATTGGAGACTAGGGGAGAAGAATCCAACACTTTTCACCACGCATTGGTGGATACCATCAGACTTCAAGCAGAAGAGATTCAGAGCCTTCACGACCATCTTGATGATATAGACAACAGGGGACGTAGGAACAACCTGCGAGTGAGGGGCATCCCTGAAGACATACCACAGCAAAGCATCCCAGATGTCCTTGACAAGATTTTCGGTGCAGTCCTGGAAACCGACCCGAACGACCCCATTGTCTTCGACAGGGCACACAGAGCGCTGCGTCCCAGAGGCCTGCAGTCCGAACGACCAAGAGATATTATTTGCCGTCTTCACTACTACAGCCAAAAAGACGAGATAATTAGGAAACTCCAGAACTCCGGAGACCTAGACTTCAATGGCTCACCTATCCAGGTTTTCCAAGATCTTTCTCGTCACACCCTACAGTCTAGACGTCAATTAAAGCCCTTAACTGATGCCCTACGTAAAAGCAATATCAAATACAGATGGGGATTTCCTTTCAGCATTACAGCAACCAATGAAGGTCGGTCTGCCACGATTCGGACCCCTGAGGATGTCGCCCTCTTCTGCTCCACCCTATCTATTGACCCTGTGCAGGTCCCTGAGTGGCAATCCGTATGTTCGAGGATTCGCCCCCCCCAACCCCCCCGAGTTGACATACCTTTCCAAACAGTGAGATCTCCTTCAGCAGCACAGAAACGGAACCGCTCCCTTCCGTCCTCTTCATCTTCCTCCTCGGCTGCGAAGACCTGATCACCCCACCCTTAGAGTGGCAACTTTTTCTCACTACGCGGGATTGATTGGCACAAAGAGGACTGCTTCATTATGCCTTGACCCTATGGGAGGGGCCACTGCACCTCCATGAAGACTTCCTCCCTTGAGGCACCTTGCAGTCGAAGGACGTGATGCCTCTCAGACCCCCGTCTCTATATTTGATAGTCCCATTATGCTTGAGGGACCTAGACATTTCATTTCCCGAATAGAGTGGTGATTACGCAACTCTGTCACGGTCTTTACTGCTTTTACATAGTTCGGGTAACGTACTGTTCCTATTATTGTGATATGCAATGTCCATATTATTGTGGTCGCTAAATGTGTTCTTGGAGAGAAAAAAGAAAGAGGAAAAGAGAATATATAATTTTTTTTTTCTTTTCTTTATATACATATTCCTCTTTGTTTTTATACTCCTCACTTTATGCCAATGATGTGGTTCGTGTTGGAGGGTGGATCCGTTCCTCCCTTGTTACCCCATTTGCACCGCAATGTTTGGTCCCGGAACGATCGATGGGAACACTGTCCCCATTGTTCGTATCACCGGGAGCGGTGTTATGTCTTTACCTTGGTTACTTGTTCAATTGTTCTATATTGTCATGCTTTTCTGTCCTGTTGTTCTTCCTCTGTCCTCTTCTTTTTCCCCTTCTCTTTTTCTGGTTCTCTCTTCCCTTCCAGAATTACCTAGATTTACCAACGTCCAAACCCTATTCTATGCTGCTGGGTCCTCTGTAAGACCAGATTCACTACTTCTTTTTGGAACGGGTAAATGGCGCTGCTAAAAGTGGTTTCTATTAACGCCCGGGGACTCAACATTCCTGAGAGACGGTTAAGGGCCTTGCGAGAATTGAAAGCCGAAAAAGCAGATGTTGCCTTTGTGCAAGAAACCCACTTTAAAGAGGGAGTGGCCCCCTCTCTCAGGAATCGAGACTTCCCTACAGGGTATTTCTCCAATAACGCTGATGGTAAGACTTTGGGTGTAGCGATATTGTTTGCCAAACATGTTGCCCTTGCTGATGTTGTCTGCCATCAACTTGTCCCCGGCAGGGCTCTGCTTATAAATTGCACTATTGCCAATAGGGCTCTTACATTCCTTAATGTCTATGCCCCTAACAAGGTACAACCAGGCTTTTTGGAAAGAGTCCTCACCCTAGCCCAACCCCATATCAATGGGATTTTGCTCTTTGGCGGGGACTTAAACTGGTCTTTGGAGCCCCTATTAGACTCCTCCAACCCCTCCCCTAGGTATTCGGATAAACTACATCGTAGGGTCCGGAGGATTCTACATAACTTTCAACTCATTGATGTCTGGAGGATACAACACCCCTCTACTCGTGATTTTACCTTTTATTCACACCCTCACAACACTTACACTAGGATTGACTACTTATTTATCCCGCATAGATTTTTGCACCTGGCTGAGGCTTCTGCTGTGGGCAACATATCCTAAGCAGATCATGCTCCTGTCTCTTTGGGGGTTCGCCTGTCCCCTGCTCGCCCGAATTCTTACACGTGGAGATTAAACGAGATGATCATTCAGGATCCCTATTGCCAACAGCAGATCAGGGAGGCTATAGCCGACTATGTTGATGTTAACGACACAGAGGAGATCTCTAAAGTGGTAGTCTGGGAGGCCCACAAATGTGTAATAAGGGGAAAACTCATTCAATTGGGCGCCCATAGGAAAAAACAACACATGGCGGCACGGGAGGCCTTGTTACAAAAAATTCAAGCCTTAGAACTTCTCCATAAATCCACCATGTCAGACGATAACCTTCAATCTTTACTAATGGCTCGGAAGGAATTAGACTCGCTTATGTCCCATAGACTGAAATTAGAGGCTAGAAAATGCCGTAGTCGTTATTTTCTATGGGGGAATAAACCTGGGAAGCTGCTGGCGCGGGCTCTCCAAGCTCAACGTGCGGCATCTTTTATATCTAAAGTAAAATCGCATACTGGAACAACACAACACACCACGACAGAGATAGCAGCAGCCTTCCGACATTATTATACCCAGTTATACAATCTAAGAGGTTCTACGGAGGTCGAACCTGACCTCTTCTGAAAGGCCTCTATTGCAGAGTTCTTACGTGAAATTAATTTCCCCACACTCACACCCGAAGAAGTCGAGTCACTTGAGGACCCCTACACTCTGGCAGAGCTTGAAGAAGCTATTAAAACCACCCCTAATGGCAGGAGTCCGGGCCCGGACGGCTTCTCTTTAGCCTATTATAAGACATTTGGAGATGTTTTGCTGCCTCTGATGCTTAGAGCTTTTAATCAGGTTTCAGACCAGTCCCCCTTCTCTCCCCAGTCTATGCTCGCACATATCACAGTGATCCATAAGGAGGGCAAGGATCCGACCCAATGCTCCAGTTATAGGCCCATTTCCCTGCTAAATGTAAACTTAAAGCTCTTCGCCAAATTAATGGCGAATCGTCTAAAACTCTTCCTTCCAAAACTGATACTCTCGGACCAAGTGGGTTTCGTTCCGGGCCGAAGCCAGGGATAACACCACGAAGGTTCTGGACTTAATTTATTACGCTTCAACTTGTAAATCCCCTTCCATTCTCCTCTCAACAGACACAGAAAAAGCGTTCGACAGAGTTGACTGGGATTTCCTGTTGGGGGTGCTGGAGCACATGGGCTTGGGCCTAGTGGGCCTCCAGAGAATTAGGGCCCTGTACTCTGGACCCGCAGCTCGTGTTCGTATCAATGGAGAATTGTCGGACCCGTTCCAGATACGGAATGGCACTCGTCAGGGGTGCCCTTTGTCACCACTTATTTTTGTGCTTTGCATGGAGACCCTGGCGAGGGCCATCCGTCAGAACGTTAACATCACAGGGATGCAGGTGGGAAAGACGGAGTACAAGCTTGCCTTATTTGCGGAAGATCTCCTTGCAGTGATTTCTAACCCTCTGACCTCTATACCCAACCTTCTTAAAGAATTTAAACGCTTTGGAACTCTCTCCAATTTTAAAATTAATTTATCTAAATCTACAGCATTGAATTTAACATTAGATCAGACCAGCCTCCAAGTTCTACAATCCATCTCGCCCTTTGCATGGCACCCAACACAATTAAAATATTTAGGAGTAATCCTACATAGGGATCTTTCCCAGATTTACCAATTGAATTTCCCCCCACTCTTATCAAAACTTCAATCTGATCTCTCCAAATGGGGTGGGGAAAAAATTTCATGGATAGGTAGAATAGCAGTAATCAAAATGAATATTTTACCCAGAATTTTTACCTGCTACAAACTCTACCCGTTGCTGTTCCTCGATCATGGTTTCTCTTACTGCAACGAAAGATTAGAGACTACATTTGGGCGGGACGAAAACCCCGATTTAAGCATGAGATTCTCTTTAGACGGAAACACCAGGGAGGCCTCCAGCTTCCCCACTTTTTATCCTACTACCATGCGGTACTCCTTACGAGAGTAATGGAGTGGAGTAGTGAACTCTGCAGGAAACAATGGGTAGACATTGAACTGGCCTCTCTTCCTTCTCTTAGCTCGAACTCCCCTTGGCTTTCTAAAGTCCCCCAGGTATTGCACCCGTTAGCTGGTCCCATCTTTTCGTGTTGGCGTCTCTTACGCTCCCTCCCTCATGTCTCAGCGCATCCTTCCCCACTCTCACCGTTGTTTGGGAATCCTGAGTTTCCCCCAGGATGCCACTCTCTATCGTTCTGTTTATGGCGGGAAAGGGGCATCCTGAGAACTAACCAACTGCTGGACACATCTGGCATAATACCTTTTCCAGAGCTGCAAACTAAATGGAATCTACCCAATAAAGAAATCTGGAGATATCTCCAAATTAAACATTACCTAAAGACTTTTTGCTCTTCTGGGAAAGGTGTACGAGCACTGACTTTGTTTGAGCAGATGTGTCTCTCCCACACATACCCTAGGCACACTCTTTCTACGTTTTACAAATGGATATTGAACCACAGATTTTCCTCCCAACCTAAATTTGTCAAGGATTGGGAATTAGATCTTGGGGGTTTGGTGACCACAGACGATTGGGAAGATATTTATAAAAATACTCTCTCATTAACTACCAATGTGTTAGTTTTGGAAACTCACTACAAAGTACTTACAAGGTGGTATAGATGCCCAAATCTCCTCGCGAAAATTTACCCTGGAGTACCCAACACATGTTGGAGATGCGGGACAGCAGTGGGCACCCCACTTCATATATGGTGGGAATGCTCTCTCTTACAACCGTATTGGCACAAGGTGGTGGAGACAGCTAGCATTATTCTCGGTGAGGACTTACCCTTTTGCCCTAGCTTTTGATTATTAAATCTTACGCGTACACCTAGATATCACCTCAAGAAATCACTACTTCGCCATATTTTGAGTGCCTCTAAGGCAGTGATCCCAGTTCACTGGAAATCAATAGTGCCCCCCACTATGAAAGAGTGGACCGCCCGCTTAGATCACTATATGGCAATGGAGGACCTCATTCTGTCTTTGGACATGAGAAACACATCCTTCACTGCTACTTGGAGCCCATGGCTGGAATATAAAGCGACAACCCATTATAAATCTTCACTTTAAGAGATACCTCCCCTTTTTAACTCCAGTAGCCACCTGATATAAGTTACGGTTAAAGCCCCTTAGGATGGGAAGAGAGACCCCCCCCCCCCCTCCCTAAATCTTGTCTGCCTACACAATCTTTCTTTTTATTCCTCTACTCCGAGAGTAACATTACTCCTTATCCCTTTGTCTTTTTCTCTCGCTATCCATCTTTCCTCTCCTACTTCTATTTCTTCCTTTTTGCTTTAAGAAGTTGTAATTCATGTAATGTTTATGTTTTTTTTTTTTTTTTTCCCAGGAGATACGATATGTTTGTAGAAAGGCGATACTCCCTTTACGGGTCTCTTTAATATACACGGTGTTGAGTATCTCCTGATGTTGTATCTCCGATGTTACTAGATGCTATTGAGCTGTTTCTGTATCCTTTTTTTTTTTTTTTCTTGAAACTTCAATAAAAATCTATTTGCAAAAAAAAAAAAAAAAGAAATTGAGGGATTTTAGGTTCAGAATCCGTCTGACCGAGCCATCTGGCTGCGGGACCACGAACAGGCTCGAATAAAAGCTTTCTCCCTGCTGTGACGGGGGTACCGTGACAATGACTTGATTTTGACATAGGTTTTGTATTGTAGCGCATACTACCTCCCTTTCCGGAAGAGAAGCTGGCAAGGCCGATTTGAAAAATCGGTGAGGGGGCACGTCTTGAAACTCCAATTTGTACCCTTGGGCTATTATTTCTAATACCCAAGGATCCAGGGCCGAGCGAACCCAGACCTGACTGAAGAGTTGGAGACGTGCCCCCACCGGTGCGGACTCCTGCAGAGGAGCCCCAGCGTCATGAGGTGGATTTGGCAGAAGCCGGGGAGGACTTCTGCTCTTGGGAACCTGCCACAGCCGGTGACCTTTTTCCCCTTCCTCTAGTAGCAAGGAAGACCCTCGTCCTTTTTTGTATTTATTGGGCCGAAAGGACTGCATCTGATAGTGAGGCGTTTTCTTTTGTTGTGTAGGGACATAAGGTAGAAATTATGACTTACCCGCGGTAGCCGTAGATACCAGGTCAGCGAGGCAGTCACCAAACAAGACACCACCTTTATACGGCAAATACTCCATAGCCTTCTTAGAGTCAGCATCAGCATTCCATTGATGAATCCATAATGCCCTCCTAGCCGAGACTGCCATGGCATTGGCCCTTGATCCCAAAAGGCCAATATCCCTCACAGCTTCCTTTATGTAGGCTGCAGCGTCCTTGATATAACCCAGTGTCAAAAGAATGCTATCCCTATCCAGGGAATCTATATCAGATGACAAGTTATCTGCCCACTTCTCAATAGCGCTACTCACCCATGCCGATGCAACGGCAGGTCTGAGCAGCGTACCTGTAGTAACATAAATGGATTTCAATGTATTTTCCTGCGTACGATCCGCAGGATCTTTTAGAGCTGCCGTGTCAGGAGACGGAAGCGCCACCTTTTTGGACAGATGCGATAGAGCCTTGTCCACAGTGGGAGTTGACTCCCACTTTTCCCTGTCCCCAGAGGGGAACGGATATGCCACCTGAATTCGCTTGGGAATCTGTAATTTTTTGTCAGGATTTTCCCAAGCCTTTTCAAAAAGAGTGTTCAGTTCATGATGGGGAGGAAACGTTACCTCAGGTTTCTTTCCTTTATACATACAGACCCTTGTTTCAGGAACAGCAGGGTATTCCGTGATATGTAAAACGTCTTTTATCGCCACAATCATGTACTGAATGCTCTTAGCCAGTTTAGGATTCAACCTGGCATCACTATAGTCGACACTGGTGTCAGAGACCGTGTCAGTGTAACACCTAAATGGTGTTCAAGGGAACCGTGAGAATCGGTGTATTGACGATAATGATAAGATTACCTTCACACGGGGTTCACCTCTGGAGGAATTCTTGAACTTCTTCTTTTGACGACAATGGATGAATTATACAAAATAAACTCTCGTACTTGCAGTAATCCAGTAATAAATTTATTAAAACAACTGTAAAGTAATTTTAGCAAGGTTTTCCACTTTTTACTGCAGTCTGAACTTACTAACATTTATTACCCTGTTCTAGAATATTTCTTCACTTTCTTCGGAAGTAAGTATCTATATTAGCATATGAAGAATGTATTTGAGCTTACCACCTAGCCCCAAACTATACATATGACATACAGTTTCTTTTTATTATAAACAGTCTACATTGACTCATAACTCATAACTATTACGTATGGGGCTACAATATTTATAACAGAACATTCACGAGACACCTCCCAGAACATATAATTAGCTAAACTCTGTTCCTTGTGAAAGAGATGTACCTGACAGTCAAAGCTAGCGTTCTTTTCCGACTAAAAGTAATGAATTATAATTAAATTGTAATTCCTAAGTTTGATTCCTGTATGCGTTCTGTATACTATTCTGAAGAAGTAGTATCTGCACTATTTAAACTCTTGAATGTTGCAAACCCGGGTTTGTTAGTGCAATGATGATTCCGGTCCTGGACTATCCTCTGCAAGGCTGGGAGATGAACTAATGTAGCTATTTACTGTTTCAAAGTAATATGCTCTATATTGCTGGATGAGGTGATGTTAACGTAAGTAGCCTGTAGACACTGCTGAATCCTCTCAATATCCTACTATCGCAGAATGAAACCAACGTCTCAAGGCTCTGTCAGCTGGTATTATAGTGTAAATCTTCCAAGCTGAATATTATTATTCTGATGCTGGGGACCTGTATTTAAGTTAAGTATCTTCATGCCGCTCGGCCAATTCACAAATACTCTCTCTCTCTGTGGCGGAGTTAATGGATAGTGATTTACACCTCCATAGCAGTTTATTTACTTACTTAACTGACATGGGAGATTTAGAAATTGTTTATCGCCCGCCAGGATAAATTAAAGTCTATGCCTTAAACTGCATATATCCTTGTAAAGAGTACTGTTACAGCTGGAAATTGTCTTAATCTCTATCAGTAAATTAAAAGTTTTCTCCTTCAGTTATAAGCGTGACACATCACCCTGTATGACAGCTGTGTGACGTACTAAAATGCGGGACTAAAGGTAAGTTTTTCTCGTATCTGTAAAATTACTGTCCAAGCAAAGGTTTAATTTCAGTTTTCATGCTACGATTTTTAGTAGCCTAGTAGCCACATTATTCCCTGGATTGGGTGTCAATCAATGTTAGCTGGTCACTCCCCTTGCCTTAGTTAACAATAGGGGCGGCTCTCTCCTAACAGGTCATATCCAGGGGCGGGCTGTCACAGCTTCTACTGCTTACCGTCAGCCCTGGGTAAAGTTCTGTTCCTGCCTCTCCGTCTGTAAGTATATGTCAGAGCCGGGAACCGGGAGCCGGAGAAAACACAGCCACTTCTCTTTTCTGTCCACCGCATATCCCCTCTCCGCTCACGAGTCTCCTGCGCAGCGCTTTTTCTTCCCAGCCTCTCTACCGGCCCCTCCAACCGTCCCTCCGCGAGCAGGTCCGTGCCGCTCGCCCGGCTCGCGCTGCGGTACACTCTGTCCTCCTCGAGGGCGGCTGGCTAGCGCCGCTTGTCCTCCTTAGGCTATCCCTGCTGCGGCTTAGGGTGCTGAGCACAGCCTAGTCCATTATACCTTGACTTTTCACATGAGGAGACATTTTCGATTGAGTACAACACTTATACAAGTCACCAATTTTATTATACCTCAACCACTTAGCAATTCCTCAGTATAAATTGCATATATTACTTATAATGTGATTCATATTCTCTAACACTATTATAGGGTATTACATAAGTATCTGTATCAGCTATCTGGGTAAATGAACGCTTCTGTGACCCGAGGGGGTCTGGACTTGTGACAATGAATCCTCCATGGATTTTCTCCATGCCTGGTTCTGAGACTCAGATTTATCTAATCTCTTATTCAATCGAGCCACATTTGCATTCAAAAAACTCAAAACATTTACCCAATCAGCAGTCGGCGGTGCCGACAGGGTCACTCCCACAGTCTTTTCTGTCCCCACTCCAGCCTCGTCCTCGGAAGAGCACTCAGCCTCAGACATGCCGACACACGCGTACCGACACCCACAACCACACTGGGGCTATAGAGGACAAACCCACAGCAAAGCCTGTTAGAGAAACACAGGGAGTTTTGCCAGCTCACAACCCAGCGCCTATCCCGGTTCTGAAACGTTTAATACAATGCCTCAGACCTGTTAGCGCTTTTAATATTAATAAAACAGCACCAATTTACTGTGCTGAGAATGGCGCGCTGCGCGGTACCTCAAAGCAGTCACTGAAGTCTTCTGATCTTCTTCTACTCACCCGTCTTCTGGCTCTGCAAGGGGGGTGACGGCGCGGCTCCGGGAACGAGCATCTAGGCGTACCTAGCGATCAGACCCTCTGGAGCGAATGGTGTCCAGTAGCCTAAGAAGCAGAGCCTTGAAACTCACAGAAGTAGGTCTGCTTCTCTCCCCTCAGTCCCACGAAGCAGGGAGCCTGTTGCCAGCAGGTCTCCCTGAAAATAAAAAACCTAACATAAAATATTTTTCAGAGAAACTCAGGAGAGCTCCTCAGTGTGCATCCAGTCTCACTGGGCACAGAATTTAACTGGAGTCTGGAGGAGGGGCATAGAGGGAGGAGCCAGTTCACACCCATTCAAAGTCTTAAACTGCCCATGTCTCCTGCGGATCCCGTCTATACCCCATGGTTCTTGAAGCGTCCCCAGCATCCTCTAGGACGTATGAGAAAAGTATTTTCATAAATGTAAAATCTTCTCAAAAACTCTTTATAATCTTAAATAGGAATCTGGATCAGCTCCAATCCTCCATTACACTCAATCCCCCATTTCCCCAAGAAACAATAATATTAGATATCATCGTCGAGGCTCGCACCCTCGTCAGATTGACTCTTCCTAACCTTTGGGCAAAGAAAGGAAAAATTGGATAATCTTATTAAATAAAATTTGATTAAGTCCACAATTATTCTGCATTTAGAGATGCAAAAATAAACAAAGTACGGATGTAGTCTTTCTAAATCACTTGTTTATAAGTAAGAGAATAATGAAGGCAAACGGTCTTCTGGATGGCTAGGCTTTTACAGTCTGCAGTGCGGGAGTGATTACAAAAGTTACACTGGGGACTGTTCTCCAGGACAGCCGTGTATTGCCCTGACAGGTACATACAACGTTTCAAAAGTGACCTCAATGTGAAATACTGATCATGCCAGATCTAACGGGGATATATTATTGCTGATCCATCAGAGAAACTGAAAAATTAGAAGTACACAAACCAATCCGGAAGAAACTAGATTTATATCATTGTGGTTTAAATCCAGCATTCCCTGAAGAACGCGACCGATGAGTGCTGAGCTGTATTTAGTCCCTGATACTTTATTAATAGTGCAATAAATCCAGCGTATGTGAACTACATATTATTCAGCAAAGGCAATGGGGTGGAAGAAGAGGTGGTGGTGAGTAAAAAAAAACACACACACACACGGCAAACACACAGAAAATAAAAACAACGTTTAATGTGCTTCCAATCTGACAACACAATACAGCAATACTAAGTTGATCATATATTTTTTATTTGCAAAATGGACCAAGACTGGCCTTTAAAAGCCACAAAATCCAGCTTTTTTGTTCCAGTTCAATCGACATGGAACCTGGAAGATACAAACAGTCTATAAATGTGGAGTTTGGTTCTTTTTTGTTTGCTTACCCTGTAATAAAATTCCCTGTATCCATTGCAACAATGTTTTTTTTTGTCTGTTAGCTGTGAGTGTAAGAAAATCTGCTGGCGATAGAGAGATATCAGAGACTAGGAGCTTTCTCCGTGCGCTGTGCGGCTACTGCAGCCGGGAGAAGGAACATTTACAATGCGATGGATGAATTATGCAAAGTGGAAACTTCTCTGAACAATGGCGAGTGTAGCTGTATTGTCTCCATGAACTAGAACACCAGCGAGTCAAACGGGTGTGCTGAAACGCTTTGTGAACTCGTCTAATGTGTACACCGTGCCATAGCCCACGTGGGGGGCCATACTGATAAAATCGTCCAAGTTCATAGAGGATTCTGTAACATTAAAAAAAAAATATACAAACTAAGACAAGCTTTAAAATATTCACATTCAGAGGAACACTGAACTCCACCACTTATGTTGTGGGACTATAAATACCAGCATGCCATGTCTAGTAACATTCACGTTAGTACCCATGTATCAAAGTCTACATTACAGATATGTGTGCAGGCAATTGACAGCTGTGTTCATAGCATACAAGCTCAGATAAGGAATGCTGCGTGTGGCATCCTGCTGCCTCCATTCCCCTCTTCACATCATGTCACTGCCCGTCACATGCAGCTCCGTCCTCACTGACACATCACTCGTCTCCTGATATACTCTGTGCTGCTGGGGACCATGCTCCTCCCACTATATAACTCTCAGTCTGTGGCTTCCTGCTGCCTCCATTCTACTCCTCACCCTCACATCATGTCACTGCCCATGTCATAGATATGCAGCTCTGTCCTCACTGACACATCATTCATCTCCTGATATACTCTGTGCTGCTGGGATCCTGCTCCTTCCACTATATAACTCTCAGTCTGTGGCCTCCTGCTGCCTCCATTCCCCTCCTCACATCATGTCACTGCTCCTGTCATACATACATATTTTTTAATCTCAAAAAACTATTTACATTGGATTATTTCAGCATAAATTTTGCCAGACACCCGAGATTAAAAACACTTGCTAGAACAGTTTAGAAAATAAAAGAAATCCATTAGCTTTTACTCTCAAGCTAATCAAAATGAACAGTTCACATATATTACTACGTATGCCTTTTAACAGCTGTTAGTAGCAAAGGCCATAACATTTGAATTCTACACTTAAGTGCTGAGGGAGTTTCTGCTCCAAGAGAAACCCGTTTCTTGAATATGTCTAGAGAGGCCTCCACATCTTCTTCAGTGATCTCCTCAGATGCAGGTAACTGAGAATGTGGCTTCTTCAGTGTTTCATCAATGCGGTAACTTGGGTTCGCAAGTAGTCTGTCATAGTCTTCTGTAAATTTACAGACAGCAGATAGATGTAAAGCAGCATCTCATCCCATCGTTGCCACTCTGCACCCTGGTTTTCCAGGCGTAGTGTGGAATTACCAATGAGGAACAGTATTTTGTCTAAAGCAGTGGTTCTCAATCTCGGTCCTCAGGAGCCCACACGGTGCATGTTTTGCACGTAACCCAGCAAGTGCACAGGTGTATTAATTACTCACTGACACATTTTAAAAGGTCAACAGGTGGAGCTAATTAGGTCACTTGTGATTCTGTGAGGAGACCTGCAAAACATGCACTGTGTGGGGTCCTGAGGACCGAGTTTGAGAACCTGTGGTCTAAAGAAAGGGAGCAGTCTTAAGGTAGAGAAGCATCACAACTATTTTGGAAGATCGCCTCTAGAATCTTTGCCCGAAGAAGGTGCAGAGGAACAGCTCCCTCTGTTGCCGGGTTTTTAGGACAATAAAATACGGGAATATGAAGTCCGCTATCCTCTTTGAGTTCATTGTAGGTAAGTTATCAACTTCCGCTGCTATAGAAGTCATGCGTTGAAGAGGGAAAACCATCCGTTCTCTGTCACCCTCAGAACAGGTATCCAGTTCCTTGTCCAAGCCAATTCCAGAAATGTTATCCATTAGCCAATGTATGACATTTTTCATATCACTGAAACAGTCACAGGAAAGCATTGTTTTACACAGACATCACTTCAGGGACCGTCGCTGCAAGGACAGCTGGAAGTCATCGTTTAGAGTTTGTACTACATACTGAAGAAACAGGCAGCAAGTCTTCTTCTCCATCACCTCCGAGAGCAGCTTCCAATCCCAGGCCACTGTATCAAAGGCAGCTGGTGCGTCTTTTGCACTTTCATCAGGATCATGCAAGCTTCATGCTCCATTGCTTGTTCCTCCACACAAAATAGAATAGAGTTGATGACATGACTGACAGTATCCTTAGGTGGGTAATAATGGGGGCAATTCTGAGTTGATCGCAGCAGGATTTTTGTTAGCAGTTGGGCAAAACCATGTGCACTGCAGGGGAGGCAGATATAACATGTGCAGAGAGAGATAGATTTGGGTGTGGTGAGTTAAATCTGCAATCTAAATTGCAGTGTAAAAGTAAAGCAGCCAGTAATTACCCTGCACAGAAACAAAATAACCCACCCAAATCTAACTCTCTCTGCACATGTTATATCTGCCTCCCCTGCAGTGCACATGGTTTTGCCCAACTGCTAAAAAATTTCCTGCTGCGATCAACTTGGAATTACCCCCAATGTGCAGATACAAAGTGCGATGTGCCTTGATGGAAGCTTTCGTCTTTTGTGTTGTTCACGATGCTCATACGACTTAAAGGGATTGGCATTGAAGGCAGTTTCTTGTAATTTTTAAATGTATTGAAAAATAAGTGATTGACTGGAGGTTTCTTGAAGTACCTAAGTTTGTACAGAAGGGCATTGTTGAGATGCACTGCTTGAGCATCACTCCTCTCCTGTTATACTCTGTGCTGCTGGGGACCCTACTCCGTCCACTGTATAACTTTCAGTCTGTAACTTCCTGCTGCCTCCATTCGCCTCCTCACATCATGTACCTGCCCCTGTCACATACAGCCCTGTCCTCACTGACACATCATTCCTCTCCTGATATACTCTGTGCTGCTGGGGACCCTGCTCCTTCCACTATATAACTCTCAGTCTGTGGCTTCCTGCTGCCTCCATTCCTCTCCTCACATCATGTCACTGCTCCTGTCACATGCAGCCCTGTCCTCACTGACACAGCACTCATCTCCTGATATACTCTGTGCTGCTGGGGACCCTGCTCCTACACACACACACACACAAGTATATTTAATTCTATGGCTTCCTGCTGCCTCCATTCCCCTCCTCACATAATATCAGTCACATGCAGCGCTGTCTTCACTAACAATATGATTGAGCAGATGACTCATCACAACATCAAAACAGTCCATGAGGAAAACACTTTGTGCTGCTGTGAGCATTCCAATAATCCATTCCAAGAGCTATAACTGTGTGACAGCAGCAGCTGGATTATTATTGGTTTCTGGAAGACACTATTTTATACAAACGTCTCATGCGACACCCTCCCAATGAAATACACTGAGCGATATGAAGAGCTTGGCCATTGCTTTAGGTGTATAAGCGATATGGAGTGATCTATTTACAAAAAAGAAAGATGAAATAAGAAATGTTCTCACTGCTGAATAATGTGATATTTCTATTAGTGTACATGTATAGGAAGTGATCTACAATGGTCACAGGTAAGTGCAGCACACACAACTGCCTCGGACGTGCTGATCACAGCCGGATGCCTGTGCTGCGATGTGAGAACAGTTCTGAGCAGGTTTATATAGACCTAGCACACCTGTCAAAGCTCCGTCCAGAGCCGAACAGCAGGAGCCAGATATATTTTGGAACAAGAAAGTGTTTTACCCAGCGCTCCCCTCTCTCATGCAAAGGGGATAGAGCATAAAAGAATAAAGTAGTTTATCTGTGACTGCGGACAGGCGTACAACACATCAGCTAGGGTTACCCAGTGCCCCGACAGTCCGGCTCCCGGTGGAAACTTTCAGACATTTATTATTCAGCAATGATGTCGCAGTGTAACCGCTGCTATAACTGCAGAGACAATGCTACAGAGTTTACATAGTGGATGTCAGATCTCCGCCCTTCCCAATAGACTTTGATGGGGCCCGTCTATTGGCTCTATTTAACAGTGTTCTGTCACTCACATATAGCTGGGATCTTTGGTGATCATTAACTGTAGGAGAGATCGACATGGAAGCTCTAGGGCTTGCAAAGGCACTGCTGTGGCCGGTGTCACCTGCTATGGAGACGGCTGAGCTTTGCTGGAGGTGATCGGTAGAGGTCCCAGGCATTCTGCAATATTACATCTGCACTATGGGGGTCATTCAGAGTTGATCGTAGCTGTGCTAAATTTAGCACAGCTACGATCATTCACACTGACATGTGGGGGGATGCCCAGTACAGGGCTAGTACGCCCCGCATGTCAGTGCCGGCTCCACCCCCCCTTCGAGAGTAGCTCCCGGCCAGCTGCGGCCCGCCCTCCGTTCGGTCCGGCCACGCCTGCGTTGGCCGGACCGCTCCCACGAAATGGCGGGCAAACGCCGCCGTTCCGCCCCTCCTGCCCAGCGATCGCCTCTGCCTGTCAATCAGGCAGAGGCAATCGCAGACCTGCTACAGCCTTCGGCCGTCTGGCATGCACAGACGCACTACGGCGCCGGCACAGTAGGGACCCATTCACTCGGCTGCGACAAAAAGCAGCGAGCAAACGGGTCAGAATGACCCCCTATATCACTGACCATTGCATCCATTAATGCGTGCAATATACCAGGCATAACAGTCACTGGACTAGACTGGACCCCATCACTTATCAGCTGGCCACACACAGCACCAATCAACCGCATGGCCCGACCTCTGCCAGACTTCATTATACACTGACATATACATGCGGGGGATAGGGTGGAGAGTAGAAGAGAGCAGCTTTATCGAGATGAAGAGAAGACGAGACGTACAGTGAGAAACGGGCCACTGACCTGGCGTTTGGATACATGGATACGATGGTGGAGTTTTTTTCCACTTATTGTCGGGGTCTTTCATGTGGGAACGGTCTGAAGCGAAAGTCCTCAGAAATTCATCTGCCCTGACCAGCCTGAGCTTCCTAGCATAACAATAAAAAAACAGCAAATTCATACATAATGGAGAGATAACAAAACACCATACAGTGCTGTCCCATTCCCCGATAACAATTTAGTCCTAACTTGTTTTTACAGGTAGTAAACTCTTCAAATAAAAAATGTCCAGACAACATTAGCGTGTTTGACCTTCCAAACATATTATCCGCTTGAGTGCTAAGGACAAGTAGGACTTATCCTCAGCATGATCCTCAAAAATGCAGAGGATGATTGGGAATTTGGGGGGTGGGGAGGAGGTGGCACCTTAATGAAATCATTGCACGTGTGTGCGATGACATCACTAACAGCACTCACCCTGCACTACAGAAGCGTAAAATGAACCACAAGGACTGCGGAAAGGGGGGAGGCGAGGCGGTCTACAGATCTTGAAGCACCCTCGTTTTAAAGAGGGGCGTGACCTTTTTTAGGCTATATACCCCCCTAGAAGTGGTGTCTAGTGAGCAGTGTGATACACGCAATATCTTACGCTACAGAAAACATTGGGCGGGTTTTCAAAATGGTACGAGATATCATTCCTAAATGAGTAGTAGCTAGAGGGGGAAATTCAATTACTGGTGATATACGATTAACGGTACTCGCACATATCAGCCAGCTACCGTTCTCCTGATACTGCAAGTTATCCTGCACACCCATACGTGTGCTGTAGATGGATGATATTTGCTGTTCTGCAATGGCAAATTCTGCCCTTCGCGCCGAATGCAAGTTCTAAAATACGGATTTCATTATGTGGTTTAATGTGAATTAATGGTCAGGCAAGAACCACAAAGTAGTTATTATTGGTGGTGGTTAGGAACACCGAAAAATACCCGCATTTTGCTTTAGTTCACCCTCTATTTCTAGAATAACACATTTGCCCCCACATTGCAGGTAGATTCTATTTGCCATGTCAGAAGGAATAAGCAGACTAGTGGTAAGTCTTGTGAAGAAACCCAAGGTATAAATTTGTGTGGATGCTGTATAAACAAGCTACAGATACTGAAGTATGGATGCAACTATCCCAAAATGTACCAAAATAGGTTCAGCACAGTCTCTGAGGCGAAGGCGTTCACAGTTCTAATTGAAGATGCTAATTATAATACAGGTTGAGTCTCCCTTATCCAAAATGCTTGGGACCAGGGGTATTTTGGATATGGGATTTTTCCGTATTTTGGAATAATTGCATACCATAATGAGATATCATGGTGATGGGACCTAAATCTAAGCACAGAATGCATTTACGTTTCATATACACCTTATACACACAGCCTGAAGGTCATTTTAGCCAATATTTTTTATAACTTTGTGCATTAAACAAAGTGTGTCTACATTCACACAATTCATTTATGTTTCATATACACCTTATACACACAGCCTGAAGGTCATTTAATACAATATTTTTAATAACTGTGTATTAAACAAAGTTTGTGTACATTGAGCCATCAAGAGCAAAGGAATTGTTTGGGGGTGTAGAAACACTCCCACTCCTGGCGCACCTTGATTGAACAAATTAAAAGGCTACACAACGGCTGCACGCACTGGGGGACTGCTGATTCCCCCAAAAAGCAGAGATAGAAAATATATACAAGTGCTGCGCTTGAAGTGAGCTTAGTGAATAGATACTAAAAATTTTTAATATAAATAAAGGTGTCTGCTCCAATCAACCAACAACTCACACGGAACTTGCTAGTAAACAAATTTAATGAGCACATAAAAATGAGGAAGTCCCGGGATACGGGACGAAACGCGTTGACGTCACTCCTTCACATTGCTCACGGACGCACTGAGTGTTGCCAGTTACCGTCACCCGCAGCGGTGTTTTTACAATCTGCTTGATCAGCTGTGGAGAACATTTATCCGGAACGCCAGCCCAGCGTGTCACTGCAGCATCACGACCGGCTCGCCAAGATTCTCTGCACTTTGCTAGTGCCATCGGCGGACGCACGGCAGCTGCTCCGGTATCTCTTGTGCCGCGCCATTGCATTTCCCGCAGGACGGGTAATTATAACCGGCGGCTTCTCCTCTGCACTGGGACGCCAGTAGTTCAGAGGCACAAGACTATTGTTCTATTCATTCTCCAACAGGCTGTATTTATTGCTACTTTTTATCTCCAATTGATACAAAGAGACCACAATTTGGTCTATTGTGGCAACACTAAAGTGACACTATCTACTAACTTTTATCTAAGTGATCCACTCAGCAAATGTTTCAGTGTGCTTGAGCTCATTTCAGTATCTGTTTTTATTATTGTCTTTTTATTTTCATTTTTATGTGCTCATTAAATTTGTTTACTAGCAAGTTCCGTGTGAGTTGTTGGTTGATTGGAGCAGACACCTTTATTTATATTAAAATTTTTTAGTATCTATTCACTAAGCTCACTTCAAGCGCAGCACTTGTATATATTTTCTACATTGAGCCATCAGAAAACAAAGGTTTCACTATCTCACTCTCACTCAAAAAAGTCCGTATTTCGGAATATTCCGTATTTCGGAATATTTGGATATGGGATACTCAACCTGTATAAGAACAACAATGACAACATTGATATCTACATAATTTGGCACAATCAACATGTTTAAACAAACAGTACAAATCTGCTGAAATGCTGGACAGTCGGGCGGCGGACCTCATTAAAAGAATCACTAGCGTATCCCTCACCTACCGCACTGGGAAAACTATTCCTTCTTATATGGTGGAACAGAGTCATAGAGACCGCATGGTCCGTGCATCAATCCATCACACAGAACTGAAAAAACATTTAATTCATCTTTAACTCTAAACAACCCTAATCTATTCTATAAACTGATAAATGGTACGGAACGGCCTTTATTCTGCTAACATGCAGGTCAGGACGATGCCTACATTAAGAGGCACCCTTCCATTACATAGGAAATCAGCAACAAGGGGAATGCTTCTGTGTACACAAAGGGTTAAAAAACAAAAGGATTGGAAACCGCACTGGTGTAGTAAGTGTATGTGTGAAATGATAAACTATCTGTAATTAGCTGATAATAGAATTCAAGGTATAAATCCTCATTCAGGGAAGCAGACACTTAAGGTAATACACTCCTTATTTTTATGTGTCAAAAAGACTGCCCATCAGCGGTGCTCCCACGAGTCAAAAATATATTGTAAACACAGAAACAAGAGAAGAAAGGAGACTCTTTTTGGGAAGCACTCTTATACAGATAATAATGTATGGCTGATTGCCACAATAACTAACTAAAATTCAATACTTTAATGATTTTCGTTAAAAAAATTAATTACTGAGGAGTTCAATAAGCGCCAATATCTGTTTAAATAGTGACATTGCGAAAATATGAAGAAAATATTTGTAATTAATAAGGTACAAATACCTAATGTAAGCCGAGATGGGTAGCTTTGTGATTTTGTGAAATAAAAAACACCAGCTATGGGACAACCTGTGGTCAAAAATATGTTTATTCAATATATATATATATGACCATCATTTGAAGACTGCTGTATATCCCAACTGGGAATTGAATCCTAGCAGGTAGTTAAATCATAGGTCATGACCGATAAGTGAATCAATGCTCTATTCCAGTGACAGAAAGGGTAGCAAATACTTGCAGTACCAGGGTGTTCCTTGGTGGTCTCCCAGCCAAGTACTTGAACCGGCCCTCCACTGCTTGGCTTCCAAGATCAGATGAGATTGGGCATCTCCAGTGGGGTATGACCGCAGACCTTATGCTTACCCTTGTCACACTGTGTCCTTAATTGGGCACAGGTAAGAGCCAATTTGTGATATTGTGTAGACCACAGGTGTCTAAGTAGCTGATGAAAAAGAATAAGGAGTTATTTCTCAAGGATATAAACAAAGACACAAAAATCAGATACCCATCTAGATATTTACGGTAGAGGTGGTCGCAAATACAAGTAGAAAAACACACCTATTCTGCACAGATAATTAAGAATGTCTATAACGTCTACTTCTAGATTAAGCAGTAAAGGAGGCCTCCAAATTTGGACTCCAAGACCTCAAAATAGATGTATCCCACATATACTCAGGATTATGCAGTAAGGTATATCAAATTAGTGATATTCCAGCTCCAATGCCCCACCATAATTAACCTTCAAGCAGCGGGGAAACAGCACAACAGAATTTATGCCACATATATCATCAATTGAGTGTTTTTTAGAAGAGCACGGAATTCTGCATAACACACATTAAGAATATATTCATGTGTTTGATAGAATCCTAAATTGGATGCATCACACAAACACTAATGGATTATGCAGTGGGATATATCTTGAACAGTAATATCTCTGACTCTAATGCCCCACCATGAATCACCTTCAGGTAGCGGGGGAACAACACGAACAGTAAGTGTACCATATATATAATCAATTGGGTGTTTTCAAAAAAAGAGAGCATGGATTTGTGCATTACATGTAGAAAAAAACATTCATGTATTTAATAAGCTCCAAGAATGGTCGATGCCTCTGCATCTATGATTTTGGTAGCTAATGAGCATTTATTGACTTACTGTTGTTTTTTTATCTGTTGCTCATGCAAATAATGAGGTATTCTCTGTGCCTTCTGGGTATGAATTTATCATGCACAGAGAAAAGAAGAAAAAGTGCTTGAGTCAGAATATTACCTAATCCGGTTATGCAATAGTTTTGTGGTGTCCTACTTGTATAAAGAAGAAATTAAGGGAGAACCTTGTGGAAGGTGCTGGCCGCGTCTGCCCGCGTGTTGCCTGCTGCTGTACTCCGGCCGCACTGCTCTTCCTGTTAGGCTGGTTCCCGTAGCGACGAACTCTGCCGTGGTCGGCTAGTTGCGGTCACGTGTGCGCATCACGTGACCGTGAGGTTATTGCCTCTCTTACCTTACCTGACCGCAACTAGCCGACCACGGCAGAGTTCGTCGCTACGGGAACCAGCCTAACAGGAAGAACAGTGCGGCCGGAGTACAGCAGCAGGCAACACGCGGGCAGACGCGGCCAGCACCTTCCACAAGGTTCTCCCTTAATTTCTTCTTTATACAAGTAGGACACCACAAAACTATTGCATAACCGGATTAGGTAATATTCTGACTCAAGCACTTTTTCTTCTTTTCTCTGTGCATGATAAATTCATACCCAGAAGGCACAGAGAATACCTCATTATTTGCATGAGCAACAGATAAAAAAACAACAGTAAGTCAATAAATGCTCATTAGCTACCAAAATCATAGATGCAGAGGCATCGACCATTCTTGGAGCTTATTAAATACATGAATGTTTTTTTCTACATGTAATGCACAAATCCATGCTCTCTTTTTTTGAAAACACCCAATTGATTATATATATGGTACACTTACTGTTCGTGTTGTTCCCCCGCTACCTGAAGGTGATTCATGGTGGGGCATTAGAGTCAGAGATATTACTGTTCAAGATATATCCCACTGCATAATCCATTAGTGTTTGTGTGATGCATCCAATTTAGGATTCTATCAAACACATGAATATATTCTTAATGTGTGTTATGCAGAATTCCGTGCTCTTCTAAAAAACACTCAATTGATGATATATGTGGCATAAATTCTGTTGTGCTGTTTCCCCGCTGCTTGAAGGTTAATTATGGTGGGGCATTGGAGCTGGAATATCACTAATTTGATATACCTTACTGCATAATCCTGAGTATATGTGGGATACATCTATTTTGAGGTCTTGGAGTCCAAATTTGGAGGCCTCCTTTACTGCTTAATCTAGAAGTAGACGTTATAGACATTCTTAATTATCTGTGCAGAATAGGTGTGTTTTTCTACTTGTATTTGCGACCACCTCTACCGTAAATATCTAGATGGGTATCTGATTTTTGTGTCTTTGTTTATATCCTTGAGAAATAACTCCTTATTCTTTTTCATCAGCTACTTAGACACCTGTGGTCTACACAATATCACAAATTGGCTCTTACCTGTGCCCAATTAAGGACACAGTGTGACAAGGGTAAGCATAAGGTCTGCGGTCATACCCCACTGGAGATGCCCAATCTCATCTGATCTTGGAAGCCAAGCAGTGGAGGGCCGGTTCAAGTACTTGGCTGGGAGACCACCAAGGAACACCCTGGTACTGCAAGTATTTGCTACCCTTTCTGTCACTGGAATAGAGCATTGATTCACTTATCGGTCATGACCTATGATTTAACTACCTGCTAGGATTCAATTCCCAGTTGGGATATACAGCAGTCTTCAAATGATGGTCATATATATATATATTGAATAAACATATTTTTGACCACAGGTTGTCCCATAGCTGGTGTTTTTTATTTCACAAAATCACAAAGCTACCCATCTCGGCTTACATTAGGTATTTGTACCTTATTAATTACAAATATTTTCTTCATATTTTCGCAATGTCACTATTTAAACAGATATTGGCGCTTATTGAACTCCTCAGTAATTAATTTTTTTAACGAAAATCATTAAAGTATTGAATTTTAGTTAGTTATTGTGGCAATCAGCCATACATTATTATCTGTATAAGAGTGCTTCCCAAAAAGAGTCTCCTTTCTTCTCTTGTTTCTGTGTTTACACAAAGGGTTAACAATCAACCCTGCCTGCGAGTGTGTCTAAGGGATTGGGCATGTTATCCCAGCAGTCACATGACACGGCAAGTATTCTACCCATCCCTTACCACTTGGGGGGGGCAGCTATAGCTAAACCTCCCACCCTTCCCAGCGCCTAACCCTAAAACCCCTCCACCTAACACGGACCCTATCCATACACAGATACCTTCGGGATGCAAAATATCGTACACACATTCTCATTGGCAACAGGCACAACTATGAAACCAATTCTGCATTTATACAATTTCTTGTTTCCTCCTGTTTTTTTCGTTGATACTCTTTATTTATTGCAATGCCAGCAAGAACAGCTTAAGACAGCCCCCACTTTGCTTTATTTAGAGAGATTATGCTCCATGTGAGAATTTGCTGCAGTCAGCTATACAGGGAAGCCAAAGGTCCACTGCACATACTCTAGTAAAGACTGCCACCTGCTGCACATCTGAGGAACTACAATCCAAAACAGGAAGGAATGACACTACTACAATGTGAATGATTAATAGGTTGTAGTGTTATAGGTTCCGAGATGGCAAAAACGAGTTTTATGGTAAGAACTTACCCTTGTTAAAACTCTTTCTGAGAGATACACTGGGCTCCACAAGGAATGGACAATGGGGTGTAGAGTAGGATCTTGATTCGAGGCACCAACAGGCTCAAAGCTTTGACTGTTCCCAGAATGCATAGCACCTCCTCCTATATCACCCCGCTTCCCTGCACAGGATCTCAGTTTTTAGTTAACCAGTCCAATGCAGTAGCAGGAAAAGAGACGACAACGGTTAGTAGCCACAACACCGCATTCTCACGACAGGAGACGCGTCAGCGGCTAATGCCATACCAACCCAAAGAAGCTAAGTGCGTCAGGGTGGGCGCCTTGTGGAGCCCAGTGTACCTTGCAGAAAGAGATTTAACAAGGGTAAGTTCTTACCATAAAACTCGTTTTCTGCTGCGGGGTACACTGGGCTCCACAAGGAATGGACAATGGGGATGTCCTAAAGCAGTTCCTTATGGGAGGGGACGCACTGTAGCGGGCACAAGAGCCCGGCGTCCAAAGGAAGCATCCTGGGAAGTGGCAGTATCGAAGGCATAGAACCTTATGAACGTGTTCACAGAGGATCACGTAGCCGCCTTGCACAATTGTTAAAGGGTCGCACCACATTGGGCCGCCCAAGAAGGTCCAACAGACCGAGTAGAATGGGCCTTAATGTGATCAGGAACAGAGAGACCAGCCTTCACGTAAGCATGTGCAATCACCATTCTAATCCATCTGGCCAGAGTTTGCTTGTGAGCAGGCCAGCCATGTTTGTGAAAACCAAACACAACAAAAAGAGAATCAGATTTCCTAATAGGAGCAGTTCTCTTCACATAGATACGGGGAGCCCGTACCACATCCAAAGACCGCTCTTTGGAAGACAGATCAGGAGAAACAAGTGCCGGAACTACAATCTCCTGATTAAGGTGGAACGAAGAAACCACCTTAGGTAGATAGCCGGGACGAGTCTTAAGAACCGCCCGGTCACAGTGAAATATCAGATATGGGGAACTACAGGACAAGGCACCCAAATCCGACACTCTTCTAGCTGAAGCAATAGCCAGCAGAAACACCACCTTAAGGGGAAGCCACTTAAAATCAGCTGAACCAAGAAGTTCAAACGCAGACTCTTGTAACACCTCCAAAACCACCAACAAGTCCCAAGGAGCCACAGGCGGGACATAGGGAGGTTGGATACGCAACACGCCCTGAGTAAAGGTATGCACATCAGGTAAGGTCGCAATTTTTCTCTGAAACCACACCGACAAGGCAGATATTTGAACCTTAAGGGAGGCCAGACGCAGGCCTAAATCCAGGCCCTGCTGAAGAAAAGCCAACAACTTGGCTATACTAAACTTGGAAGTGTCATAATCGTTAGATGCGCACCAAACAAAGTAAGAATGCCAGACCCTATAGTAAATCCGAGCCGAAGCCGGTTTCCGGGCCCGCAACATAGCTTGAATGACCGCCTTAGAAAACCCTTTAGCACTTAAGACGGAAGCTTCAAGAGCCACGCCGTCAAAGACAGCCAGGCTAGGTCCTGGTAGACACAGGGGCCCTGAACGAGGAGGTCTTGGCGTTGTGGAAGTAGAATTGGACGCTCTGACTATAGGCCCTGCAGGTCTGAGAACCAGTGCCGTCTGGGCCACGCTGGAGCTATGAGAAGCAGAATTCCTTTTTCTTGCTTGAACTTACGAATTACCCTGGGCAGGAGTGACACCGGAGGGAACACGTACGGCAGCCGAAACCTCTACGGTACCGCCAGCGCATCCACGAATGCTGCTTGAGGATCCCTTGTCCTTGCTCCGAAGACCGGAACCTTGTGATTGTGTCGAGACGCCATCAGATCTATGTCTGGAAGGCCCCACATTTCCACTAGGAGTTGAAACACTTCTGGATGAAGGCACCACTCGCCGGCATGCACGTCCTGACGACTGAGAAAGTCCGCTTCCCAATTCAGGACTCCCGGAATTAATATTGCCGATATGGCCGGTAGATGGCGTTCTGCCCACTGTAGAATCCGTGAGACTTCCTTCATTGCTAGGCGGCTTCGAGTGCTGCCCTGATGATTTATGTAAGCCACTGTGGTGGCGTTGTCCGACTGTACTTGAACAGGACGGTTCTGAATTAAATGCTGGGCTAGGTTCAAGGCATTGAAGACCGCCCGCAACTCCAGAATATTGATCGAGAGGAGGGACTCCTCCTTGGTCCACCGCCCCTGAAGGGAGTGTTGCTCCAGCACCGCGCCCCAACCTCTTAGACTGGCATCTGTCGTCAACAGGACCCAGTCGGATATCCAGAACGGACGGCCCCTGCACAGTTGTTGGTCCCGGAGCCACCAGAGCAGCGATAGACGGACCTCCGGAGTCAATGAGATCATTTAAGACCTGATCCGGTGAGGCAGGCCGTCCCATTTGGCTAGAATCAGCCTCTGGAGAGGGCGAGAGTGAAATTGAGCGTACTCCACCATGTCGAATGCTGACACCATGAGGCCCAGCACCTGCATCGCCGAATGTATCGACACTTGCGGACGAGATAGGAAGCAACGGATCCTGTCATGAAGTTTCAGGACTTTCTCCCGAGACAGGAACAACCGCTGGTTGTGAGTGTCCAATAGTGCTCCCAGATGCACCATGCTCTGAGCAGGGATCAGGGATGACTTCTTCCAGTTGATGAGCCACCCATGGGCTTGCAGAAACCGGACCGTCACATCTAGATGACGCAGGAGAAGTTCTGGGGAATTTGCCAGGATTAACAAGTCGTCCAAATACGGCAGTATCCTGACCCCTTGACGGCGGAATACCACCGTCATCACCGCCATGACTTTTGTAAAGACTCGCGGAGCAGTTGTTAAACCAAAAGGTAACGCCCGAAACTGGTAAAGGCAGTTACCAATCGCAAATCTCAGGTATTGCTGATGAGACACTGCTATAGGAATATGCAGGTAAGCATCCTGTATATCCAGGGAGACCATGAAGTCCCCAGGTTCCAAGGCCAGAACAATAGAGTGAAGGGTTTCCATCCGGAACTTGGAAACCTTCACAAACCTGTTCAATGCCTTGAGGTTGAGAATGGGCCGGGAGGACCCATTCGGTTTCGGGACTAGAAACAGCAGAGAATAGTACCCCCGGCCTCTCTGCGCAAGAGGCACCTGTACTACGACTCCTGTATCCAGGAGGGTCTGTACCACTGAATGTAGAGTATTTGCCTTTGTCTTGACCAACGGGACATATGTCTGGCAAAATCAATGAGGGGGTCGGTTTTTGAAGGCTATGGCGTAACCTTGAGTGACGACTTCCCGTACCCAGGCATCTGAAGTGGTCTTCAACCATTCCTGGGTATACCCTGGAAGCCGGCCCCCCACCCTGGATCCCCCAGAGGGAGGCCCGCCCTGTCATGCGGCAGGCTTATCTGTCTTGGAAGCTGGCCGACGGGCCGCCCAGGCTCTTTTGGGCTTAGGCTTACCAGGTTTGGAAGTGCGGGCCTGTTTGTTGTACGCCTGACCTTTTGCTTTACCTGAAGGACGAAAGGGGCGAAAGGAAGTACCTTTAGCCTTCGACACAGAAGGAGCAGTACTTGGCAGACAGGCAGTAGCCAAGTCAGCCACAATCTTATTTAAATCCTCCCCAAACAGAATATCTCCCTTAAAAGGGAGTACCTCTAGGGTTTTTCTAGAGTCCAGATCCACAGACCAGGATCTCAGCCACAATATCCGGCAAGCCAGGACTGACGTAGTAGACGCCTTGGCTGCCAGGATACAGACATCAGAAGCCGCCTCTTTAATATAAGCTGTAATATAATATAATATATATAACGAGAAGCTGTGACAATATAAGACAAGCATTGTCTAGCATGGTCAGAGGAGATTTCAGCATCTAACTCCAAGGCCCATGCTTCAATGGCCTCTGCAGCCCAAGTAGCTGCAATAGTGGGCCTTTGTGCAGCACCCGTGAGGGTGTAAATCGCTTTCAGACAACCCTCCACACGTTTATCCGTAGGCTCTTTTAGAGACGTGGCGGTGGTGACCGGTAGAGCTGAGTAAACCACCATCCTAGCCACATGTGAGTCCACTGGAGGAGGCGTTTCCCAATTCTTAGACAGCTCCGGCGCGAGGGGATAGCAAGCCAGCATCTTCTTTTGAGGCACAAACTTCGTACCTGGGTTTTCCCAGGGTTCCCGACGTATATCAATTAGGTGGTCAGAGTGAGGTAAAACTTGTTTCATCACCTTCTGACGCTTGAACCTATCTGGTTTCTTAGGAGGAACGGATGGCTCGAGATCATCCGTAATCTGTAAAATTAATTTAGTAGCCTGCAAGAGATCAGGAACATCCACATGTGAACCACCCTCCCCATCAGCCGTATCGGAGTCAGAACCTGTGGGGTCAGTGTAAGTGCCGTCTTCATCCGACGAGGTGTCAGTGACAGCAGTGGATTGTGAGGAGACAAGCGCTCGCTTAGAGGACCCCTTGGACGTAGGCGAGCGATGGTCAGACTTTTTAGTAGTGAAGGGGCTGGTTCAACTTCTTTATTAGAGCAGATAAATCGTCCGCCCACGGCGGGTTAGCTGCAGGGACCACAAACGGTTGTACCGGCATTGGGGGTCCCATAGAGGGTGTTAGTTTATGAACTAGCGTATGCAGAAGCGTGGAAAAAGCTGCCCACGGCGGGTCATTATTTGCCCCCGTTGCCACCGTCCCACTGGGGAGCAAGGAGCCCCCAGAACCAGAGCCCAAAGCCGCTATATTCTCCTCATAGGTATCTGCGGCTTTAGCAACACCGGCAGTGTGTTCAGCCCCAGAACAGTTACCCTCAGAAGCAAACATGATATAACTTGCAGTATCAGGTAACACAATACAATTTGTCAGCAGCACAATACCTCTAGCCCAAACCCCTGCGCAGTGTAGTCAGCACCAGCAGAGATAAAGGAGAGATATGGTGACTAAATCACAGAGAAAAAATAAGATGTTACTCACCGGTAAATCTATTTCTCGTAGTCCGTAGTGGATGCTGGGAACTCCGAAAGGACCATGGGGAATAGCGGCTCCGCAGGAGACTGGGCACAACTAAAGAAAGATTTTAGGTCACCTGGTGTGCACTGGCTCCTCCCACTATGACCCTCCTCCAAGCCTCAGTTAGGACACTGTGCCCGGACGAGCTGACATAATAAGGAAGGATTTTGAATCCCGGGTAAGACTCCTACCAGCCACACCAATCACACCGTATAACTCGTGATACTATACCCAGTTTAACAGTATGAAAACAACTGAGCCTCTCAACAGATGGCTCAACAATAACCCTTTAGTTAACAATAACTATGTACAAGTATTGCAGACAATCCGCACTTGGGATGGGCGCCCAGCATCCACTACGGACTACGAGAAATAGATTTACCGGTGAGTAAAATCTTATTTTCTCTGACGTCCTAGTGGATGCTGGGAACTCCGAAAGGACCATGGGGATTATACCAAAGCTCCCAAACGGGCGGGAGAGTGCGGATGACTCTGCAGCACCGAATGAGAGAACTCAAGGTCCTCCTCAGCCAGGGTATCAAATTTGTAGAATTTTGCAAACGTGTTTGCCCCTGACCAAGTAGCAGCTCGGCAAAGTTGTAAAGCCGAGACCCCTCGGGCAGCCGCCCAAGATGAGCCCACCTTCCTTGTGGAATGGGCTTTTACTGATTTAGGATGCGGCAGTCCAGCCGCAGAATGCGCCAGCTGAATTGTGCTACAAATCCAGCGAGCAATAGTCTGCTTAGAAGCAGGAGCACCCAGTTTGTTGGGTGCATACAGGATAAATAGCGAGTCAGTTTTCCTGACTCTAGCCGTCCTGGAAACATAAATTTTCAAGGCCCTGACTACGTCCAGTAACTTGGAATCCTCCAAGCCCCTAGTAGCCACAGGCACCACAATAGGTTGGTTCAAGTTAAAAGCTGATACCACCTTAGGGAGAAACTGGGGACGAGTCCTCAATTCCGCCCTATCCATATGGAAAATCAGATAAGGGCTTTTACATGACAAAGCTGCCAATTCTGACACACGCCTGGCTGAAGCCAAGGCCAATAACATGACCACTTTCCATGCGAGATATTTTAGATCCACGGTTTTAAGTGGCTCAAACCAATGTGATTTTAAGAAACTCAACACCACGTTGAGATCCCAAGGTGCCACTGGAGGCACAAACGGGGGCTGAATATGCAGCACTCCTTTCACAGTATTGTTCTTACTCCTCGTTTTCTTATTATTCTCAGTACCCTTGGTATGAGAGGCAGAAGAGGGAACACAAACTGACTGGTACACCGACGGTGTCACTAGAGCGTCCACAGCTATCGCCTGAGGGTCCCTTGACCTGGCGCAATATCTCTCTAGTTTTTTGTTTAGGCGGGACGCCATCATGTCCACCTGTGGCCGTACCCATCGATTTACAATCAGCGCGAAGACTTCTGGATGAAGTCCCCACTCTCCCGGGTGTAGGTCGTGCCTGCTGAGAAAGTCTGCTTCCCAGTTGTCCACTCCCAGAATGAACACTGCTGACAGTGCTAGTACGTGATTTTCCGCCCATCGGAGAATCCTTGTGGCTTCTGCCATTGCCATCCTGCTTCTTGTGCCGCCCTGTCGATTTACATGGGCGACTGCCGTGATGTTGTCTGACTGGATCAGTACCGGCTGGTGTAGAAACAGGGATTTTGCCTGACTTAGGGCATTGTAAATGGCCCTTAGTTCCAGAATATTTATGTGTAGGGAAGTCTCCTGACTCGACCATAGTCCTTGGAAGTTTCTTCCCTGTGTGACTGCCCCCCAGCCTCGAAGGCTGGCATCCGTGGTCACCAGGACCAAGTCCTGTATGCCGAATCTGCGGCCCTCTAGAAGATGAGCACTCTGCAGCCACCACAGCAGAGACACCCTGGTTCTTGGAGACAGGGTTATTAGGCGATGCATCTGAAGATGCGATCCGGACCATTGGTCCAACAGGTCCCACTGAAAGATTCTGGCATGGAACCTGCCGAAAGGAATTGCTTCGTAAGAAGCCACCATCTTTCCCAGGACCCGCGTGCAGTGATGCACCGATACCTGTTTTGGTTTCAGGAGGTCTCTGACTAGAGATGACAGCTCCTTGGCTTTCTCCTCCGGGAGAAACACTTTTTTCTGGACTGTATCCAGAATCATACCCAGGAACAGTAGACGTGTCGTCGGAACCAGCTGTGATTTTGGAATATTCAGAATCCAACCGTGCTGGTGTAGCACCTCCTGAGATAGTGCTACTCCCACCAACAACTGCTCCTTGGACCTCGCCTTTATTAGGAGATCGTCCAAGTACGGGATAATTAAAACTCCATTTCTTCGAAGGAGTATCATCATTTCCGCCATTACCTTGGTAAACACCCTCGGTGCCGTGGAGAGTCCAAACGGCAGCGTCTGGAATTGGTAATGGCAATCCTGTACCACAAATCTGAGGTACTCCTGGTGAGGATAGTAAATGGGGACATGCAGGTAAGCATCCTTGATGTCCAGGGATACCATGTAATCCCCCTCGTCCAGGCTTGCAATAACCGCCCTGAGCGATTCCATCTTGAACTTGAATTTTTTTTATGTATGTGTTCAAGGATTTCAAATTTAAAATGGGTCTCACCGAACCGTCCGGTTTCGGTACCACAAACAGTGTGGAATAGTAACCCCGTCCTTGTTGAAGTAGGGGTACCTTGATTATCACCTGCTGGGAATACAGCTTGTGAATTGCCGCTAGCACAGCCTCCCTGTCTGAAGGAGTAATCGGCAAGGCAGATTTTAGGAACCGGTGGGGTGGAGACGCCTCGAATTCCAGTTTGTACCCTTGAGATACTATTTGCAGGATCCAGGGATCCACCTGTGAGCGAGCCCACTGATCGCTGAAATTTTTGAGGCGGCCCCCCACCGTACCTGGCTCCGCCTGTGGAGCCCCACCGTCATGCGGCGGACTTGGAAGAAGCGGGGGAGGACTTTTGCTCCTGGGAACCTGCTGTTTGTTGCAGCCTTTTTCCCCTACCTCTGCCTCTGGACAGAAAGGACCCGCCTTTTCCACGCCTGTTTTTCTGAGTCCGAAAGGACTGTACCTGATAAAACGGCGCCTTTTTAGGCTGTGAGGGAACATGGGGTAAAAATGCTGACTTCCCAGCAGTTGCTGTGGAAACTAGGTCCGAGAGACCATCCCCAAATAACTCCTCACCCTTATAAGGCAAAACTTCCATGTGCCTTTTTGAATCTGCATCCCCTGTCGAGTCCATAAGCCTCTCCTAGCAGAAATGGACAATGCACTTATTTTAGATGCCAGCCGGCAGATCTCCCTCTGTGCATCTCTCATGTATAAGACTGAGTCTTTTATATGCTCTATGGTTAGCAGAATAGTGTCCCTGTCTAGGGTGTCAATATTTTCTGACAGGGAATCTGACCACGCAGCGGCAGCACTGCACATCCATGCTGACGCAATAGCTGGTCTAAGTATAATGCCTGAGTGTGTATATACAGACTTCAGGATCGCCTCCTGCTTTCTATCAGCAGGTTCCTTGAGGGCGGCCGTATCCCGAGACGGTAGTGCCACCTTTTTAGACAAACGTGTGAGCGCTTTATCCACCCTAGGGGGTGTCTCCCAACGTGACCTATCCTCTGGCGGGAAAGGGAACGCCATTAGTAACTTCTTAGAGATTACCAATCTTTTATCAGGGAAAGCCCACGCTGCTTCACACACTTCATTTAATTCTTCTGATGGGGGAAAAACTACGGGTAGTTTTTTCTCCCCAAACATAATACCCTTTTTAGTGGTACCTGGGTTTATATCAGAAATTTGTAACACCTCTTTCATTGCTTCAATCATGCAACAAATGGCCTTAGTGGACATTAGACTAGACTCATAGTCGTCGACACTGGTGTCAGTATCCGTGTCGACATCCGCGTCTGCCATCTGAGGTAGCGGGCATTTTAGAGCCCCCGATGGCCTTTGAGACGCCTGGACAGGCACGAGCTGAGAAGCCGGCTGTCCCGCATTTGGCATGTCGTCAAATTTTTTGTGTAAGGAGTCGACACGTGCACGCAATTCCTTCCATAAGTCCATCCACTCAGGTGTCTGCCCCGCAGGGGGCGACATCCCTTCTATAGGCATCTGCTCCGCCTCCACATCATTATCCTCATCAAACATGTCGACACAGCCGTACCGACACACCGCACACACACAGGGAATGCTCTAACAGAGGACAGGACCCACAAAAGCCCTTTGGGGAGACAGAGTGAGAATATGCCAGCACACACCAGAGCGCTATATAATGCAGGGACTAACTGAATTATGTCCCCTATAGCTGCTGTTATATATACTGCGCCTAAATTGAGTGCCCCCCCTCTCTTTTTTACCCTTTTCTGTAGTGTAGACTGCAGGGGAGAGCCAGGGAGCTTCCTTCCAGCGGAGCTGTGAGGGAGAAATGGCGCCAGTGTGCTGAAGGAGATAGCTCCGCCCCTTTTTCGCTGACTATTCTCCCGCTTTTTTATGGATTCTGGCAGGGGTAATTATCACATATATAGCCTCTGGGGCTATATATTGTGGTATTTTTGCCAGCCAAGGTGTTTTTATTGCTGCTCAGGGCGCCCCCCCCTAGCGCCCTTCACCCTCAGTGACCGGAGTGTGAAGTGTGTATGAGGAGCAATGGCGCACAGCTGCAGTGCTGTGCGCTACCTTGGTGAAGACTGATGTCTTCTGCCGCCGATTTTCCGGACCTCTTCTTGCTTCTGGCTCTGTAAGGGGGACGGCGGCGCGGCTCCGGGACCGAACACCAAGGCCAGTTCCATGCGGTCGATCCCTCTGGAGCTAATGGTGTCCAGTAGCCTAAGAAGCCCAAGCTAGCTGCAAGCAGGTAGGTTCGCTACTTCTCCCCTTAGTCCCTCGCTGCAGTGAGCCTGTTGCCAGCAGGTCTCACTGTAAAATAAAAAACCTAATTATATACTTTCTTTTTAGAAGCTCAGGAGAGCCCCTAGTGTGCATCCAACCTCGGCCGGGCACAAAATCTAACTGAGGCTTGGAGGAGGGTCATAGTGGGAGGAGCCAGTGCACACCAGGTGACCTAAAAGCTTTCTTTAGTTGTGCCCAGTCTCCTGCGGAGCCGCTATTCCCCATGGTCCTTTCGGAGTTCCCAGCATCCACTAGGACGTCAGAGAAATACGTAATACAGTATATCTTTGTGAAAATCCTATATTAGATAAAACCTGACGCACCAAGCCCCCTCAGGTTATAGAATATATGGATAGCACGTTGAGTGAAAGACACGAAATGGACACCACTCAGCTATCAAATGCACACACAAATAGTCACAGACTGTACAATGCAGAGGTTATTACTAACAATAATACTGCACTGGACTAGCTTACACAGCTATATAACAATAGATATAACAGTACACAGTAAGAACTGGATGTATATCACAGGGTAATTGTACTAGGAAACCCTGACTAAGTGCACTCTTTCTTAACTAACACGGACTAAAAAAGGCAGGTAGAATACTTAAGTGTCTTGTAAAGGGTATCCGTTCAGATGGTCGACCATATTATGGTCGACAGTCATTAGGTCGACCACTATTGGTCGACATGGACACATGGTCGACACATGAAAATGGTCGACACATGAAAGGTCGACACATGAAAAGGCCGACATGAGTTTAACTTTTTTTCTTTTGGGGAACTTTTCCATACTTTACGATCCACGTGGACTACGATTGGAACGGTAATCTGTGCCGAGCGAAGCGAAGGCACCATGCCCGAAGCATGTCGAGCGAAGCGAGCCATGCGGTGCACTATTTGGGGTTCCCAGTCACTTTACGCAAAAAACGACACCCAAAAAAGTTAAAAAAACTCATGTCGACCTTTTCATGTGTCGACAATGTGTCCATGTCGACCATGTCAATGTCGACCAATAGTGGTCGACCTAATGACTGTCGACCATAACATGGTCGACCATTCATACCGGTACCCTTGTAAAGTCACAGCACTGACAACCAGGCGGCTTTACATAGGAGGATTTGCCCAAGCATTCCCAGGTACAGTGAGCTGAGGGATAATGGCGCCGCAGACACTGCCAGGGATTGAGGTAGAGACAGATATGCAGCTCCAGGGCGGGAACATTTGCAGAAAATGGCGCCCTGGGGCTGGGGGAGGGGCTTCAGGTCCCAGCTCTATCCCCCTGCTGGCAAAACCACCGGGTACTGCGGGCTCTAATAAAACGGTTTATAGAGAAAACCTGACCTGTCCCATGCCCTGGTGATCTAGTGGGATCGCCTGTACTGCCACAGTGTCCACCGCCAGCGCGCGCGCGGCCCGCCTCCCACTGACCGCGCCGGACCGCAAGCGGGACCCACTTACCACCTCCCGAAGCGCGGCCACGCGATCCCGGAGAGCCCCAATCTTGTGTGCCTGACAAGAAGAAAACCGGAGCCTCCTGCTGTAGTTACCCGGCAACCAGGGCTCGGGAGTGTACAGCGCCACTGGGGAGAGTCGGAGCTGCAGCCGTGAATGTCCACTGACATGTAACACTGCTGCTGCCCTTGAAGTCTTCTTAGAGCTGCCTGGAGCAGCCCCTCTGTTAAGTGCCTGCTACTGCAGCACCAACTACAAAACTGAGATCCTGTGCAGGGAGGCAGGGTGATATAGGAGGCGGCGCTATGCATTCTGGGAACAGTCAAAGCTTTGAGCCTGTTGGTGCCTCGGATCAAGATCCTACTCTACACCCCATTGTCCATTCCTTGTGGAGCCCAGTGTACCCCGCAGCAGAAATCACAGATTTTTCAGCCAGAGTGAAATTAGTTATTTTTTTTTTTTTTGTATTAAAACCAACATGGTTTTGGCAATTAAAAAAAATTAAATCCCTGCTTTAAAACTCCGCAGCAAAAGAGAAAACCAAAATTATCTGGATCATACATTCCAAATTCTACCTTCTTAAGTCCTGTGGGATATTGTGATCTGAGCGCAGAGCTTCCTTTATATACAGGTCACAGGGACACGGGAACGGTAGCACGGTATCCAGGTCATAGATGGACCTTTGCCCTCCACTGCAGACGTGAAGCAAAATAACATGGTAATCCTGCAGAGGAAAAAAAAACCTTACGTCCAGACTGGGGTGTATCGCTGAGTCACGTACAGGGGTTTACAATAAACGTGACAAGTGAGAACTAAATAGTACACAAAATACATACTGTACAATACCGGTCAAAAGTTTTACTATGCCCTATTTTTAATGTTGTACAGACATATCGGCCTGATCATTCAGTGTTTACCCGCGGCTGCGCGCTTTCGCGAGCTGCACGTTCAACCAGAAGATATTGTGTACAATGCCGTGGTGATGATGAATGCCACATGGCACTGCACATCTCGCCATTGTACCCTGCGTCGTGCAAGTGTGTATGCACGTCCTGTCGCATGTCAGATCGGCCGAGAATATATCGCTCTAATGTGTACCCGGCCTAAGTGATGCAAATTAGAATTTGGGCTAATTTATGGAATATATGTGCACTCTGCAGTTTGTGAATAGTAATGCGCGCTGGTATTGGATGTGCACTCTGCATGCTGTAATAATACCACTGTATAGGTCATTGGTACGGCCTCATCTAGAATATGGTGTCCATTTCTGGACGCCATATCTTCAGAAGGATAGAAATACATTAGACTCTAGAGACTGTACAAAGAAAGGCAACTAAAATGGTGCATGGCCTACATCACAAAACTTACCCGGAAAGGCTAAAAGATCTCAAAATGTATAGTTTGGTGCAGAGAAGGGAAAGGGGGGACATGATAGAAACTTTCAGATATAACAAGGGTTTTAACAAAGTCCAGGAGGAAACATTCTTCAAAGGAAGAGAAGTATTAGAACTCGAGGACATACACTGAGACTAGAGGGAGCCAGGTTCTGGTGAAATCTGAGGAAAAATTACTTCACAGAAAGGGTAGTGGATAAGTGGAATAGCCTCCCATCAGAGGAGGTAGAGGGTAAGACAGTAAAGCAATTTAAACATGAATGTGATAGGCAGAAGTATATCCTTACACAGAAATAAGGATCACAAAGGGTTTAGATTGCCTAAAGGATAAAAAAGGGGCAGACTAGATGGGCCAAGTGGTTCTTATCTGCCATCAAATTCTATGTCTTTAGGTTTCTAAATGGAAATGCACTCTGCTGGCTGTGAATGGAAATGCACGCTGGTATTGGACATGTACTCTGCAGGCTGAATGGTAATGCACAGTTATATAGGAAATGCACTCTGCAGGCTGAATGGTAATGCACAGTTATATAGGAAATGCACTCTGCAGGCTGAATGGTAATGCACAGTTATATAGGAAATGCACTCTGCAGGCTGAATGGTAATGCACAGTTATATAGGAAATGCACTCTGCAGGCTGAATGGTAATGCACAGTTATATAGGAAATGCACTCTGCAGGCTAAATGGTAATGCACAGTTATATAGGAAATGCACTCTGCAGGCTGAATGGTAATGCACAGTTATATAGGAAATGCACTCTGCAGGCTGAATGGTAATGCACAGTTATATAGGAAATGCACTCTGCAGGCTGAATGGTAATGCACGCTGGTGTAGACAGCAATAGCCCTAAGCACTATAAGGAATGCAGGAAACAACTGGAAGCTCAAAGCACAAAAACAGAAGCCAGAGAACTCGGTAACTGATGTGCGCTAATGAGCATGCACCAGACAGCAATAAGCTAGGAATCAGGAAACAGAGCTGCTGATACTAGAGCCAGGAACAGGTAAGATACAAGTTGTACTGGTAATAAAGAGGTGTAACTGAGGGGTTTAAATAGAGTGCTCTGAATAATCATTGGTGGCTCAAGTCATGTGGTCAACTGGACAAACCCAGAGTCAGCTGATCAATCCAATATGGCGGTGGCATCTTCAGAATGCCAACACTTAAGATACTAACTTGACATAGCATCTTATATTTATTGTTCTGATCAGCGGAAGCACACTAGCCAATAAAATTACCACACTGAGTTCGGTAAGAGGGACTCAGAGGGGTAAATGTATGAAGCAGTGACAAGAGTGGAGACGTGAGTCAGTGGAGAAGTTGCCCATGGCAACCAATCAGCACTGAAGTAACATTTATAATTTGCATACTATAAAATTATACAGAGCAGCTGATTGGTTGCCATGGGCAACTTCTCCACAGGCTCACTTCTCCACTCTTATCACTGCTTCATATACATTTACCCCAGGGTCTGTTGTGTGACACCATGACAGGAGGCTGGTCCACTGGCCCCTGGAGACACATAGCTTCACAAACCAATATGTTTAATACTACCAAGATGCCAGGACTCTAATCTGCAGCGAAATAATGGTCAAATCAAGCTAAATGCTCACCCATATTACTGGGTCATCACGTCTTCCAGCTTGCTGCATCCAAACAGGTATCTGCAGGTACACATTATGTAACACAATCAAAATCTGACACAGGAACAGCACCAAATATATTTTGGGTTAAAAGCAGTGGAATTGTGTTTGAGGGCAGGTATATATGTCTAATGTTTCTGTACTATGAATTTAAAACCTCCAGGAAAATGTCTGTTTCTGTAAAACAGAGTTGATTAGAGTTTGGGCTTTTAGTAAAAGCCAGTTAAAGGGTCCTGGAGGTATGGACGGAGAGAGAGGGTGGGCTCCATCCATAAGGCCAAGTATGGGTTTTGATGGCCTGTAGCCTGAGAGAAGGCTAATCAGTGCTAACACCGGTATGATAAAAGCCTGTCTGCCTGGACAGGAAGTCTCTCATTCCCTGGGGAGCAAGCTGCTGGCTTGGAGAGAGAGAAGAGAGAAAAAAAAAATACAAATTTAACAAAAAAAAAAGGGGGGGAAAAAAAAAAAAAAAAAAAAAAAAAAAAAAACAACAACACAGAGAGGAAAAAAAGAATGATGCTGTGTAAAATGCTGAAAGTAGCAGTTTACACTTGCCAACTTAAACATACCGACATTTTGGGGTCCACATTGAGATCGTTGACAGGATATATGTATGCCCTCAAAATAGCTGCATCCACTGTGTGGACGCGTCAGGTGCATTCAAGGGTTATAATGCTTATTTCGCATGTTCCAAAATTATTACAAATATGTTGCCTATAGCAACCAATTACACTTGTATTCATTTTTATTTATAAAAGTTGGAAAGGTTTGATGAAAGGCAATATCTGATTTCAGACAGGTTTCTGGTGGTGTCAGTGCATGTGTATATGTATTTTCACACCACCTTAGAAAGATACCCAGATTTGGTTCCGAGAACCGCTCTATCTGGATAAAAGATCAGAAAAGGAGGGCGACATAACAATGCTCCTAAATCTGATACTCTTCTAGCAGAAGCAACAGCCAGTAGAAAGAGAACTTTAGCTGTCAACCATTTAAAATCCACTCGTTTTAGTGGTTCAAATGGGGCAACTTGAAGGGCCTTAAGGACTAAACTTAAGTCCCAAGGCACTGTAGGCGGAACAAAAGGAGGTTGAATGTGCAGCATTCAATGGAAAAAAGTGCGCACATCCTGTAGGTTAGCAATTTTCTTTTGGAACCATACAATCAATGCCGACACTTGCACTCTCAAGGAAGCCACACTTAGACCTTTGGCCATTCCAAACTGAAGGAATGATAGGACTCTGGAAACTTTGAAAGACCTAGGATCAAATTTCCGGTCACTGCACCACTGAATATAGGCTTGCCATATTCGATGATAAACGCAAGCTGAGGAAGGTTTCCATGCTCTGAGCATTGTCTGAATAACCTGTTGCCTCTTCCTTTCAGGATGGAATTCTCAAGAGCCACGCCATCAAAGACAGTAGATCCAGGGGCTTGTCATAGCAAGGACCCTGAGACAGTAGATCTGGATGTTGAGGGAGTAGGAATGGAGCATCCAGTGACAACCTCTGCAGATCTGTGTACCAAAGTCTTCTGGGCCAAGCCAGAGCTATTAGTATCACGGCGCCCCTTCCTTGTTTTGCCTTTCGCATCACCCTGGGTAACAGGGCGATTGGTGGAAACACATAGACCAGACGAAAGTCCCATCTCTCTGGACAGGGCATCCACAAAGATCGCTTTGGGATCCTTTGTTCTTGACCCGTATGCGGGAACTTTGTTGTTCTGACCAGACGCCAAGAGATCTATCTCCGGTAACCCCCACTTGTCAACCAGAATTTGCATGAATGGCGTGTCTACTGAGAAAATAAGCTTCCCAGTTTAGGACTCCCGGAATGAACACTGCGGACAAGGCTGGATGATGAAGTTCTGCCCACTTTAACGTGTGACTTATCACCTTCATTGCATTGGCTGCAAATTCCTCCCTGATGGTTGAGGTACGCTATTGCCATTGCATTGTCCGAGCGGATTTGGACTGCTTTCCCCTGAAGGATGTCCTTTGCCTGAATAAGTGCCATATATATGGCCGAAGTTCCAATATGTTTATTGGCAGGCAACTCTCTTCCTTGGTCCACTGTCCCTGGAAGCAACTCCTTCCTGACACCGCTCCCCAGCCCTGAAGGATGCCCTCTGTTATCAGAATTTCCCAATCTGATATCCAAAAGGGTCTCCATTTGTCCAGACGGGACGTCTGCAGCCACCAGGCTAATGACCTCCTTACTTCCAGAGGAAGGACCATAGTCTATGTTTTTATTGCCTGATGAAAACCATTACATTTGGAAAGGATCAGACGTTGCAGAGGCCTCGAGTGGAACAGAGCCTACTCCACTATGTCGAATGTCGACACCATCGGCCCCATCACACATATTGTGGCGTGAATGGATACCCTTTGACTGTGTAGCAGCTCCTGAATCCTTGACTGAATTTTGGATAGTTTGTTCAGAGGTAAAATTACTCTCTGAAGACTTGATTCCAACACAGCCCCCAAGCGAGTCATCCGTTGTGACGGAACCAGGGACGACTTTGCCCAATTTATGAGCCAACCGTGTCTCTGCAAACAGGCTATTGTCTGCCACAGATGACACTGAAGCAATTCCTGAGATTGTGCCAGGATTAATAAGTAGTCGACGTATGGAAAAATCCTTATCCCCTGCTGACGGAGATAAGATGCCATTACCACCATAATTTTGGTGAACACTCTGGGAGCTGTGGCTAGTCCAAATGGTAGGGCCTGAAACTGAAGAGGTTGCTGGAGGATAGCAAACCTGAGATAGCGCTGATGGGACAGTGCTACAGGAACATGTAGGTAAGCATCCTGGATATCCAGGGATACCATAAAATCCTCCGGCTCCATGGCAAAAATAATGGAACGTAAAGTCTCCATATGAGACCGAGGCATCCAAATGTACTTGTTCAGCACTTTGAGATTGAGTATGGGCAGGAACGACCCATTTGGCTTCTGGACAAGAAACAGGTTGGAATAAAAACCTTGTTCTAGTTGTTCAGGAGGAACTGGAATTATCACTCCTGACTGAAGCAACTTCTGAACTGTCTCTTGCAAAGCCCTGGCCTTCGTTTCCACTGAAGGCTATCTGGTACAAAAAAACCTTTGTGGAGGGTGTTTCTTGAAAGTAAACACATAACCATGAGATACCACTTCTTGCACCCAGGCATCTGTGGTAGACTGCTGCCAGATTTGTGCAAACTGAAGAAGTCTGCCTCCCACCCTGGGGTCCCCCAGGTGTAGGCCCGCACCATCAGGCTGATGATTTATATTCCGATTTGGAATGCGGCCCTCTAGTAGCCCAATGCTTTTTAGTCTTACCAGACTTGTCAGATTGAAACTATTTGCCATAACCCTTTCCTTTAGCTTTCCCTTGAGTCTGAAAGGGCCGAAAAGCTGGAAATCTAGGCTTGGATTTATGTGTGGAAGGAAACTTCACTTTCTTGGAGTCTGCTTCTGACTCCAAAATACTGTTTAATTCTTTGCCTTTTACTGGAGATATTCTTTTTGGTAAAGACTCCAGAACCTTCTCAGATTCTGAGTCAGCTTTCCATGTACGTAGCCAAACCGCTCTGCGAGCTGCTACTGCTGAGGATGATGCCTGAGAGGCAACTGTACCCATATCCAATGCTGCTTCTTCCATAAACATAGCTGCCTGTTTGATATGTGCAATATGGAATTTTTGCTCTCTAGATGCCATTGAATCAGCCCAGGCCACTGCTTTTGCCATCCAAGCCGAAGCCATGGAAGGTCTTATTACCCCAGACAAGGAGAAAATGGTTTTAAGAAAACCATCTATTTTCCTATCCGTGAGATCATTTAATGATGTTGAAGGCAGAGGTAATGTTGATTTTCGCACCAATTGGATGACATGCGTATCTACTTTGGGAGCCACCTCCCTTTTTAAACAGTCCCCAGCCGGAAGAGGATAATGGGAATTCCATTTCCTTTGAATTCTAAACTTCTTAATGGATGTAACCCAAGCCTCTTGCATAATTTCCGTCAGCTGTTCTGACCCAGGAAACTCAGTCCTAACTATTTTGGGACGTTTAAACACAGGTGCCTTAGATTTTAACAAAGGCTCTGTTGCCTCCTCTAAGGATAGAAAGGCTTTCATAGCATTAATTAAGCTCAGGAATGTCCACTGAGCTGAGTCCTTCCTTCTAGTCTCTGTATGCAGACCCGGAGTGCGATGAGTACTCATCCTCCGACGAGTCCTCGTCTGAAACAATTGTAGACTGTGAAGATGTTGTTTCATGTCTATGTGATTTACTTACCACCAGCCTTTCAGCCCGTTTCTCTTGAGAGGCTGCGGATTCCTGTACTGGATGTGATAATCCCCAGGTGTAATGTTGCATGTAAGGGTTAATAGGGTAACCGATCCTTGGTATAGGAGCTGCCATTGGGGGTAATTCCAAGTTGATCGCAGCAGGATTTTTGTTAGCAATTGGGCAAAACCATGTGCACTGCAGGGGAGGCAGATATAACATGTGCAGAGAGAATTAGATTTGGGTGGGGTGTGTTCAATCTGCAATCTAATTTGCAGTGTAAAAATAAAGCAGCCAGTATTTACCCTGCACAGAAATAAAATAACCCACCCAAATCTAACTCTTTCTGCACATGTTATATCTGCCTCCACCGCAGTGCACATGGTTTTGCCCAATTGCTATCAAAAATCCTGCTGCGATCAACTTGGAATTACCCCCATTATCCGCTCATCTATACTGGATGTCTGTGCAAAAGTAGCCCATGGGTGTTCAACCTGAACCTGTGCCTGCCTTGGATTATTCAAGAGGCTTTGGTGAAATCTAAAACAATTTGCACATAATCCATTTTGAACCAGATCCTGAGAGGTTAACCCAGCTTTGGAAGACAAAAATGACATGAGTGTTGGTGCTGCTGTGGAGAGTGTATCCTCCTCACCCTTGCTTCTCTTAGACATGATAAATAAATCACACACCTTTACAGTGTTAACTACACAACTTGTGACCGCAATCACTTTTTCAAATTTGTTAAAGTGACAAACAATCCAATCCCTCCCTGCTTTGCACCAGCATTGAGGATCGGAATACACAGAAACTGACAGAAAATAGTAAAGTCAGCAACAACACTAGCAATCAGTCACAGGTCATACATTAGTATAATAAGCAATATGAGAACATAATCAACTACAGATACATTTAAAGTATGTAGGAGAAACATATTACTGCATTACCTTATACAGGAGTTTAAACGTATTCAGTCGCACAGCGAAAGAAAACAGCAGCAATAGTTTAAAGACTCATATTCATCAGGCACTTATCCAACTATTCGTACCAAAGGTGGAGACTTAGGGGGTCATTCCGAGTTGATCGCTCGCTACCAGTTTTTAGCAACCGTGCAAATGCATTGTAGCCGCCCACCGGGGAGTGTATTTTCGCTTTGCAGAAGTGGGAACGCCTGTGCAGCAGAGCGCCTGCAAAAACATTTTGTGCAAAACAAGACCAGCCCTGGACTTACTCTTCGTGTGCGTTGATTCCAACGTTGGAGGGTTGGCTTTTGACGTCATACACCTGACCAGCGTACGCCCAGCCACGCCTGCGTTTTCCCCGACTCGCCTGCGTTTTTCCAAACACTCCCTGAAAACGGTCAGCTGACACCCAGAAACGCCCCCTGGCAATCTTCTTGTGTTATGTTGTGCGACTGAAAGCTTCGCTAGAGCCTGTGCAAAATCACAAAGGACTTTGTACCGTACGTCGCGCGTGCGCATTGCGGTGCATACGCTTGCGCAGAAATGCAGATTTTTAGCCTGATCGCTGCACTGCGAACAACTGCAGCTAGCAATCAACTCAGAATGACCCCCCTAGTGCTGTATCACCGGGCTCAGGAGAGTGGGATACAGGGAGACCTCTCCCCACTTCCAGGATCGATCAATACATTAGTGAACGCTGAATTGATCCAGACGCTATTAGTGTACACAATTGCCCCGTGAACCTACAGTGAACACCGACGCACTAGTCATACAGCTAGCTGCTTACGCTGCGACTGGGTTCTTTTAGATACACAACGTCTCAGACGGAAGCGGGAACTCAGTTCATGGCTGGAGACTTGGAGGAAACTGGTCATGAACCGGGGGAAGGGACGACGACCAAGGGAGCGTCTTACTCCCCACTGCTGACATCAACCCTAGGGATCGCAGCCTCATACTACCCCTGGAGCCTATGATCCCAGAGGCCAAGCGCTGGTGCACCCGAGGTGGCAGCCGCATCAGCGACTGTTCGGTAGTCTCTACCCCGAAACAGTGCAGCTGTGTCTCGCGTTTCCCCTACTAAGCGGAACCGATGCCTTACCTTCTCCCTGTGCTCCGGCCACAGCCTGGTAACATCTGCTGGACTTGCTAGTACATCCTACACAGACGCCCGCCGAAACAGCACTGTACACGTGGGAAAGCGTTGTCGCGACCCGGCGGGGAGTTGTTGGAGCGACTCTAAGGTACGTATAAGACGCTTTTTAGAAAGATCGCTTAAAAAATATAGTAAGACTATAAAAATAAAATAAGAAAGCTTATGGCTGCTAAAAACCAACAGCCAGTAGACCATGGTCCGGCTCCTGCCACACCAAACAAAAAACTGAATTGCCTGAGCCAGGGGGCGGGAATATAGGGACGTGCCCGTTGCATTCTGGAAGGCCGAAAGCTTTGATCGTTTGGTGCCAATCCGCCGTCGCTACCTTATATCCAAATGTTATCCTGTGGACCCTGCAAGAGAAACCTTTTTTTTCTTCTTTTTTTTTTACATGAAGCTCTCTTCTAGGGAACGCTGGACTTAGCGGTAGGCATGCCGCAAACACATTCAGTGCAAACATGGGGCCTATTTCAGAGATGGACGTGGTCGCACGCACGTGCACTGACCACAGTGTGCGTCCTTGCACATTGCGGCCGCATCCAGGAAGTATGCGGCAGCAGTGATAGCGACAACGTTGATGGCTGGGGGCATCGCTGACTGAATAGCTGCTGTGGTCTTACTGCTGAGAACTGCACATCAGAAAAAGGTATATGGATGTCAGCCAGTGCCAAGAGCTGCAGCACACGTCTGCTCCAGGTATAGGGGTGGTTCTGGGGAGAAGGGGAGGTAGTTGGGGTCCTATTTCCTTTATGTATTATACAGTTTTCCTATTATAATTTTATAGATATGATATAATGTAGTGTCTCACCATCCTCTTCTCGTTGGACAGGAACACAGCGTAAAATTCTTCCAGAGGAAGCGGACTCTGATCTCGGATGTACTCGCAGAGCTTCCAGACATTCTCCTCACTGTCCAAACAATCACAGTGCACGTGTTACAGACATTTCTAACAAAAACATCCCAAATACTAAGGCAATGGGTCGGCTACTGAGTCACATGGTGCTGCGACCGTCTTCAGTGTCTGTGACTATGTACTAATGCCGGTATCAGCCCTTCCCCTGGCGTACAGCCGTGCGTCTGTGACTATGTGCTAATGCCGGTATCAGCCCTTCCCTCGGTGTATAGCCGTGCATCTGTAACTGTGTGCTAATGCCGTTATCAGCCCTTCCCCCGGTGTACAGCCGTGCGTCTGTGACTGTGTGCTAATGCCGGGATCAGCCCTTTCCCCGGTGTACAGCTGTGCGTCTGTGACTGTGTGCTAATGCCGGTATCAGCCCTTCCCCCGGTGTACAGCCGTGCGTCTGTGACTGTGTGCTAATGCTGGTTTCTCTAACGTCCTAGAGGATGCTGGGACTCCGTAAGGACCATGGGGATAGACGGGCTCCGCAGGAGACATGGACACGTTAAGAAAGACTTTTACTCTGTGTGTGCACTGGCTCCTCCCTCTATGCCCCTCCTCCATACTTCAGTTTGAGACTGTGCCCAGAGGAGATGGGTGCACTGCAGGGAGCTCTCCTGAGTTTCCTGCTAAGAAAGTAAATTTGTTAGGTTTTTTATTTTCAGGGAGCACTGCTGGCAACAGACTCCCTGCATTGAGGGACTGAGGAGAGAGAAGCAACCCTACTTCTCTGAGTTGCAAGGTCTTGTTTCTTAGGCTACTGGACACCATTAGCTCCAGAGGGATTGGAACACAGGTTCGACCTGGACGTTCGTCCCAGAGCCGCGCCGCCGTCCTCCTCACAGAGCCAGAAGAAAGAAGCCGGGTGAGTATGAGAAGAAAGAAGGCTTCAGAGGCGGCAGAAGACTTTGTGAGCTTCACTGAGGTAACGCACAGCACTGCAGCTGTGCGCAATTGCTCCCATACACCTCACACACTCCGGTCACTGTAAGGGTGCAGGGCGCAGGGGGGGCGCCCTGGGCAGCAATATAAACCTCTCCTATGGCAAACAGAGACATATACATGTACAGTTGGGCACTGTACATGTATATAAAAGAGCCCCCGCCATGTTTTACATATTTTGAGCGGGACAGAAGCCCGCCGCCGAGGGGGCGGGGCTTCTCCCTCAGCACTCACCAGCGCCATTTCTCTCCACAGCACAGCGCTGAGAGGAAGCTCCCCGGACTCTCCCCTGCTTACAGACGGTGACAGTGGGTTTTCAAGAGGGGGGGGGGGCACATAATTGGCGGTATACAGGTGTTTCAGCGCTATTGGAAGGAACATACTGTGTTTTTTTCCTGGGTTATAGCGCTGGGGTGCGTGCTGGCATACTCTCTCTCTCTCTGTCTCTCCAAAGGGCCTAGGGGGAACCTGTCTTCAGAAAAGAGATTCCCTGTGTGTGTGCAGTGTGTCGGTACGTGTGTGTCGACATGTTTGACGCTGAAGGCTCACCTAAGGAGGAGGGGGAGTGCATGAATGTCAGGTCGCCGTCGGCAGCGCCGACACCGGACTGGATGGAGATGTGGAATGTCTTGAGTGCTAATGTAAATTTATTACATAAGAGATTAGACAAAGCTGAGGCCAGGGAACAGGCAGGTAGTCAGACCATGCCTGTCCCAGTGGCACCGGGACCTTCTGGGTCTCAGAAGCGCACATTATCCCAAATCACTGACACAGATACCGACACGGATTCAGATTCCAGTGTCGATTACGAGGATGCAAAACTACAGCCAAAAGTGGCTAAAGGTATTCGTTATATGATTATTGCTATAAAAGACGTTTTGCATATCACTGAGGAACCCCGTGTCCCGGACACAAGGGTACACATGTATAAAGAGAAAAAACCTGAGGTCACCTTTCCGTCCTCATATGAGCTAAGCTAATTGTGCGAAAAGGCTTGGGAATCTCCAGACAGGAGACTACAAGTTCCCAAAAGGATTCTTATGGCGTATCCCTTCCCACAAAAGGACAGGATACGATGGGAATCTTCGCCTAAAGTAGACAAAGCGTTGACACGCTTATCCAAGAAGGTGGCACTGCCTTCCCAGGATACTGCTACCCTCAAAGATGCTGCTGATCGCAAGCAGGAAGTTACCATGAAGTCCATTTACACGCATTCTGGTGCTATTATTAGGCCAGCTATGGCATCGGCCTGGGTTTGTAGTGCTGTCGCAGCATGGACTGATTCCCTATCAGTAGAGATTGAAACTCTGGATAAGGATACCATTTTAATGACCCTAGGGCATATAAAAGATGCTGCGTTATATATGAGGGAGGCTCAAAGAGACATTTGTTTACTAAGCTCTAGAATAAATGCTATGTCTATTTCTGCTAGGCGGCTCTTGTGGACCCGGCAGTGGACAGGGGATGCCGACTCAAAACGGCATATGGAGTCGTTGCCTTACAAGGGGGAAGAGTTGTTTGGAGAAGGCCTCTCGGACCTTGGCCCTCATTCCGAGTTGTTCGCTCGTTATTTTCCTTTGCATCGGTGCGATTTTCCGCTAACTGCGCATGCGCAATGTTCGCACTGCGGCTGCGCCAAGTAAATTTGCTAAGAAGTTTGGTATTTTACTCACGGTATTACAAGGTTTTTTCTTCGTTCTGGTGATCGGAGTGTGATTGACAGGAAGTGGGTGTTTCTGGGCGGAAACTGACCGTTTTATGGGTGTGTGTGAAAAAACGCTGCTGTTTCTGGGGAAAACGCGGGAGTGGCTGGAGAAACGGGGGAGTGCCTGGGCGAACGCTGGGTGTGTTTGTGACGTCAAACCACGAACGAAACTGACTGAACTGATTGCAGTGGCAGAGTAAGTCTCGAGCTACTCAGAAACTGATTGATGGACAACAGATCTAGACAGACGTCACAGGTCTGTTAATCCGGCGCTAATTATAAAAAATAAACATCAAAAATCAACATAAATATAAATGTGAATTGGCAGCTGAGTAAAAGCAACTTGCTAGGTTGCTTGTGATTATAACAAATAAACAGAAAAAAAGATTACTCTGCGCCAAAAAACACTTTATAAAACCAGTGTGCAGTCTGTCATGTGTAGTAATTGACTCAGTACAACTTTAATTGTAAATACCTAGTGTTCACTCTAGGTGTCTTTCACAGGGCGCTGCGCCCTGCCCCTTTTTTAGACACCTGAATGCCGCCCTGCCCATTTGTGTGCGCCCTCCCGCCCCGCACTTTGCTGCCCGCCGGACCCCGCCAAGCCACCGGACACATTACTGCAGTAATCCAGTGTGCTTAATCACAGTCACACTGTCTCCCTGCATGAGAGACAGAGACCTCCGCGGCCCGCCCCGTCTGTACCGCCCCATCTGTCCCGCCCACCTCGTCCGTCCCGCCCGCCCACCTCGTCCGTCCTTAGTTGTCAGCCGCCGCATCTCCCCTCCTCTGCGAGAGACAGGAGGGCTGGGTTTGCCTCTCCCGCCGAGGCAAACCCAGCCCTCCCTCCTCTCTGTGTGCATGGCCAGACACCCGCGGGCAGCCCCCATCTCCCACCAGCCAGTGCCACTGGCCAGCGTACCCATCTACCGGAGTGTGACCCTCAGCTGCCAGAGTGTGAGTAAGTAGATACACACAAAGTAATGAACATGTATTTTAATGCATTGCCATATCCTGCCCCCACCCCCTGCATGTGACCCCATTTACCCCCAGCCTTTGTGTGTGGCACACTTTACCCCCCTCACCCTGGTTTGTGCGCCCCCCCCCCCCCCCGTGTGTGTGACACCTTGTGCCCTCCTGCCCCCCCCAACCCCCTGTGTGTGGCCCCACTACCCCTTGTCTTATGTGTGTGCGGAACCATCTACCCCCCCCCCCTCCTCCTCCAATGTGTCTCAGTGCTTTCTACCTGGTGCAATGTTTCTCGGTGCTCTCTACCTGGTGCAATGTTTCTCGGTGCTCTCTACCTGGTGCAATGTTTCTCGGTGCTCTCTACCTGGTGCAATGTTTCTCGGTGCTCTCTACCTGGTGCAATGTTTCTCGGTGCTCTCTACCTGGTGCAATGTTTCTCGGTGCTCTCTACCTGGTGCAATGTTTCTCGGTGCTCTCTACCTGGTGCAATGTTTCTCAGTGCTCTCTACCTGGTGCAATGTTTCTCAGTGCTCTCTACCTGGTGCAATGTTTCTCGGTGCTCTCTACCTGGTGCAATGTTTCTCGGTGCTCTCTACCTGGTGCAATGTTTCTCGGTGCTCTCTACCTGGTGCAATGTTTCTCGGTGCTCTCTACCTGGTGCAATGTTTCTCAGTGCTCTCTACCTGGTGCAATGTTTCTCGGTGCTCTCTACCTGGTGCAGTGTGTCTCAGTGCTCTCTACCTGGTGCAGTGTGTCTCAGTGCTCTCTACCTGGTGCAGTGTGTCTCAGTGCTCTCTACCTGGTGCAGTGTGTCTCAGTGCTCTCTACCTGGCGCAATGTGTATAACGTGCTCTGCCTGGCGCAAAGTGTAGAATGTGCTCTGCCTGGCGCAATATGTATAACGTGCTCTACCTGTCGCAGTGTGTATAGGAGGTTCTACCTGGTGCAGTGTGTATTAGCTGCACTATTGTGTGGTGTAATGTGAATTGCCACTATTATGTGGCCATGCCCCTAACCCCACGAAAAACAACGCCCCTAAATTTTCGCCTTTGGCGCGCACTGCCCATTCTTTATCATGTGGGAATGGGAGGACCAAGCATTATAGTATGTACCTAATTTTGCCCTTCTAATTGAAAAATGTGCCCTCCCGAACGAAAAATGTGCCCTCCCGAATGAAAAAAAATAAGAATTTACTTACCGATAATTCTATTTCTCGGAGTCCGTAGTGGATGCTGGGGTTCCTGAAAGGACCATGGGGGATAGCGGCTCCGCAGGAGACAGGGCACAAAAGTAAAGCTTTTACAGGTCAGGTGGTGTGTACTGGCTCCTCCCCCTATGACCCTCCTCCAGACTCCAGTTAGGTACTGTGCCCGGACGAGCGTACACAATAAGGGAGGATTTTGAATCCCGGGTAAGACTCATACCAGCCACACCAATCACACCGTACAACTTGTGATCTAAACCCAGTTAACAGTATGATAACAGAGGAGCCTCTGAAAGATGGCTTCCTAAACAATAACCCGAATTAGTTAACAATAACTATGTACAAGTATTGCAGATAATCCGCACTTGGGATGGGCGCCCAGCATCCACTACGGACTCCGAGAAATAGAATTATCGGTAAGTAAATTCTTATTTTCTCTATCGTCCTAAGTGGATGCTGGGGTTCCTGAAAGGACCATGGGGATTATACCAAAGCTCCCAAACGGGCGGGAGAGTGCGGATGACTCTGCAGCACCGAATGAGAGAACTCCAGGTCCTCCTTTGCCAGGGTATCAAATTTGTAAAAATTTACAAACGTGTTCTCCCCTGACCACGTAGCTGCTCGGCAGAGTTGTAATGCCGAGACCCCTCGGGCAGCCGCCCAAGATGAGCCCACCTTCCTTGCGGAATGGGCCTTAACAGATTTAGGCTGTGGCAGGCCTGCCACAGAATGTACAAGTTGAATTTTGTTACAAAACCAACGAGCAATCGACTGCTTAGAAGCAGGTGCACCCAACTTGTTGGGTGCATACAGTATAAACAGCGAGTCAGATTTTCTGACTCCAGCCGTCCTTTAAATGTATATTTTTTAAGGCTCTGACAACGTCCAACAACTTGGAGTCCTTCAAGTCGTCTGTAGCCGCAGGCACTACAATAGGCTGGTTCAGGTGAAACGCTGATACCACCTTAGGGAGAAAATGCGGACGCGTCCGCAGCTCTGCCCTATGTCGAATGGAAAATTAAATAAGGGCTTTTATAAGACAAAGCCGCCAGTTCAGATACTCTCCCGGCCGAAGCCAGGGCCAGTAACATAGTCACTTTCCATGTGAGATATTTCAAATCCACATTCTTTAGTGGTTCAAACCAATTGGATTTGAGGAAATCTAAAACTACATTTAGATCCCACGGTGCCACCTTAGGCACCACAGGAGGCTGTATATGCAGTACTCCTTTGATAAAAATCTGGACCTCAGGGACTGAGGCCAATTCTTTGTGGAAGAATATTGATAGGGCCGAAATTTGAACCTTAATAGATCCCAATTTGAGACCCATAGACAATCCTGATTGCAGGAAATGTAGGAAAACGACCCAGTTGAAATTCCTCCATCGGAGCACTCCGCTGCTCGCACCACGCAACATATTTTCGCCAAATACGGCGATAATGCTTCGCGGTGACTTCCTTCCTTGCCTTTATCAAGGTAGGAATGACTTCTTCTGGAATGCCTTTTCCTTTTAGGATCTGGCATTCAACGCCATGCCGTCAAACGCAGCCGCGGTAAGTCTTGAAAAAGACAAGGACCCTGCTGAAGCAGGTCCCTTCTCAGAAGTAGAGGCCACGGATCGTCCGTGACCATCTCTTGAAGTTCCGGGTACCAAGTCCTTCTTGGCCAATCCGGAGCCACTAGTCTTACTCCTCTTTGCCGTATAATCCTCAATACCTTTGGTATGAGAGGCAGAGGAGGAAACACATATACCGACTGGTACACCCAAGGTGTTACCAGCGCGTCCACAGCTATTGCCTGCGGATCTCTTGACCTGGCGCAATACCTGTCCAGTGTTTTGTTGAGGCGAGACGCCATCATGTCCACCATTGGTTTTACCCAACGGTTTAATAGCATGTGGAAAACTTCTGGATGAAGTCCCCACTCTCCCGGGTGAAGGTCGTGTCTGCTGAGGAAGTCTGCTTCCCAGTTGTCCACGCCCGGGATGAATACTGCTGACAGTGCTATCACGTGATTCTCCGCCCAGCGAAGGATCCTGGCAGCTTCTGCCATTGCCCTCCTGCTTCTTGTGCCGCCCTGTCTGTTTACATGGGCGACTGCCGTGATGTTGTCCGACTGGATCAACACCGGTCTTCCTTGAAGCAGAGGTTCCGCCTGGCTTAGAGCATTGTAGATTGCTCTTAGTTCCAGAATGCTTATGTGAAGAGACTTTTTCAGGCTCGACCACACTCCCTGGAAATTTCTTCCCTGTGTGACTGCTCCCCAGCCTCTCAGGCTGGCATCCGTGGTCACCAGGATCCAATCCTGTATGCCGAATCTGCGGCCCTCCAATAGATGAGCCTCCTGCAACCACCACAGAAGGGATACCCTTGTCCTCGGCGACAGGGTTATCCGCAGGTGCATCTGAAGATGCGACCCTGACCATTTATCCAACAGATCCCTTTGCATGGAATCTGCCGAAAGGGATTGCTTCGTAAGAAGCTACCATTTTTTCCCAGGACTCTTGTGCATTGATGTACAGACACCTTTCCTGGTTTTAGGAGGTTCCTGACCAGGTCAGATAACTCCTTGGCTTTTTCTTCGGGAAGAAAAACCTTTTTCTGAACTGTATCCAGAATCATCCCCAGGAACAGCAGACGAGTTGTCGGCATTAATTGGGATTTTGGAATATTCAGAATCCATCCGTGCTGCTTTAGCACCTCTTGAGATAGTGCTAAACCCATCTCTAGCTGTTCTCTGGACCTTGCCCTTATTAGGAGATCGTCCAAGTATGGGATAATTAATACGCCTTTTCTTCGAAGAAGAAATATTATCTCGGCCATTACCTTTGTAAAGACCCGAGGTGCCGTGGACAAACCAAACGGCAGCGTCTGAAACTGATAGTGACAGTTTTGTACAACGAACCTGAGGTACCCCTGGTGTGAGGGGTAATTGGAACGTGGAGATACGCATCCTTGATGTCCAAGGATACCATAAAGTCCCCTTCTTCCAGGTTCGCTATCACTGCTCTGAGTGACTCCATCTTGAACTTGAACTTCTTTATGTATAGGTTCAAGGACTTCAGATTTAGAATAGGCCTTACCGAGCCATCCGGCTTCGGTACCACAAATAGAGTGGAATAATACCCCTTCCCTTGTTGTAGAAGAGGTACCTTGACTATCACCTGCTGAGAATACAGCTTGTGAATGGCTTCCAAAACCGTCTCCCTTTCTGAGGGGGACGTTGGTAAAGCAGACTTCAGGAAACGGCGAGGTGGCTCTGTCTCTAATTTCAACCTGTACCCCTGAGATATTATCTGCAGGATCCAGGGATTTACCTGCGAGTGAGCCCACTGCGCGCTGTAATTTTTGAGACGACCGCCTACCGCCCCCGAGTCCGCTTGCGAAGCCCCAGCGTCATGCTGAGGCTTTTGTAGAAGCCGGGGAGGGCTTCTGTTCCTGGGAAGGAGCTGCCTGTTGCTGTCTCTTCCCTCGTCCTCTGCCTCGTGGCAGATATGAATAGCCCTTTGCTCTCTTATTTTTAAAGGAACGAAAGGGCTGCGGTTGAAAGGTCGGTGCCTTTTTCTGTTGGGGAGTGACTTGAGGTAGAAAGGTGGATTTCCCGGCCGTAGCCGTGGCCACCAAATCCGATAGACCGACCTCAAATAACTCCTCTACGCATCGCCTGTCCACTGTCGTGTCCATAAAGCTCTTCTGGCCGAAATGGACATAGCACTTACCCGTGATGCCAGTGTGCAGATATCTCTCTGTGCATCACGCATATAAAGAAATGCATCCTTTATTTGTTCTAACGACAGTAAAATATTGTCCCTGTCCAGGGTATCAATATTTTCGATCAGGGACTCTGACCAAACTACCCCAGCACTGCACATCCAGGCAGTCGCAATAGCTGGTCGTAGTATAACACCTGCATGTGTGTATATACCTTTTTGGATATTTTCCATCCTCCTATCTGATGGATCTTTAAGTGCGTCCGTCTCAGGAGAGGGTAACGCCACTTGATTTGATAAGCGTGTTAGCGCTTTGTCCACCCTAGGAGGTGTTTCCCAGCGCTCCCTAACCTCTGGCGGGAAAGGGTATAAAGCCAATAACTTCTTTGAAATTAGCAGTTTTTTATCGGGGCACCCCACGCTTCATCACACACGTCATTTAATTTTTCTGATTCGGTAAAAACTACTGGTAGTTTTTTCACACCCCACATAATACCCTGTTTCGTGGTACCTGTAGTATCAGCTAAATGTAACATCTCCTTTATTGCCAAAATCATATAACGTGTGGCCCTACTGGAAAATACGGTTGATTCGTCACCTTCACCACCGGAATCAGTGCCTGTGTCTGGGTCTGTGTCGACCGACTGAGGCAAGGGACGTTTTACAGCCCCTGACGGTGTTTGAGGCGCCTGGACAGACACTAATTGAGTGTCCGGCCGCCTCATGTCGGCAAACGACTGCTTAAGCGAGTTGACGCTATCCCGTAATTCCACAAATAAAGGCATCCATTCTGGTGTCGACCCCCTAGGAGGTGACATCCTCATATTTGGCAATTGCTCCGCCTCCACACCAATAACGTCCTCATACATGTCGACACACACGTACCGACACACAGCAGACACACAGGGAATGCTCTATACGAAGACAGGACCCACTAGCCCTTTGGGGAGACAGAGGGAGAGTCTGCCAGCACACACCAAAAAACGCTATATATGACAGGGATAGCCTTATGATTAAGTGCTCCCTTATAGCTGCTTTTATATTAATATATTGCCATTTATTCTGCCCCCCCTCTCTGTTATACCCTGTTTCTGTAGTGCAGTGCAGGGGAGAGACCTGGGAGCCTTCCTGACCAGCGGAGCTGTGACAGAAAATGGCGCCGTGTGCTGAGGAGATAGGCCCCGCCCCTTTTTCGGCGGGCTCGTCTCCCGCTATTTAGTACATTTAGGCAGGGGTAAATATCTCCATATAGCCTCTGGGGCTATATGTGAGGTATTTTTAGCCTTTTTAAAGGTTTTCATTTGCCTCCCAGGGCGCCCCCCCCCAGCGCCCTGCACCCTCAGTGACTGCCGTGTGAAGTGTGCTGAGAGGAAAATGGCGCACAGCTGCAGTGCTGTGCGCTACCTTAAGAAGACTGCAGGAGTCTTCAGCCGCCGATTCTGGACCTCTTCTTGCTTCAGCATCTGTGAGGGGGCCGGCGGCGTGGCTCCGGTGACCATCCAGGCTGTACCTGTGATCGTCCCTCTGGAGCTTCATGTCCAGTAGCCAAGAAGCCAATCCATCCTGCACGCAGGTGAGTTCACTTCTTCTCCCCTCTGTCCCTCGTTGCAGTGATCCTGTTGCCAGCAGGAATCACTGTAAAATAAAAAACCTAAGCTAAACTCTCTAAGCAGCTCTTTATGAGAGCCACCTAGAATTGCACCCTTCTCGGCCGGGCACAAAAATCTAACTGGAGTCTGGAGGAGGGTCATAGGGGGAGGAGCCAGTACACACCACCTGACCTGTAAAAGCTTTACTTTTGTGCCCTGTCTCCTGCGGAGCCGCTATCCCCCATGGTCCTTTCAGGAACCCCAGCATCCACTTAGGACGATAGAGAAATGTGTCCTACCCGTGATCAGCACCCTGCCCTAAAAAATTCCTAGAGTGAACACTAAATACCCACTTTTATATTCGGTCTATTAAAATTAGCAACATGAAACACATATACATAACATGAACTTTGTAGCAATAAATTACTCTCTATGCAAGCAGTGTAGATAGTATACAATGTATTTAAAAATAACTTGTTGGCTCTATTTGGTTAAAGTTAAATCACTAAACACTGGCGTCCCAGTGTTAAGTTAAATTAAATGAAAAAAAGTCCCGCAAATATAATAATGCAGTCTCTTGGTAAATGACTTACAAAAATTGCAATGAATAGTTACCCATGTGCTGGTTCCTGGAATGATTAGATAACAGGGTCCGTTTTGTAAAATATTGCACATGTGTAGGTAATCAGTGTGGAATTGAGTTACCGTTCCAATAGCAAAAGCTCACCCTGATTAAAGACTTTGTCGGGAGGCTTCTATAATTGATTCCACATCACGGGCAATAAACCCCACTGCGGAGGACAAAGGTAGATACCCGATATGAGCAGGTGGAATCTTAGATATGGTTGAAGCAGCTACGAACAGCCGTGAGCAGCGATCAGCTGGTACCCGCCGGCTTTGAAGACAGTGGTGAGCCTTTAACGGTAAATGTTGCAAAATGCCGCCGGCTGTGAACACCAGTCTGCAGCCTCTAAGGATGTTGTCAGTGGGTAGTCGCCGGCTGGAGCGCCCGGCGTGCAGCGTGCAAGGATATACTGCGGCTGAGAGAAGCAGTAGGTCCGTTCTCCGGTCAAATTGAGCCAAACAGAAACCAACGTGGAGTGGGCGTCAACGCGTTTCGTCTCCTAGGCAACAGGAGACTTCCTCAAGACGGATACCTCCCCTCTCAATGATACTGAATTTATACTTGTCTAATAACTATTGGCAACTGCTGTGCCAATTTAGTAGATACTATCACTAATTTAGTGTGTTTATAAATAATCAGTGGAAAAGTATAAATACATCAACATGACCAATTATAAAGGCCAAATTTTCATGCGATTAGACATATAATAAACACATATAAAAAAAGATTGTACTGAGTCAATCGGCCGAAATAGTTAAATATTATACAGTGTAAAACTATCAGTTAATTAGATCTACTTCACTTGTTTTATCAATTAATCAGACATAAAGCCTGTTCTACGTTCTTGGATTGTCTAATTACCTTAATGTTAAACATAAGTAGATTCATAAAAAGAGACTTTTTTTAAAAAAAAGTATACTATTACAACATAACACCCATAGATGCATTCTAAACTTGTACACTTTACTATAAAAGATAAATTATACATAGATTATAAGGCTAACATATACCATACATGAAATAAGGGAATATAGACCAAATTATTGATATTAAAAAGAAAAAGGTTTAAAGGATTGTTTTTTGAGAAAATTATCTGCCAATGACTTGGTGATAATCTCCTTAATTAGTACCATAATTACAACCGAAAAAGGCTTTTATGTATAAGTACACAAACATCATATATAAAATAAAAAAATATTAATAATGATGAATAGATATTAAAAATCAAAATAGAAATAAAAATAAAAATGAAGGTATATAAAAAAAAATCAAAATAGATCCAAAATAACAATAAAAATAAAAAGTGAAAATAAAATTAAAAATTTGAATAAAAAAATAACAATAAAAATAATACTAATAGAAAGATTTAAAGTATAATTAATACTAAAGCAGATGTAAAAATACTTATAGCTTTCCATTAATTTTTGTATAATAAAGAGATGACTAAACTAAACAACTTAACTTACTGATAGAGAAAGTTCATGTTATGTATATGTGTGTTTCATGTTGCTAATTTTAATAGACCGAATATAAAAGTGGTTATTTACAATTGAAGTTGTACTGAGTCAATTACTACACATGACAGACTGCACACTGGTTTTATAAAGTGTTTTTTGGCGCAGACTACTCAAACTGCTAAGAAATTTCTATTCGCAATTTTGCAAATCTTTCGTTCGCAATTCTGCTAAGCTAAGATTCACTCCCAGAGGGCTGCGGCTTAGCGTGTACTGCTGCGAAAAGCGGCTAGCGAGCGAACAACTCGGAATGAGGACCCTTGTCTCTACTGCTACAGCAGGTGAATCTAATTTTTTGCCTTATGTTCCCCCGCAACCTAAGAAGGCGCCTCATTATCAAATGCAGTCCTTTCGTTCAAATAAAGGCAAAAAGGTACGGGGATCGTCCTTTCTTGTCAGAGGCAAGGGCAAGAAGCTGCACACAGCTAGTTCCCAGGAGCAGAAGTCCTCCCCTGCGTCGGCAAAATCCACCGTATGACGCTGGGGCTTCCCTGGTGGAGTCAGCTCAAGTGGGGGCACGTCTTCGATTTTTCAGCCACATCTGGGTTCACTCATGGGTGGATCCCTGGGCACTAAAGATTGTTTCTCAGGGATACAGGCTGGAATTCGAAGAGGTGCCTTCTCGCCGGTTTTTCAAGTCGGCTCTGCCAGCTTCTCCTTCAGAGAGGGAGTTAGTGTTAAATGCAATTCAAAAATTGTATCTTCAACAGGTGATAGTCAAGGTTCCCCTTCTGCAACAAGGAAAGGGGTATTACTCAACCCTGTTTGTGGTACCAAAACCGGACGGTTCGGTCAGACCCATTTTGAATTTAAAATCCCTGAACCTGTACTTAAAAAAGTTCAAGTTCAAGATGGAATCGCTCAGAGCGGTCATCGCCAGCCTGGAAGGGGGGGATTGGATGGTTTCCCTAGACATAAAGGATGCATACCTTCATGTTCCGATATTTCCTCCTCATCAGGCGTTCCTGAGATTTGCGGTACAGGACTGTCATTACCAATTTCAGACGTTGCCGTTTGGGCTTTCCACGGCCCCGAGGATTTTTACCAAGGTAATGGCGGAAATGATGGTGCTCCTGCGCAAGCAGGGTGTCACAATTATCCCATACTTGGACGATCTCCTCATAAAGGCGAGATCTCGAGAGAAGTTACTGGACAGCGTATCACTGTCTGTGAAGATGTTACAGCAACACGGCTGGATTCTCAATATTCCGAAGTCACAGCTGGTTCCTACAACGTGTCTGACCTTTTTGGGCCTGATTCTGGACACAGACCAGAAAAAGGTTTTTCTTCCGATGGAAAAGGCTCAGGAGCTCATAGCTCTGGTCAAGAACCTATTAAAGCCAAAAAAAAAAAAAAAAAGGTTTCAGTGCATCACTGCACACGTGTCCTGGGGAAGATGGTGGCATCTTTCGAGGCCATCCCCTTCGGCAGGTTCCATGCGAGGACTTTTCAATGGGACCTACTGGACAAGTGGTCCGGGTCTCATTTACAAATGCATCAAAGGATCACCGTCTCCCAGAGCCAGGGTATCTCTCCTATGGTGGCTACACAGTGCTCACCTCCTAAAGGGCCGCCGGTTCGGCATTCAGGACTGGATCCTGGTGACCACGGACGCAAGCCTCCGAGGTTGGGGAGCAGTCACACTGGGAAGAAATTTCCAAGGTCCCTGGTCAAGTCTAGAGACTTGTCTCCACATCAACGTCCTGGAGTTGAGGGCCATATACAACGCCCTACATCAAGCGGAGGCATTACTTCGCAACAAGCCAGTTCTGATTCAGTCGGACAATGTCACAGCAGTGGCTCATGTAAACTGCCAAGGCGGCACCAGGAGCAGGGTGGCAATGGCAGAAGCCACCAGGATTCTTCGCTGGGCGGAAGGTCATGTAAGCGCACTGTCAGTAGTGTTCATTCCGGGAGTGGACAACTGGGAAGCGGACTTCCTCAGCAGACACGATCTGCATCCGGGAGAGTGGGGACTTCATCAGGAAGTCTTTGCACAGATCGTGGGTCGGTGGGGACTGCCCCAAATAGACATGATGGCGTCCCGTCTCAACAAAAAGCTAAAGCGGTATTGCGCCAGGTCAAGGGACCCTCAGGCGGTGGTAGTCGACGCCCTGGTGACGCCTTGGGTGTTCAGGTCGGTCTATGTGTTCCCTCCTCTTCCTCTCATACCCAAGGTGTTGAGAATAATAAGACGAAGAGGAGTGAGAACAATCTTTGTTGCTCCGGATTGGCCACGAAGGACTTGGTATCCGGATCTGCAGGAGTTGCTCACAGAAGATCCGTGGCCTCTTCTTTTTCAACAGGACCTACTGCAACAGGCGCCCTGCATGTTCCAAGACTTACCGCGGCTGCGTTTGACGGCATGGCGGTTGAACGCCGCCCCTAGCAGAAAAAGGGATTCCGGAGGAGGTCATTCCTACCCTGATTAAGGCTAGGAAGGACGTGACATCGAAACATTATCACCGCATATGGAGAAAATATGTTTCTTGGTGTGTGGCCAGGAATACTCCTACGGAAGAATTCCATTTGGGCCGTTTCCTTCACTTCCTTCGAACTGGAGTGACTTTGGGCTTAAAATTAGGGTACATAAAGGTTCAAATTTCGGCTTTATCCATTTTCTTTCAAAAGGAATTGGCTTCTCTTCCTGAAGTTCAAACATTTGTGAAGGGAGTACTGCATATTCAGCCCCCGTTTGTACCTCCGGTGGCGCCTTGGGACCTTAACATGGTGTTAAGTTTCCTTAGGTCACATTGGTTTGAGCCACTCAACGCGGTGGAGTTGAAGTACCTCACTTAGAAGGTGGTCATGTTGCTGGCCTTAGCTTCAGCAAGGCGAGTTTCGGAATTGGCGGCTTTGTCACATAAAAGCCCCTATCTGGTTTTTTCATGTGGATAGGGCGGAATTGAGGACTCGTCCTTACTTCCTTCCTAAGGTGGTCTCATCTTTTCATATGAACCAACCTATTGTAGTGCCTGTGGCTACGCGTGACTTGGAGGATTCCGAGTCCCTTGATGTGGTCAGGGCTTTGAAGATTTGTGTGGCCAGTACAGCTAGGGTCAGGAAGACAGAAGCTTTGTTTGTTCTATATGCGGCCAACAAGATTGGCGCTCCTGCTTCAAAGCAGACTATTGCTATTGCATTCTACGGCAGGGTTGCCGTTGCCAAAATCGGTTAAGGCCCATTCCACTAGGAAGGTGGGCTCTTCTTGGGCGGCTGCCCGAAGGGTCTCGGCACTACAGCTGTGCCGAGCTGCTACTTGGTCGGGGTCAAACACCTTTGCAAAGTTCTATAAGTTTGATACCCTGGCTGAGGAGGACCTCCTGTTTGCTCAATCGGTGCTGCAGTCATCCGCACTCTCCCGCCCGTTTGGGAGCTTTGGTATAATCCCCATGGTCCTTACGGAGTCCCAGCATCCTCTAGGACGTTAGAGAAAATAAGATTTTAAACCTACCGGTAAATCTTTTTCTCGTAGTCCGTAGAGGATGCTGGGCACCCGTCGAAAGTGCGGACTTCTTCGGCAAAACTTGTATATAGTTACTGCTTACATAAGGGTTATGTTGTAGTTTCATCGGTTTTGGACCGAGATTATGTTGTTTTTTGGACCGAGATTATGTTGTTTGTTCATACTGTTAACTGGGTAGTTTATCAGTTATAAGTTATACGGTGTGATTGGTGTGGCTGGTATGAATCTTGCCCTTGGATTAACAAAAATCCTTTCCTCGTACTGTTCATCTCCTCTGGGCAGTTTCTCTAACTGAGGTCTGGAGGAGGGGCATAGAGGGAGGAGCCAGTGCACACCCAGAGTCAAAGTCTTTCTTAAAGTGCCCATGTCTCCTGCGGAGCCCGTCTATCCCCATGGTCCTTATGGAGTCCCAGCATCCTCTACGGACTACGAGGAAAAGATTTACCGGTAGGTTTAAAATCTTATCAGCCCTTCCCCAGGTGTACAGCCGTGCATCTGTGACTGTGTGCTAATGCCGGTATCAGCCCTTCCCCCGGTGTACAGCCGTGCATCTGTGACTGCGTGATAATGCCGGTATCAGCCCTTTCCCCGGTGTACAGCCGAGCGTCTGTGACTGTGTGCTAATGCTGGTATCAGCCCTTCCCCTGGTGTAAAGCCGTGCTGGGGAAAGGGTGACAGTAGGGAGCAGAGGGTGCTGGGAGAGGGGGTGACAGTAGGGAGCAGAGGGTGCCGGGAAGGGGGTGACAGTAGGGAGCAGAGGGTGCCGGGGAAGGGGGTGACAGTAGGGAGCAGAGGGTGCCGGGGAAGGGGGTGACAGTAGGGAGCAGAGGGTGCCGGGAAGGGGGTGACAGTAGGGAGCAGAGGGTGCCGGGGAAGGGGGTGACAGTAGGGAGCAGAGGGTGCCGGGGAAGGGGGTGACAGTAGGGAGCAGAGGGTGCCGGGGAAGGGGGTGACAGTAGGGAGCAGAGGGTGCCGGGGAAGGGGGTGACAGTAGGGAGCAGAGGGTGCCGGGGAAGGGGGTGACAGTAGGGAGCAGAGGGTGCCGGGGAAGGGGGTGACAGTAGGGAGCAGAGGGTGCCGGGGAAGGGGGTGACAGTAGGGAGCAGAGGGTGCCGGGGAAGGGGGTGACAGTAGGGAGCAGAGGGTGCCGGGGAAGGGGGTGACAGTAGGGAGCAGAGGGTGCCGGGGAAGGGGGTGACAGTAGGGAGCAGAGGGTGCCGGGGAAGGGGGTGACAGTAGGGAGCAGAGGGTGCCGGGGAAGGGGGTGACAGTAGGGAGCAGAGGGTGCCGGGGAAGGGGGTGACAGTAGGGAGCAGAGGGTGCCGGGGAAGGGGGTGACAGTAGGGAGCAGAGGGTGCCGGGGAAGGGGGTGACAGTAGGGAGCAGAGGGTGCCGGGGAAGGGGGTGACAGTAGGGAGCAGAGGGTGCCGGGGAAGGGGGTGACAGTAGGGAGCAGAGGGTGCCGGGGAAGGGGGTGACAGTAGGGAGCAGAGGGTGCCGGGGAAGGGGGTGACAGTAGGGAGCAGAGGGTGCCGGGGAAGGGGGTGACAGTAGGGAGCAGAGGGTGCCGGGGAAGGGGGTGACAGTAGGGAGCAGAGGGTGCCGGGGAAGGGGGTGACAGTAGGGAGCAGAGGGTGCCGGGGAAGGGGGTGACAGTAGGGAGCAGAGGGTGCCGGGGAAGGGGGTGACAGTAGGGAGCAGAGGGTGCCGGGGAAGGGGGTGACAGTAGGGAGCAGAGGGTGCCGGGGAAGGGGGTGACAGTAGGGAGCAGAGGGTGCCGGGGAAGGGGGTGACAGTAGGGAGCAGAGGGTGCCGGGGAAGGGGGTGACAGTAGGGAGCAGAGGGTGCCGGGGAAGGGGGTGACAGTAGGGAGCAGAGGGTGCCGGGGAAGGGGGTGACAGTAGGGAGCAGAGGGTGCCGGGGAAGGGGGTGACAGTAGGGAGCAGAGGGTGCCGGGGAAGGGGGTGACAGTAGGGAGCAGAGGGTGCCGGGGAAGGGGGTGACAGTAGGGAGCAGAGGGTGCCGGGGAAGGGGGTGACAGTAGGGAGCAGAGGGTGCCGGGGAAGGGGGTGACAGTAGGGAGCAGAGGGTGCCGGGGAAGGGGGTGACAGTAGGGAGCAGAGGGTGCCGGGGAAGGGGGTGACAGTAGGGAGCAGAGGGTGCCGGGGAAGGGGGTGACAGTAGGGAGCAGAGGGTGCCGGGGAAGGGGGTGACAGTAGGGAGCAGAGGGTGCCGGGGAAGGGGGTGACAGTAGGGAGCAGAGGGTGCCGGGGAAGGGGGTGACAGTAGGGAGCAGAGGGTGCCGGGGAAGGGGGTGACAGTAGGGAGCAGAGGGTGCCGGGGAAGGGGGTGACAGTAGGGAGCAGAGGGTGCCGGGGAAGGGGGTGACAGTAGGGAGCAGAGGGTGCCGGGGAAGGGGGTGACAGTAGGGAGCAGAGGGTGCCGGGGAAGGGGGTGACAGTAGGGAGCAGAGGGTGCCGGGGAAGGGGGTGACAGTAGGGAGCAGAGGGTGCCGGGGAAGGGGGTGACAGTAGGGAGCAGAGGGTGCCGGGGAAGGGGGTGACAGTAGGGAGCAGAGGGTGCCGGGGAAGGGGGTGACAGTAGGGAGCAGAGGGTGCCGGGGAAGAGGTGACAGTAGGGAGCAGAGGGTGCCGGGGAAGAGGTGACAGTAGGGAGCAGAGGGTGCCGGGGAAGAGGTGACAGTAGGGAGCAGAGGGTGCCGGGGAAGAGGTGACAGTAGGGAGCAGAGGGTGCCGGGGAAGAGGTGACAGTAGGGAGCAGAGGGTGCCGGGGAAGAGGTGACAGTAGGGAGCAGAGGGTGCCGGGGAAGAGGTGACAGTAGGGAGCAGAGGGTGCCGGGAAGGGGTGACAGTAGGGAGCAGAGCGGTGACAGTAGGGAGCAGAGGGTGCCAGGGAAGGGGTGACAGTGGGGAGCAGAGGGTGCCGGGGAAGGGGTGACAGTGGGGAGCAGAGGGTGCCGGGGACGGGGTGACAGTGGGGACCAGAGGGTGCCGGGGAAGGGGTGACAGTGGGGTCCAGAGGGTGCCGGGGAAGGGGTGACAGTGGGGACCAGAGGGTGCCGGGGAAGGGGTGACAGTGGGGACCAGAGGGTGCCGGGGAAGGGGTGACAGTGGGGACCAGAGGGTGCCGGGAAAGGGGTGACAGTGGGGACCAGAGGGTGCCGGGAAAGGGGTGACAGTGGGGACCAGAGGATGCTGGGAGAGGGGGTGACAGTAGGGAGCAGAGGGTGCTGGGAGAGGGGGTGACAAGTGGGGAGCCATGTGTTGTGGTTGCGTCGTTTCCCTTCGTGGAGAGGACCTTTCCCATAAGCCTCCATGTGTTGTTGCTACCATGCAGGGGTACTTACCAATAGCAGCTGGTGTAGCAGCAATCACTGCGCACGGGTAGCGCTGGGGGAGCAGAGGCTGCTGCTTGCATCGCCAGCAGCCAGTAGGAATCAGTAAGGAGAGCTGTAGGGATCAGTATACTGCCTATGAGCCATAGCTCTGGAGAGAAGCTGCTGGTGTTGCAGTGAAACTCTTCCCCCCGAGTCGCAACTCACAACAAGGAAGCAGGGCCAGTCACGTGATACGCCATGCTGTACGTGTAACCCTTTCCTTGCCTGACCCTGCCGCCGTGTAGCTACAGAGCAAGACTGTCTCATGCACGCACTGCGCGGGTCACATAAACAGGGAGCCTACCTAAATTGCTACTGCTGGAGACTTGGTGTTGGGGCGGGGCCTAATTACATTTGACCAATGAAATGCCTTCTCCACTTCCCGCGCTAAAACTCAACTTCTGGTAACCGAAAACAAGGTATCAATCCGCGGAGTGCGCATCACCGCGGCAAATAATCCCCTGTCGTGTTCCCACTGAGTCTGCCGCTTCCCGCCACGATATGTTAAGTACGGTGCGTCACGCCGGGCTGGAGACAGGGATCGGTACTCTACAGGCCTAGTCTGCGTGTCCCTGGCGGACTGGGTCCCCTGTTCAGCCCGAGGGCGGAGTGATCTGGCGGCGGTGTGCTGAGGCTGTGACCGAGAGCGAGGGGGAGGTTGTGGCGCCAGAATTTGGAAGTGTTCGCGGTAAGATCGCAGCTGGGAGAAGCGGCCGCGGATATGGTGCAGCTACGGACTCGGAGCTCGGCCGGAGCCAGGAGCGTTCCCGAGCCGGATAGCCTGCTAGACTCCAGCACCGAGAACCCCAGAAGCCCTCGGGCCAAATACACCCGGAGACTCCGCTCAGGAGACGGTGGGGAGGAACAGGAGAGCGAGTGGCGCCCTGGGGTGAGTATCACCTGCCTGGGAGACAGGTGGGAGGGATTGGGGTCCATCTGCTTATATAGGGCGCACTGATTATGTACCTGGTAAACCAGGGACCTGTTGCAGCAGTGTGCACATTACCAATGACTTCATATACTGCTCACTATGTGTGTGCTACCTATATATCCCCCCCAGCTGTGTGCTGTGCCTCCCCCCCCAGCTGTGTGCTGTGCCTCCCCCCCCAGCTGTGTGCTGTGCCTCCCCCCCCCCAGCTGTGTGCTGTGCCTCCCCCCCCAGCTGTGTGCTGTGCCTCCCCCCCAGCTGTGTGCTGTGCCTCCCCCCCAGCTGTGTGCTGTGCCTCCCCCCCAGCTGTGTGCTGTGCCTCCCCCCCAGCTGTGTGCTGTGCCTCCCCCCCAGCTGTGTGCTGTGCCTCCCCCCCAGCTGTGTGCTGTGCCTCCCCCCCAGCTGTGTGCTGTGCCTCCCCCCCAGCTGTGTGCTGTGCCTCCCCCCCCCCCCAGCTGTGTGCTGTGCCTCCCCCCCCCAGCTGTGTGCTGTGCCTCCCCCCCCCAGCTGTGTGCTGTGCCTCCCCCCCCAGCTGTGTGCTGTGCCTCCCCCCCCAGCTGTGTGCTGTGCCTCCCCCCCCCAGCTGTGTGCTGTGCCTCCCCCCCCCAGCTGTGTGCTGTGCCTCCCCCCCCAGCTGTGTGCTGTGCCTCCCCCCCCCAGCTGTGTGCTGTGCCTCCCCCCCCCAGCTGTGTGCTGTGCCTCCCCCCCCCAGCTGTGTGCTGTGCCTCCCCCCCCCAGCTGTGTGCTGTGCCTCCCCCCCCCCCCAGCTGTGTGCTGTGCCTCCCCCCCCCCAGCTGTGTGCTGTGCCTCCCCCCCCCCCAGCTGTGTGCTGTGCCTCCCCCCCCCCAGCTGTGTGCTGTGCCTCCCCCCCCCCAGCTGTGTGCTGTGCCTCCCCCCCAGCTGTGTGCTGTGCCTCCCCCCCAGCTGTGTGCTGTGCCTCCCCCCCAGCTGTGTGCTGTGCCTCCCCCCCCCCAGCTGTGTGCTGTGCCTCCCCCCCCCAGCTGTGTGCTGTGCCTCCCCCCCCCAGCTGTGTGCTGTGCCTCCCCCCCCAGCTGTGTGCTGTGCCTCCCCCCCAGCTGTGTGCTGTGCCTCCCCCCCCCAGCTGTGTGCTGTGCCTCCCCCCCCCCAGCTGTGTGCTGTGCCTCCCCCCCCAGCTGTGTGCTGTGCCTCCCCCCCCAGCTGTGTGCTGTGCCTCCCCCCCCCAGCTGTGTGCTGTGCCTCCCCCCCCCAGCTGTGTGCTGTGCCTCCCCCCCCCCAGCTGTGTGCTGTGCCTCCCCCCCCCCAGCTGTGTGCTGTGCCTCCCCCCCCCCAGCTGTGTGCTGTGCCTCCCCCCCCCAGCTGTGTGCTGTGCCTCCCCCCCCCAGCTGTGTGCTGTGCCTCCCCCCCCAGCTGTGTGCTGTGCCTCCCCCCCCAGCTGTGTGCTGTGCCTCCCCCCCCAGCTGTGTGCTGTGCCTCCCCCCCCCAGCTGTGTGCTGTGCCTCCCCCCCCCCAGCTGTGTGCTGTGCCTCCCCCCCCCCCAGCTGTGTGCTGTGCCTCCCCCCCCCCAGCTGTGTGCTGTGCCTCCCCCCCCCCCAGCTGTGTGCTGTGCCTCCCCCCCCCCCCAGCTGTGTGCTGTGCCTCCCCCCCCCCCAGCTGTGTGCTGTGCCTCCCCCCCCCCAGCTGTGTGCTGTGCCTCCCCCCCCCCCAGCTGTGTGCTGTGCCTCCCCCCCCCAGCTGTGTGCTGTGCCTCCCCCCCCCAGCTGTGTGCTGTGCCTCCCCCCCCCCCAGCTGTGTGCTGTGCCTCCCCCCCCCCCAGCTGTGTGCTGTGCCTCCCCCCCCCCAGCTGTGTGCTGTGCCTCCCCCCCCCCCAGCTGTGTGCTGTGCCTCCCCCCCCCAGCTGTGTGCTGTGCCTCCCCCCCCCAGCTGTGTGCTGTGCCTCCCCCCCCCAGCTGTGTGCTGTGCCTCCCCCCCCCCCAGCTGTGTGCTGTGCCTCCCCCCCCCCCAGCTGTGTGCTGTGCCTCCCCCCCCCCAGCTGTGTGCTGTGCCTCTCCCCCCAGCTGTCTGCTGTGCCTCTCCCCCCAGCTGTGTGCTGTGCCTCCCCCCCCAGCTGTGTGCTGTACCTATGGTTCCCCCCCCAGCTGTGTGCTGTGCCTCCCCCCCCCCCCCCAGCTGTGTGCTGTGCCTCCCCCCCCCCCCAGCTGTGTGCTGTGCCTCCCCCCCCCCCCCAGCTGTGTGCTGTGCCTCTCCCCCCAGCTGTGTGCTGTGCCTCCCCCCCCAGCTGTGTGCTGTGCCTATGGTTCCCCCCCCAGCTGTGTGCTGTGCCTATGGTTCCCCCCCCCAGCTGTGTGCTGTGCCTATGGTTCCCCCCCCAGCTGTGTGCTGTACCTATGGTTCCCCCCCCCAGCTGTGTGCTGTACCTATGGTTCCCCCCCCCCCAGCTGTGTGCTGTACCTATGGTTCCCCCCCCCCAGCTGTGTGCTGTACCTATGGTCCCCCCCCCCCCCCCCAGCTGTGTGCTGTACCTATGGTCCCCCCCCCCCCCCCCCAGCTGTGTGCTGTACCTATGGTCCCCCCCCCCCCAGCTGTGTGCTGTACCTATGGTCCCCCCCCCCCCAGCTGTGTGCTGTACCTATGGTCCCCCCCCCCCCCAGCTGTGTGCTGTACCTATGGTCCCCCCCCCCCCAGCTGTGTGCTGTACCTATGGTTCCCCCCCCCCCAGCTGTGTGCTGTACCTATGGTTCCCCCCCCCCAGCTGTGTGCTGTACCTATGGTTCCCCCCCCCCAGCTGTGTGCTGTACCTATGGTTCCCCCCCCCAGCTGTGTGCTGTACCTATGGTTCCCCCCCCCCCCCAGCTGTGTGCTGTACCCCCCCCCAGCTGTGTGCTGTACCCCCCCCCCCAGCTGTGTGCTGTACCTATGGTCCCCCCCCCCCAGCTGTGTGCTGTGCCTATGGTTCCCCCCCCCCCCCGCCAGCTGTCCCTGTGCCGCCTCCCCCCCCCCCCGCCAGCTGTCCCTGTGCCGCCTCCCCCCCCCGCCAGCTGTCCCTGTGCCGCCTCCCCCCCCCCCCCCGCCAGCTGTCCCTGTGCCTCCCCCCCCCCCCCCGCCAGCTGTCCCTGTGCCTCCCCCCCCCGCCAGCTGTCCCTGTGCCTCCCCCCCCCCGCCAGCTGTCCCTGTGCCGCCTCCCCCCCCCCCCCGCCAGCTGTCCCTGTGCCTCCCCCCCCCCCCCCCCCCCGCCAGCTGTCCCTGTGCCTCCCCCCCCCCCCCCCCCCGCCAGCTGTCCCTGTGCCTCCCCCCCCCCCCCCGCCAGCTGTCCCTGTGCCTCCCCCCCCCCGCCAGCTGTCCCTGTGCCTCCCCCCCCCCGCCAGCTGTCCCTGTGCCTCTCCCCCCCCAAACTGTGTGCTGTCCCTGTGCCGCCTCCCTCCCCCCCCCCCCCCCCAGCTGTGTGCTGTCCCTGTGCCGCCTCCCTCCCCCCCAGCTGTGTGCTGTCCCTGTGCCGCCTCCCCCCCCCCCCCCCCAGCTGTGTGCTGTCCCTGTGCCGCCTCCCTCCCCCCCCAGCTGTGTGCTGTCCCTGTGCCGCCTCCGCCCCCTTAGTGCATAAGTCATTTTGATTTAAGCAACTGTGCTCAGCCATGGATATCCTTAAAACCTGGACCAATGGAGTGCCTTGAGTGCATTTTGGAACACTGTTTTAACCGTGTCAGACCCCGTTTCCACTGCAGTCTCGATTCGGGTCACCTGTTTACATTGCGTTGTAACCTGGGTCGTTCCTGTGACCAACTCTACTTGTTACCCTTGTTAGATTCCTGGGTCACTTGACCTGGTTTATTTTTTTGGGACTCTTTTCCACTGAGCCACGACCTGGTAATAACCCGGGTTATACCCCTCTCAATGCCAATGCCGGATCCCACCCGAGAATTGGAAACGGGTCCTTCCTGGGTGGGACCCAGCATTGGCAGCTGCTGCAGGCTTCCCTGACCCGGCAATATGCCGGGCGGGTTGCCATAGCGGGGGTGGCGCTGGGAGATGAGATCATCTCCGCGCCGCCTCTTCCTGCTGTAGTAAACGGGTCCTGGACCGCAACGACCCGGGAGCCCGTTTACGCAGCCACTGATCCGGTATTCAACCCGGGTATAATACTGCTTTATTCCCGGATTGAATTGCCTGGTCAGGCGACCCGCGATTTCGGCTGTGCCCCTTTCACACCGCACGCCGACTCGGCAATATGCCGGTTCAATACCGGGTTATTTGTGCGGTGTGAAAGGGGTATAATTTTGTCAGTGGAAAAGTGGCATTATAATTGTCACTAAGAGTTATAGTTTTCCATTATCTAAATGATATGGTGTGTGTAGAATGTTTTCATAGTAGAAGACACAGTAATGTTGACAGATTTTATTTCTTCAAGTGAGCTGAATAAAGCGGTCTGTGTATAAAATGGTTTGCCAAAACTTAATGGCAGATTTACAGTTTGATATTTATAAACTAATGGCGTAACAAAAGCTGGTAGGTACATCCCTATTACCAGGCCGTATTTGGGATAGAAGGATGTTGTGCTATGTTGGTTTTGCATATATATATATATATATATATATATATATATATATATATATATATATATATATATATATATATATATATATATATATATATATATATATATATATATATACACACATACACACATACACACACACACACACACACACACACATATATATATCCCTTTTTTTTGGCCATTATTGCCTATAATTTTTTCTTCTACATCTGCTGATACAGCATGCTTACACTTGTCTGAATGTTTCACAGCCCAAATTAAAGTAATTCCTTCATCTTTCTTTAGGAGCATTGCCATGAAAATGAATGTGCTACAGAGGAGACGGCTTTGAAACTTATCATTTTTCTTGAAAACGTTTCTATAAAAAAAACATTTGTTCTACAAAGATATAGGTGCAGCTTTTCTTGCCATTGGTTATAGCAGTGATGGGGTTTCTGAACCTTTAAATGTGGCCCCCAGTTCCTCTCTGTGGTGTTGGTGCATTTGTTGTTACTTGCAACATTTGTTGAGTATGGCTACTAATGTTTTTTCTCTGAGTGTCTCCTTTGATTAAATGTTTTTTCTCTAACGTCCTAGTGGATGCTGGGGACTCCGTAAGGACCATGGGGAATAGCGGGCTCCGCAGGAGACTGGGCACTCTAAAGAAAGATTTAGTACTATCTGGTGTGCACTGGCTCCTCCCTCTATGCCCCTCCTCCAGACCTCAGTTAGAATCTGTGCCCGGCCAGAGCTGGGTGCTCCTAGTGGGCTCTCCTGAGCTTGCTAGAAAAGAAAGTATTTTGTCAGGTTTTTTATTTTCAGAGAGCTTCTGCTGGCAACAGACTCTCTGCTATGAGGGACTGAGGGGAGAGAAGCAAACCTACTCACGGCAGCTAGGTAGCGCTTCTTAGGGTACTGGACACCATTAGCTCCAGAGGGATCGAACACCGGTACCTAACCTTGATCGTCCGTTCCCGGATCCGCGCCGCCGTCCCCCTCGCAGAGCCAGAAGAACAGAAGCATGAAGACATCGAAATCGGCGGCTGAAGACTCCTGTCTTCACTTAAGGTAGCGCACAGCACTGCAGCTGTGCGCCATTGCTCCCACAGCACACCGCACACTCCGGTCACTGTAGGGTGCAGGGCGCAGGGGGGGCGCCCTGGGCAGCAATTAATTACCTTTTTGGCAAAAATAGACATATATACAGTCTGGGACTGTATATATGCCCGAGCCCCCGCCATTTTTTACACATTAAAGCGGGACAGAAGCCCGCCGCTGAGGGGGCGGGGCCTTCTTCCTCAGCACACCAGTGCCATTTTCTCTTCACAGCTCTGCTGGAAGGACGCTCCCCAGGCTCTCCCCTGCAGTATACAGGTGCACTAGAGGGTAAAAAAAAGAGAGGGGGGGGCACATAAATTTAGGCGCAGAGATATATTTAACAGCCGCTACGGGGTAAACACTAAGGTACAGTGTAATCCCTGGGTTATATAGCGCTGGGGTGGGTGCTGGCATACTCTCTCTCTGTCTCCCCAAAAGCCTTTCTGGGGTCCTGTCCTCAGTCAGAGCATTCCCTGTGTGTGTGCTGTGTGTCGGTACGCCTGTGTCGACATGTTTGATGAGGAAGGATACGTGGAGGCAGAACAAGTGCAGCTGAGTGTGGTGTCGCCGCCGACGGTGCCGACACCTGATTGGATGGATATGTGGAAGGTGTTTTCTCTATCGTCCTAAGTGGATGCTGGGGTTCCTGAAAGGACCATGGGGAATAGCGGCTCCGCAGGAGACAGGGCACAAAAGTAAAGCTTTTACAGGTCAGGTGGTGTGTACTGGCTCCTCCCCCTATGACCCTCCTCCAGACTCCAGTTAGATTTTTGTGCCCGGCCGAGAAGGGTGCAATTCTAGGTGGCTCTCATAAAGAGCTGCTTAGAGAGTTTAGCTTAGGTTTTTTTATTTTACAGTGATTCCTGCTGGCAACAGGATCACTGCAACGAGGGACAGAGGGGAGAAGAAGTGAACTCACCTGCGTGCAGGATGGATTGGCTTCTTGGCTACTGGACATGAAGCTCCAGAGGGACGATCACAGGTACAGCCTGGATGGTCACCGGAGCCACGCCGCCGGCCCCCTCACAGATGCTGAAGCAAGAAGAGGTCCAGAATCGGCGGCTGAAGACTCCTGCAGTCTTCTTAAGGTAGCGCACAGCACTGCAGCTGTGCGCCATTTTCCTCTCAGCACACTTCACACGGCAGTCACTGAGGGTGCAGGGCGCTGGGAGGGGGGCGCCCTGGGAGGCAAATGAAAACCTTTAAAAAGGCTAAAAATACCTCACATATAGCCCCAGAGGCTATATGGAGATATTTACCCCTGCCTAAATGTACTAAATAGCGGGAGACGAGCCCGCCGGAAAAGGGGCGGGGCCTATCTCCTCAGCACACGGCGCCATTTTCTGTCACAGATCCGCTGGTCAGGAAGGCTCCCAGGTCTCTCCCCTGCACTGCACTACAGAAACAGGGTATAACAGAGAGGGGGGGCAAAATAAATGGCAATATATCAATATAAAAGCAGCTATAAGGGAGCACTTAATCATAAGGCTATCCCTGTCATATATAGCGCTTTTTGGTGTGTGCTGGCAGACTCTCCCTCTGTCTCCCCAAAGGGCTAGTGGGTCCTGTCTTCGTATAGAGCATTCCCTGTGTGTCTGCTGTGTGTCGGTACGTGTGTGTCGACATGTATGAGGACGTTATTGGTGTGGAGGCGGAGCAATTGCCAAATATGAGGATGTCACCTCCTAGGGGGTCGACACCAGAATGGATGCCTTTATTTGTGGAATTACGGGATAGCGTCAACTCGCTTAAGCAGTCGTTTGCCGACATGAGGCGGCCGGACACTCAATTAGTGCCTGTCCAGGCGCCTCAAACACCGTCAGGGGCTGTAAAACGCCCCTTGCCTCAGTCGGTCGACACAGACCCAGACACAGGCACTGATTCCGGTGGTGAAGGTGACGAATCAACCGTATTTTCCAGTAGGGCCACACGTTATATGATTTTGGCAATAAAGGAGATGTTACATTTAGCTGATACTACAGGTACCACTAAACAGGGTATTATGTGGGGTGTGAAAAAACTACCAGTAGTTTTTACCGAATCAGAAGAATTAAATGACGTGTGTGATGAAGCGTGGGGTGCCCCGATAAAAAACTGCTAATTTCAAAGAAGTTATTGGCTTTATACCCTTTCCCGCCAGAGGTTAGGGAGCGCTGGGAAACACCTCCTAGGGTGGACAAAGCGCTAACACGCTTATCAAAACAAGTGGCGTTACCCTCTCCTGAGACGGCCGCACTTAAAGATCCATCAGATAGGAGGATGGAAAATATCCAAAAAGGTATATACACACATGCAGGTGTTATACTACGACCAGCTATTGCGACTGCCTGGATGTGCAGTGCTGGGGTAGTTTGGTCAGAGTCCCTGATCGAAAATATTGATACCCTGGACGGGGACAATATTTTACTGTCGTTAGAACAAATAAAGGATGCATTTCTTTATATGCGTGATGCACAGAGAGATATCTGCACACTGGCATCACGGGTAAGTGCTATGTCCATTTCGGCCAGAAGAGCTTTATGGACACGACAGTGGACAGGCGATGCGTAGAGGAGTTATTTGGGGTCGGTCTATCGGATTTGGTGGCCACGGCTACGGCCGGGAAATCCACCTTTCTACCTCAAGTCACTCCCCAACAGAAAAAGGCACCGACTTTTCAACCGCAGCCTTTTCGTTCCTTTAAAAATAAGAGAGCAAAGGGCTATTCATATCTGCCACGAGGCAGAGGACGAGGGAAGAGACAGCAACAGGCAGCTCCTTCCCAGGAACAGAAGCCCTCCCCGGCTTCTACAAAAGCCTCAGCATGACGCTGGGGCTTCGCAAGCGGACTTGGGGGCGGTAGGCGGTCGTCTCAAAAATTACAGCGCGCAGTGGGCTCACTCGCAGGTAAATCCCTGGATCCTGCAGATAATATCTCAGGGGTACAGGTTGAAATTAGAGACAGAGCCACCTCGCCGTTTCCTGAAGTCGGCTTTACCAACGTCCCCCTCAGAAAGGGAGACGGTTTTGGAAGCCATTCACAAGCTGTATTCTCAGCAGGTGATAGTCAAGGTACCTCTTCTACAACAAGGGAAGGGGTATTATTCCACTCTTTTTGTGGTACCGAAGCCGGATGGCTCGGTACGGCCTATTCTAAATCTGAAGTCCTTGAACCTGTACATAAAGAAGTTCAAGTTCAAGATGGAGTCACTCAGAGCAGTGATAGCGAACCTGGAAGAAGGGGACTTTATGGTATCCTTGGACATCAAGGATGCGTATCTCCACGTTCCAATTACCCCTCACACCAGGGGTACCTCAGGTTCGTTGTACAAAACTGTCACTATCAGTTTCAGACGCTGCCGTTTGGTTTGTCCACGGCACCTCGGGTCTTTACAAAGGTAATGGCCGAGATAATATTTCTTCTTCGAAGAAAAGGCGTATTAATTATCCCATACTTGGACGATCTCCTATTAAGGACAAGGTCCAGAGAACAGCTAGAGATGGGTTTAGCACTATCTCAAGAGGTGCTAAAGCAGCACGGATGGATTCTGAATATTCCAAAATCCCAATTAATGCCGACAACTCGTCTGATGTTCCTGGGGATGATTCTGGACACAGTTCAGAAAAAGGTTTTTCTTCCCGAAGAAAAAGCCAAGGAGTTATCTGACCTGGTCAGGAACCTCCTAAAACCAGGAAAGGTGTCTGTACATCAATGCACAAGAGTCCTGGGAAAAAAAAAAAAAAAAAAAAAAAAATGGTGGCTTCTTACGAAGCAATCCCTTTCGGCAGATTCCATGCAAAGGGATCTGTTGGACAAATGGTCAGGGTCGCATCTTCAGATGCACCTGCGGATAACCCTGTCGCCGAGGACAAGGGTATCCCTTCTGTGGTGGTTGCAGGAGGCTCATCTATTGGAGGGCCGCAGATTCGGCATGCAGGATTGGATCCTGGTGACCACGGATGCCAGCCTGAGAGGCTGGGGAGCAGTCACACAGGGAAGAAATTTCCAGGGAGTGTGGTCGAGCCTGAAAAAGTCTCTTCACATAAGCATTCTGGAACTAAGAGCAATCTACAATGCTCTAAGCCAGGCGGAACCTCTGCTTCAAGGAAGACCGGTGTTGATCCAGTCGGACAACATCACGGCAGTCGCCCATGTAAACAGACAGGGCGGCACAAGAAACAGAATGGCAGAGGCTGCCAGGATCCTTCGCTGGGCGGAGAATCACGTGATAGCACTGTCAGCAGTATTCATCCCGGGCGTGGACAACTGGGAAGCAGACTTCCTCAGCAGACACGACCTTCACCCGGGAGAGTGGGTACTTCATCCAGAAGTTTTCCACATGCTATTAAACCGTTGGGTAAAACCAATGGTGGACATGATGGCGTCTTGCCTCAACAAGACACTGGACAGTTATTGCGCCAGGTCAAGAGATCCGCAGGCAATAGCTGTGGACGCGTTGGTAACACTTTGGGTGTACCAGTCCGTATATGTGTTTCCTCCTCTGCCTCTCATACCAAAGGTATTGAGGATTATACGGCAAAGAGGAGTAAGACTAGTGGCTCCGGATTGGCCAAGAAGGACTTGGTACCCGGAACTTCAAGAGATGGTCACGGACGATCCGTGGCCTCTACTTCTGAGAAGGGACCTGCTTCAGCAGGGTCCTTGTCTTTTTCAAGACTTACCGCGGCTGCGTTTGACGGCATGGCGTTTGAATGCCAGATCCTAAAAGGAAAAGGCATTCCAGAAGAAGTCATTCCTACCTTGATAAAGGCAAGGAAGGAAGTCACCGCGAAGCATTATCGCCGTATTTGGCGAAAATATGTTGCGTGGTGCGAGCAGCGGAGTGCTCCGATGGAGGAATTTCAACTGGGTCGTTTTCCTACATTTCCTGCAATCAGGATTGTCTATGGGTCTCAAATTGGGATCTATTAAGGTTCAAATTTCGGCCCTATAAATATTCTTCCAAAAAGAATTGGCCTCAGTCCCTGAGGTCCAGATTTTTATCAAAGGAGTACTGCATATACAGCCTCCTGTGGTGCCTAAGGTGGCACCGTGGGATCTAAATGTAGTTTTAGATTTCCTCAAATCCAATTGGTTTGAACCACTAAAGAATGTGGATTTGAAATATCTCACATGGAAAGTGACTATGTTACTGGCCCTGGCTTCGGCCGGGAGAGTATCTGAACTGGCGGCTTTGTTTTATAAAAGCCCTTATTTAATTTTCCATTCGACATAGGGCAGAGCTGCGGACGCGTCCGCATTTTCTCCCTAAGGTGGTATCAGCGTTTCACCTGAACCAGCCTATTGTAGTGCCTGCGGCTACAGACGACTTGAAGGACTCCAAGTTGTTGGACGTTGTCAGAGCCTTAAAAATATACATTTAAAGGACGGCTGGAGTCAGAAAATCTGACTCGCTGTTTATACTGTATGCATCCAACAAGTTGGGTGCACCTGCTTCTAAGCAGTCGATTGCTCGTTGGATTTGTAACAAAATTCAACTTGTACATTCTGTGGCAGGCCTGCCACAGCCTAAATCTGTTAAGGCCCATTCCGCAAGGAAGGTGGGCTCATCTTGGGCGGCTGCCCGAGGGGTCTCGGCATTACAACTCTGCCGAGCAGCTACGTGGTCAGGGGAGAACACGTTTGTAAATTTTTACAAATTTGATACCCTGGCAAAGGAGGACCTGGAGTTCTCTCATTCGGTGCTGCAGAGTCATCCGCACTCTCCCGCCCGTTTGGGAGCTTTGGTATAATCCCCATGGTCCTTTCAGGAACCCCAGCATCCACTTAGGACGATAGAGAAAATAAGAATTTACTTACCGATAATTCTATTTCTCGGAGTCCGTAGTGGATGCTGGGCGCCCATCCCAAGTGCGGATTATCTGCAATACTTGTACATAGTTATTGTTAACTAATTCGGGTTATTGTTTAGGAAGCCATCTTTCAGAGGCTCCTCTGTTATCATACTGTTAACTGGGTTTAGATCACAAGTTGTACGGTGTGATTGGTGTGGCTGGTATGAGTCTTACCCGGGATTCAAAATCCTCCCTTATTGTGTACGCTCGTCCGGGCACAGTACCTAACTGGAGTCTGGAGGAGGGTCATAGGGGGAGGAGCCAGTACACACCACCTGACCTGTAAAAGCTTTACTTTTGTGCCCTGTCTCCTGCGGAGCCGCTATTCCCCATGGTCCTTTCAGGAACCCCAGCATCCACTACGGACTCCGAGAAATAGAATTATCGGTAAGTAAATTCTTATTAAATGATAATGTAAACTCCTTGCATAACAGATTGGATAAAACTGTAACCTTGGGACAGTCAGGGTCTCAACCCATGCCTGATCCTACAGCGCAGAGGCCGTCAGGGTCTCAAAAGCGCACCCTATCCCAGATAGTTGACACAGATGTCGACACGGAAGCCGACTCCAGTGTCGATGACGATGAGGCAAAGTTGCAGCCTAAAATGACTAAAGCCATCCGCTACATGATTGTAGCAATGAAGGATGTATTACACATTTCTGAGGAAAATCCTGTCCCTGACAAGAGCGCACCACCAACTAGGACAACGCCATTTATTTAAGTAAAAAAACCAGGTGTTTTTTTCTTTTTCCTATTTTGGAGAGTCTAATTGTCCAATTTTTGGTTCTTCGTATTGATACTGTATTAATCTGACTGGTGCCCGATCGCCCCCTGTCTAGTCATAAGAGGATTTATATGTATGGGGAGAAAAAGCATAAAGTGACTTTTCCCCCTTCACATGAATTAAATGAATTATGTGAAAAAGCGTGGGATTCCCCTGACAGGAAGGTGATAATTTCCAAGAGATTACTTATGGCGTATCCTTTCCCGCCAACGGACAGGTTACGCTGGGAATCCTCCCCTAGGGTAGACAAGGCGTTGACACGCTTGTCTAAGAAGGTGGCCCTGCCGTCTCAGGATACGGCCGCCCTAAAGGATCCTGCGGATAGAAAGCAGGAAGCTATCCTGAAGTCTGTTTATACACATTCTGGCACACTGCTGAGGCCAGCAATTGCTTCGGCCTGGATGTGTAGTGCGGTAGCTGCAGGGACGGATAGACGGTCTCTCGGACCTAGTTTCCACAGCTACGGCTGGGAAGTCAAATTTCTTGCCTTATGTCCCTCCACAGCCTAAGAAAGCGCCGTATTACCAAATGCAGTCCTTTCGTTCTCAGAAGAGCAAGAAGGTCAGAGGTGCGTCCTTTCTTGGCAGGGGTAGAGGAAAAAAGCTGCACCATGCAGCTAGTTCCCAGGAACAAAAGTCTTCCCCGGCTTCCACTAAATCCACCGCATGACTCTGGGGCTCCACAGGCGGAGCCAGGAGCCGTGGGGGCGCGTCTCCGACATTTCAGCCACCAGTGGGTTCGCTCACAGGTGGATCCTTGGGCTATACAAATTGTGTCTCAGGGATACAAGCTGAATTCGAGGTGACGCCCCCTCACCTAAAATCGGCCTTACCAACTTCCCCCATGGAAAGGGAGATAGTGTTGGCGGCAATTCACAAACTTTTTGTCCAGCAGGTGGTGGTAGAGGTTCCCCCCCTTCAACGGGGAAGGGGCTACTATTCCTCTGTTTGTGGTACCGAAACCGGACGGTTCGGTCAGACCCATTTTAAATTAAAAATCCCTGAACATTTATCTGAAGAAATTCAAGTTCAGAATGGAATCGCTCAGAGCGGTCATTGCAAGCCTGGAAGAGGGGGATTTTATGGTGTCTCTGGACATCAAGGATGCTTACTTGCATGTCCCCATTTATCCGCCTCATCAGGAGTACCTCAGGTTTGTGGTACGGGACTGTCATTACCAATTCCAGACGTTGCCGTTTGGCCTGTCCACGGCACCGAGAGTTTTTACCAAGGTGATGGCGGAAATGATGGTGCTCCTTCGGAAGCGAGGGGTTGCAATTATCCCATACTTGGACGCTCTCCTCATAAAGGCGAGGTCCAGGGAGCAGTTGCTGATCAGCGTAGCACACTCTCAGGAAGTATTGCGTCAGCACGGCTGGATTCTTAACATTCCAAAGTTGCAGCTGATTCCTGCGACGCGTCTGCCCTTCCTGGGCATGATTCTGGACACAGACCAGAAGAAGGTGTTTCTCCCGGAGGCGAAGGCTCAGGGGCTCGTGACTCTGGTCAGAGACCTCCTAAAGCCAAAACAGGTGTCGGTGCATCACTGCACACGAGTCCTGGGAAAGATGGTGGCGTCATACGAAGCCATTCCCTTCGGCAGGTTCCATGCGAGGATCTTTCAGTGGGATCTGCTGGACAAGTGGTCCGGATCGCATCTTCAGATGCATCGGATGATCACCCTGTCCCCCAGGGCCAGGGGGTCTCTTCTGTGGTGGCTACAAGGTGCTCACCTCCTCGAGGGCCGCAGATTCGGCATACAGGACTGGGTCCTGGTGACCACGGATGCAAGCCCCCGAGGGTGGGGGGCAGTCACTCAAGGAAGAAACTTCCAAGGGCTGTGGTCAAGTCAGGAGACTTGTCTGCACATAAATATCCTGGAGCTACGGGCCATATACAACGCCCTGAGTCAAGCGGAGCCTCTGCTTCGAGACCAACCAGTGCTGATTCAGTCAGACAACATCACGGCAGTCGCTCATGTAAACCGCCAGGGCGGCACAAGAAGCAGGGTGGCAATGGCGGAAGCCACCAGGATTCTTCGTTGGGCGGAAAATCACGTGCAAGCACTGTCAGCAGTGTTCATTCCGGGAGTGGACAACTGGGAAGGAGACTTCCTCAGCAGACACGACCTCCACCCGGGAGAGTGGGGACTTCATCAAGAAGTCTTCACGCAGATTGTAAATCGATGGGAACTGCCACAGGTGGACATGATGGCGTCCCGCCTCAACAAAAAATTAGAGGTATTGCGCCAGGTCAAGGGACCCTCAGGCGATAGCTGTGGACGCACTGGTGACACCGTGGGTATTCCAGTCGGTCTATGTGTTTCCTCCTCTTCCTCTCATACCCAGGGTACTGAGAATCGTAAGAAAGAAGAGTGAGAACAATACTCATTGTTCCGGATTGGCCAAGAAGGACTTGGTACCCGGAACTGCAAGAAATGCTCACAGAGGACCCATGGCCTCTGCCTCTCAGACAGGACCTGTTGCAACAGGGGCCCTGTCTGTTCAAAGACTTACCGCGGCTGCGTTTGACGGCATGGCGGTTGAACGCCGGATCCTAGCAGAAAAGGGCATTCCGGATGCAGTTATTCCTACGCTGATAAAGGCTAGGAAGGACGTGACAGCAAAACATTATCACCGTATATGGCGAAAATATGTTGCTTGGTGTGAGGCCAGGAAGGCCCCTACAGAGGAATTCCAGCTGGGTCGATTCCTGCACTCCCTACAGTCAGGTGTGACTATGGGCCTAAAATTGGGGTCCATAAAGGTCCAGATTTCGGCCCTATCCATTTTCTTTCAAAAAGAACTGGCTTCACTGCCTGAGGTACAGACGTTTGTTAAGGGAGTGCTGCATATTCAGCCTCCTTTTGTGGCACCTTGGGATCTTAACGTGGTCTTGGGTTTCCTGAAATCCCACTGGTTTGAGCCACTTAAGACAGTGGAGCTAAAGTATCTCACGTGGAAAGTGGTCATGCTGTTGGCCTTAGCCTCAGCTAGGCGTGTGTCAGAATTGGCGGCTTTGTCATGTAAAAGCCCCTATCTGGTTTTCCATATGGATAGGGCAGAATTGCGGACTCGTCCGCAGTTTCTGCCAAAGGTGGTGTCCTCTTTTTTCATTTGAACCAACCCATTGTGGTGCCTGCGGCTACTCGTGACTTGGAGGATTCCAAGTTGCTTGATGTAGTCAGGGCTTTGAAGATCTATGTTGCCAGGACGGCTGGAGTCAGGAAAACTGACTCGCTGTTAATCCTGTATGCATCCAACAAGCTGGGTGCTCCTGCTTCAAAGCAAACCATTGCTCGCTGGATCTGTTAACACGATTCAGCAGGCTCATTCTGTGGCTGGATTGCCGCATCCAAAATCAGTGAAAGCCCATTCCACAAGGAAGGTGGGCTCTTCTTGGGCGGCTGCCCGAGGGGTCTCGGCATTACAGCTTTGCCGAGCTACTACTTTGGTCGGGTTCAAACACATTTGCAAAATTCTACAAGTTTGATACCCTGGCTGAGGAGGACCTGGTGTTTGCCCATTCGGTGCTGCAGAGTCATCCGCACTCTCCCGCCCGTTTGGGAGCTTTGGTATAATCCCCATGGTCCTTACGGAGTCCCCAGCATCCACTAGGACGTTAGAGAAAATAAGAATTTACTCACCAGTAGTTCTATTTCTCGTAGTCCGTAGTGGATGCTGGGCGCCCGTCCCAAGTGCGGACTTTCTACAATACGTGTATATAGTTATTGCTTAACAAAGGGTTATGGTTATGTAGCATCGGTTGAGTGATGCTCAGTTGTTATTCATACTGTTAACTGGGTAAGTTTATCACAAGTTATACGGTGTGGCTGGTATGAGTCTTACCCTGGATTCCAAAATCCTTTCCTTGTAATGTCAGCTCTTCCGGGCACAGTTTCCTTAACGGAGGTCTGGAGGAGGGGCATAGAGGGAGGAGCTAGTGCACACCAGATAGTACTAAATCTTTCTTTTAGAGTGCCCAGTCTCCTTCGGAGCCCGCTATTCCCCTGGTCCTTACGGAGTCCCCAGCATCCACTACGGACTACGAGAAATAGAATTACCGGTGAGTACCGTATATACTCGAGTATAAGTCGACCCGAATATAAGCCGAGGCACCTAATTCTACCACAAAAACCTGGGAAAACTTATTGACTCGAGTATAAGCCTAGGGTGGGAAATGCAGCTCTAGCCGTACACAGCCCTCAGTGCCAGATATGCCCTCATAGTGCCAGATATGCCCCCACAGTGCTGCCAGATATGCCCCCACAGTGCTGCCAGATATGCCCCCACAGTGCTGCCAGATATGCCCCCACAGTGCTGCCAGATATGCCCCCACAGTGCTGCCAGATATGCCCCCACAGTGCTGCCAGTTATGCCCCCAGTGCTGCCAGTTATGCCCCCACAGTGCTGCCAGTTATGCCCCCACAGTGCTGCCAGTTATGCCCCCACAGTGCTGCCAGATATGCCCCCACAGTGCTGCCAGTTATGCCCCCACAGTGCTGCCAGATATGCCCCCACAGTGCTGCCAGTTATGCCCCCACAGTGCTGCCAGTTATGCCCCCACAGTGCTGCCAGTTATGCCCCCACAGTGCTGCCAGTTATGCCCCCACAGTGCTGCCAGTTATGCCCCCACAGTGCTGCCAGATATGCCCCCACAGTGCTGCCAGATATGCCCCCACAGTGCTGCCAGATATGCCCCCACAGTGCTGCCAGATATGCCCCCACAGTGCTGCCAGATATGCCCCCACAGTGCTGCCAGATATGCCCCCACAGTGCTGCCAGATATGCCCCCACAGTGCTGCCAGATATGCCCCCACAGTGCTGCCAGATATGCCCCCACAGTGCTGCCAGATATGCCCCCACAGTGCTGCCAGATATGCCCCCACAGTGCTGCCAGATATGCCCCCACAGTGCTGCCAGTTATGCCCCCACAGTGCTGCCAGATATGCCCCCACAGTGCTGCCAGATATGCCCCCACAGTGCTGCCAGATACGTTCCCTCCCCAAGTGCCAGGTATGCCCCACAGTGCTGTTACTTACCCCTCCGTCGATCCCGCGCTGTCTTCTGGAGGGACACGAAGCACACAGCGTGCGCGGCTCTCCTGTGTCCCTCCTGCATCTTCGGCGGCCGCGGCGGGTCTATTATAGGAAGTGCCGGTTCGTGATCAGAGGTCACGAACGGGTATTTCCTGTAATAGAACCGCCGCTGCTGCCGCCGGAGATGCAGGAGGGACACAGGAGCGCCGCGCGCTGTGCGCTCCATGTCCCTCCTTCACACTGCTCTGCCTCTGCCTGCACTGACTCGAGTATAAGCCGAGGTGGCTTTTTCAGCACAAAAAAAAGTGCTGAAAAAGTCGGCTTATACTCGAGTATATACGGTAAATTCTTATTTTTTTTCTTCATATGTTGTCCCTGAAGTGTATAATGTTGCAGGTTTAGCGTGCGTGTATGTAAAATAAATATATATATTTATTTATTTATTTTTCTCTATCCTTGCTTATATAGAAATGCCATTGCCTTAAGGTTCAGGTTTGGTTAGAGATGAGCTGCCACATTCATCAGCCGTGTCCGTAGGCATGCAAGCCGAATTCAGCTAGTGGAAGGTGGCATGCCAAGCTGGCAGGACATGTCAAAGCAGCTGAGTACACAATAGTAGATAGGATCAGACTGGCGTGTTGGGCACATCGTGTAGTGTGTACTATGTTGCTGAAACTGCGCCCTCCTGTGGGTAGGCAGCAACATCCCATCAGTCCTACATGCAGGGCTGCCGGGGGAATTCATTAGCTGAATGCAGCATTGCTGTTGCTGCACTTGTCAATGCCTGGTCCCTTCGCTGCAGATGTCTGGCTTGGGTACACCTTGTCTAGTGTGTACCCAGCTTAAGTCTGGCACTGAGTGTTGTAGTACTGTACCGTAAACATGCCACGGTGAGCCGATGCCATTGCAAATACTACAGCCGGATGTGAATTAACCAAACATGATCTTTGGGACCTGCAAAGAGCACTCTATATAATAGATCTGCTTTCTTTTTCCTGCCAGGACTCCCCAAATAAAGAGGCTAATGACTGTCCCCATGCTCTTCGATCGTCAACCAGGAGGAGCGCACAAAATTGCCTTAACTATTCAGATTCAAGCCTGGACAAGAGTCATGAAGCGCAGACCATGAATAATACGGAAGAGAAAAGGTTTACTAGGTAAGATGATGATGTACCGCAGACAAGGCTCTTTAAATCCTATTGTGAAACTATATGTATTGACTGTGTATGCGCCAGATCTAACAAACATGGGGCAGATGTGTTAACCTGGAGAAGGCTTAAGGAAGTGATAAACCACTGATAAGTGCAAGGTGATAAACGCACCAGCCAATCAGCTCCAATATGTAAATTGACAGTTAGGAGCTGAGCGGAACTCCCACGGATGCTGCCATCGCTGCACAGCACACATACCGTCAGGTAATCCTGGCTTTATGGAAAAAATAAGACGCAAGTTTTTCTGTCCTCATACAATAGTATGGCGAACTCATTACATATTTGTTGGTCCTGTAGAGAAGTGACTTGTCACACATGCCAGTGCTCAATGTACAGTAAGTGTCAAATTGTGCTCAGTATAGCACATTTGACACTTAAACCTCTTTGTACATCTCCTGTTCAGTCACAGTGGAATTAGAAACACATTAAGGCTTCACACCCATTAGCGTCGGTCATGCCTTGTACTATGCATGAAAATGGGTCAGAAAGCGGAAAGCTTGATTCACTCTATTCCCGTACCCACTTGCATCAGGAGATCTCCTGGCTCCATTCAATGTGTTTAACGTAACAAAACTTGCCAAAAATGCATAAAACAATTGCAATTTGCATTTAACACACATATGGTTTCACAGGCGTTCAAAAGCCAATGAGTACACGGCCATATGGTTCTGCATCTTTAATGGCAACGAACATTGATAGACTTTCTTCAATGCACCTTTATAGATAAAACTTTGGTACAGCAAGCTGCTAAAAAATAACCAGAACAAGTTTTCATTTTTAATAGTTGATTACTTGTTATGAATATTATGTATTTATCTCGGTATAACTTGTTCATTGAAACGTTGTGTCTTTAGGAGGCTAGCTAGATTGCAGTCGGATGCAACAGCAAATGGCAGTTGCAAAGAAGGTAAGCCTTTTAATATTTTACATTTACATCTTAAGTGTAAATTTTTATCTGTTCTTGGTCTGAGTTCTTTGTTTCTTTTTCTCTATCGTCCTAAGTGGATGCTGGGGTTCCTGAAAGGACCATGGGGAATAGCGGCTCCGCAGGAGACAGGGCACAAAAGTAAAGCTTTTACAGGTCAGGTGGTGTGTACTGGCTCCTCCCCCTATGACCCGACTCCAGACTCCAGTTAGATTTTTGTGCCCGGCCGAGAAGGGTGCAATTCTAGGTGGCTCTCATAAAGAGCTGCTTAGAGAGTTTAGCTTAGGTTTTTTATTTTACAGTGATTCCTGCTGGCAACAGGATCACTGCAACGAGGGACTTAGGGGAGAAGAAGTGAACTCACCTGCGTGCAGGATGGATTGGCTTCTTGGCTACTGGACATGAAGCTCCAGAGGGACGATCACAGGTACAGCCTGGATGGTCACCGGAGCCACGCCGCCGGCCCCCTCACAGATGCTGAAGCAAGAAGAGGTCCAGAATCGGCGGCTGAAGACTCCTGCAGTCTTCTTAAGGTAGCGCACAGCACTGCAGCTGTGCGCCATTTTCCTCTCAGCACACTTCACACGGCAGTCGCTGAGGGTGCAGGGCGCTGGGGGGGGGGCGCCCTGGGAGGCAAATGAAAACCTTTAAAAAGGCTAAAAATACCTCACATATAGCCCCAGAGGCTATATGGAGATATTTACCCCTGCCTAAATGTACTAAATAGCGGGAGACGAGCCCGCCGAAAAAGGGGCGGGGCCTATCTCCTCGGCACACGGCGCCATTTTCTGTCACAGCTCCGCTGGTCAGGAAGGCTCCCAGGTCTCTCCCCTGCACTGCACTACAGAAACAGGGTATAACAGAGAGGGGGGGCAAAATAAATGGCAATATATTAATATAAAAGCAGCTATAAGGGAGCACTTAATCATAAGGCTATCCCTGTCATATATAGCGCTTTTTGGTGTGTGCTGGCAGACTCTCCCTCTGTCTCCCCAAAGGGCTAGTGGGTCCTGTCTTCGTATAGAGCATTCCCTGTGTGTCTGCTGTGTGTCGGTACGTGTGTGTCGACATGTATGAGGACGTTATTGGTGTGGAGGCGGAGCAATTGCCAAATATGAGGATGTCACCTCCTAGGGGGTCGACACCAGAATGGATGCCTTTATTTGTGGAATTACGGGATAGCGTCAACTCGCTTAAGCAGTCGTTTGCCGACATGAGGCGGCCGGACACTCAATTAGTGCCTGTCCAGGCGCCTCAAACACCGTCAGGGGCTGTAAAACGCCCCTTGCCTCAGTCGGTCGACACAGACCCAGACACAGGCACTGATTCCGGTGGTGAAGGTGACGAATCAACCGTATTTTCCAGTAGGGCCACATGTTATATGATTTTGGCAATAAAGGAGATGTTACATTTAGCTGATACTACAGGTACCACTAAACGGTATTATGTGGGGTGTGAAAAAACTACCAGTAGTTTTTACCGAATCAGAAGAATTAAATGACGTGTGTGATGAAGCGTGGGGTGCCCCGATAAAAAACTGCTAATTTCAAAGAAGTTATTGGCTTTATACCCTTTCCCGCCAGAGGTTAGGGAGCGCTGGGAAACACCTCCTAGGGTGGACAAAGCGCTAACACGCTTATCAAAACAAGTGGCGTTACCCTCTCCTGAGACGGCCGCACTTAAAGATCCATCAGATAGGAGGATGGAAAATATCCAAAAAGGTATATACACACATGCAGGTGTTATACTACGACCAGCTATTGCGACTGCCTGGATGTGCAGTGCTGGGGTAGTTTGGTCAGAGTCCCTGATCGAAAATATTGATACCCTGGACAGGGACAATATTTTACTGTCGTTAGAACAAATAAAGGATGCATTTCTTTATATGCGTGATGCACAGAGAGATATCTGCACACTGGCATCACGGGTAAGTGCTATGTCCATTTCGGCCAGAAGAGCTTTATGGACACGACAGTGGACAGGCGATGCGTAGAGGAGTTATTTGGGGTCGGTCTATCGGTTTGGTGGCCACGGCTACGGCCGGGAAATCCACCTTTCTACCTCAAGTCACTCCCCAACAGAAAAAGGCACCGACCTTTCAACCGCAGCCCTTTCGTTCCTTTAAAAATAAGAGAGCAAAGGGCTATTCATATCTGCCACGAGGCAGACGACGAGGGAAGAGACAGCAACAGGCAGCTCCTTCCCAGGAACCGAAGCCCTCCCCGGCTTCTACAAAAGCCTCAGCATGACGCTGGGGCTTCGCAAGCGGACTCGGGGGCGGTAGGCGGTCGTCTCAAGAATTACAGCGCGCAGTGGGCTCACTCGCAGGTAAATCCCTGGATCCTGCAGATAATATCTCAGGGGTACAGGTTGAAATTAGAGACAGAGCCACCTCGCCGTTTCCTGAAGTCTGCTTTACCAACGTCCCCCTCAGAAAGGGAGACGGTTTTGGAAGCCATTCACAAGCTGTATTCTCAGCAGGTGATAGTCAAGGTACCTCTTCTACAACAAGGGAAGGGGTATTATTCCACTCTTTTTGTGGTACCGAAGCCGGATGGCTCGGTAAGGCCTATTCTAAATCTGAAGTCCTTGAACCTGTACATAAAGAAGTTCAAGTTCAAGATGGAGTCACTCAGAGCAGTGATAGCGAACCTGGAAGAAGGGGACTTTATGGTATCCTTGGACATCAAGGATGCGTATCTCCACGTTCCAATTACCCCTCACACCAGGGGTACCTCAGGTTCGTTGTACAAAACTGTCACTATCAGTTTCAGACGCTGCCGTTTGGTTTGTCCACGGCACCTCGGGTCTTTACAAAGGTAATGGCCGAGATAATATTTCTTCTTCGAAGAAAAGGCGTATTAATTATCCCATACTTGGACGATCTCCTAATAAGGGCAAGGTCCAGAGAACAGCTAGAGATGGGTTTAGCACTATCTCAAGAGGTGCTAAAGCAGCACGGATGGATTCTGAATATTCCAAAATCCCAATTAATGCCGACAACTCGTCTGCTGTTCCTGGGGATGATTCTGGACACAGTTCAGAAAAAGGTTTTTCTTCCCGAAGAAAAAAGCCAAGGAGTTATCTGACCTGGTCAGGAACCTCCTAAAACCAGGAAAGGTGTCTGTACATCAATGCACAAGAGTCCTGGGAAAAAATGGTAGCTTCTTACGAAGCAATCCCTTTCGGCAGATTCCATGCAAAGGGATCTGTTGGACAAATGGTCAGGGTCGCATCTTCAGATGCACCTGCGGATAACCCTGTCGCCGAGGACAAGGGTATCCCTTCTGTGGTGGTTGCAGGAGGCTCATCTATTGGAGGGCCGCAGATTCGGCATGCAGGATTGGATCCTGGTGACCACGGATGCCAGCCTGAGAGGCTGGGGAGCAGTCACACAGGGAAGAAATTTCCAGGGAGTGTGGTCGAGCCTGAAAAAGTCTCTTCACATAAGCATTCTGGAACTAAGAGCAATCTACAATGCTCTAAGCCAGGCGGAACCTCTGCTTCAAGGAAGACCGGTGTTGATCCAGTCGGACAACATCACGGCAGTCGCCCATGTGAACAGACAGGGCGGCACAAGAAGCAGGAGGGCAATGGCAGAAGCTGCCAGGATCCTTCGCTGGGCGGAGAATCACGTGATAGCACTGTCAGCAGTATTCATCCCGGGCGTGGACAACTGGGAAGCAGACTTCCTCAGCAGACACGACCTTCACCCGGGAGAGTGGGGACTTCATCCAGAAGTTTTCCACATGCTATTAAACCGTTGGGTAAAACCAATGGTGGACATGATGGCGTCTCGCCTCAACAAAACACTGGACAGGTATTGCGCCAGGTCAAGAGATCCGCAGGCAATAGCTGTGGACGCGCTGGTAACACCTTGGGTGTACCAGTCGGTATATGTGTTTCCTCCTCTGCCTCTCATACCAAAGGTATTGAGGATTATACGGCAAAGAGGAGTAAGACTAGTGGCTCCGGATTGGCCAAGAAGGACTTGGTACCCGGAACTTCAAGAGATGGTCACGGACGATCCGTGGCCTCTACTTCTGAGAAGGGACCTGCTTCAGCAGGGTCCTTGTCTTTTTCAAGACTTACCGCGGCTGCGTTTGACGGCATGGCGTTTGAATGCCAGATCATAAAAGGAAAAGGCATTCCAGAAGAAGTCATTCCTACCTTGATAAAGGCAAGGAAGGAAGTCACCGCGAAGCATTATCGCCGTATTTGGCGAAAATATGTTGCGTGGTGCGAGCAGCGGAGTGCTCCGATGGAGGAATTTCAACTGGGTCGTTTTCCTACATTTCCTGCAATCAGGATTGTCTATGGGTCTCAAATTGGGATCTATTAAGGTTCAAATTTCGGCCCTATCAATATTCTTCCAAAAAGAATTGGCCTCAGTCCCTGAGGTCCAGATTTTTATCTAAGGAGTACTACATATACAGCCTCCTGTGGTGCCTAAGGTGGCACCGTGGGATCTAAATGTAGTTTTAGATTTCCTCAAATCCAATTGGTTTGAACCACTAAAGAATGTGGATTTGAAATATCTCACATGGAAAGTGACTATGTTACTGGCCCTGGCTTCGGCCGGGAGAGTATCTGAACTGGCGGCTTTGTTTTATAAAAGCCCTTATTTAATTTTCCATTCGACATAGGGCAGAGCTGCGGACGCGTCCGCATTTTCTCCCTAAGGTGGTATCAGCGTTTCACCTGAACCAGCCTATTGTAGTGCCTGCGGCTACAGACGACTTGAAGGACTCCAAGTTGTTGGACGTTGTCAGAGCCTTAAAAATATACATTTAAAGGACGGCTGGAGTCAGAAAATCTGACTCGCTGTTTATACTGTATGCACCCAACAAGTTGGGTGCACCTGCTTCTAAGCAGTCGATTGCTCGTTGGATTTGTAACAAAATTCAACTTGTACATTCTGTGGCAGGCCTGCCACAGCCTAAATCTGTTAAGGCCCATTCCGCAAGGAAGGTGGGCTCATCTTGGGCGGCTGCCCGAGGGGTCTCGGCATTACAACTCTGCCGAGCAGCTACGTGGTCAGGGGAGAACACGTTTGTAAATTTTTACAAATTTGATACCCTGGCAAAGGAGGACCTGGAGTTCTCTCATTCGGTGCTGCAGAGTCATCCGCACTCTCCCGCCCGTTTGGGAGCTTTGGTATAATCCCCATGGTCCTTTCAGGAACCCCAGCATCCACTTAGGACGATAGAGAAAATAAGAATTTACTTACCGATAATTCTATTTCTCGGAGTCCGTAGTGGATGCTGGGCGCCCATCCCAAGTGCGGATTATCTGCAATACTTGTACATAGTTATTGTTAACTAATTCGGGTTATTGTTTAGGAAGCCATCTTTCAGAGGCTCCTCTGTTATCATACTGTTAACTGGGTTTAGATCACAAGTTGTACGGTGTGATTGGTGTGGCTGGTATGAGTCTTACCCGGGATTCAAAATCCTCCCTTATTGTGTACGCTCGTCCGGGCACAGTACCTAACTGGAGTCTGGAGGAGGGTCATAGGGGGAGGAGCCAGTACACACCACCTGACCTGTAAAAGCTTTACTTTTGTGCCCTGTCTCCTGCGGAGCCGCTATTCCCCATGGTCCTTTCAGGAACCCCAGCATCCACTACGGACTCCGAGAAATAGAATGATCGGTAAGTAAATTCTTATTTTCATCCACTAGGGGTCACTGGAGTACTCTTGGGATATGGACGGTTTCCGCAGGAACAAGGCACTGAATATTCAAATTTAGAACTCTCCTCCCCTCCATATCCCAGAGTACCCCAGTGTTTTTTCTGTGCTCCTCGTAGCAACAAGGCTGGTGTGGAGTTCTCCACACTACTTTTGAATATTTTTTTTTTTCTTCTCACTTTTACTTTTTGTACAAACAGCACATCCCTTCCCAGAGCACGCTGCCGCCCCGCTGTGTGGGGACAATGTTCACAGAAGCTGCGCCCGCCTCTCCTAACTGGCCGCCCCGGCAACCGCTCCGATCAGCGCCGCACTCCTCCGCCGCTCTCGCCCGCCGGCCACTGCTGCAGGACCGCTCTCCATTACAGCGCTCCCTGCACCCTATCGCGGGTACCCGCTCCCCGGTAACTCCCGCTCAGACAGCGGTACACGGGCCACGGGGGAGGGAGCAGAAGGGGGGGAAGGATACACATTAGCGGAGGGCTGCAAAAGGGTGACATTAATGAACTAGGCTGTTAAGCCTATATTAACGGGTTGGCTGCACTTGTTAAATATACCCCGCACTGTGAGGCATGGGGGCCATTTTAACCATGCTTCCTGTCTTCCTGTTGTGATTCCAGAACGTTCCAGTACTACATCTCTACTCCACCGGAGGCGCAGGGGTGCGAGTGGGAATTTGGGATCAGATTTCATATAGTACCGGCCACGTGTACTGCACTTGGCCAGATATATATGTATGTGTGTGTATATGTATGTATGTATGTGTGTGTATATGTATGTATGTGTGTGTATATGTATGTATGTGTGTATGTATATGTGTGTGTGTATATATATATATATATATATATATATATATATATATATATATATATATATATATATATATATATATATATACATACATATACATATATACACACACACCTTAGTACTATTTTACTGAGTCGTGCAAGTTGTCTGTCTTTGTATATTGTGTTGTCTGTCTGCATAATGAGTAAGGCACCAGCAAAACCAAAAAAGCAGTTCCCCTGCCATGTCTGTAAGAGTGTGTTACCGGATGGATCTACCACATGTACAGTATATTTTGTGGATTCAGCTACGAATACGATTTCTGCTCCGGTTTCAAAGCCGGTTTCATCCCCGGACCCTCCATGGGCTATGCTAGCAGATGTCATGGCTGGATTGCAATCAGAATTGGCCGCCGCTCGACAGGAGCGGGAAGCGGCAAGATCTGAGTCTAGGGTGAGACCGCTAGGACTACCGGAGGGGTCTCAGCCTTGCCAACAGTGTAAGTCCATTTTGGGTAGTAGGGATAAATTTAATTTGCCTTATGATTTACCAGTTTCTGCTATGTTGCATTCTGATGATTCTATGCCAGACCTCAGTGTGTAAGATGACTGTGAGGAGGGCGAAGTAGACCAGCAGTCCGATAGTGAAGATTTTGACAGCCCAGGCATTGATAATCTCATCAGAGCGGTGCATCAGTCTGTGAAGTTTACAGAAACTGAGGAGTCTCTGACAAATGATGTCGTCTTTGCTAAACGACAGAGGACTCCGATGTGTTTTCCTGTTTCGGAATCTCTTAATAAGATGTTACTGGAAACACGAAAGAATCCGGATAAACTGTTTTCTATACCTCGCAGATTTAAGTCTAGTTACCTGTTTCCAGAGTCTGTGACAGCTACATGGGGGAATCCGCCATTGGTGGATTCGTCTGTGTCTAAACTTACAAAGAAATTAACCATACCAAGTCCCAACGGCTACTACGCTTAAAGACCCTTCAGACCGTAAAATAGAAGCTATGCTAAAATCCATGTATATAGCAGCAGGAGTGTTGCTTAGACCTGGTTTGGTTGGCATTTGGGTAACTAAGGCGCTCATGGTATGGATAACAGAACTCAAGTCTGCCCTACATGATGATCACCTTATACTTCTCGCTGATCAAATCTGGGAAGCTGCTGATTATCTATGTACAGCTTCTACTGACGTCTGTAAGCTCACTTCTCGCCTTTCATCGTCGCTAGTTACAGCACGACGAGCACTCTGGCTGCGCTCTTGGCAAGCGGAGGCGGAGGTCAAACGAGGTATAGAGGCGTTACCTTACGGTGGCGAGAAATTGTTTGGTCCTGAATTGGACAAATGGATTGCTGAGGCCACGGGAGGTAAGTCTGTTTTCTTACCATTGCCTCCAACGGTACCTAGACGGAAATACTCGGGCCCGGCGTTCAAATCCTTTCGGCCTCAGCCCTTTCGAGGCCGTGGTAGAGGACCAGCCACGCCCGGTAGACTAGGTCAGGGGCGTGGTTTCCAACAAACCAACGCCAGTCGTCAAGACGCGAAGGTCACCGACAAGCCAGTGGCATGACGGACTCCCAGCCCATCTCGGATCTCCAAATGTGGGAGCACGCCTTCAGACGTTCCATTTGGCGTGGTTCCAGGCGTCCACAGATGGGTGGATCCGCAATTTAGTGTTAAAAGGCTACAAAATAGAGTTTGACTGTCTCCTGCCACTGCGGTTTTTCAAGACAGGACTGCCCGTGTCGGACGACAAAAGGGCGGTTCTGCAAATTGCCATTCAGTCTCTGCTGGAGTCAGCAGTTTTGATTCCGGTCCCTGTACACCAACAAGGGCAGGGTTGTTATTCCAGTCTGTAGGTACCAAAGCCGGATGGCTCGGTCAGGCCAATATTGAACTTGAAGGGCCTCAATCAGTACGTCACTTACTACAGATTCAAGATGGAATCTCTGCGGTCGGTAATTGCAGGTTTAGAGCCACAGGAATTCATGATTGCGCTGGATCTCAAAGATGCGTATTACACATTCCGATTTGGCCACCTCATCAGCGGTTCTTGCAGTTTGCGATACGGCAGAACCATTACCAGTTTCAGGCTCTACCGTTTGGCCTCTCGTCAGCGCCTCGGGTATTCACCAAAGTAATGTCTGTGATGATAGCTCATCTCAGATCCCTGGGAGTGATAATAGTTCCGTACTTGGACGATCTGCTCATCAAAGCTCCGTCTCAACAGATGCTCCTCCAACATGCGTTGCTAACTCGTACGATGTACTAGTTCAGCACAGTTGGATTGTCAACTTCAAGAAATCACATCTGATTCCGTCTCAACGACTGCAATTCCTAGGTATGATTCTCGATACGGTAAATCAAAGAATTTACCTACCAGAACAGAAAGTACAGATCATTCGTCATCTGGTTCAATTGGTGCTCAAGCCACGCACAGTCTCGGTACGTTTGTGCATTCGCCTCTTAGGCACAATGGTGGCGGCTTTCGAAGCGCTTCAGTTCGGAAGATTTCACTCACGTCGTTTTCCACTGGATGTGCTCGCACAGTGGTTGGGCTCGCATCTGCATATTCACCACAGGGTGAGGTTGTCGCCACGGGCCAGGGTATCTCTACTCTGGTGACTCAAAGTACACAATCTAACCGCTGGGAAACGGTTCGGCGCCTGGAATTGGATAATTCTAACGACGGACGCGAGTCTCAGAGGTTGGGGAGCTGTAATTCAAAATTGTCAGCTCCATGGTCTCTGGGCGGAACACGAAAGATTGCTGTCTATAAATATCCTGGAACTCCGGGCAATTTACAATGCGTTGTGACAAGCAGTGCACATACTTCGGTCTCAGCCTGTCCAGGTGCAGTCAGACAATGCGACGGCGGTCGCATACATCAACAAACAAGGAGTAACAAGAAGCCGCATGGCAATGCGGGAAGTAGCTCGGATCCTCAATTGGGCCGAGCATCACCAAGTGATATTGTCGGCTGTGTTCATTCCGTGAGTGGACAACTGGGAGGCGGATTATCTCAGCCGTCGGGATTTTCATCCAGGAGAATGGGCATTAAATCCAGAAGTGTTTCACATTTTGGTACAGAGGTGGGGTTGCCCTCAAGTGGACCTGATGGCATCTCGCCGCAATCACCAAACGCCCCAGTATGTGTCCAGAACACGAGATCTAAAGGCAGTGGTGGTGGATGCTCTCACAATCGCGTGGCCGTACAGCCTCGTGTACCTGTTTCCACCGTTTCCACAGTTTCCGCTGCTCCCTCTGTTGCTAAAACGGATCAAAAGAGAGTCCGCCACAGTCATACTAGTGGCGCCTCATTGGCCTCGGAGAGCTTGGTTCTCAGATCTCCGCGGCCTACTCGCAGACGATCCTTGGCCGCTCCCACTGCGTCCAGACCTGTTACAACAGGGTCCGTTCCTTTACCCCGATTTAACGCGGCTGCGTTTGACGGGGTGGCTGTTGAGACCGCCCTCTTAAGACGAGAGGGCATTCCAGAATCTGTTATACCAACCACGTTACGTGCTAGGAAGCCATTTACGGTGGCTCATTATTACAGAATTTGGCGTGCCTATATCGGTTGATGTGAAGATCAGAAGTTTCCGACATCATCTTTCAAGTTATCCCGTCTTTTGTTATTTCTACAGACGGGGTTAGATGGAGGTCTGCGTTTATCTACACCAGAGCTGGCCAAACCGGTCCTCGAGATCTACCAACAGTTCACATTTTCCAGACCACCTGGCTAGTGCACAGGTGTAGTCATTACTAATTTAAGATGTGCTGCATTCATTCCTAACTGACAGGTCTCCAGGAGGCCTGGAAAACATGAACTGTTGGTAGATCTCGAGGACCGGTTTGGCCAGCTCTGATCTACACTTAAGGTGCAGGTATCTGCTTTGTCAATTTACTTTTAAAGACGATTGGCTCTATTGCCGTCTGTACACACTTTTCTGCAAGGTGTCCTCAGAGTACAGCCTCCATTCATTCCACCTACAGCGCCATGGGACTTGAATCTGGTTTTAGATTTCTTACAGTCTTCATATTTTGAACCCTTACAACAAGTTGATATTAATACCCCTTTCACATCGCACAAATAACCCGGTACCGACACGGCATATTGCCGCGTCGAACCGGGTCAGTGTGCGATGTGAAAGCACACTGGGCGATTTAGCGGGTCGCCTGACCCGGTAAATCAACCCGGTAAAAAAGAAGGGTTTTACCCGGGTTGATTACCGGGTCAGGTGCGGTGTGAATGGGAGCCGTGTCGATGCGACACGGTTCCCATTCACAAGATAGGGAGAGGCGGCGCTGGAGATGAGCTCATCTCCCGACGCCGCCTCCACCCCCGCCCCTGCTGCTGCTGCGGCCTCCGTTGTCATGGCAACCGACCCGGTATATTGCCGGGTCGGGAAGCCTGCAACGGAGCGCAAATGCCGGATCCCACCCGGTAAGTACACGTTTGTCTTACCGGGTAGGACCCGGCATTTGCGGTGTGAATGCAGCATAAGTTTCCCACTTGGAAAACAATTTTTCTACTAGCCTTAGCTTCGGCAAGGCGTGTTTCAGATTTGGGTGCCTTGTCATGCAAGCCACCGTATTTAGTGTTTCATGATGACAGAGCGGAACTTCGGACGAATCCCGCTTTCCTACCAAAGGTAGTGTCATCTTTTCAAATCAATCAACCAATAGTAGTTCCTGTGTTGACAGGAAATTCTGGAACCTTGGATGTGGTACGCGCTTTACGCGTTTATGTATCCCGAACGCCTACAGTTCGTAAGACGGATACGATGTTTGTTCTCTATGATGCTGGTTTACAAAGGAAAATCCCGCACCTGGAGTTTGATAATACATTTTAATATTGGGAATTATATATTTTGGTTCATAATGAGCATAACACATACATATGTAAATATCGGTGCTACCCACTGATCCAAAAGTATATATAGAAAAGAAAATTTGTGGCAGGGATCAGTTTCTTGGGGTGCACTCCATCCCATTTACAAAATAATTTAACAATTTCATAGATTCATTACTGAGTACATATTCTCAAACAGAGACAACCAATATCCACGTGGAACATTCCTAACTAACGTTCCACCTATGATATTATTATGGCCTACTTATTGGCCATACTAAAGCGAAATATCTATGTACAAGAAATACTTGCACCTATATCCGAATAGTATTCCACATATTATATGTGTGTTAGTGTATATTGATCTCACGGATTAACCATGAGAGTCGGAGGAATGAGTATAAGATGTAACGTTTCAATCACAGCCTTAATGCTATGATGTGTCTATTGACTTTCTTATACTACTAACAATTATTTCTCCTTCATCCACTAGGGGCCACTGGAGTGTAGTTACAATGGGGAGATAGTAGGTGGTATTGGTAGCTGGCACTTTAAAAATTCTCACACTGTGGCTAGCTCCTCCCCTACTATCTCCCCTCCAAGCCAGTCTTAGTTAAGTGCCCGAGGTAGCTGGTTCACTTGGGTTTAGCTGAAGAATTTTCTTCTTTTTTCTTTATTATTTTATTTTTCTTACACACACTCACAGACTGGCAGCTCTGCCACTGCCAGTCTGCACCGTGGGAGCTGCCGGCGGGGTCCCATCGCAGCTGCGTGCGGCTAGGGATGGGCCCCGGCTGAGGGAGACACTGAGCTCTCCTGAGTTGGCGGACACCGCTGCGTGCGGCGCGTGTCGCGGCCACTCCATCCAGCAGAAGATTCCGGCAGCATGGCAGCGGTGAGTATCAAAAATGGTCGGACACCGCTGCGTGCGGCTTGTGTCGGGACCACCCCACCACAGAAGATTCCGGCTGGACGCCGCTGCGTGCGGCGTGTGTCGGGGCCGATCCACCAAGAACACAGTGGTGAGTGAAGTATACTTTATTTGTGGTGGCTATGTATGTTTTTAGAGCAATGCACTGTTTATTGTTGTACAACCCACTCCAGAAGGGCTCTCTGGGGCTGTAATGTACTTTATTGTATCCTTACCTGTCCTCCTCATGGAGAAACAGACAGGATGATTGGGGGAGGCTGAGTATGTGTTTATACAACCCTGACTGAAAAACGGGTGTGTGTCATTCTGATAACCCTCTGCTCCCCCAGCTCCCCGCACCCCCCGCACAGATCCCCACTCAGCGCGACTCACAGAGCCGGCACAGGGATCCCGCTCGAGCGCAAAGCAATGTTTAAATTTGGCGCCTTGTACGGAGGGGGCGGAGCTAAGTCCCGCTCTGTAGAGCGAGCTCAGCGCTCCCTGCTCCCAGGCGGCGACTCGCGCTCTGTTCAGCGCAACACTCCCCGGCGGCGGCTAGCAGATACAGGGCTCTACTAGCGCTGTATAGCGGGCTCAGCGCTCAGCGCTCCCCGGCGGTGACTCGCAGGCCCAGCGGAGGGTACAGCTCGCTTCCCGCTTAGTTTTGCAATAAGGCGCCATAGCCGGGGGGCGGAGCTAACTCCTGCTCTGTACAGCGGGCTCAGCATTCTCCGCTCCCCGGCCACTGTTATAGTGTAATAGGCATTTATGTGAGTTTAATGCACATGGTGCTGAGGAGAATGTGATATAGTCAGAGTGGCTCAGCACTAATCCAGTTATCCACTATATAGATTTTATCGCATAGCCCAGAGGAGTTTCACTCTGGCGGCCATTTCCTCCCTGCACAGACCTGGCTTCATATTTGCAGTGTCTCCTATAGCCCAGTGGGCTAATCTTGCATACTCAGAGACAAATACAAATAAAGTCCCAGGTATATTAACAGTTAACCCGCTTTACTCAGCGGGCTCCCAGGTCTCCCCGTCGCTAGGCAACAGCTCTGGGATTTGTAACTTTTCGATACTTCAGGCTGCTGAAATATAGATACATTCCTCCTGCAGTAGAGTCCTCTATACCCAGCATTTCCCTACTTGCAAATCAGGGAACCTGCTCTATTACAGTAGCTGGGACTCAGCTCAATAATAATTAAAAGGATCTACTGTGCAGTATTTATTTACCTACGGTGTGTGTGTATATATACATATATAGTTATGTTTGTGCATGTATATATATATAGATATATATATTTAAGTGCGTGTAGGTATGTATATAGATAAATCCATAAAATACCAGATATAGGGGATAAAAGCCTACGGCCACACCACCCTGAACACGCCCGATCTCGTCTGATCTCGGAAACTAAGCAGGGTCAGGCCTGGTTAGTACTTGGATGGGAGACCGCCTGGGAATACCAGGTGCTGTAGGCTACTTCCGCAATGTTTTCTAATAACAACATCTTGCACATAACATTTTCCCCCATCTTTCTCACAGGCTGGTCACCATTTTGAAAAGCCAGCGGAACCTCAGAGAAACATCTGGTGCACCTTAATTAGCGGTACACTAAATACAGGGCGGGGTGTTGCCTTCCTTTTATTATTCCTTGTTGTCACTAGTTACTAATGCTATTTTGTAATTGTGGAATGCGTGTAAGGCATCAGACAAATAGCGCTGCGGCTCAGTACGCTAGTAGCGGGTATCTGAACAGGGGTTTGAATCCAAACAAAACTTTAAGGAGAACTCCTATAGCCTAGGGCTAAGACTCCTGTCCCACAGCGCAGCGTTGCTGGTTCAGGTCTCCGCTGCTCCAGAAAGTTTATTTTAATCGTATCGGTCACTACACATTATAGTGCAGACCTTACGTAGGGCTCTGTTTATTTAACCCACCTTTTCTCCTTTCGTTTGTCTCTCCTGGGATAGTCGAAGAATTCCCTCTTAGGTGTGAAGTATGCGGCGGAGCCATCTGCTCCGCCCTCCACGCACCTGCACACCCCTGTTTGATCAATGATGCAGGTAATGTCACTATTAACCAGACAATAGCTCATCAGGTAAGCCCTTGGACTTTGGTTTCCAAGGTCACAGGATCAAATCACAGCGGGACCAAACACACCTTTCCAAAAAGAAACTTTGCTAACATTCCATGCATTACTGATGTCTGTTTTCTGTGGATCTGAACCAGTGTCTCAGAATATACAGGTACATAATACAGCAGTTCATCTGATACTGCAGGTAAAGGAGGAGGACACGTCAAGTCCATCAGGGTTCCACGCCATTGACGAAAATGACAGCGACTGGTTCAGTTTCGGATGAGCTGGGCAGGCTCCGGTAGGCGGCCGACAGACACCCGAATACACAATATCAGGTATCAAACAAGGTTTGTTTTCCTATCTTTTCCCCGCAGATGGCAGGAGATGGTATCAGAACCTCTCTAGGGTATACACCTCGGTGTATCGCCGGTCCATCAAGCCGCCGTTTTCCTGAGGCAACCTTGCTCAGGGATCCATCGACATATGCGGCAGCATGGTTCTACCGTATCCGGAGCAGGTAGGTTGGGGAACAATTGTCCTCTAGGTTACAGGATGCTTCGCATCAGAATCAATTGATACTTTGATACAGGTCAGAATCACGATTCTGCTTTATGTTCCTTGGAGGTCTCCATGTCTACAGACTCGGACCCTGCATCTTCGCTTGGGCTGTCTTAACCCGACGACCTCTGGGGCTGCGACAGTGACAAGTAAACATGAAATCCTACGGGGCAGATGGTTCTGGGGAAGGAACTTTCTGCAGGATTTCTTGAACCAATGGAGGTAGGTCCACTTTGATTTCTCCTACTACTGCCCCAGCTCCAAAAGACAAACCTTTACTGGTCTTCCCTTTAGATTTTTTCGTGCCCTTTCAGGTTTTTGACTCCACACGGGTGATATCTTCGTCGCCAGGGGTTCTCAGGGTAAAAAGGCTGAAGCAGAGGTTCAACATCCTCAGTCCAGTCTGATTTTATGTCATCCTATACACCCATTACACCTGCAGGGTCCCAGGGTAGGCGCAGGTCGATGGGAGAAGGCTTGGGCGGTTACAACCGTCTCAGGAGTCCCTCGGCATGGGTCGGCTGATTTACGATGACAAGAGTCATACTGCAGGCTGCGCTCCATAGGTTTCTAACCGCAAAGGGTGTTGATCCCTGTTTTTCACATATCATTTGAATTAGGACAGTTCTCAGGCCTTTGTTTTCTTTTCACGTTCCGAAGCCAAGTGGTTCGGACAGGCCTATTCTGGCCTTACAATCCTTTTAGTCTGTGATTGCTAGTTTAAACAAGAAAGGGAGTTTTACGTGTCCCTTGTCTTCAGAGATGCCTGTTTACTGATTTCCGTTGGACAGGCTTTTCTCAGATTCCCCCTTAACAGGATTCTCATTTTCACTGTAAGTCCTTTACTCTTCTCTCTTCCGCTCCCACAGAGTTTAGGAAGATAACAGAATAACTCTTTTTCAAGGGCAGTGGGTGACGTTGGTTCCCTAATGGGACAATTTACTGCTACTATCCCACTCTGTACATTAGGTGGCTTCTGAATATCCGGAGGATCCACGAGCTTCTGATTCGACACAGATCCAATTTATGCTCCGCATAGACGTTTCTCAACACGGTCCGTCAGAGGTTTTTTCATTCCTCGGCACCAGAGACTCTATTTCTTCAGTCAAGTTGCGACGTAATGAGTGGTCGCCTCCATTCCTCTCGGAACGGGGGACAACAATCTTGTTTCCAGATCAAGCCACCAGGTCAGACTCCTGGGTGAGGGAACATGCCCCGGAGTTTTGTCAGCTGGTCCGCTGTGGGCGGAGATTTCGGATCGACCTCAGGGCGTTCTGACTGACTCTTTAACCCTTTATTATTCTCGGACGGCAGTAGCCGTGGAGGCCCTCAGGGCTCCGGGGAGTTTTCTGGTTATTCTATCCTGCCCCCTTTTCTATTTCTACTTCATGTTCAGTAACACAGGAGGGGATTATGCGTGCTAGTCCTCTCGGTGGCGCTGGTTGGGCCACGCATGACTTGAAGATACAGATACGCCTGTTGTCAGTAGAGGAGCCTTGGCTCCTACCTCGACTGGACTGTCTACTTCAACAGGCTCCTTTTTTCTCCTTGTTCAATTTTACACTGGTTTCGGTTACCCGTGTGACTGTTCACGAGACCTCAGAAGGGAGGAGTTCCCTAGTTCGGTTAGGCCTACTGGGCTCCGATTTCAGAAGTCTATTACCTCTTCTCGCTTTTGCCACTTTGGGAAAACTTTATGGAACATAATGAAGATAAAAGGGGTTTTTCCCCCTTCTTCCAGTTACCATTCATCTTTGGTTTCTCTGGGAGGTTTTTTGCTCCGCTGCGCTTCAAACCACACTGACCGGAATTTTAGGTCTCTGCCTTTTTTCGCTTTTCTTCCAAATGAGATTAGCCTAGCGGCCGTAAGTTCGGCCTCTTGTTCAGGGAGTACTCTATTGGCAACTCCCCGGGCTCGGCTTCGGCCTCAGCGGTCGTTTCTTCCAGAGGGGAGGTCCATTTTTCATATAAATCTGACACTAGTGGTTTTCAATCCTCTCTGAATGTTGTCAGGGCTCGTCAACTCTCTCTACAGAGGTCTCAGGCTATTCGATGAAGTGTTTTTTCTTCCTTGCTCTGGACGATGCTCCCGTACTAAATAGCCGGGGCCCCAGCATATGCTGGACAGTTGGATACATCTGATCATCAGACAGTCTTCTTGGCGGTTACTAGGGAACCTCCGTTTTCCATTTCAGCGCGCTTTACGCGCATTGTAAGACCTTCGTGGGCAGCCGCCCGCGGGGTCTCCATGAATATTTTGTCGGGCGGCTACTTGGTCAAACCGACATTCGTTTTGTCAAATTCTACAAGTTTGACACTTTTACGGCCTCTGCTTCACTGTTTGGCCGAGCAGTTTTTACAGGACTCTCAGCGCTTTCCCACCCGTTTTTTGGGAGCTCTGGGACGTCCCCATTGTAACTACACTCCAGTGGCCCCTAGTGGATGAAGGAGAAATCAGGATTTTGGTACTTACCGATAAATCCCTTTCTCCGATTCCACAGGGGCCACTGGACGCCCGCCCAGCGCTGTTTCTCCTGATTTTTGTTTGATTAACGATTGCAGATCACCATATGACTGCTTGTTGGTTTCAGGCTAGCCTGGTTTTTTGTCAGGTTCTGTTCCAGGTTTAGTTTGTGTTCGCCTGGTTTACAGGGCGTCGTTAACCTCCTCTACCTTACGGTTTGTTTATTACAGCTCTCCTCGGGCACAGTTTAACGTAGACTGGCTTGGAGGGGAGATAGTAGGGGAGGAGCTAGCCACAGTGTGAGAATTTTTAAAGTGCCAGCTACCAATACCACCTACTATCTCCCCATTGTAACTACACTCCAGTGGCCCCTGTGGAATCGGAGAAAGGGATTTATCGGTAAGTACCAAAATCCTGATTTTCAATATAGTATTTGCCTGGTGTGTAGGAGATAGCAACAAATGTTTAATAACAGCCTTGGTGTTTATAATGTATCAATTCAGTCTTGTCTGCAGACAAGATCAATATACACTAACACACATATAATATGTGGAATACTATTCGTATATAGGTGTAAGTATTTTTTGTACATAGATATCTATAGCAAGGACAACAATATATTATTACCTATAGTGAATACACATATAAACGGTTGGGGCTATAAACATTTGTACTCATCATAAGAGTATATTGAATATATAAGAAATAATAAGCGGCACATGATTTGGTTTTAAGCATATTTTATTTCCACATAAGACAGAAATCTGTCTAATAAAGTTTCTTTTTTCTTCACGTTTTTCTATTTCTATATGGTTTTAAATATTTCTCTTTAGTATGGCCAATAAGTAGGCCATAATAATATCATAGGTGGAACGTTAGTTAGGAATGTTCCACGTGGATATTGGTTGTCTCTGTTTGAGAATATGTACTCAGTAATGAATCTATGAAATTGTTAAATTATTTTGTAAATGGGATGGAGTGCACCCCAAGAAACTGACCCCTGCCACAAATTTTCTTTTCTCTATGATGCTGCCAAGATGGGTTGGCCAGCTTCTAAGCAGACCTTATCCAGATGGATTAAACGGACCATACGTCAGGCTTACCTTCATGCTAGGTTACAGCCGCCTACATCCGTAACAGCTCATTCCACACGTTCGGTGGGAACTTCGTGGGCAGCTGGTCGTGGGGCTTCTACGACGCAGCTTTGCCGTGCGGCTACATGGTCATCAGTGCACACGTTTGTGCGCTTTTACAAGTTTGATACGTTTGCGGCATCAGCATCTAGCTTTGGCCGCTTAGTGTTACAAGTGCCAAACTGTTCTCCCGCCCACGGGGGAAGCTTTGGTACATCCCAAGAGTACTCCAGTGACCCCTAGTGGATGAAAAAGAAAATAGGATTTTGGTACTTACCAGGTAAATCCTTTTCTTTGAATCCATAGGGGGCACTGGACGCCCACCCAGAGCAGTTTTACCTGGTTTGTGGTAAGTTCAGGGGATCTTATGGTAACAGATTCTCACCGACTGGTTCAAGTTTCAAGTTCTATCGGTTATAGTGCCAACTGTTTAGTTGTCAGTCGCGTTATGTGTCAACTTTATTGTTGTCCGTTCTGTTATGTAATTCTCCATTGTCAACCTTTCTATCGCTCCTGTTCGGCTCAGTAAAAAACACTGAGGTACTCTGGGATATGGAGGGGAGGAGAGTTTTAAATTTGAATATTCAGTGCCTTGTTCCTGCGGAAACCGTCCATATCCCAAGAGTACTCCAGTGCCCCCTATGGATTCAAAGAAAAGGATTTACCTGGTAAGTACCAAAATCCTATTTTTACTATCAATACAGGACCCAGATTGTTACCTTACTATGTATCAGGATACAGGATCAGATCAACGTGTACAGTTCTCTGCACACGTCCAGGCCTTGATTTTATTGAAAACTAAAGTACGTGCAACTTTTATATTTTCAGGTGAGCTGCCAACTGAAGAGAACAGGCCGTTGAAGAGGACGAGAAGTGCAGAGAAAGCTACTGCCCACACTGAAAACGGTGATGTTGAAGTTCGCCGCAGCGGCCGGATCAGGAGAAGCCGATATAGCACCACAAATCAGTCTGTCCTGTTTGACAAGTTGATCACAAAGTGTGTAAAAATTATTTACTTGGAAGTGTCTTGACTAGTGATTCTGCAATGGATGCATAACATTTTAATTGTACTAGGCACAGTTTTGGTCAAGATTATAAGCAGGCGGAGTAACGTGTTTGATGTTGAATCCTGATTAGGAAGACCCCATAATCTGGCCAGTGCCCATTTGCCAGATGTTTGAATGTTTATTATCTTTTGTTATTGAAATCTGACCTGTAACACTATACGTTCGGCCATAGCATGATGCTGAGAGAGAGTCATTTTTGGTTATCGGTGTAAATACTTGAGTAGTGCACAACTGTGTCAACGTAGCAGGTCATGCCAGATTGTTGAAGTTTTCCTATAGTTGTGTGAATGCTATAAAAGTGTTTTTTATGTTGCGGAGCAGTGTTACACATGCTTTGTAATCACTGGCGTAGTAGTATTTCCACAACAAAAATCTGTCTCGTTTCAGCACTGCTGAAGCTGTACTGCAAAAAATGGATGACATGAAGAAGATGCGCCGTCGCCGACTGCGAGAGCTTGATGACATCACAGTTTTCAATGACACTGAAGAAGTAAATCTTTATTTTTTTTTTTAATCATCCTGATCGTCTGTATGACGAACGATACATCGACCGGCGTGTACCCCGTATAACAGTCCAGGCTTTAAGGATATTCATGCTTGAGCACAGGTGATTTAATTTGCATTTTAGACAGTTTGATTATATCATCTGTGCTCAACCATGAATAGCCTTAAAACCTGGACTGTTAGTGTACCTAGAGTTTAGGAAACACTGTCATAACTAGTAGTTCCTCACTACATTTACCATATGGTTAACCCTTGTAATGTTGGTATGAACTAAAAGTAACCATTTCTTTAAATTGGTAACTTCATTGGAATAGGTCTTACGTGATATAACTGCTATGGGTATTATCCTTCTACTAGTATATAGAAGTCATACTTTGTATGGGAAGTTAGATGATGGGTTGTTTTTTTTTCTGAGCATTCTCTGTACAGTACGTGAGCTTTGTTTGCATGCCTATACAAATCGTCAGTAAGACCATATCAACATGTATACCTATACCTCTTCAGTGATCGCGCTGAGCCAAAAGAAAGTGGGTCCCAGGGACCCCTCACTTTTAAAATCTGGGGTCCTACCGGTCTTTTTCTGGAATGAAGGTTCGTATTAATCTTGTTTGGACACTACAAAAGTGTTGCAAGGTGGGGGGATGGTGTGACAATGCTGCTGGGCTGTGTAGCATGCAGGACACCCTGCACCAGAGGTGTAACTAGACATTTTGGTGCCCTTAGGCAGAAAGTGAATTGGTGTTCCACCTCCCAGACAGCAAAGGATAGGCAGTGCGTGCCGCAAAATGTTAGGGGCGTGGCTTCAAGGGGACGGGGCGTGACCACATAATAGTGCCAATTCACATTACACCACACAGTAGTGCAGCTTATACACATTGCACCAGGTAGAACCTCCTATCAACACTGCGCCAGGTAGAGCACTTTATACATATTGCGCCAGATGGAGCACGTTATACACTTTGCTCCAGGTACAGTGCGTTATACACTTTGCTCCCGGTACAGTGCGTTATACACTTTGCTCCCGGTACAGCGCGTTATACACTTTGCTCCCGGTACAGCGCGTTATACACTTTGCTCCCGGTACAGCGCGTTATACACTTTGCTCCCGGTACAGCGCGTTATACACTTTGCTCCCGGTACAGCGCGTTATACACTTTGCTCCCGGTACAGCGCGTTATACACTTTGCTCCCGGTACAGCGCGTTATACACTTTGCTCCCGGTACAGCGCGTTATACTCTTTGCTCCCGGTACAGCGCGTTATACTCTTTGCTCCCGGTACAGCGCGTTATACTCTTTGCTCCCGGTACAGCGCGTTATACTCTTTGCTCCCGGTACAGCGCGTTATACTCTTTGCTCCCGGTACAGCGCGTTATACACTTTGCTCCCGGTACAGCGCGTTATACACTTTGCTCCCGGTACAGCGCGTTATACACTTTGCTCCCGGTACAGCGCGTTATACACTTTGCTCCCGGTACAGCGCGTTATACACTTTGCTCCAGGGGGGTCCGTACTAAATGCTGCCGGCTGGAATCCCGGCGGTCGAAATACCGACGCCGGAATCTCGACCACACAATCCCGACAGGGGTGGCGAGCGGAACGCAGCCCCTTGCGGGCTCGCCACGCTGTGGGCTCGGTGCCTCGCTACGCTCGGCACACTATTATATTCTCCCTCTATGGGTGTCGTGGACACCCACGGAGGGTGAATATGTTGGGCCTTGTGGCGGTCGGATTCCGGCGTCGGGATTTCGACCGCCGGGATTCCGGCCGCCGGCATCTTGACCGCATCCCGCTCCAGGTACAGCGCGTTATACACTTTGCTCCAGGTACAGCGCGTTATACACTTTGCTCCAGGTACAGCGCGTTATACACTTTGCTCCAGGTACAGCGCGTTATACACTTTGCTCCAGGTACAGCGCATTATACACTTTGCTCCAGGTACAGCGCGTTATACACTTTGCTCCAGGTACAGCGCGTTATACACTTTGCTCCAGGTACAGCGCGTTATACACTTTGCTCCAGGTACAGCGCGTTATACACTTTGCTCCAGGTACAGTGCGTTATACACATTGTAGCCACCATCTCTGACCCCCAGTTGTCCCCAGACAGTGATCGTGGTCGTCAGTGGAGGGGGTGTCTACAGTGATTGCGGGTGTCAGTGGGGGAGGGTGGTGTCCACAATGATTGCGCGGGAAGGGGGTGTCCATAGTCATCACATGTGTCAGTGGAGGGGGTGATTGCGGGTGTCAGCGAGGGAAGGGGGTGCCCAGTCATCACGGGTGTCAGTGGGGGTGCCGAGGGGAGGAGTGATGACTGACATGTAGTGCAGCAGCTCTGGTCCTCTTCCTGCTCTGGTGATGAGCCCAGTGTGACAGATGTAGGAGCCAGCTCTAAACCCCCACCCAGCACATATCTAGCAACCAGCTCTCGCCTCTTCTCCCCCCCCCCCCCCCACACAACACACAAACAGTCACCGGCGCTCACTCCCTCCTTCCCCGCAGCACATACATAGGCACCAGCTCTCATCTCCTGCCGGAAGAGCACATGTATTCTCCGGCAATCCCCGCTGCCCCCCCCTCTGCCGCATGGAGCAGTTACAGACTCGAGCGGCACTCACCGTTGCATAGGAGGAGGGCGCTTGTGACACTGCTGGGTGAGTGGGGCCAGTCTCTGCCAGTGCTGCAGCACAGATACATGCCAGCATATGTGCTGGCAGCAGAGCCTAGGATCAGCGGGAGGAGGATTCAAAGCCGCAGCATGCCGGACTGGCGGCCAATGAGAGGGAGACACCGCAGGCTATGATTTGCTGGAGACTACAGGAGGTGACTGGCTGGGGAAGCAGCCAGTCACCTCCTGTGTGCCGCTGATTGGCTAGGGCGCTGACACAGATCTTGAATGAGCGCGTCCTGTGGGACTCGCTCATCTTCTAAAAGTGGGTCCCTGGTGACCGTTTCAGGGTAAAATACGCGCTATAGCGCGTTTTTGCGATCACTGCCTCTCGTTCTGTGGGATATTGGTCACCCCAGAAGTTGTTACCCAAAATGTCTGGACTAATCCTGCTGTATGCTTACAATGCTCCATAGGTCTTAGTCATTCTTTCTTAATTTCCGTGTGCTTTGTCTATTGCTGTAGTACTCAAATCTTTTGTACGAAGTGCTTTTTATTGTAAGTAAAGCACCTTGATTAGGGAGAAAGATTTATTATCCTGTTCTCTTCACAATATGAAATTCTTACTAGCTAGTGGCACTCGTTTGGTGTACTGTTCCTTAAAGTTCCCTGTGGTGAGTTTGGGAACAGGCAGCTATTCACACTACTTTTTTTTTTTTTTTTTTTTTTTTTTTCTTTTCTTTTATTGCTAAGGACAATCTTGATATGTATTCCCGTGTGAAGCGAAAACGTGAAGTTCCACAACTTGATGAAGAAACCACAGACAACCAAGAGGAAAGTGGAGGTGAGCCATGAGCCAGTCATTATTTCAGTTGCTTAATCTGTGTTTTGGGCCTCCACCCCCATCGTGTGACACTGTATGTGCATTATGTTAATAAGAATGCTGGATATCATTGATACTTCGCTTTCTCTCGGGAAGTGTTGACTTAAGAACCGATCAGCTGAGGTCTGTTGCTGTGCGTCTGAATGGCTTTCTTTCTTTTTTTTTATTTTATTTTTAATATATATTCCACAATGCCTCCACATGCATGTCCTCAATGTGCTCCCTTTAGAGAAAATAATATGAAAAATAGCATCTCTCTCTTGGCCATATTTATCCTATTTAAACTTCTAAATACTCTTCATTGGGAGCGGTGACCCAGATTTACAGTATGGAACTGTAGAATCTGTCATGTTAAACTTCTGGGAATGTGGTTTCATATTGGTCTTGTGTGTATCATGCCAACGCCATAACTTTGTTAAATACAATTAATACTTTGTGATTTGCTAGAGTCCTCTGAGGAAGAAGATCATGAAGAAGAGGATGAAGACGAAGATGAGGATGAAGACGGCGAAGAAGACAATCAAAAACGTTACGAACTGAGACAGAGAAAAACTGTTGTGCCGTATCAAGTCCCATTACAAGGTACAGGAAGAGTACACGGGTAGTCTGTAGCTGTCAGTTGTCTTCTGCAGGTGTAATGTGATGAACAAACATGCAGACTGCAGCATCCTTTGTGTGATGTTGGCTGGATTCTTTTGTTTTCTTTTCTACTTCCTATTTGAAACAATGGTGTATGGTGAATAGAGTGAAGAGATTGACAGAGTGCGTTAACTCATGTTCGCCCTATTCATCTATACCTTGATTGGCTGCCTTACAAGTCCTTTATTTTGAAATTGTCTAATGGAGCCAGCCGCGCTCTCTAAGCCTGCATAGAAGTAGTGATCGTGCTGAGCACTAATTGGGTCCTACTCTACTATTTCTTGGGACCCATATTATACGTTGCCTTGATCTCACATAGTCAACAGGTGCAGTGCTGGGGGAGGACCCGGGACCCTGGATTGTATCTGTATGAGCGCATATCGATCGCTCGCAGTTCCAAAATGTTGATCTACAACAATGACTGAAAGTGATGAGTCTGAAACACTGCACCTCAACCTGTGAGGCTGGCGTCCGTGGTGACCATCCTCCAAGACCAAATTGCAAACGGAGCTCCCCTGGTTAGATTGTGGCTATGAAGCCACCAGTGGAGCGATTGTCAACACAGACCTGCCAATCGGAACAACTGTAAGTTGATGTGTGGACCCATCCGCAACCAACAGCAAAGAATCTGAGCCTGAAGGGGTTGGGCATGAAATCTTGCGTATGGAACTGCCTCAAAGGTTGCAACCATCTTGCCTAACACCTGCAAGCTTCTGATAACTGAAACCTTCGGCAGTTGTAACAGTGTAAGAATTCTGGACTGTAAATCCTGGATCTTGTCCTGAGGAAGAAACTCTCTGATTCCTGGTGTCAAATAAGAGTCCCAGAAATATCATCTTCTGGGAAGGAAGTAGTGACTATTTTGGAAAATTTATTATCCATCCGAATGACTGAAGGGTGTTTATCGTGAGTTTCAAGTGCTGGTGAAGAATAGACTCCGATGGAGCCTTGATTAGGAGATCGTCCAAGTAAGGCGTAATGTTGACTCCGTGGCATCTTAGAACTGCCACGATATGTCCCATGATCTTTGTTAACACCCGAGGGGCCGTGGAGAGCCTGAATGGAAGAGCTTGAAACTGAAAATACCAAGGGCCGACTGCAAATCTTAAGACATTGGTGACCTGTCCAAATGGGAACATGTAGGTATGCATCCTTAATGTCTATGGAAGCCAAATATTCCTCCGGTTCCATGGCCGTGATGATTGAACGTATGGATTCCATCTTGAATCTCTCTGGACAGAGATACGGATTTAGGCATTTGAGATTTAAAATGGGACGGAACGACCGTCCGGGTTTGTTTACGAGAGACTCAAGTAAAAACCCTGACCTTTCTGCTGGTCGGGAACTGGAAGAATTACACTATTGTGTAGAAGGGTGGCCGTTGCTTGACGTTTGGAGGGCTCACTCGGGAGAGGGGTGACGAAGGAACGATGTGGGACTGGTTCCTCGAGATCCAAAATATATCCTCTGGATATGACCCCCGTCACCCACCGATCGGGTTTCAACAGGAGCTATACGTCCTTGAAATGTAGTAACCGAGCCCAGACCACCATTGATCCCTCCGAAGACCCTGAGGCTTCATGCAGCAGGTTTTTTGGCAGGCTTAACGGCCGGTTTACGAGCTACCTGTGTTCCTCTGCCCCTGAATGCTCCTCTTCGTGGAAATCTTGAAAAAACCAGAAAGGACTAAAACTTCGTCTGCCTAGAGTACGAAAGGACCGAAACTTCATTGATTTTGGATTTTGAGGAGCAACCGGAAGAAAAGGACTTTTACCACCAGTAGTATCCGAAAATCGTTTTTTTTTTTTTTTTTTTTTTGTTTGTTTTTTTTTTGTGTTTTTTTTTTGTTTTTTGTTTTTTTGTTCCGATACGATAAACTCCCCTTCAAAGGGTACAGCTGTTAGGATCTGTTTTGAATCTGAGTCAGCATTCCAGACCCGAAGCCAAAGAGACCGTCTTGCTGTGACGGCCATGGCAGAGACCCACAATTGTAACGCAGCAGAGTCCAACAATGCTTCTCCAACATATGACAGAGCCTCCTAAATTTATCCTGCCAATTGAATAGCTTCTGACGGATCGTCAGATTGCATTCCAGACACCAGTTGAGCGAGCCAATCATCAGCGGCCTTAAGAACCCAAGCATTAGCAAGAATTGTGCGCAAAGAAACACCTGATAGTGAACATAGATTTAAGGATTGCCTCAACTTTCATATCTGTAGCATCTTTCAAAGTCACACTGTACTGATGGAATAACCGTAGCTTTTGCCAAGTGTGTAATGGGAGCATCTACCTTTGGGGCTGCCTCCCAAAATTTTGTATCTTCCTCAGAAAAGGGATAAAGAAATCTCAACTTTTTAGGGGCTTGAAAACGAGAGTCCGGCTTAAGCCAGGGTTCCTTCAAGATATCTGCAAAGTGTGAATAAGAAGGATAAACGGCAACCTGTCTTTTGAAAAAAGCAGCAGAAGTCTCCGGCTCTTGGAGGTTAAGAGTCTGATGAATAGCCTCTATCAGCAGTCTGACAACTGAGCTGGTAGATAGCTCCTCTTCTTCCCAAGGTGAAGTATCCTCCCATTCTGGGTCTACTTCACCATCCTCCAAGGAAGGGGCCGGAGAATCGGACTCCTTCCCCGGAAAGGTTATGGCGGGTAATGGATGTGTCTGTTTTGTCGCAGCCGAACCGCCTGAAAAGTTTACAAATTTATTCAAGGACTGTGTTAAGTCCGAGAGATGTTTGGCCATATTTTTAGCCCACAGTGGTTCTTCAGAAGTCTTAGTGGGAGCCGTCCCTGACTGGGATTGACGTAACTCTGAAATGGCATCGACCATGTGTTTTGCCCACGGAGGCATGGACTGATCTACAGAACTTCCCTGTTGGTCCGCTACTGGTGTACCAGAGCATGTTGTATTGGCAGTACCCACGTCCGTGCTACCTTTTGACCGTTCGGAACCACATTGTGCACAGGCAAAATAACCAAAGCGGTCTTCCCTTTAGTAGATTTGTCCAGCTTAGTGGCCATATTCCTATCACAAATAGTTGAATAATAACAAATAAAAGGTCTCTCGGAACTTAAACTGTTCCCAAATGCCTTTTAGAACCTCAATAAATTTAGTTCTAGCAGTGAAGCCCCCTTCTTACAATGAGTGCCCCAAACTATAGGCGTTAGTATACATAACAATATAGGTCACAAATATACTTTGTTTTTGCTGATCCCCCCCGTCTGAACCGAGCAGAGTGAGAAGCTTAAATGTGTAATTTAAGCGTGTGTTTTCATGTGCTGCGCAGCTTCCCCTCCGGCTGAAGATGGCGCCCGGAGTTCAGAGACATCCACAGAGGCTGGACGGAAGCGCGTGCTGGTGTACCAAGGCGGGAAGTGTCTCTTTACCGTCAACGTAACTGCCGCGCCTCTCCGCTAACGGACCCCCGCTGTCGGACCGCTGCGCCAATACACCGAGTGTCCGGCAGCAGACTGGATCAATCACCCCCTCACACTCGCTCCCCACAGTAAAAGGAGCAGTAGAGTCTCCGTAGTCACTTCCGGGGATGGGGAGGAAGGGGGTGGGGGCGAGATTGACGGACACACGAGCGGAGAGCACACACACCCACACCTAGAACAGTCCAATGCTGTCAAAGATAGATTGTGACTGTTCTGTACCTTAATGGCGCCTCATCCAGTATCCACAGAGAATTAGAGAGCCAAAGTGATGAAATGTGGTGACCCTTCTAGAGGCAGCTGACAGTGGGAAATTAACTAACCCCAGTCCAATAGTACCTGTCACCTGTGTACAGGGACTAGGTACCCCAGAACCAAGAAAACAATTAAAAAAAAAAAAAAACGAACTAAAAACTATAGGTACAAAAAAAAAAATGTCTGTACTCCACAGGCACAAAACAATAACTGAGGTACTGGCTAGTCAGGCTGGAGATGGGAGGGGTTGGAGGGGGGAAGAGTTGTCTACTTTATTGTCTGTTTATATCAATTGTACTTCTGTTCGATGTACTGTTCTCTAATTTCTCGTGGACGCACCCAAGCGTGACTGGCCAGCCTCAAAGCGTTAATTGCTTGGTGGATTATGGTCACCATCTGCCTGGTGTATCTTCAAACACAGCGGTCCTTCCTTCCCTACAGGCTCATTTTGGTCTGTGCATCTTGGGCGGTTTGCCACGGTGTGTCGGTGGAAGTTACACAGAGCAGTTATCTGTTCATCTGTGCATACCTTCTACCAAGTTTCAGATTCCACACCTAGGATCGGATGTAATGAGGTCCGAGTTGGATGGAGGTGCAGGTTCCCAACCGAACTCGGATGTTTTTTTAAAGTGGCAATTGTTTACGTGGCATTGTTTTGCCTTGTACATTATTGCCACTTTAAAAAGAAGTCTGAGTTCGTCCGGGAACCCGCATCTCCGGCCAACTCGGACTTCATTACATCCAGCCCCTAGTCTGAATCTCCAAAAATGCTAGTTTTGGATGGGATCAGTATGCCGGCAGCGGTGCGAGCACAAAGAGTCCCCTTGCCGGCACAGTGACTCGCTGTGCTCGCCGTAGGTTCTAGTCCCACTCTATGGATGTTCTTTACACCCACGAGTGGGAATAGCCCCTGTTAGCTGGGATTCCGGCTGTCTGTTATTAACAGTCACTTCTGGCTTCACCCATCTTGGCCCGGGTGGGTAGCTTTCTACTCTGCACTGTAATATTTTTTCATTACAAAAACAATTTCCACCAGATTTTTTTTTTTAATTGGGACAAAATTAGCCATCCCTCAACTTTTTGATAAAATTTCAACCGATTTTCAGGTAACAAGCCAAAAGAAATTAAGGGGTTTAGACAGAAAATAGTTAATCCTGCCCAAACTACTGGATGCCTCGGGCTCCTTTGTCCTTCAGCGGTGTAACGTGTTAAAGCCGTATTTTCAAACATGCATTTACACAATGTGTGGGTTACCTGCTGCCTTCTGAAAGTGTTCGGAGTGTAATTGTTTTACATGGCTGTGTTTCTGACTGGTGGAACTTTTTGCACAGAACCCAGAAACCATAAGAAGCGAGGCATGTTCTACACCAGCTCACCATCTCCTACAAGGCGCCGAAGATACAGATTTGGATCTGCTGGGCCGAGGAGTCCTTACTGCAAAAGGCGTATTAACAGGTTAGGAAGGAACGGTTTAAGGTGTAACTGCTAGAATAATAGTTTTTATTAGTAATAGGAAAATGTCTTTTCAGATTGCCTATATAATATATGCAGAGGTTGACTAAAAACATAAACACTGAACTTTGGAGCCAATCCACTGAGACTTGTAATCTGGTGGACCTTTCCTGGAGTAGGGGTGCGCGCATGGAGACTAAAAAAAATAATAATAATTATGTTCAGTTTTTAAAATCACCATTCTGTCCTATTAGGAGAAGACATGCTATACATAGCAGTGACTCGACTTCCTCATCGTCTTCATCTGATGATGAACAACACTTTGAAAGGCGTGTGAATCGGAGCCGTAACAAGGCTATCAGCAGGTACGTTACATCTCCACAATTGGAGAGGACCGCTTAAGCCACCTTTTTGTTGCGTCGGCCACCTGACCATAGTAATATTTGTGAGGTATACTTGTTGGTCCAATGAGTTTGTGCTTTGCTCTTGTAATATTACCTGTGCTCTTCTGTGTGTGACTTTCTTAATTCTCCCTAATAAAAGGTGTCTCCCGATGAACTTGCATAGAGAAGACTTAAAGGGAATCCATAAGGATCGCATGAAAATTGGTGCTAGCCTGGCAGATGTGGATCCAATGCAGATAGATACAACTGTAAGTCTGAGAAACCTCTCCACCGGCTTATAAACTGGAATTTGTGCGGCGTAGTTCTTATATATCTAGACTTTGTTATGTGAAAATTGGTTGTTACCATATAGACTGGAAATGATGGTAGACTATATGACAATGTTTTGTAAAGCACCTTTTTCCTTATGGATAAGTTTACATGCCTGGACACTTTTAGCATGCTAACCCGTTGGTGGGTGGTGTTGGTAAAACTGTAGGCTTTGTTCCAAATTATGTGAACGTGTGGTCTTTTGTCATTTCCCAGGTTCGGTTCAGTAGTGTTGGAGGCCTCTCCAAACACATCGCTTCTCTAAAAGAGATGGTGGTTTTCCCTTTACTCTACCCAGAAGTCTTTGAGAGATTTAAAATTCAGCCTCCAAGGTTGGTTTGGCCATATTTCTTGTTCCAAAATGAGCGTAAGGTTTTTAAGTGTCAGTCTGCGGATGCAGCTCAATGTATCCACACCAGCTATGGTGATGAATTTTAAGGCACAAGATCTAAAATAAAAAATAAAAGATTCCACTAAATGTGTATACATACAGGGCATTCTCAATAAGATGGCTTGAGTATGTACAGAAAATAAAGGCAAAATTACTTTCCTGTTATCTGACCCCACCCAATGTGTGTCGGAATAGTGTGCACTCACTAACCACCCTGTGAGACTTTATTCTCCTTTTCTTATTCATCTAGTTGTGTTAAGACCGCACCATAAGGGTATAGAAACTCAATGGGGATTCAGCACTTTAAATATCAAAGTATGGGGCAGATGTATTAACCTGGAGAAGGCATAAGTAAGTGCTACACCAGTGATATGTGCAAGGTGATAAACACACCAGCCAATCAGCTCTAATATGCAAATTTACAGTTATGAGCTGATTGGCTGGTGCGTTTATCATCTTGCACATATCACTGATTTATCACTTCCTTATGCCTTCTCCAGGTTAATACATCTGCCCCATTTTGCTTTGGAGCGACACTCCACCAAAGTACCCAAGCTACCTGCTTCACATGCAGCACAACATATTTCACACATTACCTCCTTACCCACTGTGTCAGATATGCTTTTACTAGTGTTTAGCGCTACTTAATGTGTAAACTGTGAGGGGATGGGACCTTTTTGGTTCTATGACCTGTTTCCAGCTGGTGCCTGGGGTCCGGTGCACTCGCCCGAGCGTCCCAAGGCTAGTTGATGTGTAACAGGTGTCTGTAACGTCCCATGTCGTATAGCTTTATACGGCTCTGTGTTTGTTTTTATGACAGAGGCTGCTTGTTCTATGGCCCCCCTGGTACTGGTAAGACTTTGGTTGCCCGAGCTTTGGCTAACGAGTGCAGTGTTGGTGATAGGAGAGTTGCTTTCTTCATGAGGAAAGGAGCGGACTGCTTGAGTAAATGGGTTGGAGAGTCTGAGCGGCAGCTGCGGCTGCTCTTCGATCAGGTAATGACTTGCTCTACGGAAAATTCAAAGTTGTAGCTGTGACTTCTCTTTTTTTAACTTTAAACAAAAAAAGAATCAACTCTCTCTGATTAGGCTTATCAAATGCGTCCTTCAATTATCTTTTTTGATGAGATCGATGGCTTGGCTCCTGTGCGATCCAGCCGACAAGACCAAATCCACAGGTAATCTGCGATGTTCTTACCTTGTCCAGTGCTCAGTCTCTTAACTCCAGCGTTAATCGGAAAGAGGGTGTGACTTTATTTCAGTATTACCTCAGTATGCGTTTCTGTGCATCTGGTATAGCTGGCAGTGGGAGTGTTATACATGGGGCACTATAAACAGGGAGCCACCGTACTACAGAGATTTAGTTTGTTGAACCATTTACAAGCCACCTGGCATGAAAGCTTATGGGGTCCAAAGAAACATCTGCCTTTTAGTTTGGTCCTCAAACCTGAAGGTGTAGCATACGCAAGTCTTGGCAATTAATGGCTTGCTTAGCAATAAACCATTGGTGAAAGCTGGTAATAATAATAATTATTATTACCAGTTATTTATGTAGCGCACACATTCCGCAGCGCTTTACAGAGAATATTTGCCCATTCACATCAGTCCCTGCCCCAGTGGAGCTTACAATCTATATTCCCTACCACATGTACACACATTCATACTAGGGTTAATTTTGTTGGGAGCGAAATAACCTACCAGTATATTTTTGGATTGTGGGAGGAAACCGGAGTACCCGGAGAAAACCCACGCAAGTATAGGGAGAATATACAAACTCCACACAGTTGGGGCCATGGTGGGAATCGAACCCATGATCTCAGTGCTGTAAGGCAGTAATGGTAACCATTACACCATCCGTACTGCCCTAAAGTTATGTCTCATTAGACCATTTGTTTACTGGGGTTATTGCTTTGAATTTAATACTGCAATTCCCAACTCCCCAAATGCTACTTTTCTGTTTTCTCTAACGTCCTAGTGGATGCTGGGGACTCCGTCAGGACCATGGGGAATAGCGGCTCCGCAGGAGACAGGGCACAAAAGTAAAAGCTTTAGGATCAGGTGGTGTGCACTGGCTCCTCCCCCTATGACCCTCCTCCAAGCCTCAGTTAGATTTTTGTGCCCGGCCGAGAAGGGTGCAATCTAGGTGGCTCTCCTAAAGAGCTGCTTAGAGTAAAAGTTTTGTTAGGTTTTTTATTTTCAGTGAGTCCTGCTGGCAACAGGCTCACTGCATCGAGGGACTTAGGGGAGAGAAGTGAACTCACCTGCGTGCAGGATGGATTGGCTTCTTAGGCTACTGGACACCATTAGCTCCAGAGGGAGTCGGAACACAGGTCTCACCCTGGGGTTCGTCCTGGAGCCGCGCCGCCGACCTCCTTGCAGATGCCGAAAAATGAAGAGGTCCAGAAACCGGCGGCAGAAGACTTTTCAGTCTTCATAAGGTAGCGCACAGCACTGCAGCTGTGCGCCATTGTTGTCAGCACACTTCATAACAGCGGTCACTGAGGGTGCAGGGTGCTGGGGGGGGCGCCCTGGGCAGCAATGATAGTACCTTATTCTGGCTAAAAATACATCACATATAGCCCCTGGGGGCTATATGGATGTATTTAACCCCTGCCAGGTCTCAGAAAAACGGGAGAAGAAGCCCGCCGAAAAGGGGGCGGGGCCTATTCTCCTCAGCACACAGCGCCATTTTCCCTCACAGAAATGCTGGTGGGAAGGCTCCCAGGCTCTCCCCTGCACTGCACTACAGAAACAGGGTTAAAACAGAGAGGGGGGCACTGATTTGGCGATATGACTACATATATTAAAATGCTATAAGGGAAAAGCACTTATATAAAGGTTGTCCCTGTATAATTATAGCGTTTTTGGTGTGTGCTGGCAAACTCTCCCTCTGTCTCCCCAAAGGGCTAGTGGGTCCTGTCCTCTATCAGAGCATTCCCTGTGTGTGTGCTGTGTGTCGGTACGTGTGTGTCGACATGTATGAGGACGATGTTGGGAGGCGGAGCAAATTGCCTGTAATGGTGATGTCACTCTCTAGGGAGTCGACACCGGAATAGATGGCTTATTTAAGGAATTACGTGATAATGTCAACACGCTGCAAGTCGGTTGACGACATGAGACGGCCGGCAAACATATTAGTATCTGTCCAGGCGTCTAAAACACCGTCAGGGACGTTATAATGCCCATTTTACCTCAGTCGGTCGACACGGACACTGACTCCAGTGTCGACGGTGAAGAAACAAACGTATTTTCCTTTTAGGGCCACACGTTACTTGTTAAGGGCAATGAAGGAGGTGTTACATATTTCTGATACTACAAGTACCACAAAAAAGGGTATTATGTGGGGTGTGGAAAAACTACCTATAGTTTTTCCTGAATCAGATAAATTAAATGAAGTGTGTGATGAGGCGCGGGGTTCCCCCGATAGAAAATTATTGGCGGTATACCCTTTCCCGCCAGAAGTTAGGGTGGATAAGGCGCTCACACGCTTATCAAAACAAGTGGCGGTACCGTCTCCAGATACGGCCGCCCTCAAGGAGCCAGCTGATAGGAGGCTGGAAAATATCCTAAAAAGTATATACACACATACTGGTGTTATACTGCGACCAGCGATCGCCTCAGCCTGGGGTGGCTTGGTTGGATTCCCTGACTGAAAATATTGATACCCTTGACAGGGACAGTATTTTATTTACTATAGAGCATTTAAAGAATGCATTTCTATATATGCGAGATGCACAGAGGGATATTTGCACTCTGGCATCAAGAGTAAGTGCGATGTCCATATCTGCCAAAAGATGTTTATGGACACGACAGTGGTCAGGTGATGCAGATTCCAAACGGCACAAAGATGTATTGCCGTATAAAGGGGAGGAGTTATTTGGGGTCGGTCCATCGGACCTGGTGGCCACGGCAACTGCTGGGAAATCCACCTTTTTTACACTAAGTCACATCTATGCAGAAAAAGACACCGTCTTTTCAGCCTCAGTCCTTTCGTCCCCATAAGCATATCTGCCCAGGGATAGAGGAAAGGGAAGAAGACTGCAGCAGGCAGCCCATTCCCAGGAACAGAAGCCTTCCACCGCTTCTGCCAAGTTCTCAGCATGACGCTGGAGCCGTACAGGACCCCTGGATCCTACAAGTAGTATCCCAGGGGTACAGATTGGAAAGTCGAGACGTTTCCCCTCGCAGGTTCCTGAAGTCTGCTTTACCAACGTCTCCCTCCGACAGGGAGGCAGTATTGGAAACAATTCACAAGCTGTATTCCCAGCAGGTGATAATCAAAGTACCCCTCCTACAACAAGGAAAGGGGTATTATTCCACACTATATTGTGGTACTGAAACCAGAAGGCTCGGTGAGACCTATTCTAAATCTGAAATATTTGAACACTTACAAAGGTTCAAATCAAGATGGAGTCACTCAGAGCAGTGATAGCGAACCAGGAAGAAGGGGACTATAGGGTGTCCCGGGACATCAGGGATGCTTACCTCCATGTCCCAATTTGCCCTTCTCACCAAGGGTATCTCAGTTTCGTGGTACAGAACTGTCACTATCAGTTTCAGACGCTGCCGTTTGGATTGTCCACGGCACTCCGGGTCTTTACCAAGGTAATATCCGAAATGATGATTCTTCTTCGAAGAAAATGGACGACCTCCTGATAAGAGCAAGGTCCAGAGAACAGTTGGAGGTCGGAGTAGCACTATCTCAAGTAGTTCTACGACAGCACGGGTGGATTCTAAATATTCCAAAACCGCAGTTGTTTCCGACGACACGTCTGCTGTTCCTAGGGATGATTCTGGACACAGTCCAGAAAAAGGTGTTTCTCCCGGAGGAGAAAGCCAGGGAGTTATCCGAGCTAGTCAGGAACCTCCTAAAACCAGGAAAAGTGTCAGTGCATCATTGCACAAGAGTCCTGGGAAAAATGGTGGCTTATTACGAAGCGATTCCATTCGGCAGATTCCACGCAAGAACTTTTCAGTGGGATCTGCTGGACAAATGGTCTGGATCGCATCTTCAGATGCATCAGCGGATAACCCTATCTCCAAGGACAAGGGTGTCTCTCCTGTGGTGGTTACAGAGTGCTCATCTTCTAGAGGGCCGCAGATTCGGCATTCAGGATTGGATGCTGGTGACCACGGAGGCCAGCCTGAGAGGCTGGGGAGCAGTCACACAGGGAAAAAATTTCCAGGGAGTGTGATCAAGTCTGGAGACTTTTCTCCACATAAATATACTGGAGCTAAGGGCAATTTATAATGCTCTAAGCTTAGCAAGACCTCTGCTTCAAGGTCAGCCGGTATTGATCCAGTGGGACAACATCACGGCAGTCGCCCACGTAAACAGACAGGGCGGCACAAGAAGCAGGAGGGCAATGGCAAAAACTGCAAGGATTTTTCGCTGGGCGGAAAATCATGTGATAGCACTGTCAGCAGTGTTCATTCCGGGAGTGGACAACTGGGAAGCAGACTTCCTCAGCAGGCACGACCTCCACCCGGGAGAGTGGGGACTTCATCGGGAAGTTTTCCACATGATTGTGAACCGTTGGGAAAGACCAAAGGTGTACATGATGGCGTCCCGCCTGAACAAAAAACTGGACAGGTATTGCGCCAGGTCAAGAGACTTTCAGGCAATAGCTGTGGACGTTCTGGTAACACCGTGGGCGTACCAGTCGGTGTATGTGTTTCCTCCTCTGCTTCTCATACCCAAGGTATTGAGAATTATAAGACGTAGAGGAGTAAGAACTATACTCGTGGCTCCGGATTGGCCAAGAAGGACTTGGTATCCGGAACTTCAAGAGATACTCACAGAGGACTCATGACCTCTGCCGCTAAGAAGGGACTTGCTTCAGCACGTACCATGTCTGTTCCAAGACTTACCGCGGCTGCGTTTGACGGCATGGCGGTTGAACGCCGGATCCTAAGGGAAAAAGGCATTCCGGAAGAGGTCATTCCTACCCTGGTCAAAGCCAGGAAGGACGTGACCGCACAACATTATCACCACATGTGGCGAAAATATGTTGCGTGGTGTGAGGCCAGGAAGGCTCCACGAAGAAATTTCAACTCGGTCGATTCCTGCATTTCCTGCAAACAGGAGTGTCTATGGGCCTCAGATTGGGGTCCATTAAGGTTCAAATTTCGGCCCTGTCGATTTTCTTCCAGAAAGAATTGGCTTCAGTTCCTGAAGTCCAGAAGTTTGTCAAGGGAGTACTGCATATACAACCCCCTTTTGTGCCTCCAGTGGCACTGTGGGATCTCAACGTAGTGCTGGGATTCCTCAAATCACATTGGTTTAAACCGCTCAAATCTGTGGATTTGAAATATCTCACATGGAAAGTGACCATGATGTTGGCCCTGGCCTCGGCCAGGCGAGTGTCAGAATTGGCGGCTTTGTCTCACAAAAGCCCATATCTGATTGTCCATTTGGACAGGGCAGAGCTGCGGACTCGTCCCCAGTTTCTCCCTAAGGTGGTGTCAGCGTTTCACCTGAACCAGCTTATTGTGGTACCTGCGGCTACTAGGGACTTGGAGGACTCCAAGTTGCTAGATGTTGTCAGGGCCCTGAAAATATCGGTTTCCAGGACGGCTGGAGTCAGGAAAACTGACTTGCTGTTATCCTGTATGCACCCAACAAACTGGGTGCTCTTGCTTCTAAGCAGACGATTGCTAGTTGGATGTGTAGTACAATTCAGCTTGCACATTCTGTGGCAGGCCTGCCACAGCCAAAATATGTAAATGCCCATTCCACAAGGAAGGTGGGCTCATCCTGGGCGGCTGCCCGAGGGGTCTCGGCATTACAACTCTGCCGAGCAGCTACGTGGTCGGGGGGAGAACACGTTTGTAAAATTCTACAAATTTGATACCCTGGCTAAAGAGGACCTGGAGTTCTCTCATTCGGTGCTGCAGAGTCATTCGCACTCCCGCCCGTTTGGGAGCTTTGGTATAATCCCCATGGTCCTGACGGAGTCCCCAGCATCCACTAGGACGTTAGAGAAAATAAGATTTTACTTACCGATAAATCTATTTCTCGTAGTCCGTAGTGGATGCTGGGCGCCCATCCCAAGTGCGGATTGTCTGCAATACTTGTACATAGTTATTGGTACAAAAATCGGGTTATTATTGTTGTGAGCCATCTTTTCAGAGGCTCCGCTGTTATCATGCTGTTAACTGGGTTCAGATCACAGGTTGTACAGTGTGATTGGTGTGGCTGGTATGAGTCTTACCCGGGATTCAAAATCCTTCCTTATTGTGTACGCTCGTCCGGGCACAGTATCCTAACTGAGGCTTGGAGGAGGGTCATAGGGGGAGGAGCCAGTGCACACCACCTGATCCTAAAGCTTTTACTTTTGTGCCCTGTCTCCTGCGGAGCCGCTATTCCCCATTGTCCTGACGGAGTCCCCAGCATCCACTACGGACTACGAGAAATAGATTTATCGGTAAGTAAAATCTTATTTTCTTTGGGAAGGTGTTCATTATTTCTATACATTGAGTGATATTTCTGTAATCAGCTCCATAGTTTCCACACTGCTAGCTCTTATGGATGGTTTGGATGCCCGAGGGGAGATTGTCGTCATAGGAGCCACCAATAGACTCGACTCCATTGATCCAGCTCTCAGGCGACCAGGACGGTTTGACAGAGAATTTCTTTTCAGTTTGCCAGACAGATATGTAAGTGCAGTGCTTATCAATTACTGCGTGCGTTGGTCTGCCAGCATCGATCCACAGTCCCAGATTACCTCTGACACCTCAGTGTTCTATAGTGTAGAGAGGGAAAACCATATACGCCCCACAACTAACCCCTCTTTGCCATCACTACTATTCCAGTGTGTGTCTACTGTTTACACCAGGGAGTAGGGGGCACATACTATTCACATTCCTATCTTCAAGCACACTATTAGGTTTTGTGCTGTGTACAGACAGGTTTGCACAGCACTGAAGTGTCACGTAAAGCATAACCATTATCTCTTGGCTATACTAATTAAGGCGTAAGCACCAACCAGGAACAGTGCAATTTCTTTAAAACTTAAAACATAAACTACCTGATGGTTTTTGCTCATTACTCTGAACACTGATGTTTTGCTTTCCTGCCCATTTGATGTAATTTTGTGTTGAGCGTTAGTAATATTGCAATATTTTACTTGTGTTTCCATTGCTAGGCAAGATTGGAAATCCTAAAAATACACACGCAAGAATGGAATCCAAAGCCATCGGGAATGTTTCTGGAAGAACTGTCTGAGAAGTGTGTTGGTAAGTTTTGTGTTGCATAGGCTTGGGGGTTTTAACAGGCGTTACCCTGCTGCTGCAGGATTAGGTGTTTATGCAGAATTGTGTCTTTAACATATTTTATTTTGATTTTCTTATCGCCGTTAAATCCTTTTTTTTTTTTTTTTTTTTTTTTTTTTTTTTTTTTTTTTTTTGGGCAGGTTACTGTGGCGCGGACATAAAATCTGTGTGCGCTGAAGCAGCCCTGTGCGCTGTCCGTAAGCGTTACCCCCAGATTTACACCACCACGGAGAAGTTGGTGCTGGATGTGTCTTCCATTAAAATCACTGCTAGAGACTTTATGCTAGCGATGCTGAAAATTGTGCCGGCGTCCCAGAGGGCCCAGGTCTCTCCTGGACGGGTACTGTCACCCATTATCAAGCCTTTGCTTCAGAACACACTTAACAAGATTTTGAAGGATTTATGGAAAGTCTTCCCACATGTGGATGAAGGACTCAACAAAAAGAGCGAATCCGGTATGTAGAAATATTTTGTGGTTTAATCCTCATGTACTAAACCACTAGGCTTGCTTTTCCATGTTACATTTCCTACCCAGTTCACGGGCATGCGTTCATCGCATGAAAGGGATCAGTATGTAAAGCCAGTGGGTGGGATCCCGACCACCAGTATGCCAGCTGCAGGGTGAGCGCTAGCCCCTTGTGTGCATGGTGGCTCACTCGCCAGCCACAGGATTTATTCTCACTACATGTGTCGTGGACACCCATAGAGGGAGGAAATCCTGTGGTGTTGGTATTTCACCGCTAGTCAGAGTTCCGGCATTGTAATGTACTGTGGCCAATCGCTGCTAGTTCACAAGCCAATATCTGCTAGTTCACAAGCCAATATCTAGGTTTTCCATCAAGTCAAAAGTTCCCAGCACCATTGTGGGTTTCTCATCCGTTTTTCTGATCTCCAGTGTTTTCAAGTAACCTGCTGGATGAGGACATGCTGTACAGCGATGAGGAAGGACCCTCTGTATTTGAAAACGGATTCCTCCATAAACTCAATAACACTAAACAGAAAGAAAGCCGTCCATTTCTTCACTTTAGTGTGTAAGTTTTTTGAAAGATTTGTTCTTAAACATCTAAAATGTGTAACAAGCTCTTAAGAAGAGTTACTAATGCACTCCGGGTCTATATCCTGCGCTCGTGGTTTCACTCTAACCCAGCATCCCCAGTGTCTCAAAATGTACACGAATATGGATTTTATATAGCTATAAAAAAAAACTTCATGATCTCAAGAAATGTGTTAATGCACTGCTTAACGGTATCCAATACATGGTATCCTGTCCAGAGTGTAACCGAGAAGGGGTTTTAAACTGTTACATTTGATTAGGGTTTTTTCGCTAGGCCTGTGCTCTTCAAATATTACGCACGTTATAAGATGCTAATCCTACTGTTTTCTCTGGTCCAGGAACGCAAATCGCCAGCCAACATCTTATAGACCCAGGCTCTTGCTATCTGGCAAACCAGGACTAGGTCAGGGCACACACCTGGCCCCAGCAGTCATACATGCGTTGGAGAAGTTCACTGTGTACACGTTGGATCTGGCTGTACTCTTTGGTGTTAGTGTGACTTCCCCAGAAGAAACCTGTGCACAGGTAAAACCAGCGCTGCTTACCATACTGATGATTGCAAATTCTCTCTTTTAAAGTTTTACTCATTTTGTGAATGAACTGGTTTAAATGTGACATTTTTATTTGGGCTTGCGGTATTACATTTTTATAGTAGTTTATTGTTCTAATGTCACATAAATTAGAGCGTGAGAAACTGCTTAGACAGCTTGCTCTTAAACACTGTACTCTTCTTAATTTTATTTTTGTCTATACTTGGATGACGTCTTGATGAAAGTGGAGTTCCTGGCTCTGCTTCAGCCACATTTCTGGGAAACTACACGAGTAGTGGAGTCCCATGGTTAGATTACCAGGAGTCTATCTGGAAATACACTGTAAACAAATTTACTGGCTGACTGATCTAGAGAATGGGTGGAGTTTCTGACTTAAAGTGCTCAGATTTCTTGTTTAGCTTTTGTACCCAATAGTCCTAGTGTCCTGCTTAAGGATGAATGAAAAATGAATGGCGGTTTGTGTATGACAAAATACAAGGAGTGCAAAGCCTCAAGTACATTAGTGCACCCTATGAAATGATCTTCAGCAGTGCTAGAAATCTGACCTGAGATGTTAACTTTATTTTCTCTTTCATCCACTAGGGGACACTGGAGTTCCTCTTAGACATTAGGGGTGTGAAGCTTGCAACCAGAGGTGTGGCACAATCTAAAAATTAGCATTGTCTGCACAGCCGGCTCCTCCCCCTTCACGCCCCTCATGCCTTTTTGAAAATTGTGCTGGAGGTACAGCACATGGGAGCACAGAGCTCCTGACTAAATTTTCTTATTTTATATTTTATTTATTTTTTCTTGATATAGGCTGCGTCACCCTAATGAAAAGGGAGACAAAAGCCGCAGATTTATGAGAGACAACGATCCCTATTGAATGGACCGGCATCTCTCGACAGGATGGTAAAGGTGCTGCGTCTCTCTAGGAAAAGGGGAACAAAGCTCAATAATACTGAGAGACAAAGATCCCTTTTGAAGGGATCTGCATCTCTCACAGGAGATCCTCTTTAACTCAGGTCTGTGAGTATTGAAGAAGACTGTTTTATGTATACAGTAACCAGTAGCTGACTTGTAATTCTCAGAGCCCATGGCCACTTAATAGTTAATAGCAGACCCGCAGCAGCGCGCCAGACAGCACAACAGTGTGAGGCCGGGACCCCTTCAACAGCGCAGCGAGGCTACCCTGTCAGCGTTAGAGAGGCGCCGCTACGGGACATGATACAGCGGTCCCAGTGCGCGCGCGTCAAACGGCAGATCACAATGCCGCGCGGCTGAGCTAATAACCTCAGCCGCCGGAGGCGGGGAGCGGGGGAGAGACGCTGCAGTAAGCGCGCAGCTGAGGAGATTTACTCAGCTTCGGGCGGGCACTGAAAGCACAAGGGGGTGCAACAGGAAGCATCATGTGCGGCCCGTGTTTTACACTTACCGATGAAAGACCCCCCTTCTCAATGAGATGTCCACAATTTTGCAGTGGCGGCCATCTTAGGATTTATTACAGGCGCCAAAGTACAGTGCAGCCTCCCCCTATTCTAGCTTTACAGTCACCAGTAAATTCTATGTGTGCAAACAGCACCCTCTCCTGGTGAAAATAGGAGAAACCTGCTGAATATATTTTCTCTAACGTCCGAAGTGGATGCTGGGGACTCCGTAAGGACCATGGGGAATAGCGGCTCCGCAGGAGACTGGGCACAAAAGTAAAAGCTTTAGGACTACCTGGTGTGCACTGGCTCCTCCCCCTATGACCCTCCTCCAAGCCTCAGTTAGATTTTTGTGCCCGAACGAGAAGGGTGCACACTAGGTGGCTCTCCTGAGCTGCTTGGTGAAAAGCAGAAAAAGACACCGTCTTTTCAGGCTCAATCCTTTCGTCCCCATAAGGGCAAGCGGGCAAAAGGCCACTCGTATCTGCCCCGGGGCAGAGGAAGGGGAAAAAGACTGCAGCAGGCAGCCTCTTCCCAGGAACAGAAGCCCTCCCCCGCTTCTGCCAAGTCCTCAGCATGACGCTGGGGCCTTACAAGCGGACTCAGGTACGGTGGGGGGTCGTCTCAAGAATTTCAGCGCGCAGTGGGCTCACTCGCAAGTGGACCTCTGGATCCTGCAGGTAGTATCTCAGGGGTACAAATTGGAATTCGAGACGTTTCCCCCTCGCCGGTTCCTGAAGTCTGCTTTACCAACGTCTCCCTCCGACAGGGAGGCGGTATTGGAAGCCATTCACAAGCTGTATTCCCAGCAGGTGATAATCAAGGTACCCCTCCTACAACAGGGAAAGGGGTATTATTCCACGCTGTTTGTGGTACCGAAGCCGGACGGCTCGGTGAGACCTATTTTAAATCTGAAATCCTTGAACACTTACATACAAAGGCTCAAATTCAAGATGGAGTCACTCAGAGCAGTGATAGCGAACCTGGAAGAAGGGGACTATATGGTGTCTCTGGACATCAAGAATGCTTACCTCCATGTCCCAATTTGCCCTTCTCACCAAGGGTACCTCAGGTTTGTGGTACAGAACTGTCACTATCAGTTTCAGACGCTGCCGTTTGGATTGTCCACGGCACCCCGGGTCTTTACCAAGGTAATGGCCGAAATGATGATTCTTCTTAGAAGAAAAGGCGTCTTAATTATCCCTTACTTGGACGATCTTCTGATAATGGCAAGGTCCAGGGAACAGTTAGAGGTCGGAGTAGCACTATCTCAAGTAGTGCTACGACAGCACGGGTGGATTCTAAATATTCCAAAATCGCAGCTGATTCCGACGACACGTCTGCTGTTCCTAGGGATGATAAGGTGTTTCTCCCAGAGGAGAAAGCCAGGGAGTTATCCGAGCTAGTCAGGAACCTCCTAAAACCAGGCCAAGTGTCAGTGCATCAATGCACAAGGGTCCTGGGAAAAATGGTGGCTTCTTACGAAGCGATTCCATTTGGCAGATTCCACGCAAGAACTTTTCAGTGGGATCTGCTGGACAATTGGTCCGGATCGCATCTTCAGATGCATCAACGGATAACCCTGTCTCCAAGGACAAGGGTGTCTCTCCTGTGGTGGTTGCAGAGTGCTCATCTTCTAGAGGGCCGCAGATTCGGCATTCAGGACTGGGTCCTGGTGACCACGGATGCCAGCCTGAGAGGCTGGGGAGCAGTCACACAGGGAAGAAATTTCCAGGGCTTGTGGTCAAGCCTGGAGACATCACTTCACAGAAATATCCTGGAGCTAAGAGCCATCTACAATGCTCTGAGCCTAGCAAGACCTCTGCTTCAAGGTCAGCCGGTGCTGATCCAGTCGGACAACATCACGGCAGTCGCCCACGTAAACAGACAGGGCGGGACGAGAAGCAGGAGGGCAATGACAGAAGTTGCAAGGATTCTTCGCTGGGCAGAAAATCATGTGATAGCACTGTCGGCAGTGTTCATTCCGGGTGTGGACAACTGGGAAGCAGACTTCCTCAGCAGACACGACCTCCACCCGGGGGAGTGGGGACTTCACCCAGAAGTCTTCCACATGATTGTGAACCGTTGGGAAAAACCAAAGGTGGACATGATGGCGTCCCGCCTCAACAAAAAACTAGACAGATATTGCGCCAGGTCAAGGGACCCTCAGGCAATAGCTGTGGACGCTCTGGTAACACCATGGGTGTACCAGTCAGTGTATGTGTTCCCTCCTCTGCCTCTCATACCCAAGGTACTGAGGATCATAAGAAGGAGAGGAGTAAGGACTATACTCGTGGCTCCGGATTGGCCAAGAAGGACTTGGTACCCGGAACTTCAAGAGATGCTCACAGAGGACCCGTGGCCTCTACCTCTAAGAAAGGACCTGCTCCAGCAGGGACCCTGTCTCTTCCAAGACTTGCTGCGTTTGACGGCATGGCGGTTGAACGCCGGATCCTGAAGGAAAAAGGCATCCCTACCCTGATCAAAGCCAGGAAGGATGTAACCGTACAACATTATCACCGTATTTGGCATAAATATGTTGCGTGGTGCGAGGCCAGGAAGGCCCCTACAGAGGAATTTCAACTGGGTCGTTTCCTGCATTTCCTACAAACAGGACTGTCTATGGGCCTAAAATTAGGGTCCATTAAGGTTCAGATTTCGGCCCTGTCGATTTTCTTCCAAAAAGAACTGGCTTCAGTTCCTGAAGTACAGACGTTTGTCAAGGGGGTACTGCATATACAACCTCCTTTTGTGCCTCCAGTGGCACCTTGGGATCTAAATGTAGTTTTGGGATTCCTAAAATCACATTGGTTTGAACCACTTTCCACTGTGGACTTAAAATATCTCACATGGAAGGTGGTAATGCTGTTAGCCCTGGCTTCAGCCAGGCGTGTCTCAGAATTGGCGGCTTTATCCTATAAAAGCCCTTACCTAATTTTTCATACGGACAGGGCAGAATTTGAGGACTCGTCCTCAATTTCTCCCTAAGGTGGTTTCAGCATTTCACTTGAACCTGCCTATTGTGGTGCCTGCGGCTACTAGGGACTTGGAGGACTCCAAGTTGCTGGACGTAGTCAGGGCCCTGAAAATATGTTTCCAGGACGGCTGGAGTCAGAAAATCTGACTCGCTATTTATCCTGTATGCACCCAACAAGCTGGGTGCTCCTGCTTCTAAGCAGACTATTGCTCGCTGGATTTGTAGTACAATTCAGCTTGCACATTCTGTGGCAAGCCTGCCACAGCCAAAATCTGTAAATGCCCATTCCACAAGGAAGGTGGGCTCATCTTGGGCGGCTACCCGAGGGGTCTCGGCTTTCCAACTTTGCCGAGCAGCTACTTGGTCAGGGGCAAACACGTTTGCTAAATTCTACAAATTTGATACCCTGGCTGAGGAGGACCTGGAGTTCTCTCATTCGGTGCTGCAGAGTCATCCGCACTCTCTCGCCCGTTTGGGAGCTTTGGTATAATCCCCATGGTCCTTACGGAGTCCCCAGCATCCACTTAGGACGTTAGAGAAAATAAGAATTTACTTACCGATAATTCTATTTCTCATAGTCCGTAGTGGATGCTGGGCGCCCATCCCAAGTGCGGATTGTCTGCAATACTTGTACATAGTTATTGTTACAAAAATCGGGTTATTATTGTTGTGAGCCATCTTTTCAGAGGCTCCTCTGTTATCATGCTGTTAACTGGGTTCAGATCACAGGTTGTACGGTGTGATTGGTGTGGCTGGTATGAGTCTTACCCGGGATTCAATATCCTTCCTTATTGTGTACGCTCGTCCGGGCACAGTATCCTAACTGAGGCTTGGAGGAGGGTCATAGGAGGAGGAGCCAGTGCACACCAGGTAGTCCTAAAGCTTTTACTTTTGTGCCCAGTCTCCTGCGGAGCCGCTATTCCCCATGGTCCTTACGGAGTCCCCAGCATCCACTACGGACTATGAGAAATAGAATTATCGGTAAGTAAATTCTTATTTTTATGAATAGAGAAGACTGAGGATCTCCTGTGATATAATATCTATGATTTATTTTCAAAGGAATTCTGGTGCAAAGATCCTACTGAAAATACGAGGAAGCAAGTTAAGCCAACTTTACCATCGTAGCTATGTTACAGTGGCTGTGTGAGGGTTACAAAAAGAGGTCGGCGGGAGTTTTACATTTTTATTTTAAAATTTTTATTATTTTTATCAATGTGTCTTCTTCCTTTTTTGTATGTAAGGAAGTGAACAGTACTCCCAGTCGGGTCCGATACCTTCGCTTCCGTCATCTCTCGCAGCCTTTCTCTTCCTGAGTTAAAGGGTGAAAGCGCCACGTAAGACCCTGGTAGGGGATCTAAACATGCCTAAAGCACCGAGAGACGGTAGAAGCCAGGCACCGGTTATGTTTGTACGACATGTAACAGAAAGAGCACGCGGGTTGGCAGCTCCGGGGTGTGCGACTCCTGCTTGACAAGGATGCTCCACCTGGGAGCAGTGCTCCAGCTAGCTCATGGGAAAATCACGCAACAATCGGAATGGGTTGAGGGATTCTTTAAAACGAGGGAATTTCTCTTTAAGTTGACGCCGCCCGCACATAAAGTAACAAATATGCGCAAGGCAGTTTAAAAGAACTATTCATATTATACCGCAAGGGTGCGTTTATTGAGTCTACCCTAGATGCCGATTTTCCACAAGAAGACAGGGCAATCTCAGGTCTTCAGTCTTTAATTGAAGCGCTGAAGGAGCTCCTAAACTCTAGGGTAAAAGAGGTCACGGAGCCTGAACAATTAAATTGTTCAAATCCCAAAGGGCCGTTCAGCAGTGTTTCCCATTTCTAAATCTCTCCAATCTCAAATGGAGGAGGCTTGGAAACAAGCTGACAAACATTTCAATTTCCAAAAAAAAAAAAAAAAGTTTTAAGCAACTTACCCTTTACCTGAAGGGGTAATGGATACACGGGGAACTCCGCCGGTAGTAGTTGCCTCACTAGGAAGGTTTCAGACCGAAAGGTTGACACGGCTTTAAAGTCGTTTTTTGTGGCAGGCACAGAGACCTATGCTCATCTGTGTTTGGGTTAACAAGGCCATGGGAGCAGGGGCGAGCCGTATTTTACAGGCTATGGAGGTGAGAAATAGCTTGAAAGAGATTACCCAACTGGCGGAACACATTCGAGTATCTGTTTCATACTTGTGTCAGACCTCAAAGTATGCTAACAGGATTGCATCGCGCATCTCCATATCGGCCGGACGGATTTTATGGCTCAGAAAATGACAGGGACGGTGGAATCCATTCCCTTTGGGAGTGAAAGACCTTTCGGTCCAGAGTTGGACAACTGGATTGCGCATGCTACGGCAAGGAAGCTTACATTCCTACCTACTCCTTATACGAGAATTATTCGGGTCCACTGTTTAATTGAATCAGATCTCAGGCCTTCGAGCCCGAGGAAGAGGTTCCAGGCGCCGGCACGTGGGGGCAGAGGTAGAGGCCGCTCACAGGCAACACCCAGAAAGCAGGAGAAACCTGCTGACAAGACCGTGACAGACGGTCTCCGAACTCACCTGGGGTCCCCCCTGGTGGGCGCGCGTCTGGGAGGTTTTCAGGACGTATGGGCCAACATCTCACCAGAATGTTGGATAAACAACATAACTCACACAGAATAGAATTCCAAGAAGACCTCAGTCAGTTTTTTTTACAACGGGTCTACCTCTGTGCCCTCAGAAGGCAGAAGCACTACTGACGGCAGTTCAGAAATTACTACGGTCAGAGGTTATTGTTCCAGTTCCCGCCTGTCGGAGAGGAACGGGGTCCTATTCCAGTCTTTTTGTCGTGCCAAAACCGGATGGGACGGTCAGGCCGATACTCAATTTAAAAGCTTTAATCCAGTTCTAAGGGCTTACAAATTCAATAGGGATGCATACCTACATATCCCTATTTGGTCCCCTCACCAAGCTTACCTAAAGTTGCACTGGTGAGGGATCATTACCAATTCAGAGCTCTACCATTCGGCCTATCATCTGCCCCAAGGATCTTTACGAAGATCAAGGCGGTCATAGTAGCAGAATTAATGCTACTGGGGGTCACGATATTACCTTATCTGGACGATCTCCTAATCAAGGCCTCTTCTCAGGAGAAGCTGATAAAGGATGCTCAGACATCTCACCAAATTCTGATTCAACAACCTCATTCCAACTCAATGGATTCAGTTCCTAGGTCTTTTATTGGACACGGTGAAATTGCGAATTTTGCTGCCAAAAGCCTAGATTCAGGATATTCGGAAGTTGGTGACTCAGGTACTAAGGGCACCGACTGTTTCTCTGCACCTCTGTGTACAACTTCTCGGGAAGATGGTAGCGTCGTTCGAAGTTATCCAGTACGGCAAACTTCATTCCCGACCTTTTCAGATAAATCTCATTGCTCAAGGAGCAAGTTCGCATTGGCTACTTCATCGGAGAATTCGCCTTCAACCACAAGTACGTGTCTCCCTGACAGGGTGGTAGGTGCACAGGAATCTCGCAGCAGGGAAAGGATTTGGCATTTGAGTTTGGAGGATTCTGACAACGGACGCCAGTCTCAGAGGTTGGGGTACCGTCCTGGAAGACTATCAATTTCAGGAAAACTGGACGTCACAGGAGAGCAGATTACCCATAAACATTCTCGAGCTAAGAGCTGTTTACAATGCACTTCGCTTGGCCGACAATCTGGTCGTAGGTCAGTATGTACGGATACAGTCGGACGATGCCACGACGACTGCTTACATAAACCGTCAAGGGGGAACAAAGAGCAAAATGGCGTTAAAGGAATCAACAAGGATCCTGTTGTGGGCGGAAAGGCGAAACATCATCCTCTTGGCAATATTCATTCCCGGTGTAGAAAACTGGGAAGCAGATTATCTCAGTCGCCAGGACAGGCATCCGGGAGAGTGGTGTCTTCACCCACGGATCTTCAAGATGGTAGTGAGGAGATGGGGCCTTACGCAGATCGACCTCAGGGCGTCGAGGCAGAACCACCAGCTGCCCAGATATGTATCCAGGACAAGGGATACTGCAGCAGGAGTACATGCGTTAACGGTTCCTTGGGGTTACGAAAGGATTTATATCTTTCCATCCTTCCCACTCATACCACAGGTATTGAAGAGGTTGAAACGAGAACGAGTGTAGGCGATTATAATCGCACCGGCTTGGCCACGCAGGAGTTAGTACTCGGACCTACAAGGGTTGCTGTCAAAGGACCCTTGGCGGTTGCCTCAAAGAGTGTACCTACTGTCTCAAGGACCGTTTCTTCACCCAGACCTGAACAGACTGTGTTTGACGGAGTGGCTGTTGAAACCCGGATCTTAAGGAACAGAGGAATACCTAGAATGGCTATTCCTACAATGATTGCGGCTAGGAAGCCAGTCACAGCTGGGCATTACTACAGAATTTGGAAGACATACGTAGACTGGTGTCAGGAACGTGGATGGGATTCGAAGACCTTCCACTTATCCAGACTTTTACTCTCCCTTCAAGCCGGACTAACTTTAGGTCGGCGATTGGGATCTCTGAAGGTCCAGGTGTCTGCTTTTCCCATTCTTTTTCAACAACGGTTGGCATCCTTGCCAGAAGTTCAAATCTTTTTACAGGGGGTGTTACAGATACAGCCCCCTTTTCGTACCCCCACGGCACCATGGGATCTAGATTGGGTGTTAGATTTTTTGAGATCACCTTTGGTTGAGCCGTTACCAAGGATAGACCTAAAAATAAGATTTTACTTACCGATAAATCTATTTCTCGTAGTCCGTAGTGGATGCTGGGACTCCGTCAGGACCATGGGGATTAGCGGCTCCGCAGGAGACAGGGCACAAAAATAAAAGCTTTAGGACTAGGTGGTGTGCACTGGCTCCTCCCCCTATGACCCTCCTCCAAGCCTCAGTTAGGATACTGTGCCCGGACGAGCGTACACAATAAGGAAGGATTTTGAATCCCGGGTAAGACTCATACCAGCCACACCAATCACACCGTACAACCTGTGATCTGAACCCAGTTAACAGTATGACAAACGTAGGAGCCTCTGAACAGACGGCTCACAACAATAACAACCCGATTTTTTTGTAACAATAACTATGTACAAGTATTGCAGACAATCCGCACTTGGGATGGGCGCCCAGCATCCACTACGGACTACGAGAAATAGATTTATCGGTAAGTAAAATCTTATTTTCTCTGACGTCCTAGTGGATGCTGGGACTCCGTCAGGACCATGGGGATTATACCAAAGCTCCCAAACGGGCGGGAGAGTGCGGATGACTCTGCAGCACCGAATGAGAGAACTCCAGGTCCTCTTTAGCCAGGGTATCAAATTTGTAGAATTTTACAAACGTGTTCTCCCCCGACCACGTAGCTGCTCGGCAGAGTTGTAATGCCGAGACCCCTCGGGCAGCCGCCCAAGATGAGCCCACCTTCCTTGTGGAATGGGCCTTGATAGATTTAGGCTGTGGCAGGCCTGCCACAGAATGTGCAAGTTGAATTGTGCTACAAATCCAACGAGCAATCGTCTGCTTAGAAGCAGGAGCACCCAGCTTGTTGGGTGCATACAGTATAAACAGCGAGTCAGATTTTCTGACTCCAGCCGTCCTTGAAATATATATTTTCAATGCCCTGACAACGTCCAGCAACTTGGAATCCTCCAAATCGCTAGTAGCCGCAGGCACCACAATAGGCTGGTTCAGGTGAAACGCTGAAACCACCTTAGGCAGAAACTGAGGACGCGTCCGCAGTTCTTCCCTGTCCGAATGGAAAATCAGATATGGGCTTTTATACGATAAAGCCGCCAATTCTGACACTTTCCTGGCTGAAGCCAGGGCCAGTAGCATGGTTACTTTCCATGTAAGATATTTCAAATCCACCGATTTGAGTGGCTCAAACCAATGGGATTTGAGAAAATCCAAAACTACATTAAGATCCCACGGAGCCACTGGGGGCACAACCGGGGGCTGTATATGTAGTACTCCTTTTACAAAAGTCTGGACTTCAGGAACTGAAGCCAATTCTTTCTGGAAGAAAATCGACAGGGCCGAAATTTGAACCTTAATGGACCCTAATTTGAGGCCCATAGACTGTCCTGTTTGCAGGAAATGTAGGAATCGACCCAGTTGAAATTCCTCCGTCGGGGCCTTCCTGGCCTCACACCACGCAACATATTTTCTCCAAATGCGGTGATAATGTTGTGCAGTCACCTCCTTCCTGGCTTTTACCAGGGTAGGGATGACCTCTTCCGGAATGCCTTTTTCCCTTAGAATTCGGCGTTCAACCGCCATGCCGTCAAACGCAGCCGCGGTAAGTCTTGGAATAGACACGGTCCCTGCTGAAGCAGGTCCCGTCTTAGAGGTAGAGGCCACGGATCTTCCGTGAGCATCTCCTGAAGTTCCGGGTACCAAGTTCTTCTTGGCCAATCCGGAGCCACGAGTATCGTTCTTACTCCCCTTTGCCGTATAATTCTCAGTACTTTTGGTATGAGAGGCAGAGGAGGAAACACATACACTGACTGGAACACCCACGGTGTTACCAGAGCGTCCACAGCTATTGCCTGAGGGTCTCTTGACCTGGCGCAATACCTGTCCAGTTTTTCTCTGACGTCCTAGTGGATGCTGGGAACTCCGTAAGGACCATGGGGAATAGCGGCTCCGCAGGAGACTGGGCACATCTAAAGAAAGCTTTAGGATCACCTGGTGTGCACTGGCTCCTCCCCCTATGACCCTCCTCCAAGCCTCAGTTAGATTTTCTGTGCCCGACGAGAAGGGTGCACACTAGGGGCTCTCCTGAGCTCTTTGTGAAAGTTTTAGTTTAGGTTTATTATTTTCAGTGAGACCTGCTGGCAACAGGCTCACTGCATCGAGGGACTAAGGGGAGAAGAAGCGAACTCACCTGCGTGCAGAGTGGATTGGGCTTCTTAGGCTACTGGACATTAGCTCCAGAGGGACGATCACAGGTTCAGCCTGGATGGGTCACCGGAGCCGCGCCGCCGTCCCCCTTACAGAGCCAGAAGAGCGAAGAGGTCCGGAAAAATCGGCGGCAGAAGACGATCCTGTCTTCAGATAAGGTAGCGCACAGCACCGCAGCTGTGCGCCATTGCTCTCAGCACACTTCACACTCCGGTCACTGAGGGTGCAGGGCGCTGGGGGGGGCAGCGCCCTGAGACGCAATAAATCGATAAAAAAACCTTATATGGCTAAAATAAATGCATCACATATAACTCCTGGGCTATATGGATGCATTTAACCCCTGCCAAAACATACAGAAAAAGGATGATAAGGACGCCGAGAAAGGGGCGGAGCCTATCTCCTCAGCACACTGGCGCCATTTTCCCTCACAGCTCAGTTGGAGGGAAGCTCCCTGGCTCTCCCCTGCAGTCACTACACTACAGAAAGGGGTTAAAAAAGAGAGGGGGGCACAAATTAGGCGCAGTATATAACAATACAGCAGCTATAAAGGGAAAAACACTTATATAAGGTTATCCCTGTGTATGTATATATATATATATATATATATATATATATATAGCGCTCTGGTGTGTGCTGGCAAACTCTCCCTCTGTCTCCCCAAAGGGCTAGTTGGGGTCCTGTCCTCTATCAGAGCATTCCCTGTGTGTGTGCTGTGTGTCGGTACGTTGGTGTCGACATGTATGAGGAGAAAAATGATGAGGAGACGGAGTAGAGTGTCTGAAATAGTGTTGTCACCCCCTAGGGGGTCGACACCTGAGTGGATGTACTGTTGAAATTGCGTGACAGTGTCAGCTTTGTATAAAAGACAGTGGTTGACATGAGACAGCCGGCTACTCAGCTTGTGCATGTCCAGACGTCTCATACAGGGGCCCTAAAGCGCCCGTTACCTCAGATACAGACGCCGACAGGGGTACTGACTCCTGTGTCGACGGTGAAGAGACAACCGTGATTTCCAATAGGGCCACACATTGCATGATTGAGGCAATGGAAAAAGTTTACACTTTTCTGATAATATGAATACCACCAAAAAAAAAGGGGTATTATGTTTGGTGAGGAAAAACTTCCTGTAGTTTTCCTGAATCTGAGAAATAAAATGAGGTGTGTGATGATGCGTGGGTTTCCCCCCGATAACAATTGATATTTTCTAAAAAGTTATTGGCAGTATACCTTTTCCCGCCAGAGGTTAGGGTGCGTTGGGAAACACCCCCTAGGGTGGATAAAGCGCTCACACGCTTGTAAAAACAAGGGCTCTATCCTCTCCTGAGATGGCCGCCCTTAAGGATCCTGCTGATAGAAAGCAGGAGCGTATCCTAAAATGTATTTACACACATACTGGTGTTATACTGCGACCAGCAATCGCCTCAGCCTGGATGTGCAGTGCTGGGTTGGCGTGGTCGGATTCCCTGACTGGAAATATGATATCCTAGATAAGGACAGTATATTATTGCCTATAGAGCAATTAAAAGATGCATTTCTATATATGCAGGATGCACAGCGGAATATTTGCCGACTGGCATCAAGTATAAGTGCGTTGTCCAATTATTCCAGTAAAGTGGTCAGGTGATGCGGATTCCAAACGGCATTTGGAAGTATTGCCTTAAAAGAGGGGATGTACCCCAGGTCGCCTCTCAAAATAAGACGCCGTATTATCAGGCGCAGTCCTGGTTGGCAAGCGGACAAAAGGGTTCCTCTTTTCTGCTCGTGACAGAGGGAGAGGAAAATGGCTGCAGAGATCAGCCAGTTCCAAGGAACAGAAACCCTTTTCCGCCGCTGCCAAGCCCTCAGTATGACGCTAGGGCTTTACAAGTTCAGGCACGGTGGGGTCCCGTTCTCAATGAATTTCAGTGCGCAGTGGGCTCACTCGCAAGTAGACCCCTGGATCCTTCAGATAATATTTCAGGGGTACAAATTGGAATTCGAGACGTATTCCCCTCGCCGTTTCCAAAAGTCTGTTTTACCGACGTCTCCCGCTGACAGGGAGGCAGTTTTGGAAGCCATTCACAAGCAGCAGGTGATAATCAAGGTACCCCTCCTGCAACAGGGAACGGGGTATTATTCCACACTATTGTGGTACCGAAGCCAGACGGCTGGGTGAGACCGATTTTAAAATCTAAAATCTTTGAACACTTGCATACAGAGGTTCAAATTCAAAATTGAGTCACTCAGAGCAGTGATTGCAAACCTGGAAGAAGGGGACTACATGATGTCTCGGGACATCAAGGAGGCTTACCTTCATGTCAAAATTTACCCTTCTCACCAAGGGTATTTCAGGTTATGGTACAGAACTGTATCAGTTCGGACGCTGCCGTAGGGATGGGTCCACGGCACCCCGGGTCTTTACTGAAGTAATGACCGAAATGATGATATTCCTTTGAAGGAAGGGAATTTTAGTTATCCTTTACTTGGACGATTCCCTGATAAGGGTAAGATCCAGGGAACAGTTGGAGATCGGTGTAGCACTATATCAGGTAGTGTTGCGGCAGCACGATTGGATTTTCAATATTCCAAAATCGCAGCTGGTTCCGACGACTTGTCTTCTGTTCCTAGGGATGATTCTGGACATAGTCCAGAAAGAAGGTGCTTCTCCCGGAGGAGAAAGCCAGGGAGTTATCCGAGCTAGTCAGGAACCTCCTAAAACCGAACCAAGTCTCAGTGCATCAATGCACAAGGGTTCTGGGTAAAAATGGTGGCTTCCTACGAAGCAATCCCATTCGGCAGATTCCACGCACAGTGGAACCTTCTGGACAAATGGTCCGGGTCGCATCTTCAGATGCTTCAGCGGATAACCCTGTCACCAGGGACAAGGGTATCCCTCCTGTGGTGGTTGCAGAGTGCTCATCTTCTAGAGGGCCGCAGATTCGGCATTGGGGACTGGGTCCTGGTGGCCACGGATGCCAGCCTGCGAGGCTGGGGAGCAGTCACACAGGGAAGGAATTTCCAGGGCTTATGGTCAAGCCTGGAGACATCTCTTCATATAAACATTCTGGAACTAAGGGCCATTTACAATGCCCTAAGTCAAGCGAAACCCCTGCTTCAGGGTCAGGCGGTATTGATCCAATCGGACAACATCACGTCAGTCGCCCACGTAAACAGACAGGGCGGCACGAGAAGCAGGAGGGCAATGGCAGAAGCTGCAAGGATTTTCGCTGGGCGGAAAATCATGTGATAGCACTGTCAGCAGTGTTCATTCCGGGAGTGGACAACTGGGAAGCAGACTTCCTCAGCAGACACGACCTTCACCCGGGAGAGTGGGGACTTCACCCAGAAGTCTTCCACCTGATTGTAAACCGTTGGGAAAAACAAAAGGTGGACATAATGGCGTCCCGTCTAAACAAAAAACTAGACAGATATTGCGCCAGGTCAAGGGACCCTCAGGCAATAGCGGTGGACGCTCTGGTAACACCGTGGGTGTACCAGTCAGTGTATGTGTTCCCTCCTCTGCCCCTCATACCAAAAGTACTGAGAATCATAAGAAGGAGAGGAGTAAGAAATATACTCGTGGTTCCGGATTGGCCAAGAAGGACTTGGTATCCGGAACTTCAAGAGATGCTCACGGACGAACCGTGGCCTCTACCTCTAAGAAAGGACCTGCTCCAGCAAGGGCCTTGTCTGTTCCAAGACTTACCGCGGCTGCGTTTGACGGCATGGCGTTTGAACGCCGGATCCTGAAGATCCCTACCCTGGTCAAGGCCAGGAAAGACGTAACCGCAAAACATTATCACCGCATTTGGCGAAAATATGTTGCGTGGGGTGAGGCCAAGAAGGCCCCTACAGAGGAATTTCAACTGGGTCGTTTCCTCCATTTCCTGCAAACAGGACTGTCTATGGGCCTAAAATTAGGGTCCATTAAGGTTCAAATTTCGGCCCTGTCGATTTTCTTCCAAAAAGAACTGGCTTCAGTGCCTGAAGTTCAGACATTTGTAAAAGGGGTACTGCATATACAGTCTCCTTTTGTGCCTCCAGTGGCACCTTGGGGATCTCAATGTTGTGTTGAGTTTCCTAAAGTCACATTGGTTTGAACCACTCACCACTGTGGACTTAAAAAATCTCACATGGAAGTGACGAGTTAGCCCTGGTTTCAGCCAGGCGGGTGTCAGAATTGGCGGCTTTATCATATAAAAGCCCTTACTTAATATTTCATTCTGAAAGGGCAGAATTGAGGACTCGTCCTCAAATTTTCTACCTAAGGTGGTTTCTGCATTTCACATGAACCAACCTATTGTGGTACCTGCGGCTACTAAGGACTTGGAGGATTCCAAGTTGCTTGACGTGGTCAGGACCCTGAAAATACATGTTTCCAGGACGGCTGGAGTCAGAAAATCTGACTCGCTGTTTATCCTGTATGCACCCAACAAACTGGGTGCTCCTGCTTCTAAGCAGACGATTGCTCGTTGGATTTGTAGTACAATTCAGCTTGCACATTCTGTGGCAGGCCTGCCACAGCCAAAAATCTTAATGCCCACTCCACAAGGAAGGTGGGCTCATCTTGGGCAGCTGCCCGAGGGGTCTCGGGCTTTACAACTTTGCCGAGCAGTTACTTGGTCAGGAGCAAATACGTTTGTAAAATTCTACAAATTTGATATCTTGGCTGAGGAGGACCTGGAGTTCTCTCATTCGGTGCTGCAGAGTCATCCGCACTCTCCCGCCCGTTTGGGAGCTTTGGTATAATCCCCATGGTCCTTACGGAGTTCCCAGCATCCACTAGGACGTCAGAGAAAATAAGAATTTACTTACCGATAATTCTATTTCTCGTAGTCCGTAGTGGATGCTGGGCGCCCATCCCAAGTGCGGATTGTCTGCAATACTGGTACATAATTATTGTTACCAAAAAATTCGGGTTATTGTTGTAGTGAGCCATCTTTTCTAGAGGCTCCTCTATTATCATGCTGTTAACTGGGTTCAGATCACAAGTTGTACAGTGTGATTGGTGTGGCTGGTATGAGTCTTACCCGGGATTCAAAATCCTTCCTTATTGTGTACGCTCGTCCGGGCACAGTATCCTAACTGAGGCTTGGAGGAGGGTCATAGGGGGAGGAGCCAGTGCACACCAGGTGATCCTAAAGCTTTCTTTAGATGTGCCCAGTCTCCTGCGGAGCCGCTATTCCCCATGGTCCTTACGGAGTTCCCAGCATCCACTACGGACTACGAGAAATAGAATTATCGGTAAGTAAATTCTTATTTTTGTTGAGGCGGGACTCCATCATATCCACCTTTGGTTTTTCCCAACGGTTCACAATCATGTGGAAGACTTCTGGATGAAGTCCCCACTCTCCCGGGTGTAGATCGTGTCTGCTGAGGAAGTCCGCTTCCCAGTTGTCCACTCCCGGAATGAACACTGCTGACAGTGCTATCACATGATCTTCCGCCCAGCGAAGAATCCTTGCAGCTTCTGCCATTGCCCTCCTGCTTCTTGTGCCGCCCTGTCTGTTTACGTGGGCGACTGCCGTGATGTTGTCCGACTGGATCTACACCGGCTGACCCTGAAGCAGGGGTTTTGCCAGGCTTAGAGCATTGTAAATCGCTCTTAGCTCCAGTATATTTATGTGAAGAGACATCTCCAGGCTTGACCACACTCCCTGGAAGTTTCTTCCCTGTGTGACCGCTCCCCAGCCTCTCAGACTGGCATCCGTGGTCACCAGGACCCAGTCCTGTATGCCGAATCTGCGGCCCTCTAACAGATGAGCACTCTGCAACCACCACAGAAGAGACACCCTTGTCCGTGGAGACAAAGTTATCCGCTGATGCATCTGCAGATGCGATCCGGACCATTTGTCCAGCAGATCCCACTGAAAAGTTCGTGCGTGGAATCTGCCGAATGGAATCGCTTCGTAAGAAGCCACCAATTTTTCCCAGGACTCTTGTGCATTGATGCACAGACACTTTTCCTGGTTTTAGGAGGTTCCTGACAAGTTCAGATAACTCCCTGGCTTTCTCCTCCGGAAGAAACACCTTTTTCTGAACCGTGTCCAGAATCATTCCCAGGAACAGCAGACGTGTCGTCGGGGTCAATTGAGATTTTGGAAAATTCAGAATCCAACCGTGCTGTTGCAGCACTACTTGGGTTAGTGCTACTACGTCCTCCAGCTGTTCTCTGGATCTTGCCCTTATCAGGAGATCGTCCAAGTAAGGGATAACTAATACGCCTTTTCTTCGCAGAAGAAACATCATTTCGGCCATTACCTTGGTAAAGACCCGAGGTGCCGTGGACAATCCAAACGGCAGCGTCTGAAACTGATAATGGCAGTTTTGCACCACGAACCTGAGGTACCCTTGATGTGAAGGGCAAATTGGGACATGCAGGTAAGCATCCTTGATGTCCAGGGACACCATAAAGTCCCCTTCTTCCAGATTCGCTATCACTGCTCTGAGTGACTCCATCTTGAACTTGAATTTTTGTATGTACAGGTTCAAAGATTTCAGATTTAGAATAGGTCTTACCGAGCCGTCCGGCTTCGGTACCACAAATAGTGTGGAATAATACCCCTTTCCCTGTTGTAGGAGGGGTACCTTGACTATCACCTGCTGAGAATACAGCTTGTGAATGGCTTCCAATACCGTCGCCCTGTCTGAGGGAGACGTTGGCAGAGCAGACTTTAGGAACCGGCGAGGGGGAGACTTCTCGAATTCCAACCTGTAACCCTGAGATACTACCTGCAGGATCCAGGGGTCCATCTGTGAGTGAGCCCACTGTGCGCTGAAATTCTTGAGTCGACCCCCCCACACGCCCCTGAGTCCGCTTGTAAAGCCCCAACGTCATGCTGAGGGCTTTGCAGAAGCCGGGGAGGGCTTCTGCTCCTGGGAGGGAGCTGCTTGGTGCACTCTCTTACCCTTTCCTTTGCCTCGGGGCAGATATGACTGTCCTTTTGCCCGCTTGTTCTTATAGGAACGAAAGGACTGCGGCTGAAAAGACGGTGTCTTTTTCTGTTGGGAGGGGACCTGAGGTAAAAAGGTGGATTTCCCGGCTGTTGCCGTGGCCACCAAATCCGATAGACCGACCCCAAATAATTCCTCCCCTTTATACGGCAATACTTCCATATGCCGTTTGGAATCCGCATCACCTGACCACTGTCGCGTCCATAAACTTCTTCTGGCAGATATGGACATCGCACTTACTCTCGATGCCAGAGTGCAAATATCCCTCTGAGCATCTCGCATATAAAGAAAAGCATCCTTTAATTGCTCTATAGTCAATAAAATACTGTTCCTATCCAGGGTATCCATATTTCTTTATCATCCACTAGGGGTCACTGGAGTACTCTTGGGATATGGACGGGCGTAGCCGAACAAAGGCACTGAATATTTAAATTTAGGACTCTCCCCCCCCCCTCCATATCCCCGAGTACCTCAGTGTACTCTCTGTGTTTTTTCGGTGCTCAAAGCACGAACAACGGCTTGTGGGAAGAGCCCACATTTGAGATTTTATTTTTCATTTTACCTTTTATTTACACTTCCCTTCCCCAGTTTCTTGAAAAACAGGGGTCCGGGATGGTGCCGCTGCAAGGCAGCGTATGGCGTGTCGGTCCTCACAAAGAGCACCCTCACAGCCACAGGCGCTGCAAGGCAGCGCATGGCGTGTCGGTCCTCACAAAGAGCACCCTCACAGCCACAGGCAGCTGTCTCCTGCAGGCTGCACGGAGCTTACAGAAGAAGCCCCGTCACAGCCAGGAATAAGCTTACAAGCTGGACAGAGCTTACAGACAGAAGCCCCGTCACAGCCAGCATGAGAAGCCCCGTCACAAGCTGGACGGAGCTTGCAGCACAAGGTATGGTGGGGTGTCAGGGCGGTCAGCTCACGCTGCCGCCCTGCAGTGTGGGGAAAGTGTTTCTTTTCTGTTGACCACAGCTGATTACAGCGCCGCTCATACACGTGCCCCGCTGAATTACGCGCGATCTAGCAGCAGAGCGGCCGCACGTCAATCACAGACGCCGGCCGCTCTCCCAGCACTGATACACAGCGAGGACACAGCTCCGAGCGGCCGCACGTCAATCACAGACGGCGGCCGCTCTCCCATCGCTAATACCCGGACACCGCTGTACAGCTAGGGGATTACAATTGTGGAAGCACAGCTCCGAGCGGCCGCACGTCAATCACAGACGCCGGCCGCTCTCCCAGCACTGATCAAGCCAGCCACTCTACAGCTCCGAGCGGCCGCACGTCAATCACAGACGCCGGCCGCTCTCCCAACGCTGGTACCCGGCCACCGCTGTACAAAGCGCCGCCCGAGCCAGCTACTCTGCAGAGAGCCAGCGACGCCGCTGATATCCGGTCACTGCGGTCTGAAGACGCCGCACGATCTTCCGGCCGGCTCCCCGGCGCTCTCCTGCTCTCCCTGCACCCGCTCCAGTCCGCTGCAGGTAACATGGGGTAGAAGTTACCTCACAAGCAGCGCAGCTGCAGGGGGGGTGAGGGGGGAGTAAATGCCCATAGCAGCAGATATAGAAAGGCTGCATGGGTTAACAAAAAGGCTGTTCAGTTTGTTAAGCAGTTAATGATAAGGCTATCATAACCTAAGGTTTTCTGTTAAGGCTGCAATATAATACATTCACTGCAGGCAGGGTTTATAGTAACTGGAGGTTAACTAAGTGTATGTATTTACTGTATAATAACATATAGGCTATTAAGCCTATATTAACTGTATAAAAGGCTATTAAGCCTATATTAACACTGCCTGTACTGTGATTTTCAGTGAAAGCATGAGGGCCATTTTAATCATTGCTGTTTCTTTATCATCCACTAGGGGTCACTGGAGTACTCTTGGGATATGGACGGGCGTAGCCGAACAAAGGCACTGAATATTTAAATTTAGGACTCTTCCCCCCCCCCCTCCATATCCCCGAGTACCTCAGTGTACTCTCTCAGTGTTTTTTCGGTGCTCACAGCACGAACAACGGCTTGTGGTATACCCACACTTGGATTTTTATTTTTAATTTTTATTTTTACACATAGCACATCCCTTCCCAGTTTCTGGAAAAACATGGGTCCGGGATAGTGCCGCTGCAGGGGCAGCGCATGGCGTGTCGGTCCTCACAAAGAGCACCCTCACAGCCACAGACAGCATGGCGTGTCGGTCCTCACAAAGAGCACCCTCACAGCCACAGACAGCTCACTGCTTCTAAAAGAGCAGCCAGGACTAGAGAGCTGGACGGGCTTGCACAAAAGAAGCCCGTCGCAGCCATAGATCACTGGGACGCTGACTGGAGCTGGACGGGGCTTACACATAGAAGCCCCGTCACAGCCAGGACTACAAAGCTGAACGGAGCTTACACAAAGGAGCTCCGTTGCAGCCAGGACTACAGAATGACAACCATGAGTCACATCAATGAAGACTGGACGGAGCTTACACTGAAGAAGCCCCGTCACAGCCATGACTCACTTCACTGAAACTGGACGGAGCTTACACACAAGAAGCCCCGTCACAGCCAGGAGTTACAGCGTCGCAAGGAAGGTAGGCTGGGGAACGGGGCGGTCAGCGCAGGCTGCCGCCCCGCTATGTAGGGGTTAACATGCCTCGCGCTCATACTGAGCTCCGTCCGGCAGCACAGCAGGGGGAGCTCAGACGCGCTATGCCCAGCCGCTACGCACAAGGTAAGCGCTCCGTTCGGCCGCTGCTTCGCCCGGCCGCACGGCACGCGGCTGCTCTCCCCACTCAGACACAGCAGAGCAGGGGGAAAACCATATTTATCAGCCGCTCCGCACAAGGTCTGACAAAGACGGTGAGCGCTCCGTTCGGCCGCAGCTTCGTCCGGCCGCACAGCACGTGGCTGCTCTCCCCACTCAGACACAGCAGAGCAGGGGGAAAACCATATTTATCAGCCGCTCCGTCCGGCGTCCGTGTTTCCCAGCGGTGGAAAGCGCTCCAGGCACGCCGCTGCTCTCCCCACTCAGGCGCCCTCACAACGGCCACAGCAGACCTCAGTGCAGGTGATGACAAAGGCTGTCGGCCGCCGCAGCTCTCTCAGTCTCAGTACAGAGACGGTGGGGGGAAGAGACCCGGTGGAAGTTGCCAGGTTAAATATAAGATATTTATAAGGATGGCCTGATAGTAATGGGCTATTAAATCTATATTACTGTCTGTGATGTAGCAGTATAATAGGCTTTTGAGCCTATATATTAATGGCTGTTATTAACATTGTAAAAAGGCTATTGAGCCTATATATTGATGCTGTATAAATATATTAATGTCTGGAATATATATATATATTTATTCATAGAGCATGTGTTGTACCCGGCCTGTGATTATACTGTATAATAGGCTAGATTAACACGGGAACATTTGTAATTTGTTCTGTGATTATCACGGTCAGCATGGCAAAGGGGCCATTTTAACCATGCTTCCTGTTGTTTTCCAGTTTGTAATTCTGGAACATTCCTGCCCTACATCTCTAAGCCACCAGAGGCGCAGGGGTGTTAGGGGGAATTTTTGGTCAGCATAAGTTAGCCATGTAAACTGTATTTTTACATAATTCTAGAACATTCCTGCCCTACATCTCTAAGCCACCAGAGGCGCAGGGGTGTTAGTAGGAATTTGGTTCGGGTTTCATATGCCATGTGAACTGCTTTTCACATAAAGATTACTCTGGTTTCTCTTCACAGCCAATAAATCTTTCGGTTTTTACTAAAGATTTCCGTAGAGAGAAACAACCATGAGTTTAATATTAATATGCTGTTCAGCAATAAAATATATATATGACATGATAACGTCATAAGGCGTGCAATGGCTGTCCGTTGCCTATTGTGGTGTCTGTCTGCATAGCGAGTAAGGCTAGCGCAGACTAAAAATAATTTTCAAGTCCTATTTTAATGGCAATTCAAATAAACATCGGAGTCTCGGAAGTTATTCCGCCAGCTCTAACAAAAGACAGTCTTTCCAAAGGGCCAATTTCCCTTTGGGTACCATAGTGTTTATTTAACTGGTCTTATAATTTAATGCACGATTCTATGTCAAATCTCACACCGATAACTACGAGTGAGAAGGGTACATTAGACCAGCACTCAGATAGTGCAGGGTTGTTGCCAACATACATTGATAAATTACAGTGAGTCAATGTCTCCATTGTTACACTTAGTAGACTTTGACCACTATTTAATCGTTTCCAAGATGACGCCATCCGCCATTGGTAAATGCGTCTGTGTCAAACATTATAAAGACCCAAGAAACATTTGGGTCACTAGACTATGTATGGAAACAATGACATTACTGTTAAAAGAAGCTGCAGAGTATATCTGTAAAGCCTCTTCTAACGACGGTACTTCGATTCTCACTTTTCATCGTCGCTAGTTCAGCACGACAAGGCCACAGCTTGTTGGTCCTAAATTTGATATTCGGCCATTACCGCATCCAGTATCAAAACGGAATACTTGTGCCGGCGTTTAATCCCTTTAGACTTCAGTTTTTCAAGGCGGTGGTACAAAACACTCACGCCTTGTAACGACAGGACGCTACGGTCAGCAAGCCAGTAGTTTGATGATCTCTTTTCCAATTGTGGAAGCGCGTCTTTACATGTTACTTTTGCGGGGTTTCCAGACTTCAACTCATGGAGGTCTCAGCTAGTTACAAATTAAAGGACATGACTGCCTCAGTCGAACGGTTTGGCAGGTAGTCATTTGGTCTCTGCTGGGTTTTCAGCTGTCTTTATAATACAGGCAGTAGTACAACAACAGAGTCAGGGTTGCTTATTCCCCTCTGTTTGGGGTAACAAAACCATACAGCTACGTCGCAGTTTCAATCAGCAAGTCACTTACTGCAGTTTGAAAATAGATTTGCTGCGGTTAGTATTGGCAGATTGGAGCCACAAAATTGCATACTTGCACTTGATCTGCACACTGCAGATATACCCATTCCGGTTTGTTCATCACAGGTTTTAGCGTTTGCAAATCGCCACAACCATTAACCATTTCAGGTCTACCGTTTCTTATACTCTGGTATTTACCAAAGTGATGTTGGAAGATGATAGTTCATCTCACATAAGAACTCTGTCGCAACAGAGTTTCTCTATCTTAGATGATCTGCTCATAAGAACTCTGTATCAACAAAGTTCCTCTAACTTGCGCTACTAATGTATACTGCGGTGGCAGATCACGTTCACAATTCCTAGGTAAGATTATAAATACGGTAATTCAAAGCATTTACCTACTACACCAGCAAGAACAAATGTACATCTAGTAATTAGTGCAATTCACGCACACTAACGGTACATTGGTGTATTCACCTAGTTAAGATAATAATGCGTTTTAAGCGATTTAGTTCGCCGCCCTTCACTCGCGGTTCCCACAGAGGGGCGAGGGTGTCTGGACGAGAGTCGCAGAGGTTCAGGAGTTGTAGTTTACAAAAAATCAGCGACAGAGGTTCTAAAACACGATAGATTGCTGTCGATAAATGTCCTGGAACTACGTGAATTTTACAATGCACTACATGCTTCGCTTTCAGTCTGACCACGGGCAGTCAGACAACGCAACGGCAGTTGCATACAGAGAACAAAAAAGCCGCATGGCAATGCGGCAGGTAACTCCAATCCTCAATGGCTCAGAACACCATTATGTGAAAATGTCAAGAGATTATTCCGTGAGTGGACATCTGTTAGACAGATGATCTCACCCGTCAGAATTTGGATCCTGAAAACTGGACATTAAATCCAGAGGTGTTTCATATGTGAGTCCACAGAAGGGGGTTACCCTCAGGTATACATGATGGTATCTCGCCACAATTACAAAAGCTCAGTATGTGTACAAAACAACAGATCACAAGGGCAGTGGCGGTGGAGTCTCTCACATTCATGTGGTCATTCAGCATCGTGTATCTGGCTCCACCATTTTCCGCTGCTCTCTCTCTCTCTCCGTTGTCAAAACGGATCATAAGACAGTTCGTCACAGTCATACTGATGGTATCTCATGTGTGTCAGAGAAGTTGCTTCTCGAATTTCCAAGGAATACTTGCACACGATCTTGGGCCGCTCATAATACGTCCAACCTGGTACATCAGGGAACGTTTTTTTACCCATAGTTACCTATGTACTTGTTACCTATGTACCGCAGCTGCGGTTGATGGGGTGAGGGTTCAAACCGCCCTCTTAAGAAATAGAGCATTACAGTGTCGGTTATACCAACCAGGTTACGAGCTAGTAGACCGCTTAAGGCAGCTCATTATTACAAAATTTCGTGTGCTTACATAAGTCGTAAACCTCGGAAGTTTCCGACATCATCCTTCAAGTTATCCGTATTCTGTTAAACGGGGTGGTATGGAAAACTGCGTTTACTTGCACGGAGGGTGCAGGTATCTGTGTAGTAAACTTATCTTCAAAGACGTTATACAAGGTGTCACCAAAGTTCAGATTCTATTTATCTCACCTACAGCGCCAGGTGGCTTGAGGTTGGGTTCAGATTTCTTACAGTTTTCATATTTTGAACCCTTACAACAAATGGGGATTAAGTTTCTCACTTTGGAAAACATTTTTATTCTAGCCTTGGCTTCGGCAAGGGTTTTGTTTTCATATTTGGGTGCCTTGTATTCCAAGCCACCGTATTTGAGTTTTCTCATGACAAAGCAGATCTTCGGACGAATTCCGCTTTCGTATTCTTCACATCAATATACCAATAGTGGTTCCTGTGTGGACAGCACATTCTAGAATTCTGAATGTGGTACACGCATTACGCGTTTATATATGTCCCGAATGTCTACAGTACGTGATATCAATACGTTGTTTGTTCTCTATGATTCTGCCAACTGGGGTTAGCCAGTTTCTCAGCAGATATTATCCAGTGGGATAATAATAATGACTACAAGTCAGGCTTACTTTAAGGCTAAGTTACAATCGCCTACGTCAGTAATAGCTCATCCCACAGGTTCTGTGGGAATGTCAGACCCAGCGGGTCGTGGAGCGTCTACGACGCGGCTACATAGCCGTGCACGTTTACACGTTATGAATGGTGGCGCCATCAGCATCTAGCTTTGGCCTGCCTACTGTTACAAGTATCAAACAGCTCTCCCGCCCACGAGGGAAGCTTTGGTACGTCCCAAGAGTACTCCAGTGACCCCTAGTGGATGATAAAGAAAATAGGATTTTGGTACTTACCAGGTAAATCCTTTTCTTTGAATCCATAGGGGGCACTGGACGCCCACCCAGAGCAGTTTTACCTGGGTTGTTTTAAGCTCAAGGGAGCTTAGGGTAACAAGTTTTACTTGATTGATATTAAGCTCAGAGGAGCTTATGGTAACACATTTTCACCGATTGGTTCAAATTATAAAGTTCTATCGGTTATGGTGTCAACTGTTTAGTTGACCGTAAGGTTATGGGTCAACATTGTTGTTGTCCGTTATGTTATGGTTATGGTGTCAACTGTTTAGTTGACAGTAAGGTTATGGGTCAACATTGTGGTTGTCCGTTATGTTATAGGTATTCTCCATTGTCAACCTCTCTATATAGTTCCTGTTCGCTCAGTAAAAAACACTGAGAGAGTACACTGAGGTACTCGGGGATATGGAGGGGGGGGGGAGAGTCCTAAATTTAAATATTCAGTGCCTTTGTTCGGCTACGCCCGTCCATATCCCAAGAGTACTCCAGTGCCCCCTATGGATTCAAAGAAAAGGATTTACCTGGTAAGTACCAAAATCCTATTTTTTCCAGCTTATAATTCCTGAACATTCCGGCCATACACCTTTACTCCACAAGGAGGCGCAGGGGTGTTAGTGGGAATTTTTAGTTCAGGATAATTCTAGAACATTCCTGCCCTACATCTCTAAGCCACCAGAGGCGCAGGGGTGTTAGTAGGAATTTGGTTCGGGTTTCATATGCCCATGTGAACTGCTTTTCACATAAAGAATACTTTAGTTTCTCTTCATATGGGAAAAAAAAAAAATCTTTCGTTTTTCCTAAAGATTTCTGTAGAGAGAAACAACCATGAGTTTCATATAAATATGCTGTTCAGCAATAACATATATATATATATATATATATATGCCATATAATCACTTCATTAAGTCGTGCAAGTGTCTGTCTGTTGCCTATTTTGGTGTCTGTCTACATAGCGAATAAGGCTCTAGTGCAGACTAAAATACTTTTAAAAAACCTATGTTAACATTGGCAATTCAAAATTAAAAGAGCGGTAATCGGAGTCTCGGAATGACTCCGCCAGCTCTAACAAAAGACAGTCTTTCCAAAGGGCCAATTTCCTTTTGGGTACCAGAGTGTTTATTTCACTGGTCTTATCATTTAATGCACGATTCTATGTCAAATCTCACACCGATAACTACAAGTGAGAAGGGTACATTAGTCCAGCACTCAGATAGTGCGGGGTTTTGGACAACCATACATAATCGTTTCCAAAAGGACGCGATCCGCCATTGGTAGATGCGTTTCTGTCAAACATTATAAAAACCCAGGATACATTTGGGTCACTAGAATCTATGTATGAAACAATGACGATCACTGGTAAAAGAAGCTGCAGAGTATATCTGTAAAGCTTCTGCTAACGCCGGTTATTTTCATTGTCGCTAGTTAAGCGCGACAAGGCCAGAGCTTGTTTGCTCCTAAATTTGATATACTTGTAACGGCATTTTATCCCTTTATGATATTCAGCCATTACCGCATACAGTATACTTGTAACGGCGTTTTATCCCTTTATAAGAAACAGTCACGCCTTGTAACGACAGGACGTTACAGTCAGCAAGCCAGTGGTTTGATGACCTCTTTTACAATTGTGGAAGCGCGTCTTTACATGTTACATTTGCGAGGTTTCATGACTTCAACTCATACATGTCTCAGCTATTTACAGCTTAAAGTACAAAACTGCCTCTGTCGAACGGTTTGGCAGGTTGTCATTTAGTCTTTGCTGGTTTATAAACCAGGCAGTAGTACGCCAACAGAGTCAGAGTTACTTATTCCCCTCTGTTTGAGCAAAACCAAACAGCTCCGTCGCAATATCAATCAGCAAGTCATTTACTACAGTTAGAAAATGGATTTTCTGCGGTTAGTATTTGCTTATTGGAGCCACAAAATTGCATAATTGCATTTGATCTTCACAGTGCGTATTTACCCAGTCCGGTTTGTTCATCACAGGTTCTAGCGTTTGCAAATCGCCACAACCATTAACCATTTCATGTCTACCGTTGCTTATCGCTTCGGGTATTTACCAAAGTGATGTTGGGATGATAGCTCATCTCACATAAGAACTCTGTCTCAACAAAGTTCCTCTAACTTGCGCTACTAAGGTATACTGCGGTAGCAGGTCAAGTTCGAAAACAATCGCATCTAATTCCGTCTAAACGATGTCAATTCCTAGGTAAGATTATAAATACGGTAAATCAAAGACTTTTACCTACTACACCAGCAAGAACAAATGTACATCTAGTAATTAGTGCAAAACACGCACACTAGCGGTACATTGGTGTATTCACCTATTAAGAATAAAGATGTGTTTTCAATTTAGTTCGCCACCCTTCACTCGCGTTTCCCACAGAGGGACAAGGGTGCATATACTCTGGACGACAGTCGCAGAGGGTCAGGATTTGTAGTTAAAATCAGCGACAAAGGTTCTAAAACACGACAGATTGCTGTCGATAAATGTCCTAGAACTCTGTGCATTTTACAATGCAATACATGTTTCGCTTTCAGTCTGACCAGGGATATACTCTGGTTTCTCTTCAGAACGAATAAATCTTTCGCCTTTTACTAAAGATTTCCGTGGAGAGGAACAACCGTGAGTTTCATGTAATTTTTTGATGCCTGGCTCACGCTGGCCTTTAGCAGTCAAACAAGGCAACGGCAGTTGCATACACAACAACCAGTGAGAACCAAGAAGCCGCATGGCAATGCGGCAGGTAACTCAAATCCTCAATGGCTCAGAACACCATTATGTGAAAATGTCGAGATCATTCCGTGAGTGGACATCTGTTAGACAGATGATCTCACCCGTCAGGATTTGGATCCTGAAAACTGGACATTAAATCCAGAGGTGTTTCATATGTGAGTCCACAGAAGGGGGTTACCCTCAAGTATACATGATGGCATCTCGCCACAATTAGAAAAGCTCAGTATGTGTACAAAACAGATCACAAGGGCAGTGGCGGTGGAGTCTCTCACATTCATGTGGTCATTCAGCATCGTGTATCTGGCTCCACCATTTTCCGCTGCTCTCTCCGTTGCCAAAACGGATCATAAGACAGTTCGTCACAGTCATACTGGTGGTATCTCATGGGTTTCGGAGAAGTTTGCTTCTCGCATTTTCAAGGAATACTTGCACACGATCTTGCCCGCTCATAATACGTCCAACCTGTTACATCAGGGAGCGTTCTTTTACCCATAGTTACCTATGTACCTATTATCTATGTACCGCAGCTGCGGTTGACGGGGTGAGGGTTCAGACCGCCCTCTTAAGAAATAGAGCATTACAGTATCGGTTATACCAACCATGTTACGAAATAGTAAGCCGCTTAAGGCAGCTCATTATTACAAAATTTCGTGTGCTTACATAGGTTGTAAACCTCGGAAGTTTCCAACATCATCCTTCAAGTTACCCGTATTCTGTTAAACGGGGTGGGATGGAAAACTGCGTTGATCTGCACTAAGAGTGCAGGTATCTGTGTGGTAAACTTATTTTCAAAGACGTTTGCCTCTATTTGCGTCTGTACACATCTTTCTACAAGGTGTCATCAAAGTTCAGACTCTATTTATCCCACCTACAGCGCCAGGCGACTTGAGGTTGGGTTCAGATTTCTTACAGTTTTCATATTTTGAACCCTTTCAACAAATGGGAATTAAGTTTCTCACTTTGGAAAACATTTTTCTTCTAGCCTTGGCTTCGGCAAGGGTTTTGTTTTCATATTTGGGTGCCTTGTATTCCAAGCCACCGTATTTGAGTTTTCTCATGACAAAGCAGATCTTCGGACGAATCACGCTTTCGTATTCTTCACATCAATATACCAATAGGGGTTCCTGTGTGGACGGCACATTCTAGAATTCTGAATGTGGTACACGCATTACGCGTTTATATATGTCCCGAACGTCAACAGTACGTGATATGAATACGTTGTTTGTTCTCTATGATACTGCCAACTGGGGTTAGCCAGTTTCTCAGCAGACATTATCCAGTTGGGTAATAATAATGACTACAAGTCAGGCTTACTTTAAGGCTAAGTTACAATCGCCTACGTCAGTAATAGCTCATCCCACAGGTTCTGTGGGAATGTCAGACCCAGTGGGTCGTGGAGCGTCTAAAACGCGGCTATATAGCCTTCATGTGCACCACGTTTGTGCACGTTTACACGTTATGAATGGTGGCGCCATCAGCATCTAGCTTTGGGCTGCCTACTGTTACAAGTATCAAACAGCTCTCCCGCCCACGAGGGAAGCTTTGGTACGTCCCAAGAGTACTCCAGTGACCCCTAGTGGATGATAAAGAAAATAGGATTTTGGTACTTACCAGGTAAATCCTTTTCTTTGAATCCATAGGGGGCACTGGACGCCCACCCAGAGCAGTTTTACCTGGGTTGTTTTAAGCTCAAGGGAGCTTAGTGAACACGTTTTACTTGATTGATATTAAGCTCAGAGGAGCTTATGGTAACACATTTTCACCGATTGGTTCAAATTATAAAGTTCTATCGGTTATGGTGTCAACTGTTTAGTTGACAGTAAGGTTATGGGTCAACATTCTTGTTGTCCGTTATGTTATAGGTATTCTCCATTGTCAACCTCTCTATATAGTTCCTGTTCGCTCAGTAAAAAACACTGAGAGAGTACACTGAGGTACTCGGGGATATGGAGGGGGGGGAGAGTCCTAAATTTAAATATTCAGTGCCTTTGTTCGGCTACGCCCGTCCATATCCCAAGAGTACTCCAGTGCCCCCTATGGATTCAAAGAAAAGGATTTACCTGGTAAGTACCAAAATCCTATTTTCAGTCAGGGAATCCGACCAAACCACCCCAGCACTGCACATCCATGCTGAGGCGATGGCTGGTCGCAGTATAACACCAGTATGAGTGTATATACTTTTCAGGGTAGTTTCCAGCCTCCTATCAGCTGGATCCTTGAGGGCGGCCGTTTCAGGAGACGGTAACGCCACTTGTTTTGATAAGCGTGTGAGTGCCTTATCCACCCTAGGGGGTGTTTCCCAGCGCGCCCTAACCTCTGGCGGGAAAGGATATAATGCCAATAACTTCTTTGAAATTAGCAGTTTTCTATCAGGGTTAACCCACGCTTCATCACACACTTCATTCAATTCCTCTGATTCAGGAAAAACTACAGGTAGTTTTCTCAGACCCCACATAATACCCCTTTTTGTGGTACTTGCAGTATCAGAGATATGCAAAGCCTCCTTCATTGCCGTGATCATATAACGTGTGGCCCTACTGGAAAATACGTTTGTTTCTTCACCGTCGACACTAGATTCGGTGTCCGTGTCTGTGTCGACCGACTGAGGTAAAGGGCGTTTTACAGCCCCTGACGGTGTCTGAGACGCCTGGACAGGTACTAACTGGTTTGCCGGCCGTCTCATGTCGTCAACTGATTTTTGTAACGTGCTGACATTATCGCGTAATTCCATAAACAAAGCCATCCATTCCGGTGTCGACTCCCTAGGGGGTGACATCACCATTACCGGCAATTGCGCCGCCTCCACACCAACATCGTCCTCATACATGTCGACACACACGTACCGACACACAGCAGACACACAGGGAATGCTCTTATCGAAGACAGGACCCCACTAGCCCTTTGGGGAGACAGAGGGAGAGTTTGCCAGCACACACCCAAGCGCTATAAATATATAGGAACAACCCTACAGAAGTGTTGTTTCCTTTATAGCAGCTTAATATATCAATATCGCCAAAAAAGTGCCCCCCCTCTCTGTTTTTTTACCCTGTTTCTGTAGTGCAGTGCAGGGGAGAGTCCTGGGAGCCTTCCTCGCAGCGGAGCTGTGCAGGAAAATGGCGCTGTGTGCTGAGGAGATAGGCCCCGCCCCCTATTTCGGCGGGCTCTTCTCCCGGTGTTTGTGAGACCTGGCAGGGGTTAAATACATCCATATAGCCCCAGGGGCTATATGTGATGTATTTTTAGCCAGAACAAGGTATTATCATTGCTGCCCAGGGCGCCCCCCCCCAGCGCCCTGCACCCTCAGTGACCGCTGGTGTGAAGTGTGCTGACAACAATGGCGCACAGCTGCAGTGCTGTGCGCTACCTCATGAAGACTGAAAAGTCTTCTGCCGCCGGTTTCTGGACCTCTTCACTTTTCGGCATCTGCAAGGGGGTCGGCGGCGTGGCTCCGGGACCGGACTCCATGGCTGGGCCTGTGTTCGATCCCTCTGGAGCTAATGGTGTCCAGTAGCCTAAGAAGCCAATCCATCCTGCACGCAGGTGAGTTCACTTCTTCTCCCCTAAGTCCCTCGTTGCAGTGAGCCTGTTGCCAGCAGGACTCACTGAAAATAAAAAACCTAATAACTTTTTCTAAGCAGCTCTTTAGGAGAGCCACCTAGATTGCACCCTGCTCGGACGGGCACAAAAACCTAACTGGGGCTTGGAGGAGGGTCATAGGGGGAGGAGCCAGTGCACACCACCTAGTCCTAAAGCTTTTATTTTTGTGCCCTGTCTCCTGCGGAGCCGCTAATCCCCATGGTCCTGACGGAGTCCCAGCATCCACTAGGACGTCAGAGAAATGTCTTTCTTGGAAGGTAATGTTGTTGCTAGCGTTAGATTAGGCTAGGCTAATCTCTGAGTTAGGAGCCCTATCGTGTTGATTTCTCTAACGTCCTAAGTGGATGCTGGGGACTCCGTCAGGACCATGGGGTTTAGCGGCTCCGCAGGAGACAGGGCACAATAATAAAAGCTTTAGGATCAGGTGGTGTGCACTGGCTCCTCCCCCTATGACCCTCCTCCAAGCCTCAGTTCGTTTTTTGTGCCCGGCCGAGAAGGGTGCAATCTAGGTGGCTCTCCTGAGCTGCTTAGAATAAAAGTTTAAGTTAGGTTTTTTATTTTCAGTGAGTCCTGCTGGCAACAGGCTCACTGCTACGAGGGACTTAGGGGAGAGACGTAAACTCACCTGCGTGCAGGATGGATTTGCTTCTTAGGCTACTGGACACCATTAGCCCCAGAGGGAGTCGGAACACAGGTCTCACCCTGGGGTTCGTCCCGGAGCCGTGCCGCCGACCCCCCTTGCAGATGCCGAAGTTGAAGAGGTCCAGAGGTCCAGAAACAGGCGGCAGAAGACTTTCAGTCTTGTCTTCATAAGGTAGCGCACAGCACTGCAGCTGTGCGCCATTGTTGTCAGCACACTTCATACCAGCGGTCACTGAGGGTGCAGGGCGCTGGGGGGGGCGCCCTGGGCAGCGATGTATTATACCTTTTTTATGGCTAAAATACATCACATATAGCCCTTGAGGCTATATGGATGTATTTAACCCCTGCCAGATCTCACAAACTCCGGGAGAAGAGCCCGCCGTTTTAGGGGGCGGGGCCTATTCTCCTCAGCACACGGCGCCATTTTCCTGCTCAGCTCTGCTGTGAGGAAGGCTCCCAGGCTCTCCCCTGCACTGCACTACAGAAACAGGGTTAAAACAGAGAGGGGGGGCACTTATTTGGCGATATGATTACATATGTGAAAATGCTATAAGGGAAAACACTTGTATAAGGGGTTGTCCCTGTATAATTATAGCGTTTTTGGTGTGTGCTGGCAAACTCTCCCTCTGTCTCCCCAAAGGGCTAGTGGGGTCCTGTCCTCTATCAGAGCATTCCCTGTGTGTGTGCTGTGTGTCGACATGTAGGAGGACGATGTTGGTGAGGAGGCGGAGCAAATTGCCTGTATTGGTGATGTCACTCTCTAGGGAGTCGACACCGGAATGGATGGCTTATTTAGGAATTACGTGATAATGTCAACACGATGCAAGGTCGGTTGACGACATGAGACGGCCGGCAAACAAATTAGTACCTGTCCAGGCGTCTCAGACACCGTCAGGGGCTTGTAAAAACGCCCATTTACCTCAGTTGGTCGACACAGACACGGACACTGACTTCAGTGTCGACGGTGAAGAAACGAACGTATTTTCCTTTAGGGCCACACGTTACATGTTAAGGGCAATGAAGGAGGTGTTACATATTTCTGATACTACAAGTACCACAAATAAGGGTATTATGTAGGGTGGGAATAATCTACTTGTAGTTTTTCCTGAATCAGATAAATTAAAGTGTGTGATGATACGTGGGTTTCCTCCGATAGAAAATTATTGGAGGTATACCCTTTCCCGCCAGAAGTGAGGGCGAGTTGGGAAACACACCTTAGGGTGGATAAGGCGCTCACACGCTTATAAAAACAAGTGGCGTTACCGTCTCCAGATACGGCCGCCCTCAAAGAGCCAGCTGATAGGAAGCTGAAAAATATCCTAAAAAGTATATACACACATACTGGTGTTATACTACGACCAGCAATCGCCTCAGCCTGGATGTGCAGCGCTGGGGGGGCTTGGTCGGATTTCCTGACTGAAAATATTGATACCCTTGACAGGAACAATATTTTATTGACTATAGAGCATTTTAAGGATGCATTTCTATATATGCGAGATGCGCAGAGGGATATTTGCATTCTGGCATCAAGAGTAGATGTGATGTCCATATCTGCCAGACGATGTTTATAGACATGACAGTGGTCAGGTGATGCAGATTCCAGACGGCACATGGAAGTATTGCCGTATAAAGGGGCGGTCCATCGGACCTGGTGGCCATGGCAACAGCTGGAAAATCCACTTTTGTTAACCCAAGTCACATCTCAGCAGAAAAGGACACAGTCTTTTCAGTCTCAGTCCTTTCGTACCCATAAAGGCAGGCGGGCAAAAGGCCAGTCATATCTGCCCAGGGTTAGAGGAAAGGGAAGAAGACTGCAGCAGGCAGCCCATTCCCAGGAACAGAAGTCCTCCACAGCTTCTGCCAAGTCCGCAGCATGACGCTGGAGCCATACAAGCGGACTCAGGTGCGGTGGGGGGTCATCTCAAGAGTTTCAGCACGCAGTGGGCTCACTCGCAAGGGACTCCTGGATCCTACACGTAGTATCCCAGGTGTACATTGGAAACTCGAGACGTCTTCCCCTCACAAGTTCCTGAAGTCTGCTTTACCAACGTCTCCCTCCGACAGGGAGGCAGTATTGGGAAAAAATTCACAGGCTGTATTCCCAGCAGGTGATAATCAAAGTACCCCTCCTACAACAAGGGAAGGGGTATTATTCCACACTATATTGTGGTACTGAAGCCAAACGGCTCGGTGAGATCTAAAAGATTTGAACAATTACATACAAGGGTTCAAATCAAGATGGAGTCACTCAGAGCAGTGATAGCGAACCAGGACGATATGGTGTCACTGGATATCAGGGACGCTTACCTACATGTCCAAATTTTGCCCTTCTCACCAAGGGTATCTCAGGTTCGTGGTACAGAACGGTCACTATCAGTTCAGACGCTGCCGTTTGGATTGTCCACGGCACCCCGGGTCTTTACCATGGTAATGGCCGAAATGATGATTCTTCCTAAAAGAAATATGGACGCTTTCCTGATAAGGGCAAGGTCCAGATAACAGTTGGCGGTCGGAGTAGCACTATCTCAAGTAGTTCTACGACAGCACGAGTGGATTCTAAATATTCCAAAATCGCAGCTTTTTCCGACGACACGTCTAATGTTCCTAGGAATGATTCTGGACACAGTCCAGAAAAGGATGTTTTCTCCCGGAGAAGAAGGCCAGGGAGTTATCCGAGCTAGTCGGGAACCTCCTAAAACCAGGAAAAGTATCAGTGCATCATTGTACAAGGGTCCTGTGAAAAATGGTGGTTTCTTACAAAGCGATCCCATTCGGTAGATTTCACGCAAGAACCTTTCAGTGGAATCTGCTGGGAAAATGGTCCGGATCGCATCTTCAGATGCATCAGCGGATAACCCTGTCTCCAAGGACAAGGGTGTTTTATTCTGCGGTGGCTGCAGAGTGCTCATCTATGAAAGGGCCGCAGATTCGACATTCAGGACTGGGTCCTGGTGACCACGGATGCCAGCCTGAGTGGCTGGGGAGCAGTCACACAAGGAAAAAATTTCCAGGGAGTGTGATCAAGTCTGGAGACTTCTCTCCACATAAATATACTGGAGCTAAGGGCAATTCACAAGGCTCTAAGCTTAGCAAGACCTCTGCTTCAAGGTCAGCCGGTATTGATCCAGTGGGACAACATCACGGCAGTCGCCCAAGTAAACAGACAGGGCGGCACATGAAGCAGGAGGGAAATGGCAGAAACTGCAAGGATTCTTCGCTGGGCGAAAAATCATGTGATAACACTCTCAGCAGTGTTAATTCCGGGAGTGGAAAACTGGGAAGCAGACTTCCTCAGCAGGCATAACCTCCACCCGGGAGAGTGGGGACTTCAGCGGGAAGTCTTCCACATGATTGTAAACCGTTGGGAAAAACCAAAGGTGGACATGATGGCGTCCCGCCTGAACAAAAAACTAGACAAATATTGCGCCAGGTCAAGGGACCCTCAGGCAATAGCGGTGGACGCTCTGGTAACACTGTGGGTGTACCAGTCAGGGTATGTGTTCCCTCCTATGCATCTCATACCAAAAGTACTGAGAATCATAAGAAGGAGATGAGTAAGAACGACACTCGTGGTTCCGGATGGGTCAAGAAGGACTTGGTACCCGGAACTTCAAGAGATGCTCACGGAAGAACCGTGGCCTCTACCTTTAAGAAAGGACCTGCTCCAGCAGGGGCCTTGTCTGTTCCTAGACTTACCGCGGCTGCGTTTGACGGCATGGCAGTTGAACGCCGGATCCTGAAAGGGCATTCCAGATGAAGTCATCCCTACCCTGGTCGAAGCCAGGAAGGATGTAACCGCAAAACATTTTCACCGCATTTGTCAAAAATATGTTGCGTGGTGTGAGGCCAAGACGGTCCCTACAGAGGAATTCCAACTGGGTCGTTCCTACATTTCCTGAAAACAGGACTGTCTATGGGCCTAAAATTAGGGTCCATTAAGGTTCAAATTTCGACCCTGTCGAATTTCTTCCAGAAAGAACTGGCTTCAGTGCCTGAAGTTCAGACGTTTGTAAAAGGGGTACTGTATATACAGCCTCCTTTTGTGCCCCCAGTGGCACCTTGGGATCTCAATGTTGTTTTGAGTTTCCTAAAGTCACATTGGTTTGATCCACTCACCACTGTGGAATTAAAATATTTCACATGGAAGGTGAAGATTCTATTAGCCCTGGCTTCAGCCAGGCGTGTGTCAGAATGGGCGGCTTTATCATATAAAAGCCCTTACTTAATTTTTCATTCTGACAGGGCAGAATTGAGGACTCGTCCTCAATTTCTCCTTAAGGTGTTTTCTGTTTTTCACATGAACCAACCTATTGTGGTACCTGCGGCTACTAGGGACTTGGAGGACTCCAAGTTACTTGACGTTGTCAGGGCCCTGAAAATATGTTTCCAGGACGACTGGAGTCAGAAAATCTGACTCGCTGTTTAGCCTGTATGCACCCAACAAAGATGGGTGCTCCTGCTTCTAAGCAGACGATTGCTCGCTGGATTTGTAGTACAATTCAGCTTGCACATTCTGTGGCAGGCTTGCCACAGCCAAAATCAGTAAAAGCCCATTCCACGAGGAAGTGGGCTCATCTTGGGCGGCTGCCCGAGGGGTCTCGGCTTTACAACTTTGCCGAGCTGCTACTTGGTTAGGGGCACACCCTGACTGAGGAGGACCTGGAGTTCTCTCATTCGGTGCTGCAGAATCATCCGCACTCTCCCGCCCGTTTGGGAGCTTTGGTATAATCCCCATGGTCCTGACGGAGTCCCCAGCATCCACTTAGGACGTTAGAGAAAATAAGAATTTACTTACCGATAATTCTATTTCTCGTAGTCCGTAGTGGATGCTGGGCGCCCATCCCAAGTGCGGATTGTCTGCAATACTTGTACATAGTTATTGTTACAAAAATCGGGTTATTCTTGTTGTGAGCCATCTTTTCAGAGGCTCCTTCGTTGTTATCATACTGTTAACTGGGTTCAGATCACAGGTTGTACGGTGTGATTGGTGTGGCTGGTATGAGTCTTACCCGGGATTCAATATCCTTCCTTATTATGCACACTCGTCCGGGCACAGTATCCTAACTGAGGCTTGGAGGAGGGTCATAGGGGGAGGAGCCAGTGCACACCACCTGATCCTAAAGCTTTTATTATTGTGCCCTGTCTCCTGCGGAGCCGTTAAACCCCATGGTCCTGACGGAGTCCCCAGCATCCACTACGGACTACGAGAAATAGAATTATCGGTAAGTAAATTCTTATTTTTTCATGGGGATCGGGCGGACCTCTGTACAAGAGCAGATTTCCTTCCTAAGGTTGTTTCAGGTTTTCATGTAAACCAACCAATTGTGGTCCCATCTTTCAAGTGTCTCGCGGATGGGGATGTGTCCTTGGATGTTGTCCAAGCTTTAAGGGTGTACGTACAGGTTACATCGTCCTTCTGGAAGTCAGACCATTTGTTCGTTCTTTATGATGGCTCAAAGAAGGGTTGACCGGCTTCTAAGCAGTCCCTGTCTCGATGGAATAGACTTGCCATTAGGCAAGCTTATATTTCCTGTGGTAAACATGTTCCTTTACGGCTAAGTGCTCATACCACTCGCTCGGTGGATGCCTCCTGGGAGGCTGCCAGAGGGGTTTCCACTACTCAACTTTGCAGAGCGGCGACATGGTCCTCAGCCCACACGTTCGCGAAATTTTACAAGGTGGATACCTTTGCGTCCGAAGATTCTAAGTTCGGACGTTTGGTTTTGCAGGCAACAGGCAGCACTCCCTCCCTGGGAGATAACTTTGGGACGTCCCCTAATGTCTAAGAGGAACTCGAGTGTCCCCTAGTGGATGAAAGAGAAAAGAGGATTTTGGTACTTACCGATAAATCCATTTCTCTGAATCCTCTAGGGGACACTGGACGCCCGCCTCTGTGCTGTCAATCCTGCTGTGTTCATGGTTCTTGTTCATCCATTCGTACAAACAGCGTTGGTTTTTCGGTTAAAGAAGTTTCTTGGATGCTGTTTGGCATGTTGTACAGTTCGGTTCCTCGCTGGGTGCTCTCGTATCGTGTCCTCATCTCTGTGTCAAATTTTCAAAACTGAGGCATGAGGGGCGTGAAGGGGGAGGAGCCGGCTGTGCAGACAATGCTAATTTTTAGATTGTGCCACACCTCCGGTTGCAAGCTTCACACCCCTAATGTCTAAGAGGAACTCCAGTGTCCCCTAGAGGATTCAGAGAAATGGATTTATCGGTAAGTACCAAAATCCTCTTATTTTTAAATCTGAAAGATACAGTGGAAATGGCTTTTGTGCCCTTAAGGACAGCTGTGAGGTTTATACAATGGGCCGTTTACCACCCATAAATGGATATTATTGATAATGAAGGTGATTAAAGTTCTATATTGTCTACGTGTGACTGATCTTTGCAACCGGTCTGTTTGCAGCATTTCCGCGAAGCACAAAGAACTGCTCCAAGCATCCTGTATATTCCACACATTAATTTGTGGTGGGATACCGTTGGCTACACCCTGAAGGCAACATTCATCACACTACTGAAGAACATCCCATCCTTTTCGCCGATCCTTCTGCTTGCAACGTGTGATGTGGATTATTCTTATTTGCCCTCTGAGGTAACAGAATAATCATGTACTAACGATCATAAGTCCTTTCTCAGTCACGCTAACTCTGCACCAAATATGGGTCACACCTTGTGCCTTTGTTGGTATCTTAGAGTTAATTAAGGTAAAGATAACGTAACGCCGATTTCACCCATTTAGCTAAAAGAACTTTTCCTTGAGGATTATGGGGAAGTTGTCCGTGTTCAGTTGCCCAGCAAGGAGGACAGGAGGGCGTTCTTTGAAGATCTTATTTTGAACCAAGCTGCCAAGCCTCCTGCTTCCAAAAAGAAGGCAGGTAAGTCCTATCTGGTAAACTGGATCTGGATAACTCTTGGTGCTTCAAATATTGGTTAGGTTTCTGAAGCATAAATATTCTTTCTGATCCTTAGTTTTGCAGGCACTTGAAGTGTTACCGGTGGCCCCTCCACTGGAGCCGCGCCCACTGACTGCAGAGGAGCTGAAGCGATTGGAAGAGCAGGAAGAAGAGACGTTTCGTGAATTGAGGCTCTTCCTGAGGGACGTCACCCACAGACTTGCCACTGATAAACGCTTCAGAGCTTTTACAAAGCCAGTGGACCTTGAAGAGGTAATGTGTAAAACAAATTGTCCTTGTGGCATACATGTGCATGTATTAACTTGCAAATTTGAAAAAAAAAAGTGGACTTTTGTACATGATGATAAAATTAAAGTTGTAGCTTTCAACGGTTCAGTGCTTTTTGTCTTGGATAGGTTCCTGATTACGTGACGGTTATTGCACAGCCAATGGACCTTTCAACTATCCTAAGCAAAATTGATCTGCACAAGTATCAGACCGTGACAGAATATTTAAGAGATGTTGATCTTATATGCAGTAATGCACTTGAATACAATCCAGACAAGGACCCTGGAGGTGAGTTACTGTATTACTTGCAAAATATCTTCACTCCTTTAATGGGAAAATATGTTTTGCTTTCTCCTGTAAGTCTGTTGCAACACTTTACAATACTTACCGTATTTGCCGGCGTATAAGACGACTTTTTCCCCCTGAAAAACATGCCTCCAAGCGGGGGGGTCGTCTTATACGCCGGGTGTCGTCTTATACGCCGGGCGGGAAGTCGCCCGGCGTGGGAAGTCGCGAAACAGGGGCGTGGCCTAGCATAAGGGGGCGTGGCCTCGCGGGCGGACCCCCGTTTTCAGCAATGGTGGTTGAGAAGATGATGTTGGCTGCCACCCCCCCACTTCCCCCGTGAATTGCCTCTATCTGTACGGTGAGTGTACGGGTGAAGCTGTGTGAAGTCCGGCTCCTACACAGGGACAGGAGCCAGGTGCTGCACGTATTGTTACAGTGCAGCACCCGGCTCATGTCACTGAGCAGGAGCCAACATTCAGCAGTGACAGGCGGACATCGGCAGCACTTACAGTATAAGAGATTCGGTATGCATAAGAAGGGGGGGGGGGGGCAGCGGCTTAGGCAGGGGGGACAGCGGCAGCACTGCAGGGAAGCTGCAGGTGAGGGGGGCTTAATACTGGTACTACAGGGCAGACCAGACAGCTGCTAGTGACAGGGAGACGGCAGGGACCAATCCAATCAGGCTTTGTATACAGCCAACCACAGTACTGCACCATTGTACAGTACAGTATAGCATAGCAAAATGTCCAGCAGTCAAACCCCTATCAACCAACAATTCTAGTCTTCTACAGTGTGTTGCCAGAGTTCCTCTGGGTTGTGGGCTGCCTGCCTGTGTTTCTGAGAAATCAAATCAAATCTGATGTTCTTTTACGTTTTATTTGGTGTGTGGAAGGTGTGTGGAAGAGGGGGTAGTCTTATATGGCGAGTATATAACAAACTCTATATTTTGAGTGGAAATGTTGGGGGGTCGTCTTATACGCCCAGTCGTCTTATACGCCGGCAAATACGGTAACCTATAACTAAAGCGTGTCAGTCTATATTTTAGTATTTTTTTTTTTTTGCAATATTCTCCAATAGATCGTTTAATCCGCCATAGAGCATGCACTCTAAAAGATGCCACTTATGCCATTATTAAACAGGAGTTGGATGAGGAATTTGAGAAACTTTGTGAAGAAATTCAAGAGTCTCGTAAAAAGAGAGGTAAGTAACTATATGTATCCCTGCAACTTGTTAATAATGCGAAACACACATGGACTAGTATCCTGTTTATATAATAAGTTTTGTTTATTTTATATAGTTTTGGTAAATTATACTGGATCCCTGGGTATTTGGGGTCATTCATGTTTGCCGTTGTAATATTGGAAAGGGATTTCCTCCCTCTTCCATAATCCCATCTATAGTGATGGAATTGACTTCATTTTAAAGCGAACCTGAAAATTAACTTAAGAGGGAGAATGGAAAGATTTTAGAATATTAAAATTCCTTTCTCTTACGTCCTAGAGGATGCTGGGGTCCATATTAGTACCATGGGGTATAGACTGGTCCACCAGGAGCCATTGGCACTATTTGAGTTTAATAGTGTGGGGTGGCTCCTCCCTCTATGCCCCTCCTACCAGACTCAGTTTAGAAAATGTGTCCGGAGGAGCCGGTCACAGCTAGGGGAGCTCTACAGAGCTTTTCTAGTAAAGTAATATTTTAGAGTTTTTATTTTACAGGGAGGCTGTTGGCAACAGCCTGCCTGCAGCGAGGGACTGAGGGGGGGGAGCAGTGCCCGCCCTGCGGGGTCTGAGCCACTGTCTCCGCTGACTGGACATTGAGCTCCAGAGGGGATAGATCGCTCCCCGCCACAGGGGAACGCTCGCCTCAGCAGCAGGCTGCCACCCCCTTGCAGAGCTGGAAGTGTGGCGAGTGAGTCCCTGCCCCCCCTAACAAGCGGGGGGGCGGTGTGAAGATGGCGGCTTCAGGGTAGGAGCGCAGTATTAACTGCGCTCCCGGATGGCTCAGCGGTACTTCAGTGTGGCGCGGGGGGGGCGCTCTGAGCCAGCGCCTGAACCCTACACTGACCATTCAGCCTGTCGGGGTCTGCGGATCTCAGCCAGCACTTAAAATCCTCAGGCCAGTATAATCTTGAAGAATGGGAAGACAGCGCCATTAAGAGGGCGGAGCTTCTCCACAGAGCGCCATTTTCCTGCGTGCAGTCGGATGCAAGTGGAAGATCAGTCCCTCCAGTGCAACTCCAGCTATCTGTACGGTACCAGGGAGGGGGAGGCTGTGTAAAGGCTGAGTCACCTATTAAGGGACACAGTCAGCGCTGGTTTAGGGTCTCCCTATACCTATAATAGCGCTGTGTGTGGGTTGGCTCCAATCTCTGTGTCTCTCTGACATTCTTGGGGGGGGTGTAACTGTCTGCCCTGTACCCTGTGTGTATGTGGGGTGATTGGTGTGTATTTGCAAACATGTCTAGAGACTTTCATATGCTGCAGAGGATTTATCTTCTCTGGAAGATCCCATCCCATGTAATCAGGATTGCACTGTTGTAGCGCAGATCCCAGCTAGAGAATCAGAGTGGTTAGCCTCTTAGGGGGACTATTTCTCAGATTTCTGAAAGGGTTGCTAGAACTGAGCATGCTACTCGGGTACTACAATCCTCTATGGTTGTATGGTCTGATACTGCTCCCTCAGGGTCCCCTGCGGTACATTCTCACAAACGTGCACTTGCTAAGATTATGCAGGATGACACGGACACCGATTCTGACACTGCAGACGGGATGTGTCGAGGGGTGCGGCATTACTTGCAAAGGGGGTGCAGTTGATGATTGAAGCCGTACGGGATGTGTTGCACATTTCTGACACAAATCCTGAGCAGGTTGAGGAGGCCTTTTTCACAGACAGTAAAAAGGCCCCCTTCAAGCATCTAAGGAATTAAATGCTATCTTTGAAAAAGCCTGGGAAAATCTGGAGAACAAATTCCAGATCCCCAAGAGGGTCTTGGTTGCTTTTCCCTTCCCAGAGGAAGATGGAAAGAAGTGGGAGTCTCCGCCGATAGTTGACGCCTCTGTCTCCAGGCTGTCAAAACAGATGATTTTACCAGTCCCGGAATCTACCGCGTTGAAGGACCCGGCAGATCGCAAGGTGGATGCTACGCTCAAATCAATATACGCGGCTTCAGGGGCTATACTGCGGCCTAATATTGCCTGTGCATGGATTTCTAAAGCAATAGCCAGGTGGTCAATCACTCTGCAGGACGACTTGACTACGATGGATAAAGGTGACTATGTTTACGTAATATTCAGGTTTCTGCAGGGTTCCTGGTAGATTCCATGAAGGACCTGGGTTCCATGGCTGCGGGGATCTCCATGTCCGTCTCGGCTCGCAGGGTTCTCTGGCTGCGTCAATGGTCTGCAGACGCGGAATCCAGGAAAAGTGTGGAGGGCCTACCCTATACTGGTCAGGCTCTCTTTGGGGAGGCGCTGGATGCGTGGATTGCCACGGCTACTGCAGGTGAGTCTCCTTTTCTCCGCTCAGCTGCTCTGGGTACGAAGAAGCCTTTTACACCAGCCACGTCACAGTGCTTTAGGCCGCGAGGCCTAGAAAGAACAAGCCTTCTCGCACCTTCTTCAGAGGTGGTTGTGCTAAAGGAAAAAGCCTGCTCCCACAGGTTCCCAAGACCAAAGTCCTCCGCATGACGGTGGACAGCACAGCCTGGAGTAGGTCAGGTGGGAGCAAGACTCCGGCATTTAAGCCACGTCTGGATGTCGTCTGGCCTGGACCCCTGGGTACAGAATATAGTGTCCAGGTGTTCAGGCTGGAGTTTTAAACTCTCTCACCTCAGTTTGTTCAAATCAGGCTTGCCAGCTCTGCCGGCAGCAATTCTTCTTGAAGCTATCTGAAAATTGGTAGAGTCCGAGGTCATTGTTCCGGTTCCGCCTCATCCGTGGAACGGGTTACTATTCGAACCTTTTCGTGGTACCGAAGCCGGATGGTTCGGTACGGCCAATTCTGAACTTAAAATCTTTGAACCCTTATCTCAGGGAGTTCAAATTCAAGATGGAGTCTCTGCGAGCTGTCATCTCAGGACTGACGGAGGTGGAGTTCCTGGTGTCCCTGGACATCAAGGATGCGTACCTCCACATTCCCATTTGGTCGCCGCATCAGGCATATCTCAGGTTTGCACTGTTGGACGATCACTATCCGTTTCAGGCGTTGCAGTTCGGCCTCTCCACAGCACCGAGGGTCTTCACTAAGGTGATGGCAGAGATGATGGTTCTCCTCGAGCAAGGGGTGAACATAATTCCGTATCTGGACGGTCTCCTGATCAAGGCGTCGTCCAGGGAGAAGTTCAGATCCATTGCTCTCACGACACAACTGCTCAAGGAGCACGGTTGGATCCTGAACCATCCAAAGTCTCATCTGGAGCCGACAAGGAGGCTGTCTTTCCTGGGAATGATCCTCGACACGTAAGTGCAGAGGGTGTTTCTACCAGTGGAGAAAGCATTGGTGATACAAACAATGGTCCGGGATGTATTGAAGCCTACCTGGGTATTGGTTAATCAGTGCATCCGCCTTTTGGGGAAGATGGTTGCCTCCTACGAGGCTCTACAGTACGGAAGGTTTCATGCTCGATCCTTTCAGCTATATCTCTTGGACCAGTGGTCGGGATCTCGCCTACATATGCACCAGAGGATAAGTCTGTCATCGAAAGCCAGGATTTCGCTCCTCTGGTGGCTACAACTACCACACCTTCTGGAAGGCCGAAGGTTCGGAGTTCAGGACTGGATCCTTCTAACCACGGATGCAAGTCTGAGAGGTTGGGGAGCAGTCGCTCAGGGGGAAACCTTCCAAGGAAGGTGGTCGAGTCAAGAACAGCCTTCTGCAAGCAGCACACATTCTACAGGATCGGGCTGTTCAGGTGCAGTCGGACAACGTGACCACAGTGGCCTACATAAACCGACAAGGCGGAACGAAGAGCAGGGCTGCAATGTCAGGTGTCAAGAATCCCCGTCTGGGCAGAAAGACACGCGGTGGCGATGTCGGCAATCTTCGTTCTGGGAGTAGACAACTGAGAAGCAGACTTCCTCGGCAGACACAATCTCCATCCAGGAGAGTGGGGCCTCCATCCGGAGGTGTTTGAGGAGGTAACCGGTTGGTGGGGGGTTCCTCACATAGACATGATGGCCTCCTGCCTCAACAAGAAGCTGCAGAGGTACTGTTCTAGGTCGAGAGACCCGCAGGCAGTGGCGGTGGACGCACTAACACAGTGGGTGTTCACGTCAGTGTATGTGTTCCCTCCACTTCCTCGGATACCAAAAGTTCTTCAACTGGTAACAAGAACAAAGGTTCTGGCAATCCTAATTGCTCCGGACTGGCCAAGGAGGGCTTGGTATGTGGATCTGCTGGATGATCCAAGGCCCTTACCTCTTAGGGAGGATCTGCTACTGCAGGGGCCGTTCGCTTATCAAGACTTCCCACGGCTTCGCTTATCAAGACTTCCCACGTTTGACGGCATGGCGGTTGAACGCCAGATCTTCTCTCGGAAGGGTATCCCAAGTGAGGTTATTCCTACCATGATACAGGCTAGGAAGGGGGTAACGTCTAAACATTACCATCGAATTTGGAAAAAATGTCTCTTGGTGCGATACCAATAAAATTCCTGCGGTGGAGTTTCATCTTGGACGTTTTCTCCTTTTTCCTGCAAGCAGGTGTGGATATGGGCCTGAGATTGGGCTCCATCAAGGTCCAGATCTCAGCTTAGTCCATTTTCTTCCAATAACAATTTGCTGTCCTCCCTGAGGTTCAGACCTTTCTAAAAGGGGTTCTGCACATCCAGCTTCCCTTTGTGGCGCCGACGGCACCCTGGGATCTTGATGTGGTGTTGCAGTTCCTGCAATCAGCTTGGTTTGAGCCTCTACAGGAGGCTGACATCAAGTTTCTCATGTGGAATGCGGTCACTTTGTTGGCCTTAGCTTCTGCTCAACGTGTGTCGGAATTGGGGGCTTTGTCTTGTAAAAGTCCCTATCTGATCTTCCATGAAGATAGGGCGTAACTCAGGACTCGTCCGCAGTTCCTGCCTAAGGTAGCATCAGCTTTTCATATCAACCAACCTATTGTGGTGCCAGTGGCTACTGACTCAATTGCTTCAAAGGCCTTGGATGTTGTGATGGCTTTGAAAATTTATGTGAAGAGGACGGCTAGTCATAGAAAATCTGACTCTGTTTGTCCTCTATGATCCCAAGGAAATTGGGTGTCTTGCTTCTAAGGAGTCGATTTAACGCTGGATCAGGTTCACTATCCAGCATGCATATTCTACGGCAGGATTGCCGTGTCCAAAATCTGTAAAGGCCCACTCTACTCGTAAGGTGGGCTCTTCATGGGCGGCTGCCCGGGGTGTCTCGGCTGTACAGCTTTGCCGAGCAGCTACTTGGTCTGGGTCGTTTGCGAAGTTTTACATGTTCGATACTTTGGCCTCTGATGACTTCAAGTTTGGTCAAGCAGTCTTGCAGGAGCCTCCGCGCTCTCCCTCCCGTTCTGGGAGCTTTGGTACATCCCCATGGTACTAATATGGACCCCAGCATCCTCTATGGACTACGAGTAAAGGATTTACCAGTAGGTAATTAAAATCCTATTTTTAATGTCCTTTTAAGGGTTCCCCCTGACCCCAGAGTTCATATAGCATGACTGAGAAATCATAATAGTCTGTAATACATTTATTAATAGCACTTTAGTATTAAAGTTGTCTGATGGATCTCCTAGGTTTTATGACATTTTGTAAAACACTAATTAATTGCAAATTACTTACCAAAGGTTTTACTGCTGCGAAATATGCCCCGTCTTATTACCATGTGCCTCCTAAGAGTAACATACCAAAGGAAACGGACATGGAGCACTCAGAGAAGCCAGCAGGATCTGCAGCACCTGTAGCAGCAAGTACACCCAGCGCAGGTGGGTAACGTCTGTACGTCATCAATAAAACATGCTCTTCCCTGATGTGATTACAGAAACCTAAATTAGTCGCCCATAAATTTAACCCTGACTTGTTTGTTCCTTTAGAGGAGTATAGAGTCTGTGTAATTGGGACAGCTCATCTACAGGCTCCTGAACACCTTTTCATCTGAAAAGGAACTTTTTATTTTGGTTTCTGACCTTGTAACATGCTTTATTACGCAGCTCAGAATGTTCTTTATATCAGCTATTTAGGCCCAAATTGGGGACCTCATTGTCAGTAACCTACAGACTAAGGGGTCTATTTACTAAGCCTTGGATGGAGCTGGTTGGCATCTCCATGCACTAGCTCCTGTCATTTTTCATACCCATCCTGTGGCATGGTAGTTAGGAGCTGATTGGCTGATACTTTATCTCGGTCTACGTCTACTTTATCTCTGGCCAAGGCTTAGCAAATAGACCCCTGAATCCGATGTGTGCAGAATAACTTACTTGTGTATATACTTTTGGATATGGACCAGGAAGCATAGAAAGCTAAAACATTCTATACGTTAACTTTAACGTGCAAAAAAAACAAAGAACTCATTACAAGACCGTCTTAAGGAAAAATTGCATTTTTGTTTTCTTTCTTGCATTTTGCAACCATAGTTAGAAGAAAACAAAAGCGTAAAAGCCGTTGGAGTTCAGGCTTGTGTGGTAAAAAGAAGAGGGCCATATCCACTCTCCGGGATAAGACTGACAAAGAAGTAGAGAGCGAAGTTGACCAGGATCTTGAAGGGTCTAGTCTAGAGCATACAGAGCTAGAACTCATAGATGAGTCCTCAATGGAAGCAGAGGATGGTACCTTGGACTCTGAACATATAACAAAGGAATTGGAGAAATTGCCAGCCAGCACAGATACATCGAGTGCTCCTGCTACTGGGGAACCGGTGAAACGACCAGAGCAGCCGGCGCAAGAGAATGGCCAACAAGTTGAGTCAAACGGTATGTCCTATACCCAATAACTAAGTTAAGTGTTTTTGTTTGTACAGACCATAATGAGCCGTTGTCAGACTTCTATGCTACAGCGTGTTCGGTCTGTGCTTGTTCGTTGTATGAATAACTGTAATGGCTGTGGTAGCATTACATGGGAAAATCGTCCTGGTTCTAGCCTTAGCTCTGTCATAATGAGCTATTAATGGCTTTAAAGCTAGATATGAAAGCAGGTATTCCGTCAGTTTAGATGGGAACTGCGGGTGCTTTATAACAAGCTAATTCCCCCTAAGTATCACCGGAATGCAGTTAAGAACGTTTACCCTAGCCACAGCGAAGGAGACTAAAGTGTGATGCGGTGTATTTTACACCTTGTAATAGCTGATTTGGTAACCACTGGAGAATTATGCTAGCACCCACCCCTGTGTGTCATGAGTAATGACTGCCAAGCAATAGAACCAACTTGGTGCCAGACCTGACTTGTTTGAATCTGTACATATTAAGCATAAATGATTTTCTTCTAGCGTCCACTAGGGAGCACCATTTCCCCCAACTATAAAGGGAGGATGTGGGCTGCTATGATGATTCTGTTCTAGAGAGGAGAACCACACTTTCATGATCACACAGCTGATCTCTTTATGTGACTTAGATGTTTGCGTCTTGAGAATGACCCGTGGGCGACAAATGCAAGTCAAGCAGCAGCATCTCGTCAACGTGGACAAAATCATGGACATATTGGCTGAGCCAGCACCAGCCTTTCATGTGGATCACCAGCAGCTGAAGGCAAGTTGTATACGGTTTCGGTATATGCCATAGGCCACATAAACAAATTAAATTTGATAGAAAAGGTCATTATTGTCCAAGGCAGTGAGGCCCTGTCGTCGCCTTCATAGTAATTCCAAATATTTTTACAAAGGTTCCACAATTCTGCTCCTTTACCATGGTGTACGTGTTTTTTATTTATTATTCTTTCTCCCCTTCCCCCATCCTCATTATTTGTAACCTACTACCACCACTCCTGAGCTTTGTGGCGGTCTCTCGCACTTTCACCTCTCCCCGTTTGTCTATGGATTGTTTAAAATTAATTTGTGATGAATACAACTTGGATTTGTAGATATGTCAAGGGGTGGTCACCTTTACCTTCTGATCCATGTCTGCTACGCAACACTACATTAGTCATTCTTTCTCCCACTTCCCCAGGTTCTCTTGAACAAAGTTGTCGATAAAAGTAGCAGCTATAATGTGTTACAATTGGAAAAGTTATACGCCGTACTGAGCCAGTGTATTTACAGACATCGCCAAGACTACGACAAAACGGAGTTACTACAGGTGGGTGTGATGTGCATTCCGCTCAGTGTTTTGGGGCAGTTACAGGTACAGTGTCGTTTTTGCATTGCAACACGGCGGGTTGCTAGCACGTTTTGACCATTGAACCACCTCTACCAGCCGTATGGGTTTGTGTTTGAAACCTATGCCTTTGGTCGATGATGATGATGATTACACGGATTGTATTAAGGCCTGGACATGTGTGTTCTTGGTATGCTTTTTGAGCCTAAGTTTTTATTTGTGTTTGCTGTCTCCTAGTTTTTGAAAGTTTCAACAGCATAAGGTTGTGTCTCAGATGTCACCCTGGGTAGGGTGCAAGTTCTGCTGCCAATCCTTATGTACTTGACCTAGGAGGGAGTTAGGGAGCAGGCTGAAACCCACCGCCTGTGGTGCATCTAGATGGTAGATCTTGGTGTGGGTGACTCACATTGGATGCGCTGCACTCTGTTATTTCCCGTATTTGTGGGAGGTTTTTAGCAGAGCTGATCTAACAAGCTACCACCTCCCATCTGCCACACCCTCAAGCCTGTTATGGTACCTCCCAACTGCCACTCGCGTGTCGGCCATGGTATCTCCAACTGCCACCTGCATGTCTGTTATACGCACATCCCATAATGGCGTGTAATATTTTTAAGTATAATGGTGGATTTCGATTGTTTTAAAATCCACAATAATTAATGGGCGCACGATGGAGCAGTTGTTTTGGGTGGCCATTATCCCACTTCTTGCACCTGTATAGACCGGGTTTAGCAGTGTATAGCGGGTAAACTCGCCTAAAGCACCTGCCATCGGCACTTGCGCCTAAACAGAGCAACAATTTGAGTGTCCATTAATTAGTGCTGCCGGCAAAACAATTGGATGTCTCCCTAAGGGTATGTACACACTAGAATGATCTCTGACCGACGTTTCCAGATAAATTGGAATGACCGATCGGTCGGATCGTTCCATGTGTACCTGCTACAGTCACATGCGATATCTCTGGTCGACCGTGCTGTATGGACAACCAGACGATATCGCTAACTATGCCAAATACAGTATGGCATGTTAGATTGTACCATCGTGCAAGTGTGTATGGACAGGCTGACTACACATCGTTCTGATGTGCATCCAGCCTTACAGTACCAGGTATATTGGATATGTGTATGTATCGGAAGGCAAATAGTTTTGAGAATGTTTTGGGGTGAGAGGTATCGAGCCTTGCATAGAAAGTGGTTAATTTTGGTAACCTCTCAAATCTGCTTCTAGCTATCATGTATGTAAAAGGCTTTGGAATTACAGGTGGGTGCTGATTGGCTGCTTTGTGCAATTTCCCCACTTCACCGCTCTCCAGGGCTTGATAAATCTTCCCTTAAATATCAGTCCGTACTGATTGAGAAGTTGACTAAAATAGATGGTAGTACTGATTTAAAGTTTGTTTTGTTGCACTAAGTCATTTACAGGGTACCCAGCACCTTGCAAGGAATATATAAATTATCCTAATGGTGATTGTCTGAATACTAGCCAATCAGATCTCTGTGTTCATAATGAGGGAATGACGCCTACTTACCTAAGTAAGAGCATTTTTGTCGCTTGCTGCACAATTGAGAAATTCCCCATTGGGAAATCTTTGGCTTTAGAAGGCATAGTACCCCCTTCTAACTACTTGGGTAATCTTGCTGATAACTTGGCCAAAATGTTGCACTTTTTCTTTGATGGTAGTATTCACAAACCTCTGAACTATTCTTTGGTTTAAGATCTGGCTTTTATAAATGCATTGTAAAGATGGTCTCTGAGGAGTTAAGGCCCGTACACACTGGTCGATGTATCGGCCGTTCTCTTGGACGGCCGATACATCGCGGGACCGTCGGCCAGTGTGTACGGGCGATACGTCTGTGAACTCCGTCGTTCACAGACGTATCGCGTCGGCCGCGCAGCACAGCCGACAGCCAATATATCTAACGATATATTGGCGCGTCGCTGTGTGTACGGACGACCGCCCGTACACATGCTGCGGCGGCCGGCGGTGATTGACAGGTGAACTGGGCGGGCGCGAGCGCCCGCCCAGTTCATGACGTCAGTCCCCCGACGGATCGGGCTGTGTGTATGCACAGCACACTGCCCGATCCGTACATAGATATATCTGCAGATCAATTGATCTGCAGATATATCTAATAGTGTGTACCCACCTTTAGAGTTTTCATAACAGTAATACCATTCCATCACCTCGAGACCTGGAGAAATTTACCTAGGAAAAACTGGAACACGCCTTTAAGATCATCCAACAGTCCTTGCAGGTCCGGTACACATTCAGGTTTAGAGTATCTTTTAGGTGTTCACCGCAATGGATGGATGGAGACAACTGCACGCTTCACTGCTGTCTTCATGACCCAGTTCTTAAATTCTGCCTCTGAAGCCTAGCGATTACTCATGGCTTTTCTGTTTTGTGTTGTCTGTCTTGTGCTCAGTTTCTGGTCACCACCATTATCTTCTGTAGAAGTGTTTGGTTTAGTTTATGCCCTGGCTTCAATGTGTAAAACTGGAGTTATAATAGTTTTTACTCTTTTTGTTCCTTTTTATTGGTTTTCTGTTGGGATTTATCACTAGAATTAAAACAGTGCGTTCTTGCTCCACCTGTGACACTAGGGAGCACCAGAGATTGGCAAAGGAAAATATTGTTATGCAGATGTTGCTTGTATACAGAAAGGGATAGCAGTGGTCTCTGTATATGTCTAACCAAGGGTGGTAGGTGCCTATGAAAGGAGTGTCTGAACCTTTTTATGACATTTGTACATAGCTATCCTAGCTTTTGTATAGCTGCTGAGAAAAATCGTTATTTGATCCCCTTTTGTATCTATTTTAACTTTATTTTATTCTTTTGTTTCAGGAAATGGAGCGAGAAATCGCGTATTTCAGAATCTGAGAGCGTTAAAGACAGCAGATTTTTATATTGCCTTATTAAGATTTCATTTATATAATATATGAAATGTTTACTTGTACATATCTACTGTAACATTTAAATGCCAAATGCAATTTGAATTACTATTTTGACTGCAAAGCAATTTAGAGCCGTAAGCAGTGTGTGTATAGACGGTATCTGCCCTTGGGTAGACTTCCATTTGTCTTTTTTAGTGCATCTTACCGCATACATGAATTGCTTGTTAAATGTTGGGGGGTTTTTACACCTCGGGCAGATCCAGTTACTTGCTCTCTGCTGGAGATGAGTCCCATTGCGGGGGCATTGCAGCTAATTATATTAGGCCAAATTATTCTATACAGTTATATGAAGTAGGAGATTCCACCCCCAAAGAAATGCTTAACAATATGCTTGGCGCTAAATACCGCAGAGGAAAGCGCCTAAATGTGAACCATATTTTGAGTTGTAGAACATAGCAATGTGGGGAAATAAGTGGTGCATCCTATCGCAGAAGCCCAGTTAGATCTTCCTGTGGTGAGCGATTGAGAACCGCATAGAATACTGGCCTGTGCCCCTGGTACTCCTGCATAACAGCTGAGAGATGGCAATGGTTACCTAGAGCCGCTGCTGATTCTGATCTCTAATTGGGTCACTCAGCAGGCGTAGCTATGTTGTCTGATGGCCCTGAGAAGGGGAATGGGTGGGTTTGTAGAGTAGGATTCACCGTGTTGACCATTGTTTGGCCCGCACTGCGTTCAGTAAATACGGAATTCTCCCCATTCAAGCTATGAATATACAACTAACCTGTTTCCATCATTTGGGTCAAAATGGTTAGGTTTATTGCAGCCGTGGGTTGACATTATTGGTCATGCTCCTCGTTTCTGTTGGCACCATATTATAAGTTGTGTTATTTCATGTGTATATGTAAATATAAAGCGCACAGTGTCTTCCGTTTTTTGTTTCTTCCATGATTAATGTGTTCACCATTCCACAGCACACTGAGCGGAGTTTATTCACGGACTCTCGGGTCCAGTTTGGTTGTACTTCCTCTGATGAAATAAAAGGATCTTCTCCAAGAATGTGTAGTGCTTTTTCAGCTGGGATAAATACTATAGTACAGGGATAAGGACCCTTCGGCCCTCTAGCTGTTGTTGAACTACACATATCAGCATGCCTTGCTACAGTTTTGCTATTTAGCCATGCAAAAACTGTTGCAAGGCCTGCTGGGATGTGTAGTTCAGCAACAGCTGGAGGGCCGAAGGTTCCCCATCCCTGCTATAGTATAACCGAGCAAGACTGTCACTTTGGGTAGGGGGTTCCTGTTTGGGCAGCTTCACTGTTTCAGTGATCGCAAAAACACGCTACAGCGCGTATTTTCTCTAACGTCCTAGTGGATGCTGGGGACTCCGAAAGGACCATGGGGAATAGCGGCTCCGCAGGAGACTGGGCACAAAAGTAAAAGCTTTAGGACTACCTGGTGTGCACTGGCTCCTCCCCCTATGACCCTCCTCCAAGCCTCAGTTAGATTTTTGTGCCCGAACGAGAAGGGTGCATACTAAGGGGCTCTCCTGAGCTGCTTAGAGTAAAAGTTTAAAGTAGGTTTTTTATTTTCAGTGAGACCTGCTGGCAACAGGCTCACTGCACCGAGGGACTAAGGGGAGAAGAATCGAACTCACCTGCGTGCAGAGTGGATTGGGCTTCTTAGGCTACTGGACATTAGCTCCAGAGGGACGATCACAGGCCCAGCCATGGATGGGTCCCAGAGCCGCGCCGCCGGCCCCCTTACAGAGCCAGAAGACTGAAGAGGTCCGGAAAATCGGCGGCAGAAGACGTCCTGTCTTCAATAAGGTAGCGCACAGCACCGCAGCTGTGCGCCATTGCTCTCAGCACACTTCACACTCCGGTCACTGAGGGTGCAGGGCGCTGGGGGGGGGGGGGGGGCGCCCTGAGACGCAATAAACACCTTTTCTTTTTCATCCACTAGGGGTCACTGGAGTACTCTTGGGATATGGACGGGCGGAGCCGAACAAAGGCACTGAATATTCAAATTTAGGACCCTCCCACCCCTCCATATCCCCGAGTACCTCAGTGTACTGTCTCAGTGTTTTTTCGGTGCTCACAGCACGAACATCGGCTTGTGGTATAGCCACACTTGGATTTTTATTTTTAAATTTTATTTTTAATTTTTATTTTTACAACTTAGCACATCCCTTCCCAGTTTCTGAAAAAACATGGGTCCGGGATAGTGCCGCTGCACGGGCAGCGCATGGCGTGTCGGTCCTCACAAAGAGCACCCTCACAGCCACAGACAGCATGGCGTGTCGGTCCTCACAAAGAGCACCCTCACGGCCACAGACAGCACTGCTTCTACAAACAGCAGCCAGGACTAGAGAGCTGGACGGGCTTGCAAAAAGCCGTCGCAGCCAATAGATCACTGGAAGCTGACTGCGTCACAAGGACTACAGAGCTGACGGAGCTTACACAACGAAGCCCCGTTGCAGCCATGAGTCACACCACTGAAGCTGGACGGAGCTTATACAGAAAGTCCCGCCACAGCCAGAAGTTACAGAAAGGTAGGCTGGGGAGCGGGGCGGTCAGCGCAGGCTGCCGCCCCGCTATGTGTGGGTTAATGTGAATACAATACAGCTCCGTCCCGCCGCACAGCAGGGGGAGCTCATACCCGCCAAGACAGCCACTACCTTCTGAGGAGACAAGCCGTCCCAGTGCTCCGGCAGCCGCCAACTCCGTCCTGCCGCATAGCAGGGGGAGATCAGACGACGCTAAACAGCCGCTATGTATCACACAGACGGGGACATCAAGCCGCCCGTCCCAGCGCTCCGGTCGCCGCCAAGCTCCCTCCTGCCGCAGCAGGGGGAGTTCATACGAAGCAGCTGCTCCGTCTGACATCAGGCCGCCCGTCCCAGCGCTCCGGTAGCCGCCAGTCCGTCCTGCCGCACACTGGGCTCCGTACGGCTGCACAGCAGGTAAGCCATACTTAGTACCAGTATGACCGCCGCTCCGTCACGGCCTGCAAATGCCAGGGCAGGCTTCCAACACGGCCGCCCAGCTACGTCCGGCCGCCCATCAGTCTCACTACAGAGACGATCACAAGTGCAGGCTTCCCGCAGATGATCATAGGGGGGGAAGAGGCACGGTGGAAGCTGGCGGATATATGACCAGCTGGGTATATATATATTTATATATATATATCTATCACAGATATAAGCTTGTTACCGATACTGACAGTAATAATTGAACTATATTACTGGCTGTGATTTTCAGAGTTTAACCTATATTAATGGCTGCTATTAACAAAGCTAGGGAGCCTATATTAATATATTAATATTAATGTCTGATGTGATCATGGCCTATCAGCTTATATATATATTTATTCATAGAACAGTTGTAACCGTCCTGTGGTTATACTGTATAATAACCTATACGGAAAGGTCAGCATGGCAAACGGGCCATTTTAACCATGCTGCCTGTTGTTTTCCAGTTTGTGATTCTGGAACATTCCTGCCCTACATCTCTAAGCCACTGGAGGCGCAGGGGTGTTAGTGGGAAATTTTAATCGGCATGTAAACTGTTTTTCTACATGATTCTAGAACATTCCTGCCCTACATCTCTAAGCCACCAGAGGCGTAGGGGGGTTAGTAGGAATTTGGTTCGGGTTTCATAGGCCATGTGAACTGCTTTTCACATAAAGATTACTCTGTTTTTTCTTCACAGCGAATAAATCTTTAGTTTTACTAAAGATTTCCGTAGAGAGAATCAACCTTGAGTTTAATATTATTATGCTGTTCACCAATACAATATATATATATGACATGATAACGTCATAAGGCGTGCAATGGCTGTCCGTGGCCTATTGGGGTGTCTGTCTGCATAGCGAATAAGGCTCTAGTACAGACCAAAAAAAAAAAAAAATAACATTGGCATCGGAGTCTCGGAAGTTATTCCGCCAGCTCTAACAAAAGACAGTTTTCCAGAGGAATTCCCTTTGGGTACCACAGTGCTTATTTAACTGGTCTTATAATGTAATGCACGATTCTATGTCAAATCTCACACCGATAACCACGAGTGAGAAGGGTTCATTAGACCAGCACTCAGATAGTGCAGGGTTGTTGCGAACATACATTGCTAAATTACAGGGAGTCAATGTCTCCATTGTTCCACTTAGTAGACTTTGACCACTATTTAATCGTTTACAATATGACGCCATCCGACATTGGTAAATGCGTCTGTGTCAAACATAAAGACCCATGAAACATTTGGGTCACTAGACATTACGGTTAAAAGAAGCTACAGAGTATATCTGTAAAGCTTCTAACGACGTTTCATCGTCGCCAGTTCAGCACGACAAGGCCACAGCTTGTTGGTCCTACATTTGATATTCAGCCGTTAATCGAAACGGAATTCTTGTGCCGGCATTTAATCCCTTTAGACTTCAGTTTCAAGGCGGTGATACAAACACTCACGCCTTGTAACGACAGGTCGCTACGGTCTGCAAGCCAGTAGTTGATGACCTCTTTTCCAATTGTGGGAGCGCGTCTTTACATGTTACCTTTGCGGGGTTTCCAGACTTCAACAGGGTCATGACTGCCTCTGTCGAACGGATTGGCAGGTAGCCATTTGGTCTCTACTGGGTTTCAGCTGTCTTTATAATACAGGCAGAGTCAGGGTGGCTTATTCCCCTCTGGTTGGGGTAACCAATCCATACAGCTCCGTCGCAGTTGCAATCAACAAATCACTTACTGCAGTTTGAAAATGGATTTGCTGCGGGTAGTATTGGCATATTGGAGCCACAAAATACTGGCATTTGCAATGCGTATATACCCATTCCGGTTTGTTCATCACAGGTTTTAGCGTTTGCAATTCGCCACAACCATTAACCATTTCATGTCTACCGTTGCTTATCGCTTTGGGTATTTACCAAAAGTGATGTTGGGATGATAGCTCATCTCACATACGAACTCTGTCTCAACAAAGTTCCTCTAAACTTGCGCTACTAAGGTATACTGCGGTAGCAGATCAAGTTCGAAAACAATCGCATCTAATTCCGTCTAAACGATGTCAATGCCTAGGTAAGATGATAAATACGGTAAATCAAAGACTTTTACCTACTACACCAGCAATAACAAATGTACGTCTAGTAATTAGTGCAAAACACGCACACTAGCGGTACATTGGTGTATTCACCTATTACGAATAACGATGTGTTTTCAATTTAGTTCGCCACCCTTCACTCGCGTTTCCCACGGAGGGAAAAGGGTGCATATACTCTGGACGACAGTCGCAGAGGGTCAGGATTTGTAGTTAAAATTAGCAACAAAGGTTCTAAAACACGACAGATTGCTGTCGATAAATATCCTAGAACTCTGGGCATTTTACAATGCAATACATAATTCGCTTTCAGTCTGACCAGGTATATACTCTGGTTTCTCTTCAGAACGAATAAATCTTTCGCCTTTTACTAAAGATTTCGGTGGAGAGGAACAACCATGAGTTTCATGTAAATTTTTGATGCATGTCCCACGCTGGCCTTAAGCAGTCAAACAAGGCAACGGCAGTTGCATACACAACAACCAGTGAGAACCAAGTAGCCGCATGGCAATGCGGCAGGTAACTCAGATCCTCAATGGCTCAGAACACCATTATGTGAAAATGTCAAGAGATCATTATGTGAGTGGACATCTGTTAGACAGAGGATCTCACCCGTCAGGATTTGGATCCTGAAAACTGGACATTAAATCTAGAGGTGTTTCATATGTGAGTCCACAGAAGGGGGTTACCCTCAAGTATACATGATGGCATCTCGCCACAATTACGAAAGTTCAGTATGTGTACAAAACAGATCACAAGGGCAGTGGCGGTGGAGTCTCTCACATTCATGTGGTCATTCAGCATCGTGTATCTGGCTCCACCATTTTCCGCTGCTCTCTCCGTTGTCAAAACGGATCATAAGACAGTTTGTCACAGTCATACTGGTGGTATCTCATGGGTTTCGGAGAAGTTTGCTTCTCGAATTTTCAAGGAATACTTGCACACGATCTTGGCCCGCTCATAATACGTCCAACCTGTTACATCAGGGAACGTTAGTTTACCCATAGTTCCCTAGGTACCTATTATCTAGGTACCGCAGCTGCGGTTGACGGGGTGAGGGTTCAGACCGCCCTCTTAAGAAATTGAGCATTACAGTATCGGTTATACTAACCATGTTACGAAATAGTAAGCCGTTTAAGGCAGCTCATTTTTACAAAATTTCGTGTGCTTACATAGGTTGTAAACCTCGGAAGTTCCAACATCATCCTTCAAGTAACCCGTATTCTGTTAAACGGGGTGGGATGGAAAACTGCGTTGATCTGCACGAAGAGTGCAGGTATCTGTGTGGTAAACTTATTTTCAAAGACGTTTGCTTCTATTTGCGTCTGTACACATCTTTCTACAAGGTGTCATCAAAGTTCACACTCTATTTATCCCACCTACAGCGCCAGGCGACTTGAAGTTGGGTTCAGATTTCTTACAGTTTCATATTGTGAACCCTTTCAACAAATGGGAATTAAGTTTCTCACTTTGGAAAACAATTTTTTCTTCTAGCCTTGGCTTCGGCAAGGGTTTGTTTTCATATTTGGGTGCCTTGTATTCCAAGCCACCGTATTTCAGTTTTCTCATGACAAAGCAGATCTTCGGACGAATCACGCTTTCGTATTCTTCACATCAATGTACCAATAGGGGTTCCTGTGTGGACAGCACATTCTAGAACTGAATGTGGTACACGCATTACGCGTTTATATATGTGCCGAACGTCAACAGTACGTGATATGAATACGTTGTTTGTTCTCTATGATACTGCCAACTGGGGTTAGCCAGTTTCTCAGCAGACATTATCGAGTTGGGTAATAATAATGACTACAAGTCAGGCTTACCTTAAGGCTAGGTTACAATCGCCTACGTCAGTAATAACTCATCCCACAGGTTCTGTGGGAATGTCAGACCCAGTGGGTCGTGGAGTGTCTAAAACGCGGCTATATAGCCTTCATGTGCACCATGTTTGTGCACGTTTACACGTTATAAATGGTGGCGCCATCAGCATCTAGCCTTGGGCTGCCTACTGTTACAAGTATCAAACAGCTCTCCCGCCCACGAGGGAAGCTTTGGTACGTCCCAAGAGTACTCCAGTGACCCCTAGTGGATGAAAAAGAAAATAGGATTTTGGTACTTACCAGGTAAATCCTTTTCTTTGAATCCATAGGGGGCACTGGACGCCCACCCAGAGCAGTTTACCTGGGTTGTTTTAAGCTCAAGAGAGCTTAGGGTAACAAGTTTTACTTGATTGATATTAAGCTCAGAGGAGCTTATGGTAACACATTTTCACCGATTGGTTCAAATTATAAAGTTCTATCGGTTATGGTGTCAACTGTTTAGTTGACAGTAAGGTTATGGGTCAACATTGTTGTTGTCCGTTATGTTATAGGTATTCTCCATTGTCAACCTCTCTATATCGTTCCTGTTCGCTCAGTAAAAAACACTGAGACAGTACACTGAGGTACTCGGGGATATGGAGGGGTGGGAGGGTCCTAAATTTGAATATTCAGTGCCTTTGTTCGGCTCCGCCCGTCCATATCCCAAGAGTACTCCAGTGCCCCCTATGGATTCAAAGAAAAGGATTTACCTGGTAAGTACCAAAATCCTATTTTTTGGCAAAAAAAACATCACATATAGCTCCTGGGCTATATGGATGCATTTAACCCCTGCCAATTTTTCCATAAAAAAGCGGGAGAAAGGCTCCGCCCCCTTCTCGGCGGCCTATCTCCTCAGCACACTGGCGCCATTTTCTCCTCACAGCTCCGTTGGAGGAAGGCTCCCTGACTCTCCCCTGCAGTCCTGAACTACAGAAACAGGGTAAAACAAGAGAGGGGGGGCACTAATTTGGCAGATAAATATATACAGCAGCTATATCAGGGAAACACTTATATAAGGTTATCCCTATATATATATAGCGCTCTGGTGTGTGCTGGCAAACTCTCCCTCTGTCTCCCCAAAGGGCTAGTGGGGTCCTGTCCTCTGTCAGAGCATTCCCTGTGTGTGTGCGGTGTGTCGGTACGTTGTGTCGACATGTATGAGGAGGAAAATGGTGTGGAGGCGGAGCAATTGCCTGTGTTAGTGATGTCACCCCCTAGGGAGTCGACACCTGACTGGATGGTCTTATGGAAAGAATACGTGATAGTGTCAGCACTTTACAAAAGACTGTTGACGACATGAGACAGCCGGCAAATCAGTTAATACCTGTACAGGCGTCTCAAACACCGTCAGGGGCTCTAAAACGCCCGTTACCTCAGGTCGATACAGACACTGACACGGACACTGACTCCAGTGTCGACGGTGAGGAAACAAACGTATTTTCCAGTAGGGCCACACGTTACATGATCACGGCAATGAAGGAGGTTTTGAACATTTCTGATACTACAAGTACCACAAAAAAGGGTATTATGTGGGGTGTGAAAAAACTACCCGTATTTTTTCCGGAATCAGATGAATTAAATGAGGTGTGTGTGATGAAGCGTGGGTTTCCCCCGATAAAAAACTGCTAATTTCTAAAATATTATTGGCATTATACCCTTTCCCGCCAGAGGTTAGGGCACGTTGGGGAAACACCCCCTAGGGTAGATAAGGCGCTCACACGCTTATTAAAACAAGTGGCGTTACAGTCTCCTGATACGGCCACCCTCAAGGAACCAGCTGATAGGAAGCTGGAAAATATCCTAAAAAGTATATACACACATACTGGTATTATACTGCGACCAGCAATCGCCTCAGCCTGGATGTGCAGTGCTGGGGTGGCTTGGTCGGATTCCCTGACTGAAAATATTGATACCCTGGACAGGGACAATATATTATTGACTATAGAGCATTTATAGGATGCATTTCTATATATGCGAGATGCACAGAGGGATATTTGCACTCTGGCATCAAGAGTAAGTGCGATGTCCATTTCTGCCAGAAGAGGGTTATGGACGCGACAGTGGTCAGGTGATGCGGATTCCAAACGGCATATGAAAGTATTGCCGTATAAAGGGGAGGAGTTATTTGGGGTCGGTCTATCGGACCTGGTGGCCACGGCAACGGCTGGGAAATCCACCTTTTTACCCCAGGTCACCTCTCAGCAGAAAAAGATACCGTCTTTTCAGGCTCAGTCCTTTCGTCCCCATAAGGGCAAGCGGGCAAAAGGCCACTCATATCTGCCCCGGGGCAGAGGAAGGGGAAAAAGACTGCAGCAGACAGCCTCTTCCCACGAACAGAAGCCCTCCCCCGCTTCTGCCAAGTCCTCAGCATGACGCTGGGGCCTTACAAGCGGACTCAGGCACGGTGGGGGCCCGTCTCAAGAATTTCAGTGCGCAGTGGGCTCACTCGCAAGTGGACCCCTGGATCCTGCAGGTAGTATCTCAGGGGTACAAATTGGAATTCGAGACGTCTCCCCCTCGCCGGTTCCTGAAGTCTGCTTTACCAACGTCTCCCCCCGACAGGGAGGCGGTATTGGAAGCCATTCACAAGCTGTATTCCCAGCAGGTGATAATCAAGGTACCCCTCCTACAACAGGGAAAGGGGTATTATTCCACGCTGTTTGTGGTACCGAAGCCGGACGGCTCGGTGAGACCCATTTTAAATCTGAAATCCTTGAACACTTACATAAAAAGGTTCAAGTTCAAGATGGAGTCACTCAGAGCAGTGATAGCGAACCTGGAAGAAGGGGACTATATGGTGTCTCTGGACATCAAGGATGCTTACCTCCATGTCCCAATTTGCCCTTCTCACCAAGGGTACCTCAGGTTTGTGGTACAGAACTGTCACTATCAGTTTCAGACGCTGCCGTTTGGATTGTCCACGGCACCCCGGGTCTTTACTAAGGTAATGGCCGAAAATAAGATTTTACTTACCGATAAATCTATTTCTCGTAGTCCGTAGTGGATGCTGGGACTCCGTCAGGACCATGGGGATTAGCGGCTCCGCAGGAGACAGGGCACAAAAATAAAAGCTTTAGGACTAGGTGGTGTGCACTGGCTCCTCCCCCTATGACCCTCCTCCAAGCCTCCGTTAGGATACTGTGCCCGGACGAGCGTACACAATAAGGAAGGATTTTGAATCCCGGGTAAGACTCATACCAGCCACACCAATCACACTGTACAACTTGTGATCTGAACCCAGTTAACAGTATGACAAACGTAGGAGCCTCTGAACAGACGGCTCACAACAATAACAACCCGATTTTTTTGTAACAATAACTATGTACAAGTATTGCAGACAATCCGCACTTGGGATGGGCGCCCAGCATCCACTACGGACTACGAGAAATAGATTTATCGGTAAGTAAAATCTTATTTTCTCTGACGTCCTAGTGGATGCTGGGACTCCGTCAGGACCATGGGGATTATACCAAAGCTCCCAAACGGGCGGGAGAGTGCGGATGACTGCAGCACCGAATGAGAGAACTCCAGGTCCTCTTTAGCCAGGGTATCAAATTTGTAGAATTTTACAAACGTGTTCTCCCCCGACCACGTAGCTGCTCGGCAGAGTTGTAATGCCGAGACCCCTCGGGCAGCCGCCCAAGATGAGCCCACCTTCCTTGTGGAATGGGCCTTGATAGATTTAGGCTGTGGCAGGCCTGCCACAGAATTTGCAAGTTGAATTGTGCTACAAATCCAACGAGCAATCGTCTGCTTAGAAGCAGGAGCACCCAGCTTGTTGGGTGCATACAGTATAAACAGCGAGTCAGATTTTCTGACTCCAGCCGTCCTTGAAATATATATTTTCAATGCCCTGACAACGTCCAGCAACTTGGAATCCTCCAAATCGCTAGTAGCCGCAGGCACCACAATAGGCTGGTTCAGGTGAAACGCTGAAACCACCTTAGGCAGAAACTGAGGACGCGTCCGCAGTTCTGCCCTGTCAGAATGGAAAATCAGATATGGGCTTTTATACGATAAAGCCGCCAATTCTGACACTCTCCTGGCTGAAGCCAGGGCCAGTAGCATGGTTACTTTCCATGTAAGATATTTCAAATCCACCGATTTGAGTGGCTCAAACCAATGGGATTTGAGAAAATCCAAAACTACATTAAGATCCCACGGAGCCACTGGGGGCACAACCGGGGGCTGTATATGTAGTACTCCTTTTACAAAAGTCTGGACTTCAGGAACTGAAGCCAATTCTTTCTGGAAGAAAATCGACAGGGCCGAAATTTGAACCTTAATGGACCCTAATTTGAGGCCCATAGACAATCCTGTTTGCAGGAAATGTAGGAATCGACCCAGTTGAAATTCCTCCGTCTGGGCCTTCCTGGCCTCACACCACGCAACATATTTTCTCCAAATGCGGTGATAATGTTGTGCAGTCACCTCCTTCCTGGCTTTTACCAGGGTAGGGATGACCTCTTCCGGAATGCCTTTTTCCCTTAGAATTCGGCGTTCAACCGCCATGCCGTCAAACGCAGCCGCGGTAAGTCTTGGAATAGACACGGTCCCTGCTGAAGCAGGTCCCGTCTTAGAGGTAGAGGCCACGGATCTTCCGTGAGCATCTCCTGAAGTTCCGGGTACCAAGTTCTTCTTGGCCAATCCGGAACCACGAGTATCGTTCTTACTCCCCTTTGCCGTATAATTCTCAGTACTTTTGGTATGAGAGGCAGAGGAGGAAACACATACACTGACTGGAACACCCACGGTGTTACCAGAGCGTCCACAGCTATTGCCTGAGGGTCTCTTGACCTGGCGCAATACCTGTCCAGTTTTTTGTTGAGGCGGGACGCCATCATATCCACCTTTGGTTTTTCCCAACGGTTCACAATCATGCTTCTGAAGAAGGATATGTTATCCGAAAGCGCTTAAACTGGGGACTCTTGTGTGCTGGACTGACTGGAACTTTGGAGAACGGACCTGACAGCGTGGGGACACCTCGAGTAAACCGGGACTTGCGGTGACTATAATCCGTGCTGCTAGTGGCTGTTTTCCTCTTGCCCTGATGTCCATGCAATTCCTTCCTTGTTTTATGCTATTTTCAAGTCTGTGTTTTGTGAGTGGTTTTTATTAAATACCTTTTAAATATACACAGACAGGATTGCACTATTTTTTATTTTTCTCTTTTTTATGTGCCATTTGGATTTTATGCTCTCTGCATATTTATGAAGTTGAGTCATCACGCCTATGGATTCCTACATGTGAATTTAACAATTCTATCGTGAGTGAGACCAAGAAGTAATAAAGATCCATCAATCTATTTGGAATACACTATGTTTTTGTGTTTCTTTTTGTTATATCCTTAGATTTCATATTTGTGGAAGGTGAATCTTAATTCACCCATTTTTCTCTCCGGCTGTGAGAATATTTTATGTAAGCATCTCTGTGTGTCCATAGAAGTGACAAGTTGCGCCATCTCTTCCTCACGTTTTCTGTTGGTGTATGTTCTTGAAGTGAAACCACGGTGAAGGTTTCTTTGTGTGGGACGAGAGGCTGACACTTGTTAAAAGCGCAAGAAAGATCTCCTTTCTTTTTCTAACTAGTTCCCCCACAAGGCCCTTTGGAGAGACAGAGAGAGAGTATGCCAGCACACACCCCAGCGCTATATAACCCAGGAATCACACAGTACCTTAGTGTTAACCCAGTAGCCGCTGTAATAATGATTTTTGCGCCTAATTATGTGGCCCCCCCCCTCTCTTTTTTACCCTCTTCTACCGTGTATCTGCAGGGGAGAGCCTGGGGAGCTTCCTCTCAGCGGAGCAGTGGAGAAAAAATGGCGCTGGTGAGTGCTGAGGAAGGGGCTGCAATTTGTATACCTTTTGGCACAAAAAGCACATAATACAGTGTATAACACTGTATATGTGCAAAACCCCCCGCCATTAACATTATAAAAAGCGGGAGAAGCCCGCTGCTGAAGGGGCGGGGCTATCTTCCTCAGCACAGCCAGCGCCATTTTCTCTTCACAGCTCCGCTGGAAGGACGCTCCCCAGGCTCTCCCCTGCAGTATACACTACAGAAAGGGTAAAAAAGAGAGGGGGGGCACATAAATTTAGGCGCAAATTGTGTTATAAGCAGCTATCGGGGGGAAATTCACTTTGTGTATAGTGTATATCCCTCTGTTATATAGCGCTCTGGTGTGTGCTGGCATACTCTCTCTCTGTCTCCCCAAAGGACTTTGTGGGGTCCTGTCCTAAGTCAGAGCATTCCCTGTGTGTGTGTGCGGTGTGTCGGTACGGCTGTGTCGACATGTTTGATGAGGACGCTTACGTGGAGGCGGAGCAGGTGCTGATAAGTGTGATGTCGCCCCCTGCGGGGCCAGACACCTGAGTGGATGGATATGTGGAAGGTATTAACCGACAGTGTCAACTCCTTGCATAAAAGGTTCGATGACGCAGCTTTGGGACAGCCGGCATCTCAGCCCGCGCCTGCCCAGGCATCTCGGAGGCCGTCAGGGGCTCAAAATCGCCCGCTACCTCAGATGGCAGACACAGATGTCGACACAGAGTCTGACTCCAGTGTTGACGAGGATGAGACAAATGTACAATCCACTAGGGCCATCCGATGCATGATTACGGCAATGAAAAATGTGTTGCACATTTCTGACATTAACCCGGTTACCACAAAAAAGGGTATTATGTTTGGAGAGAAAAAGCAGCCAGTGACTTTTCCCCCATCTGATGAGTTAAATGAATTGTGTGAAGAAGCGTGGGGTTCCCCAGATAAGAAACTAGTAATTTCTAAGCGGTTACTAATGGCGTACCCTTTCCCGCCAATGGATAGGTTACGCTGGGAGACATCCCCTAAGGTGGACAAGGCGCTCACACGCTTATCAAAAAAGGTGGCACTGCCTTCTCAGGATACGGCCGCTTTAAAGGAGCCTGCAGATAGAAAGCAGGAGGCTATCCTGAAGTCTGTGTATACACACTCAGGTACTATACTGAGACCTGCTATTGCTTCAGCATGGATGTGTAGTGCTGCAGCAGCGTGGTCTGATTCCCTGTCTGATAACATTGATTCCCTTGACAGGGACACTATATTGCTAACCATAGAGCATATTAAAGACGTAGTCTTATATATGAGAGATGCACAGAGGGACATTTGCCGGCTGGCATCTAGAATTAATGCAATGTCCATTTCTGCCAGGAGAGTATTATGGACTCGGCAGTGGGCAGATGATGCTGATTCTAAAAGGCACATGGAAATTTTGCCTTATAAGGGTGAGGAATTGTTTGGGGACGGTCTCTCGGACCTCGTATCCACAGCAACAGCTGGGAAGTCGACTTTTTTTTACCTCAGGTTCCCTCACAGCCTAAGAAAGCACCGTATTATCAAGTACAGTCCTTTCGGCCTCAGAAAGGCAAGCGGGTTAGAGGCGCGTCCTTTCTGTCCAGAGGCAGGGGTAGAGGGAAAAAGCTGCACCATACAGCCAGTTGTAATGTTTAAAGAGGGAAAGAGAGACTCTGTGTTGGGGCACGCTTAAATAAAACTTAACTTTTAATTAGAATAGGATAAGAATGTAGTACATTGACAGACACACATATATATATAGTCCTGAAAGAGGAGGACAAAAAAAGAATCTGGACCTCTCTCTACTATTATCATAGGAATCTGAGAGTAGATTCTGAAAGAATTTAATGGTTAAAGATTAAAATAAGAATAAACATTCTTAATTAATGTAATAAATGAGGTGACAGTGACACCTAAGATGAAAATATCAAAGATTGGTTTCTACATCAAAAGAGAAAAAGATTTCAGATATAAGTCACAATGGCATCAGATATGACAACAATTTTTAGTAGACTTAAAAGTATAAGTCTATTGACCAATGCCAATTGTGATGAATTTATCCTGGTATCCTAGTGGGAGGTAAACTGCTAATTCTAGCTTTCTGATCAGTGTATCGGATAATGAATGTAAAATGTGTGCAAGTCTGAAATCAGATGCACAATAGAGTCAATAATTGCTCCAACACTTCGGTTTTACATACACGGATAGGAATCTGTGGATATTAACAGGTAAGTGATATATTTAATATATTTAACAGGTCTGAGATCAGACAATTAAGAGAGGAAAAAAGTATGAAAATCAGTAGGGTCAAAGGTTGCTCCAGCACTTCTGCTTTTCACATTTGGATACAGATATCTATTACTGCACCTGAGATTCCCTAGTAGTCTCCCATCTAGGTACTATTCAGGCTCCTCACTGCTTAGCTTCCAAGATCAGGCGAGATTGGGCGTAACCAGAGAGATATGGCAGTAATATCACATAGATTGTGAATGAGAGAGTGTATGGTTATTGGCACATGCCAAAAGAGTACTTCTGCTATCCATTGAGATGCACAGTCTATCTGTTATTGTTGTATTACCGGGAATTTATATGACTGGCATTTTGGATGAGTGAGTACTGAATGAGTGAGGTATAGGAAACAATTAAGTATAGGGCCCGCCCCTTGTTGTCCACCGTATTATACAATATAATGGACAGTGGATGAGAGAGGTGGGTTACCTGGGCTTGTAGAAAATCAGTGTGGAATTACACAGTTATCTTAAAGTTTCCTTATATAATCAAAGTTCCAAGATAGGGATCCCATAATCATATGTGATCCTAAGAAAAAAAAAAAATTTCTTGGAGTAACTGGGGTATGGTTCAAAAAAATTGAATTGACCATCCAAAGATATTGGAAATGTGAAAAGGAGGACTGAATGTTAATGATAAAGTATGTTAATTATTTTTCGCAGTGGTTAACATAAAGTAAAACAAAATGACAAGAAAAGAGAATTTGGCAGATTACCTGATGGTAGATCAAAATAAATATCAAAATTTAACATGGATAATACGATACCAGGAAAGTCGGTGGGCTGAACCGTGCACTGTTCAGCACCACTTAACACAGACGGCCGTTTCACCTGAGGTGGCCGTTTACAGGCATCTCTTATGTAAATGCACTGTTGGTCACAAGGGACAAATTTGATAAAGAGCCCGTTACAAAAAGATTAGTTTTAGTCCTGTGCGGCACCAAATTAATCCTTTTCCATACAGCCAGTTCCCAGGAACAAAAATCCTCCCTTGCTTCCACTAAGTCCACCACATGACGCTGGGGCTCCACATGTGGAGCCAGGTGCGGTGGGGGCCCGTCTCCGGAACTTCAGCGACCGGTGGGTTCGCTCACAGGTGGATCTCTGGGTTCTACAAGTGGTATCTCAGGGATACAAGCTGGAGTTCGAGACGTCTCCCCCTCGCCGTTACCTCAAATCAGCCTTGCCAGCTACTCCCCAGGACAGGGAGGTAGTACTGGCGGCAATTCACAAGCTGTACCTCCAGCAGGTGATAATCAAAGTTCCCCTCCTTCAACAGGGACGGGGTTACTTTTCCACAATGTTTGTGGTACCGAAACCAGACGGTTCGGTGAGACCCATTCTAAATTTGAAATCCTTGAACACTTATATAAGGAAGTTCAAGTTCAAAATGGAATCGCTCAGGGCGGCTATTGCAAGCCTGGAAGAGGGGGATTACATGGTATCACTGGACATCAAGGATGCTTACCTACATGTCCCCATTTACCCACCTCACCAGGTGTACCTCTGTTTTGTGGTACAGAACTGCCATTACCAATTCCAGACGTTGCCGTTTGGTCTGTCCACGGCACCGAGGGTATTTACCAAAGTAATGGCCGAAATGATGATACTCCTTCGAAAGAAGGGAGTTATAATTATCCCGTACTTGGACTATCTCCTTATAAAAGCGAGGTCCATGGAGCAGTTGTTGGTCGGAGTAGCACTATCTCAGGAAGTACTACAACAGCACGGCTGGATTCTGAATATCTCAAAGTCGCAGCTGGTTCCTACGACGCGTCTGCTGTTCCTGGGTATGATTCTGGACACAGAACAGAAGAAGGTGTTTCTCCCGGAGGAGAAGGCCAAGGAGTTGTCATCTCTGGTCAGAGACCTCCTGAAACCAAAACAGGTGTCGGTGCATCACTGCACGCGAGTCCTGGGAAAGATGGTAGCTTCTTACGAAGCAATTCCCTTCGGCAGGTTCCATGCAAGGATCTTTCAGTGGGATCTGTTAGACAAGTGGTCCGGATCGCATCTTCAGATGCATCGGCTGATCACCCTGTCCCCGAGGGCCAGGGTGTCTCTGCTATGGTGGCTGCAGAGTGCTCATCTTCTCGAGGGCCGCAGATTTGGCATACAGGACTGGGTCCTGGTGACCACGGATGCAAGCCTCCGAGGTTGGGGGGGCAGTCACTCAGGGAAGAAACTTCCAAGGACAATGGTCGAGTCTGGAGGCTTCCCTACACATAAATATTCTGGAACTAAGGGCCATTTACAATGCCCTAAGTCAGGCAAAACCCCTGCTTCAAAACCAGCCGGTGCTGATTCAGTCAGACAACATCACGGCGGTCGCCCATGTAAACCGACAGGGCGGCACAAGAAGCAGGATGGCGATGGCAGAAGCCACAAGGATTCTCCGATGGGCGGAAAATCACGTGATAGCACTGTCAGCAGTGTTCATTCCGGGAGTGGACAACTGGGAAGCAGACTTCCTCAGTAGGCACGACCTCCACCCGGGAGAGTGGGGACTTCATCCAGAAGTCTTCCAGCTGATTGTAAATCGTTGGGAAAGGCCACAGGTGGACATGATGGCGTCCCGCCTCAACAAAAAGCTAAAAAGATATTGCGCCAGGTCAAGGGACCCTCAGGCGATAGCTGTGGACGCTCTAGTGACACCGTGGATGTACCAGTCGGTTTATGTGTTCCCTCCTCTTCCTCTCATATCAAAGGTACTGAGGATAATAAGAAAGAGAGGAGTAAGAACTATACTCATCATTCCGGAGTGGCCAAGAAGGACTTGGTACCCGGAACTACAAGAAATGATCTCAGAGGACCCTTGGCCTCTGCCGCTCCGACAGGACCTGCTACAGCAGGGGCCCTGTCTGTTCCAAGACTTACCGCGGCTGCGTTTGACGGCATGGCGGTTGAACGCCGGATCCTGATGGAAAAGGGCATTCCGGTTGAAGTCATTCCTACGCTGATAAAAGCTAGGAAGGATGTGACAGCAAAACATTATCACCGCATATGGCGAAAATATGTTGCTTGGTGTGAGGCTATGAAGGCCCCAACAGAAGAATTTCAGCTGGGTCGATTTCTGCACTTCCTACAGTCAGGAGTGACTATGGGCCTAAAATTGGGATCCATTAAAGTCCAGATTTCGGCCCTGTCTATTTTCTTTCAAAAAGAACTGGCTTCACTGCCTGAAGTTCAGACGTTGTTAAGGGAGTGCTGCATATTCAGCCCCCTTTTGTGCCTCCAGTGGCACCTTGGGATCTCAACATTGTGTTGGATTTCCTAAAATCACATTGGTTTGAGCCACTTCAGACCGTGGAGTTTAAATATCTCACGTGGAAAGTGGTCATGCTTTTGGCCTTGGCTTCGGCTAGGCGTGTGTCAGAATTGGCGGCTTTGTCATGTAAAAGCCCCTATCTGATCTTCCATATGGACAGTGCAGAATTGAGGACTTGTCCCCAATTTCTCCCTAAGGTGGTATCAGCGTTTCATTTGAACCAACCTATTGTGGTGCCTGCGGCTACTCGGGACTTGGAGACTTCCAAGTTGCTGGATGTAGTCCGGGCCCTGAAAATCTATGTTTCCAGGACGGCTAGAGTCAGAAAAACTGACTCGCTGTTTATCCTGCATGCACCCAACAAGCTGGGTGCTCCTGCTTCTAAGCAGACTATTGCTCGCTGGATCTGTAGCACGATTCAACTTGCACATTCTGCGGCTGGACTGCCGCATCCTAAATCAGTCAAAGCCCATTCCACGAGGAAGGTGGGCTCTTCTTGGGCGGCTGCCCGAGGGGTCTCTGCTTTACAACTTTGCCGAGCTGCTACCTGGTCGGGTTCAAACACGTTTGCAAAATTCTACAAGTTTGATACCCTGGCTGAGGAGGACCTTGAGTTTGCTCATTCGGTGCTGCAGAGTCATCCGCACTCTCCCGCCCGTTTGGGAGCTTTGGTATAATCCCCATGGTCCTTACGGAGTACCCAGCATCCACTAGGGCGTCAGAGAAAATAAGATTTTACTCACCGGTAAATCTATTTCTCGTAGTCCGTAGTGGATGCTGGGAGCCCGTCCCAAGTGCGGAATTCTGCAATACTTGTATATAGTTATTGCTTAACTATAGGGTTTTTTGTTCTGAGCCATCTGTTTAATGAGGCTCAGTTGTTGTTCATACTGTTAACTGGGTATAGTTATCACGAGTTGTACGGTGTGATTGGTGTGGCTAGTATGAGTCTTACCCTGGATTCCAAATCCTTTCCTTGTAATGTCAGCTCTTCCGGGCACAGTTTCCCTAACTGAGGTCTGGAGGAGGGGCATAGAGGGAGGAGCCAGTGCACACCAGATGTAGTACCTAATCTTTCTTTAAAGAGTGCCCAGTCTCCTGCGGAGCCCGTCTATTCCCCATGGTCCTTACGGAGTACCCAGCATCCACTACGGACTACGAGAAATAGATTTACCGGTGAGTAAAATCTTATTATACAGTGCCCAACTGTATATATGTCCAACTTTTGCCAAGAGGTCCTAATTGCTGCCCAGGGCGCCCCCCCCCTTCCCCCTGCGCCCTGCACCCTTACAGTGACCGGAGTATGTGAGGTGTGTGGGAGCAATGGCGCACAGCTGCAGTGCTGTGCGCTACCTCAGTGAAGACTGGAGTCTTCTGCCGCTGATTTCGAAGTCTTCTTGCTTCTTATGCTTACCCGGCTTCTGTCTTCCGGCTCTGCGAGGGGGACGGCGGCGCGGCTCCGGGATCGGACGACGAGGGTGAGATCCTGTGTACGATCCCTCTGGAGCTAATGGTGTCCAGTAGCCTAAGAAGCAGGACCTATCTGCAGAGAGTAGGGCTGCTTCTCTCCCCTCAGTCCCACGATGCAGGGATTTTTCAAATGGATGGAGGCTGCGCTCAAAGGGGGAAGGGGTGCTAATGAGTGCTGCTAGACCTGGAGGAGTCCTACCTCCTAGTGGATTTTATCATTTGGAGTGGTCAGCGCGCTCATTAGTAGAAATGGAGGGAAAAAATAGGTGTTGCGAAATGTGTAAAATCTATAGGTGTATGGATGTTTGAATCTGCTTTCTTATGGATGTATATATAAGGCAATGATCAATCTAGGAGGGGTATTTATCATTCACTTTATTGTGTATACAGTGTTCAGATGCAGTATGTAAGCTGCCCTTCTATCAGCATCCTCCTTTTGAAATGTTACTAGTTCCTTATTGTCGTTCTTTCACCACTGTCAGGTGTGTCTTGCAGACTACCCTTTGCAAGGTATACCTTCCTAATGGTATACCAAAATGAACCCCAGCTCAGGAAAATGTCAGGTGTTCCCTGCGGGTCACCTTTACCATAGGAGTGGTGGGTGCCTATGTTCCCTCTGAAGCTGTGTCTTAATTCAGTACTTGGGGTGTGTGACCAGTGCGGCGTCCCGCCTGTCAGTAACCTTCTATGTGCAGCACTGAGGTGTGGGGTCGTGGGCTGTGTCTTGCACTTACCACCGGGGGCAGGTCTTGGCCTGCCGCCGGTGACCGCGTCTCTTCCTTCCCCACCTCAGGCTGTCGGTCCTCTTCCTTGGTGTCCTTCGGTCCGCGCGTTGCCCAGCGGCCGCCGGTCTCCTCTGTCTGTGTCCCGTCTGCTGCTTCCGGGTTCGCGCGTCACGTGCGATGTCACGTGAGGCAGTGTCTGCTGTTTTCGGCTCCCACTGTAGTGTAAGATTTCCCTCTCCGGCCGGAGAAGGGAACGCAGCAGTATTCACCCCAGACAGACAGAGCGCTCACGTGACATCGCACGTGACGCGCGAACCCGGAAGCAGCAGACGGGACACATAGACGGAGGAGACCGGCGGCCGCTGGGCAACGCGCGGACCGAAGGAGACGGAGGACACCAAGGAAGAGGACTGACAGCCTGAGGTGGGGAAGGAAGAGACGCGGTCACCGGCGGCAGGCCAAGACCTGCCCCCGGTGGTAAGTGCAAGACACTCAGCCCACGACCCCACACCTCAGTGCTGCACATAGAAGGTTACTGACAGACGGGACGCCGCACTGGTCACACACCCCAAGTACTGAATTAAGACACAGCTTCAGAGGGAACATAGGCACCCACCACTCCTATGGTAAAGGTGACCCGCAGGGTACACCTGACATTTACCTGAGCTGGGGTTCATTTTGGTATACCATTAGGAAGGTATACCTTGCAAAGGGTAGTCTGCAAGACACACCTGACAGTGGTGAAAGAACGACAATAAGGAACTAGTAACATTTCAAAAGGAGGATGCTGATAGAAGGGCAGCTTACATACTGCATCTGAACACTGTATACACAATAAAGTGAATGATAAATACCCCTCCTAGATTGATCATTGCCTTATATATACATCCATAAGAAAGCAGATTCAAACATCCATACACCTATAGATTTTACACATTTCGCAACACCTATTTTTTCCCTCCATTTCTACTAATGAGCGCGCTGACCACTCCAAATTATAAAATCCACGATGCAGGGAGTCTGTTGCCAGCAGAGCTCCCTGAAAATAAAAAACCTAACAAAATACTTTCTTACAGCAAGCTCAGGAGAGCTCACTGAACAGCACCCAGCTCGTCCGGGCACAGATTCAAACTGAGGTCTGGAGGAGGGACATAGAGGGAGGAGCCAGAGCACACCAGAATCCAAATTCTTTCTTAAAGTGCCCATGTCTCCTGCGGAGCCCGTCTATTCCCCATGGTCCTTACGGAGTCCCCAGCATCCACTAGGACGTTAGAGAAATAGACGTTATGGTAAGAACTTACCGTTGATAACGTGATTTCTCTTATGTCCACAGGTATCCCACCCTGACGCACCTGATTTGAGGATCTTTACAATCACTAAACCGCTTTCCTCTTACATGGAAGGGTGTGCATGTGTGTTCTTATTAGGGATGGACATCGAAAGCAAACCATCATATGATGGCAATGTTCCACCATTGAAACTTTCGATGCAATGGTTACTAACCATCACATCAAAAGTATTCGATGGTGAAAACTATTTATATGACTAGTTCATGCGCAAAAGCCTGCATTTTCGTTTGCAATGTGGGAATTGGGATCGGGGGCAGGGCCAGACTCTGAGCAACATATTACTTTATCACTGGACATTGTGTGTATAATATACATATATAATATACACACACAATGCCCAATGATGAAGTAACATTGCCCCCTCAGTGCCAAATATACAATGCCCCCACTGTGCCAGATATACAATGCCCCCACAGTGCCAGAGATGCAATGCCCGCACAGTGCCAGATATACATTGCCCCCACTGTGCCAGGTATACAATGCCCCCACAGTGCCAGATATACAATTCCCCCACAGTGCCAGATATACAATTCCCCCACTGTGCCAGATATACAATGCTCCCACAGTGCCAGATATACAATTCCCCCACAGTGCCAGATATACAATGCCCCCACTGTGCCAGATATACATTGCCCCACTGTGCGCTCATTGCCCCCCACCTCTTACCGCTGGCTCTGTTTCTTCTATGTGAGGGGAGGAGAGCGTAGCATAGCGTCTCTCTTGCCCCTCAATTCTCTTTGATGCCCGGTCTCACTCTCCAACGGCGGCGGGGTCAATCTGAAATGATGGTTCGTTAGCCAATCAGAGCTCGCGGGCCGCCAGCCAATCAGGAGCCGCGGCTGCCGGTCCATGAGCTCTGATTGGCTAGTAAACCGGTGCCTTATTCAGATTGACCGCGCCGCCGCCGATGGAGAGTGAGACCGGGCATCCAAGAGAATTGAGGGGCAGGAGAGGCACTGCGCTGCGCAGTATTGTGGACGACCCAGCGGTACGGCGTACCGGCTGGGAATTTCTTACAATAATGTGGATGGCAACTTGCTCAGTGCACGGTTTGCCTTGCTGTCTCACATGGGACCAATTCCGATGATTATGGTGTGGAGTTTGTATGTTCTTTCCATGGTTTTTGTGTTTTCTCTTGGTTTTTCCAACAGTCCAAAACATACTCAAGCAAGGACTTTGTCCATAGCCCTCCTAAATGATTCCCCCTGATCAATGGTGGTGTATAGCTGGAGTGATATAAAGATCAGTGAGGTCACTCTGTCTCCTCTGAATCCTCCTGAGCTCCGAGTGTCTGAGTTGATTGCAGCAGCAAGTTTGTTAGCGATTGGGCAAAACCATGTGCACTGCAGGTGGGGGCAGATATAACATTTGCAGAGAGAGATTTGGGTGGGTTATTTTGTTTCTGTGCAGGGTAAATACTGGCTGCTTTATTTTTACACTGCAATTTAGATTTGTTTGAATACACCCCACCCAAATTTAACTCTCTCTGCACATGTTATATCTGCCCCTCCTGCAGTGCACATGGGGGGTCATTCCGAGTTGTTCGCTCGCAAGCTGCTTTTAGCAGCTTTGCACACGCTAAGCCGCCGCCTACTGGGAGTGAATCTTAGCTTATCAAAATTGCGAACGAAAGATTAGCAGAATTGCGAATAGACACTTCTTAGCAGTTTCTGAGTAGCTCCAGACTTACTCGGCATCTGCGATCAGTTCAGTGCTTGTCGTTCCTGGTTTGACGTCACAAACACACCCAGCGTTCACCCAGACACTCCTCCGTTTCTCCAGCCACTCCCGCGTTTTTCCCAGAAACGGTAGCGTTTTTTCACACACACCCATAAAACGGCCAATTTCCGCCCAGAAACACCCACTTCCTGTCAATCACATTACGATCACCAGAACGAAGAAAAAACCTCGTAATGCCGTGAGTAAAATTCCTAACTGCATAGCAAATTTACTTGGCGCAGTCGCACTGCGGACATTGCGCATGCGCATTAGCGACTAATCGCTCCGTTGCGAGAAAAAAATAACGAGCGAACAACTCGGAATGACCCCCCATGGTTTTGCCCAATTGCTAACAAAATTGCTGCTGCGATCAACTCAGAATTAGGCCCTGTATGTAGTGTTCTACTAAATTAGGAAGAACAGGTGCACTACATGTTTCTCGGAAGCTCCGCTGGCTGTCCCAAATGACGGTTAGCCTGTGATAAAAGCCAGGGGGAAATGTTATGCGGCAAGGCGTTATTATAATAAATTTGCACTGGAAGCTTATAGTTCCATTCCAACTCATTGCAAAGATGAGATGAGGTCTCCCCTGCAGGGAGGAAATGGCCACCAGTGCATGCAGAGCCACAGGGGCACCCGGGAGCTGAGGCCCATGCCAGGAGTAAGACCCCCACCCCCCCCCCCCACCTAATGGTGCCAAATTTAAACTAATCGAACCTCAGCGCCTACCTAGCGGCGAGCGCCTGCATCCCCCTCCCGCAATACGGAGTGGGGAGCCCGCTGAGCAAAGCGGGATTAAGCTCTGCCCCCCTCTAATGAGCATTCTGAGAATGAGCCCTGTTCTGTTGGCGTGGCCGACACCGCGCTACCTGCGTTTCTGGGTACTGTAAATAGCTCTTACATAGTAGACACTCAGGGGGTAATTCCAAGTTGATCGCAGCAGGAAATTATTTAGCAGTTGGGCAAAACCATGGGGGGTCATTCCGAGTTGTTCGTTCTGTATTTTTTTCTCGCAACGGAGCGAATAGTCGCTAATATGCATGCGCAATGTCCGCAGTGCGACTGCGCCAAGTAAATTTGCTATGCAGTTAGGTTTTTTACTCACGGCATTACGAGGTTTTTTCTTCGTTCTGGTGATGGTAATGTGATTGACAGGAAGTGGGTGTTTCTGGGCAGAAACTGGCCGTTTTATGGGTGTGTGTGAAAAAACGCTGCCGTTTCTGGGAAAAACGCGGGAGTGGCTGGAGAAACGGAGGAGTGTCTGGGCGAACGCTGGGTGTGTTTGTGAGGTCAAACCAGGAACGAAACTGACTGAACTGATCGCAGATGCCGAGTAAGTCTGGAGCTACTCAGAAACTGCTAAGAAGTGTCTATTCGCAATTCTGCTAATCTTTCGTTCGCAATTTTGATAAGCTAAGATTCACTCCCAGTAGGCGGCGGCTTAGCGTGTGCAAAGCTGCTAAAAGCAGCTTGCGAGCGAACAACTCGGAATGACCCCCCATGTGCACTGCAGGGGAGGCAGAAATAACATTTGCATAGAGAGTTAGATTTGGGTGGGTTATTTTGTTTCTGTGCAGGGTAAATACTGGCTGCTTTATTTTTACACTGCAATCTAGATTACATGTTATATCTGCCCCCCCTGCAGTGCACATGGTTTTGCCCAACTGCTAAAAAATTTCCTGCTGCGATCAACTTGGAATTACCCCCTCAGCCAAGTGTCTCTATCACCTTCACTGATGAAAATACCAGTGAGCTCTGCTGAGATTCAAACCCCAGTTAGTGTGTGGAGTGGAATGGAACATTAGTTACCACTAACGAAGAGTCCCGCCCTCACCCGAGCTGCTCGGCTCTGAGAGCTTCTTGGCAGGCGAGATGCGGGTGGTGGGGCCGGATTAGTGCACGCTGAGGGAGCGCGCTGCACTCTCTACCCGGGGTCCGGCTTCTGCAGTGGTGAGCGCCCTGCATCCCCCGCCGGCAAAGCGTGCCGGGGAGCGCTGAGCCCGCTGCACAGAGCGGGAGTTAGCTCCGCCCCCCCCATAATGGCGCCAAATTTAAAATTACAGAGCGGTTCCCTGCGCCGGCTCTATGAGCTGCGCTGAGAGAGGGCGGGCGGGGGTGGACTGGGATTTGAACCCCCGTCAGTCTGTGCAGTAGCACAGGCCATTAGACCACTGAGCTATTTGCTCCCTCTATCTTAAAATTCCTAAAGTCACCCCGCATCCCCCACCAGCATGGAGAGCTGGGGGGCGGGGGGGAGTGCAAAGGGAGCGGAATTAAGCTCCGCCCCCTGTAATGGCGCCAAATTTAAAACTAAGGGCGCCTCTGTGAAGCAGTGATCCGCACCAGGACGCGTTCAGAACTGGGAGCGGGTGGACGAACTCCAAGTGTTTGTACTCACCGCTGCTGCTGTTTGATGATGCAGTGACCCCGACACGCGCCGCACACAGCGGTGTCCGGCCACTCATACTCACCGCTGCCTTGCTGCCAGAATCTTCTGCCGACGGTGCGGCCCCGACACGTGCCGCACGCAGCGGTGTCCGGCCAGTCTCCGGAGAGCTCAGTGTCTCCTTCAGCCGGGGCCCATCCCGAGCCGCACGCAGCTGCGATGGGACCCCGCTGCCAGCTCCTACGGTGCAGACTGGCAATGGCAGAGTTGCCAGTCTGTGAGTGTAAGAAAGAATAAAAAATAAATAAATAAAAATTCTTCAGAGAAGACCCAAGAGTGACGACCTCCCTTGGGCACTAAACTAAGACTGGCTTGGAGGGGGGACATAGTAGGGGAGGAGCTAGTCACATGGTTATTAATTTAAAGTGCCAGCTCCCAGTTACTGCCTACTATATCCCTATTGTATCTGCACTCCAGTGGCCCCTAGTGGATGAAGGAGAAATATCCATATATAAAGGTACTCTGCTCCCTTATTGTGCCGTTGATGCAGTACTGGACCTATATAGAAGTCCAGCAATCAGGAACGAATAGTCCCATACAGATGTAAGTAAATGGTATAGCTGAGGTCCCCGGCTTACATTCAGGTACGAATTACCAGGAGAAATTCCAGCAGTAGCGATGACCTGGCTCCTGTGCTTGTGGCTATTGGGTTGTCTGTAGTGAGCAGTGCCTGTACCTTGTGAAGGGTCCAGCACACTTGCAAAGCTGAGCCACATGCACTGATCAGCCATAAAATTAAAATCGCTGACCGACGAAGTGAGTAACATTTGATTTTCTCATTACAATGGCACCTATCAATAGGTGGGTGTATTAGGCAGCAAGAGTGCGGTCTGTTTTTTTAAGGTGATGTGTTGAAAGCAGGAAAAAATGGCCAAGCATAAAGATTGTTATGGCTAAATGACTGGGTCAGCATCTCCAAAATAGCAGGACATGTGGGTGTTCCTGGTATGCAGATGTTAGTACTGTACCTACCAAAAAGGGTCCAAAGAACAACTGGTGACAGGATCGTGGAAGCACAAGGGTCATTGAGGCGTATGTTGAGCAAAGGCTAGCCTGTCTGGTCCAGCCCCTTTAGAAGAGCTACTGCTGCTCAAATTGCTGAAAACGTTAAAGCTGGCTATGATTGAAAAGTGACAGAACATACCGCATCATAGCTTTAGACCAGTCATTGTGTACATGCTAACACCTGTCCACCTCCGATAGAGCCTACACGTGAGCATCAGGCCTGGACAATGGAAGAAGTTGGTCTGGTCTGATGAATCAAGTTTTACCATGTTGAATGCCGGATGTGTGCTTTATTTACATAGGGAAGAGATGGCACCAGGATGCACTATGGGGGAAAAGGTAAGGTGGCGGAGGCAGTGTTCTGCTGGGAAACCTTCGGTCCTGGTATTCATGTGGATGTTACTTTGACGCTTACAACCTACCTAAACATCATTGCAGACCAAGTAATCCCCATCATGGCAATGGGATAATGCGCCCTGCCACACTGTACAGATTGTTCAAGGTTATGTGACTTCTACATAAAGTGAACTGAAAAAGTGGCTATTGAGATAGTGGGGCCATATAGTAGGCTATTAGTGGTCATAAGGAAAGTACTGGAGGTTCTTAAAAGCTTAAATGACTTATTGGGCAATTTCCCATACTGCCAATGCCTGGGTTGGGGGATAGGTGTTATTGGGGGTCTTTCTGACCCGTTCGCATGCTGCTTTTTTTCGCAGCCGTACGAACCGGTCCAAACTGTGCGGGCGGCAATGCGCAGGCGCGTCGTTGCCCGGCGACGGCCGTCACCGGACAGCGATGAGAATACCGAAGAATGCGTTAACAGCGGCAAACGCAAGAAGATTGACAGGAAGAGGCCGGCCGGGGGAGGTAACTGACCGTTTTCAGGGAGTGCCAAAGAAAACGCAGGCGTGTCCGGACGACAGGAAAGATCGTCGCAGCGGGTGAGTAAGTCTTGAGCTGTGCAGAGACTGCACAAACTTTTTGCTTGTGCAGTCTCTGCACAGCGGATCGCAGCCCTGCAAAGACCAAACCGCCTCCCCTGTAGGCGGCGACTACCTGATTGCAGCAGTGCTAAAAGTAGCCTGCTAGCGATCAGGTCAGAATGACCCCCATAGGCTGTATGGATAGTCTACCTGTGTGGATATTTATCAAAGTGCTAAATTTGAAGCGTAACTTCAGCATTAAACTAAAGTGAAACAGAAGGAGATCACTCTATCAGAAAACGGTTTAAAAAAATCAAATGTGAGTTCACTTACTCTTCACATCATTCACCTCCTGTTTGTTTTTTGTTTGTTTTTTTTAATCTGGTTACTCGGCACTGATCTCTGTTTTGGACATTTAAAATTTTTTCCATTTATCCGGCAAATGCTTTTTTCTCTTACATCCTAGAGGATGCTGGGGTTCTATTTAGTACCATGGGGTATAGACGGGTCCCTTGGGAGCCATGGGCACTTTAAGAGTTTAATAGTGTGAGCTGGCTCCTCCCTCTGCCCATTCTACCAGACTCCGTTTAGAAAATGTGCCCGGAGGAGCCGGTCACAGCTAGGGGAGCTCCTAGGAGTTTTTCTAGTTTTATTGTTTTTCTAAGAGTGTTAGGTACAGGATGGCTGCTGGCAACAGCCTCTCTGCTTCGTGGAACTTAGGGGTGGGAGTAGGAACCAACTCCAGAAGTTAATGGTTCTCTGTCTCCGCTGACAGGACAGTGAGCTCCTGAGGGTGCTGATCGCAAGCCCACGAGGCGCCCGCTGACTACCGCAGCATAGCTGCAACCCTCTAACAGAGCCAGAAGAAAGAAGAGTGTTGAGTATAACGCCGGCGTCCCGGAAAGCAGGCCGCTGGCGTGAATGGCGGCACAAGGGTGGGAGCGCAGCTCTGACATGCTGCGCTCCGGAGGGCTCAGAGGCACACTGTGTACGATGCTGTGAGGGGCATCCTGAGCCAGCGCAATCACCCTACACTGGTCACAGAAGGCTACCAGGGACTTATCCAACTGTTAGCTGCAAATTACCTCTGGCCAGTATAATACAATAAGTGCTGGAAGACGCGCCATTACAAGGGGCGGGGCTTCTCCTCAGAGCGGATCCAGCACTCACCAGCGCCATTTTCTCCCTGCAGATCACAGCATCAGAACAGGGAGCGCTGCCCTCCACATAACTCCAGCTATCCTCTGCGGTACCCGGGTGTATTATTGGAACTGTTTATCCTATTAAGGTTACTCGGTCAGCGCCAACTGCCTCCTGGGGCACTGTGTGGCTGGCTCCTTATACTCTGACTCTCTGAAGGTACTCTGGGGAAAACTGTGTGACATTTTCCTGTGTGTGTGTGTGACTGTATGGGGGACATTTACTAAGATGGGAGTTCTTTTAACATGAGATGTTGCCCATAGCAACTAATCATATTCCAGGTATTATATTGAAGGTGCTAGATAAATGAGAATTAGAATCTGATTGGTTGCTATGGGCAACATCCCATCCCAAATAGAACTCCCATCTTAGTAAATTTACCCCTATATCTCATATTAACATGTCTAGGGACTCTGTCTCTTGTGCTGCAGAGTGTGTATCTACTCCTGATGTGTTTATTCCATGTACTGAGGACTGCCGTGTACCTTCTCAGCCTTCTGAGTCTGAACCCTCATGCGTGGATTCTATAAGGGGAATGATATCCCAGATTTCATCTAGGATATCACATAATGGGAATGTAACGCAGGCTTTACAACAATCTGTAGCGGTTTTGCAGTACTCTGCTCCCACTACCTCATCTAAAGCCCCTATTACATACCCTAAAAAGCGTGCTCTTGCCCAGATAATGCAACCCGACACGGATACCGACTCTGAGGCAGGGGATGGTGATGGGGATATGCAGGGGGGAGATGCATCCCTTGCTAAGGGGGTGCAACTCATGATTGAGGCCATTAGGGACATTTTACACATTACTGAAAAAGTACCTGAGCAGGTAGAGGAGGCTTACTTTACAGACAATAAGAAATCCTCCCTTACCTTTCCTGTTTCTAAGGAGTTAAACGCCTTGTTTGAAAAATCCTGGGAAAACCCAGAGAAAAAGAATCCAGATCCCAAAAAGGATTCACATTGCTTTTCCCTTCCCTGAAGAGGACAGGAAAAAGTGGGAAAACCCGCCTATAGTAGATGCTTCTGTATCTAGGTTGTCTAAAAAGGTGGTTTTACCAGTCCCTGGTTCAACCGCTTTGAAAGAGCCGACTGACCGCAAGATTGAGACTACGCTCAAATTACTATACACAGCTACAGGCTTGGCTTTAAGGTCCACGATTTGCGTGGATTTCTAAAGCCACAGTACAGTGGTCAGGCACATTACTAGAGGCTTTAGATACTATGAATAGGAGTGACATTGACTTGTTTTTATGTCCCATACAGGATTCTGCAGGGTTCATGGTGGAGGCCTTGAAGGACCTTGGCCACCTTAATGCAAGGGCTTCTTCCATGGCTGTCTTGGCACGCAGAGTATTCTGGCTGTGCCAATGGTCTGTGGATGCAGAATCCAAGAAGAGTGTGGAGAACCTATTCTTCACAGGTCAGGCTCTGTTTGGGGATGCGTTGGACGCTTGGATCTCCACGGCAACTGCGGGTAAGTCAACTTTCCTTCCCTCAGCAGCGCCACCGGCTCGGAAATGTTATCCTACGATGCAGTCCATTCAGACCGCAAAAAGTTAAAAAGTCCAAACCCCCTTCCACTTTCTCTAGAGGTGGTCGGGGGAAATCTAGAAAACCTGCACCAACAGGTTCCCAGGAGCAGAAGCCAGGTTCTGCTTCCTCCAAATTTTCAGCATGACAGTGGACCTCCCAGCCTGGGGATCGGGCAGGTGGGAGCAAGACTAAGGGATTTCAGTCATGTCTGGGCATCATCATGCCTAGACCCCTGGGTAGAAGACATCGTTGCCCAGGGGTACAGACTGGAGTTTCAAGAACTCCCACCTCACAGATTCTTCAAATCAGGCTTACCAGCTTTGCTGACAGAAAGTGCTATCCTACAGGAAGTCATTCAAAAATTGGTACAGACAAATGTCATTGTTCCAGTTCCACCTTACCTAACAAACAAGGGTTATTACTCAAACCTGTTTGTGGTACCGAAGCCGGACATTTTGGTAAGGCCGATATTAAACCTAAAGTAATTGAATCCCTACTTGAGGGAATTAAAATTTAAGATGGAGCGGTGATCTCAGGTCTGGAGGAGGGGGATTTCCTGGTATCCCTGGATATCAAGGTTGCGTACCTTCATGTTCCAATCTGGCCGCCTCGCCAGGCTTATCTGAGGTTTGCGCTGCTAGACTGTCACTATCCATTCCAGACGCTGCCATTTGGCCTCTCCACAGCACCGGATGTGTTCACCAAGGTCATTCCATATCTGGACGATCTGCTGATAAAGGCATCTTCCAGGGAGAAGCTGTTACAGAGCATTGCTCTCTCAACTCGACTACTCCAGGATCACGGGTGGATCCTGAACCTTCCAAAGTCACATTTAGAACCGATAAGGAGACTGTCCTTCCTGGGGATGATCCTTGACATGGAAGTACAGAGTATTTCTAATGGTGGAGAAAGCATTGGTGATCCAATCAATGGTCCCGGGATATCCTGAAGCCTACCCGGGTATCGGTTCCTCAGTGCGTTCGCCTTCTGGGGTAGATGGTTGCCTCCTACGAGGCTCTACAGTACGGAAGATTACCTTGGCCTCTGAGGACCTTCAGTTTGGTCAATCTGTTCTGCAGGAGCCTCTATGCTCTCCCTCCCGTACTAGGAGCTTTGGTACATCCCCGTGGTACTAAATGGAACCCCAGCATCCTCTAGGACCTAAGAAATAATAGGGGGGCATGGTTACCGGCCTCGCGAGGTGTCAGCCGCTTCCCTGCTGCAGGACCACCGTCCTGAAAGGTTGTTTGTTCAGCGGGGCACTGCACCATAGCTGTCGCAATCGCAGCATGCCGCACACCCCTAATCTAAGCCTGAAGGTGACAACAGTGGTGAGTACAGACCGGGGGACCCGCTAGGGGGGTCCTCTGGTTCACTGTATGGCTGACACGTAGGGGAGGCATACGGGACCCTCCTGGGGGGGGGATACCTGCTATAGCCCCCTGTGTAAACTGGCTAGCGGGGGCTTAACCTAACACTTGTGTGACGTTTGAAACACTTGTGGTAGACTTTGCCAGTATAAAGATAGCAGTAGCTCCGGCGGCATTGTAAGGGGGGTAGGGGGGGTATGAGCGGGCGCAGCTACCTCAGAGTGGGCTCAGCGGCATTGTGGCGTCTTCCCCTGCACAGCAGCAGCCTTACACAGCTCCTCCAGACGATGGGTCACGCTGAATCACTGGTACAGGGTGTAACTCAGAAGGAGAGCCGCTATTGTGCACATTCCTACATGCCATTAAGAAAGATAGATATGTAAATACAGTGTTTCACTAAGTTACAGCTAGCAGTCTCACTGAGGCTATATAGCTTGGGTCTGCTGGTGCCTTCTCGCTGTCTCCTCTCGCATACAGTGAAGCAGGCTTGCATTATATTTTCTGTATTGTATGTATATGTTTGTTTATTACGGTCATCATGGTAAAACACAAGTTCTGCAGTGTGTGTAACACCAGGTTCTCCCCACTTTCTTCTGGCTCCGTTTCTTGTGAACAATGTAGAGAGTCCTCACAAAACATTGAGGAGACTGTGGGGGAGGGTCAAGACCCTCCCTGGCTCGGTGCCATTAAAACTATGATGTCAGGTGGATGTCAACTAAGGTGTCAGCGTGCAGGGCCTTGTGGTTACGTCAGTGGATTGCGGATGCAGAATCCAAGCACAATGTGGAATCCCTTCCCTTTACAGGGGGAATGGCTCTTCGGGTGCGAATTGGATGCATGGATCTCTAAGGTTACTGCTGGAAAATCCACGTTTCTTCCCTCAGGGGCCCCGCCAGCTAGACATACCTGTCCGGGACAGTCTATTTAGGGCCAGAGGGGCCTCCAACGCAGCTAGAGGCACCAGAGGTAAGCCTAAGAAACCAGCTATTGCCGGCAGGAACAGGGCAACAGTTCAGCTTCCACTAAAGCCTCAGCATGACGGTGCCCGCCCACCCTGATGGGATCTCTAGGTGGGAGCTCGGTTGCGTCACTTCAGCCACATCTGGGAAAGTTCCTGCCAGGATTCCTGGGCAAGGGACCTTATCTATCATGGATACAAGCTGGAGTTCGACGGTGCTCCTCCGCAACGATTTTTCAAATCAAACTTACCAGCTTTGGAGGATACGTGTGTTACACTGCTGCTGGCCATCAACAAGCTGGTTCGGTCCCAGGTCATTGTTCCAGTACCACTACAACAACAAGGACAGGGTTACTACTCCAATCTGTTCGTAGTGCAAAAACTGGACAGGTCGGTAAGACCCATTTCTCTGGCTGGGTCCACAGGTTATCCACAGGATAACATTGGGATATGCTTGAGCGTCAGTGGATTGGCACCAAATCGATCACGAGCTTTGTGGCCTCCCAGGATGCACCAGGCTTGTCCATATAATCCCGCCCACCGACTCAGTCAAATCAGTTTTTTGTTTGGTGCGGCAGGAGTCGGACCATGGTCACAGGGCTGCTGTGATTGGCAGCCCTAAGAGCTTTGATTTATTTTTATAGTCTTACCTTTTTTTGAGTGAATTTTCCTAACAGCGTCTTACACGCATATTGGAAAGAGTCGCACCAACAACTCTCCGCTGGGTCGCAACAACACTTACTCACGGTACAAGTGCTGTCTTGACGGGCGTCTGTGTCGGATGTTACTAGCAGGTCCAGCAGACGTTACCAGGCTGTGACCGGAGCACGGGGAGAAGGTAAAGCATCGGTTCCACTTAGAAGGGGAATACGGACACAGCCGCACTTATTTGAGACTACCAAACAGTAGCTGGCGCGCCACCACCACAGGTGCTCTAGCGCTAGGCTTTAGGGATCATAAGGCGCCAGGATTAGTGTGAGGCTGCGATCCCTAGGGTTGATGCCAGCAGTGGGGAGTCAGACGCTCTCCTGGTCGCCCCTCCTCCCAGTTCATGACCAGTTTCCGTGCGTCTCCTGCCATGAACTGATTGCCTCACTTCCGTCTTAGACGCTCACGAAGGAACTCGGTCGCAGCATGGCGCTGCATCTGTATACACTAAAGTTTGACCACTAAGAGACTGGGTTGCAGACAGAGCGTCTGCATGCACTAACGTTCACTGAGCGTCTGTGTCCAATAAAAATACCGGAGCGGCAGTGTACACTAGTAGCGTCTGGATCCACTCAGCGGTTTGCTAACGTATTGATCGATCCTGGAAGTGGGGTGAGTCTCCCCGTATCCCACTCTACTGAGTAAGGGTTATACAGCACTAAAATTCTATCTACTATATTAGTATGAATAGTTAAGTTTAGTGCCGATTGCATATGAGTTTTTGTACAAAGCTGTAGTTTTCTCCGCAATTGCGTCTGAATACATTAGAATAACTGTATAATACAGTAAATGTACGCCTACATACTTGAAATGTGTTTAGAGTTGATAATATGCTCATATGACTAATAATATCATGTGGCTGACTGCTAGTGTGATGTGACTTTTTTATATATGTTTGTCAGTGGGTTTTTTTTTTCTGAACCTCAATGCCGGTGCTTGGGTTGGGGATCAGATTGATATAACTTTTTATGCAATATAAAGTGTGTTCAGTCACAGATTGTGTAGTACTGTGGATGAGTTGATTATTTATCATGTCTAAGAGCGGCAAAGGTGACGAGGTTACTACAGTAACACCAACACTTAAAACATGTTTATCCTGCAAGGTGGGGTTAATAACTCAAGCCTTGGGAAATAATGGGTTGTGTGCAAATTGCTTTTCATTTCAGCAGACTACTAGGCAGATCCCTGTTCAACATCAAAAAGATTCACCTTGGGCCATATTTGCACAGACTCTATCCAGTATAGCTGACAGGTTGGCCCCTGCAGCTCCAACTGCAGGAATAGGTTACACGATTAACCCTTACATGCAGCTCCCATCTTATGGTATAGACCCTACAGCTTCTACAAGTTAACAAGCTGATAAACCGAAGGTAAATACACTGCTCAAAAAAATAAAGGGAACACTTAAACAACACAATGTAACTCCAAGTCAGTCACACTTCTGTGAAATCAAACTGTCCACTTAGGAAGCAACACTGATTGACAATCAATTTCACATGCTATTGTGCAAATGGAATAGACAACAAGTGGGAATTATAGGCAATTAGCAAGACACCCCCAATAAAGGAGTTGTTCTGCAGGTGGTGACCACAGACCACTTCTCAGCTCCTATGCTTTCTGGCTGATGTTTTGGTCACTTTTGAAAGCTGGCGGTGCTTTCACTCTAGTGGTAGCATGAGACGGAGTCTACAACCCACACAAGTGGCTCAGGTAGTGCAGCTCATCCAGGATGGCACATCAATGCGAGCTGTGGCAAGAAGGTTTGCTGTCTCTGTCAGCGTAGTGTCCAGAGCATGGAGGCGCTATCAGGAGACAGGCCAGTACATCAGGAGACGTGGAGGAGGCCGTAGGAGGGCAACAACCCAGCAGCAGGACCGCTACCTCCGCCTTTGTGCAAGGAGGAACAGGAGGAGCACTGCCAGAGCCCTGCACCAGAGCCCTGCAAAATGACCTCCAGCAAGCCACAAATGTGCATGTGTCTACTCAAACGATCAGAAACAGACTCCATGAGGGTGGTATGAGGGCCCGACGTCCACAGGTGGGGGTTGTGCTTACAGCCCAACACCGTGCAGGTCGTTTGGCATTTGCCAGAGAACACCAAGATTGGCAAATTTGCATGCCCAGGCATTGTAGGGAGGTCATACAGGCACGTGGAGGCCACACACACTACTGAGCCTCATTTTGACTTGTTTTAAGGACATTACATCAAAGTTGGATCAGCCTGTAGTGTGTTTTTCCACTTTAATTTTGAGTGTGACGCAAATCCAGACCTCCATGGGTTAATAAATTTTATTTCCATTGATAATTTTTGTGTGATTTTGATGTCAGCACATTCAACTATGTAAAGAACAAAGTATTTAATAAGAATATTTCATTCATTCAGATCTAGGATGTGTCATTTTAGTGTTCCCTTTATTTTTTTGAGCAGTGTATATCATCCAATTCGCAAGCTACACAGGAGGATACAACAGATGATGACTTCATATACTCTACTTAACCTTATGAAGAACAAATAGAGGGCTTCAGCTCAGAAGATATAACTGAGTTAATTGGAGCAATGAAGGCTATTCTGTCTCTTGAAGATTCAGTTGAGCCAGTAGTAAAAGCTAAAGCACCTGTGTTTAAACGTCCTAGAACAGTGAGTGTGGAGTTTCCAGGGTCAGAAGAACTGATGGAAATTAAGGAGGAACCTTGGGCTACGCCCAATAAGAAATATAAAATCCCAAGGAAATGGGATTCGTACTACCCTTTTCCAACTGGGGACTGTTTAAAAAGAGAAGTGCCTCCTAAAGTAGATACGCACGTCATTCGACTTGTGCGAAAATCCATTTTACCCCTGCCTTCAACATCATTAAATGATGTCACAGACAGGAGAGTGGATGGTTTTTTGAAAAACATTTTTTCCCTGTCAGGGGCAGTCATAAGGCCTGCTATGGCCTCAGCCTGGATGGCAAAAGCAGTAGTTGAATGGGCTGAAGAATTAGAGAATGGGCTTTTAGCACCTACTAGGGAGCCGGAGTCTCATATAGCCCATATGAAACAGGCTGTGCTATCTCTAGAAGCAGCAGCAATGGATATGGGTACGATTGCTTCCAAAGCATCAGCCTTAACGGTAGCCGCTCGCAGAGCAATTCGGCTACGTACATGGAAAGCTGATTCCGAATCCAAGAAGGTTCTGGAAGCTTTGCCTTTTGTTGGGAACATTCTTTTTGGTAAGGAATTGACAGAGATTCTGGAGTCAGAAGCTGAATCCAAGAAAGTTAAATTTCCTGACAGTTATACTTCTAAACCTAGGGGTTCAGGTTTTAGGCCATTTCGGTGGCATGGTAAAACAAAAGGTAAGAATGAGCCTAAGCAAACCCAGTACAGTAAGTCTGGTAAAACAAGGAAGCAGTGGGCCACTAGAGGGCCAGCTTCCAAACCAGAACAGAAACCATCAGCCTGAGGGTGCGGGCCTCCACTTGGGGGACTCCAAGGTAGGGGGCCGTCTTCTTCAGTTTGCACACATATGGCAGCGGTCGACATCAGACGCTCGGGTGCAAGAACTGGTATCTCGGGGTTATGTTTTCCCATTCAAAAACAGCCTCCTCGAAGGTTTTTTTGTACCAGCCCGTCTCACGTAGAGACGAGGGCCAGGGCACTGCAAGAAGCAGTTCACAAATTGCTTCAGTCAGGGGTAATCATCCCAGTACCTCCGGAACAACGGGGGAAGGGGGTTTACTCCAACCTATTCTTGGTCCAGAAATCAAATGGGTCGTTTCGACCTATTCTCAATCTCAAAATGTTGAACAAATACATTTGTGTACCAAGATTCCATATAGAAACATTACTTTCCATAATTTTGGCCATGGAACCAGGGGATTACATGGTATCCCTGGATATACAAGATGCTTACCTGCATGTGCTGATAGCATTGTCCCATCAGTGTTATCTCAGGTTCGCTATCCTCCAGCAACATTTTCAGTTCCAAGCCTTACCCTTTGGGTTGGCCACAGCCCCCAGAGCATTCACCAAGATCATGGTGGTTATGGCAGCCTATCTCCGCAAGCAGGGGATAAGAATTTTTCAATACCTCGACGATCTTTTAATCCTAGCACAATCCCAGGAATTGCTCTTGAGCCATCTCCAACAGACAATAACTTGTCTACAGAAACATGGATGGCTCATAAATTGGGCAAAGTCGTCTCTAATTCCGCCACAATGGATGATTCTCTTAGGGGCTGTATTGGATTCAGGTCTGCAGAGAATAATTCTACCTGTGGGAAAAATATCCAAGATGCAGTTAATGACTCAGGAATTTGTTACACAGTCAAACAATATCAGTTCACACGGCTATGCGAGTGATGGGGTTGATGGTGTTGACGTTCGACATAGTGGAATATGCACAATTCCACTCAAGACCTTTGCAACATCTGATCCTAACCAGATGGAATGGAGTACATCAGACAATAAAGAAACAAATGATGGTACTTCCGGTAGAGGTAAAAAGGTTGTTAGCCTGGTGGCTACAGACATCCCATCTAGACAAGGGGAGACCCTTTTGGATATCAGATTGGGAGATCCTGACAACGGATGCCAGTCTTCAGGGCTGGAGAGCAGTGTCCGGAAAATTATGGTTCCAAGGACAGTGGACCAAAAAGGAAAGTTGCCTGCCAATAAATTTGTTGGTACTACGAGCCATATGCATGGCACTGGTTCAGGCAAAGGACATTCTGCAGGGAAAACCAGTCCAGATCCGCTCGGACAATGCAACGGCAGTAGCGTACCTCAACCATCAGGGAGGAACTCGCAGCCAAAGAGCAATGGAGGAGGTAAGTCACATACTAAAGTGGGCAGAACTCCATCTTTCAGCATTGTCCTCAGTGTTCGTCCCAGGAGTCCTAAACTGGGAAGCGGATTTTCTCAGTCTGCACACCATTCAGGAAACCAAATGGGCTCTACACCCAGAGGTCTTTCAGACTCTAGTAGACAAGTGGGGGTTGCCAGAGATCGATCTCATGGCGTCTCGTCTGAATCACAAAGTTCCGGTATACGGGTCAAGAACAAAAGACCCCGAAGCGATCCTTGTGGACGCACTGTCCGTGAAATGGGAATTTCATCTGGCATATCTGTTTCCTCCAATCTCTCTGATACCCAGGGTGGTGAGGAAAATAAAGCAAGCAAAGGGTGCCGTGATTCTAATAGCTCTGGCTTGGCCAAGAAGGCATTGGTACATAGATCTGCAGAGGATGTCGTTGGATGCACCAATTCTACTCCCTAAACGTCCAGATCTACTAATGAAGGGTCCTTGTTGTCACAAGCCTCTGGATCGGCTGTCTTTGACGGCGTGGCTGTTGAAACCTCTATCCTAAGATCAAGAGGTTTTTCACAACAGGTAATTCAAACAATGCTTAGAGCATGGAAACCCTCCTCTGCTCACATTTATCACCGAATATGGCAAGCCTATATTCATTGGTGCAGTGAAAGAAACATGGATCCAAAATCTTTCAGAGTATCCAGAATCTTAGATTTCCTTCAGGCAGGAATGGATTAGGGTTTGAAGGTGGCTTCCTTGAGAGTTCAAGTTTCAGCATTAACTGTATGGTTTTAAAAGAAAATTGCTACTTTACAGAATGTGCGTACTTTTTCCCAGGGAATGCTGCGCCTTCAACCACCTTTTGTTCCTCCTGCAGTACCTTGGGATTTAAGTCTGGTTCTCAAAGCCCTTCAGGGGTCTCCGTTTGAACCACTTAAGAAAGTGGATCTTAAATGGTTGACAGCTAAAGTACTCTTTCTTCTGACTATGGCATCAGCTAGAAGAGTATGAGATTTAGGAGCACTGTCATGTAAGTCTCCTTTTCTGATTTTTTTATCCAGATAAAGCAGTTCTCAGAACTAGGTCTGGTTATCGTCCAACGGTGGTCTCTAAATTTCACCTTAATGAAGAAATTGTGGTCCCGTCTTTACAGGTAGCAGGACTGTCTGCGGGAGAAGCGTCGTTGAACGTAGTCCGTGCATTAAGTATCTACGTAGATCGCACCAGTGCCGTCAGAAAGACAGATTCTCTCTTCATTCTCTTCGGATTTCATAAGAGGGGATGGCCTGCTACTTAACAGATGCTAGCAAGATGGTTTCGAATGACTATTACAGAAGCATACTCTCGTGCTGATCTCCCTGTTCCGGCTAATGTCTCTGCTCACTCTACACGTAAGGTAGGTCCTTCATGGGCAGCACAACATGGTGCTTCAGCAGAGCAGATATGTAAGGCAGCCACATGGTCTTCCCTTAACACATTCATTAGACATTATGCCTTGGATACCTTTGCCTCTCATGACCCTGAATTCAGGTGAAAGGTTCTCCTATGCAATCAGGAGTGTCCCCACCACTAAAAATTTGCTTTGGGAAATCCCAATGTTATCCTGTGGATAACCTGTGGACCCAGCCGGAGAAAATAAGATTTTACTCACCGGTAAATCTATTTCTCGTAGTCCGTAGTGGATGCTGGGACTCCGTAAGGACCATGGGGAATAGCGGCTCCACAGGAGACTGGGCACAACTAAAGAAAGCTTTAGGACTACCTGGTGTGCACTGGCTCCTCCCACTATGACCCTCCTCCAGACCTCAGTTAGGATACTGTGCCTGGAAGAGCTGACACAATAAGGAAGGATTTTGAATCCCGGGTAAGACTCATACCAGCCACACCAATCACACCGTATAACTCGTGATACTATACCCAGTTAACAGTATGAAATACAACTGAGCCTCTCAACAGATGGCTCAACAATAACCCTTTAGTTAGGCAATAACTATATACAAGTATTGCAGACAATCCGCACTTGGGATGGGCGCCCAGCATCCACTACGGACTACGAGAAATAGATTTACCGGTGATTAAAATCTTATTTTCTCTGACGTCCAGGGTGGATGCTGGGACTCCGTAAGGACCATGGGGATTATACCAAAGCTCCCAAACGGGCGGGAGAGTGCGGATGACTCTGCAGCACCGAATGAGCAAACTCTAGGTCCTCCTCAGCCAGGGTATCAAACTTGTAGACTCTTGCAAAAGTGTTTGAACCCGACCAAGTAACAGCTCGGCAAATTTGTAAAGCCGAGACCCCTCGGGCAGCCGCCCAAGAAGAGCCCACTTTCCTCGTGGAATGGGCTTTTACAGATTTAGGGTGTGGCAGTCCAGCCGCAGAATGTGCAAGTTGAATCGTGCTACAGATCCAGCGAGCAATAGTCTGCTTAGAAGCAGGAGCACCCAGCTTGTTGGGTGCATACAGGATAAATAGCGAGTCAGTTTTCCTGACTCCAACCGTCCTGGAAACATATATTTTTCAGGGCCCTGACTACGTCCAGTAACTTGGAATCCTCCAAGTCCCCAGTAGCCGCAGGCACCACAATAGGTTGGTTCACATGAAAACTGATACCACCTTAGGAAAGAATTGGGAACGAGTCCTCAATTCCGCCCTATCCATATAAAAAAATTAGATAAGGGCTTTTGCATGATAAAGCCGCTAATTCTGATACACGCCTGGCCGACGCCAAGGCCAACAGCATGACCACTTTCCACATGAGGTATTTTAGCTCCACGGATTTAAGTGGCTCAACCCAATGCGACTTCAGGAAATCCAACACCACGTTGAGATCCCACGGTGCCACTGGAGGCACAAACGGGGGCTGACTATGCAGCACTCCCTTAACAAAAGTCTGAACTTCAGGCAGTGAAGTCAGTTCTATTTTGGAAGAAAATCGATAGAGCCGAAATCTGGACCTTAATGGAACCCAATTTTAGGCCCATAGTCACCCCTGACTGTAGAAAGTGCAGAAATCGACCTAGCTGAAATTCCTCCGTTGGGGCCTTCCTGGCCTCACAGCACGCAACATATTTCCGCCATATGCGGTGATAATGGTTTGCGTTCACTTCTTTCCTAGCTTTAATTAGCGTAGGAATACTTCCTCCGGAATGCCCTTTTCCTTCAGGATCTGGCGTTCAACCGCCATGCCGTCAAACGCAGCCGCAGTACGTCTTGGAACAGACAGGCCCCCTGCTGCAGCAGGTCCTGTCTGAGCAGCAGAGGCCATGGGTCCTCTGAGATCATTCCTGGAGTCCTGGGTACCAAGCTCTTCTTGGCCAATCCGGAACAATGAGTATAGTTCTTACTCCTCTCCTTCTTATTATTCTCATTACCCTGGGTATGAGAGGCAGAGAAGGGAACACATACACCGACTGGTACACCCACGGTGTTACCAGAGCGTCCACAGATATCGCCTGAGGGTCCCTTGACCTGGCGCAATATCTTTTTAGCTTTTTGTTGAGACGGGACACCATCATGTCCACCTGTGGCCTTTCCCAACGGTGTACCATCATTTGGAAGACTTCTGGATGAAGTCCCCACTCTCCCGGGTGGCGGTCGTGTCTGCTGAGAAAGTCTGCTTCCCAGTTATCCACTCCAGGAATGAACACTGCTGACAGTGCTAACACATGATTTTCCGCCCATCGGAGAATCCTTGTGGCTTCTGCCATCGCCATCCTGCTTCTTGTGCCGCCCTGTCGGTTTACATGAGCGACCGCCGTGATGTTGTCTGACTGGATCAGCACCGGCCGGTGTTGAAGCAGGGGTCTAGCCTGACTTAGGGCCTTGTAAATGGCCCTTAGTTCCAGAATATTTTTGTGTAGGGAAGTCTCCTGACTTGTCCATAGTCCTTGGAAGTTTCTTCCCTGTGTGACTGCCCCCCAGCCTCGAAGGCTGGCGTCCGTGGTCACCAGGACCCAGTCCTGTATGCCGAATCTGCGGCCCTCTAGAAGATGAGCACTCTGCAGCCACCACAACAGTGACACCCTGGCCCTTGGAGACAGGGTTATCCGCCGATGCATCTGAAGATGCGACCCGGACCACTTGTCCAACAGATCCCACTGGAAGATCCTTGCATGGGACCTGGCGAATGGAATTTCTTCGTAAGAAGCTACCATCTTTCCCAGGGCTCGCGTGCATTGATGCACCGACACCTGTATTTGTATTAGGAGGTCTCTGTCTAGAGACGACAACTCCTTGGACTTCTCCTCCGGGAGAAACCCTTTTCTCTTGTTCTGTGTCCAGAACCATACCCAGGAACAGTAGACGCGTCGTAGGAACCAGCTGCGACTTTGGAATATTCAGAATCCAGCCGTGCTGTTGTAGCACTTCCCGAGATAGTGCTACTCCGACGAACAACTGCTCCCTGGACCTCGCCTTTATAAGGAGATCGTCCAAGTACGAGATAATTATTTCGGCCATTACCTTGGTAAATACCCTCGGTGCCGGGGATAGACCAACGGCAACGTCTGGAATTGGTAATGACAATCCTGGTGAGGAGGGTAAATAGGGACATGCAGGTAAGCATCCTTGATGTCCAGTGATACCATGAAATTCTCCAGGCTTGCACTAATCGCCGAGCGATTCCATTTTGAACTTGAACCTTCGTATATAAGTGTTCAAGGATTTCAATTTTAGAATGGGTCTCACCGAACCGTCTGGTTTCGGTACCACAAACATTTTGAAATAGTAACCCCGGCCTTGTTGAAGGAGGGGCACCTTGATTTCACCTGCTGGAAGTACAGCTTGTGAATTGCCGCCAGTACTACCTCCCTTTCTCCGAGGGCAGCAGGCAAGGCTGATGTGAGGTAACGGCGAGGGGGAGTCGCCTCGAACTCCAGCTTGTATCCCTGTGATACTACTTGCAGAACCTAGGGATCCACCTGTGGGCAAGCCCACTGGTCCCTGAAGGTCCCGAGACGCGCCCCCACCGCACCTGTCTCCACCTGTGGAGCCCCAGCGTCATGCGGTGGACTCAGAGGAAGCGGGGGAAGATTTTTGATCCTGGGAACTGGCTGTCTGGTGCAGCTTTTTCCTTCTTCCCTTGTCTCTGTGCAGAAAGGAAGCGCCTTTGACCCGCTTGCTTTTCTGAAGCCGAAAGGACTGTACCTGAAAATACGGTGCTTTCTTAGGCTGTGAGGAAACCTGAGGTAATTTTTTTTTCTTCCCAGCTGTGGATACGAGGTCCCAGAGACCATCCCCAAACAATTCCTCACCCTTATAAGGCAGAATCTCCATGTGCCTTTTAAAGTCAGCATCACCTGTCCACTGCCGGGTCTCTAATACCCTCCTGGCAGAATGGACATTGCATTAATTCTGGATGCCAGCCGGCAAATATCCCTCTGTGCATCCCTCATACTGTATATAAGACGACGTCTTTAAAATGCTCTATGTTAGCAAAATATTATCTCTGTCTAGGGTATTAATATTATCTGACAGGGTATCAGACCACGCTGCAGCAGCACTATTCATGCTGAGGCAATTGCAGGTCTCAGTATAGTACCTGAGTGTGTAAATACAGACTTCAGGATAGCCTCCTGCTTTTTATCAGCAGGCTCCTTCAAAGTGGCCGTATCCTAAGACGGCAGTGCCACCTTTTTTGACAAACGTGTGAGCGCCTTATCCACCCTAGGGGATATCTCCCAACGTGACCTATCCTCTGGCGGGAAAGGGTACGCCAGCAGTAACTTTTTAGAAATTACCAGTTTCTTATCGGGGGAACCCACGCTTCTTTACACACTTCATTCACTCATCTGATGGGGGAACAAAACACTGGCTGCTTTTTCTCCCCAAACATAAAACCCCTTTTATGTGGTACTTGGGTTAATGTCATAAATGTGTAACACATTTTTCATTGCCGAGATCATGCAACGGATGTTCCTAGTGGATTGTGTATATGTCTCAACCTTGTCGATACTGGAGTCAGACTCCGTGTCGACATCTGTGTCTGCCATCTGAGGTAACGGGCGTTTTTTGAGCCCCTGATGGCCTTTGAGACGCCTGGGCAGGCGCGGGCTGAGAAGCCGGCTGTCCCACAGCTGTTACGTCATCCAGCCTTTTATGTAAGGAGTTGACATTGTCGGTTAATACCTTCCACCTATTCATCCACTCTGGTGTCGGCCCCACAGGGGGCGACATCCCATTTATCGGCCTCTGCTCCGCCTCCACGTAACCTTCCTCATCCAACATGTCGACACAGCCGTACCGACACACCGCACACACACAGGGAATGCTCTGACTGAGGACAGGACCCCACAAAGTCCTTTGGGGAGACAGAGAGAGAGTATGCCAGCACACACCAGAGCGCTATATAATGCAGGGATTAACACTATAACTGAGTGATTTTTCCCCCAATAGCTGCTTGTATACACATATTTCGCCTAAATTTGGTGCCCCCCCTCTCTTTTTAACCCTTTGTTTCTAGGAGCTCAGGAGAGCCCCTAGTGTGCATCCAGCTCAGCCGGGCACAAGATTCTAACTGAGGTCTGGAGGAGGGTCATAGTGGGAGGAGCCAGTGCACACCAGGTAGTCCTAAAGCTTTCTTTAGTTGTGCCCAGTCTCCTGCGGAGCCGCTATTCCCCATGGTCCTTACGGAGTCCCAGCATCCACTTAGGACGTCAGAGAAATATACGTTATGGTAAGAACTTACCGTTGATAACGGTATTTCTCCTATGTCCACAGGTTTCCACAAGGATCCCACCCTGACGCACCTGATTTGATAATCTTTATACTCACTAACCTCTTCCCTCTTGCGTGGAAGGGTGTGCATGTGTGTTCTTCTCGCCTGAATAAGGTTCAACATAATGCTCCTGCCTAATTGCTTTGGAAACAACTGATTTGACTGAGTCGGTGGACGTGATTATATGGACGAGCCCGGTGCATCCTGGGAGGCCACAAAGCTCGTGATCGATTTGGTGCCAATCCGCTGACGCTCAAGCATATCCCAATGTTATCTGTGGAAACCTGTGGACGTAGGAGAAATACCGTTATCAACGGTAAGTTCTTACCATAACGTATATTTTGAATCTGAAGTCCTTGAACCCTTACCTGAAAGTTTTCAAATTCAAGATGGAATCTTTGAGAGCCGTGATTGCAGGCCTGGAAGAACAGGAATTCCTGGTATCCCTGAGTATCAAGGACGCTTACCTCCATATCCTGATTTGGCCTCCTCATCAAGCCTATCTGAGGTTTGCCCTGCTGAACAATCACTACTAGTTCCAGGTGTTATCCTTTGGCCTGTCCACTGCTCCGAGGGTGTTCACGAAGGTGATGGCGGAAATGATGTTCCAGCTCCGGGTCCAGGGGGTCAACGTGGTCCCTTACCTGGACGATCTCCTGATAAGAGTGATTTCCGGGGAGTTTCTATTGCTCCATATAGATCGCACTATCCAACTTCTGTCACGACATGGGTGGATCCTCAATCTAGAGAAGTCCCACCTGGAGCCATCTCAGCGGCTCCTGTTTCTGGGAATGCTATTAGAAACTGTAGCAGAGAAAGTGTTCCTCTAACCTGCTCGAGTATCCATTCATCTTTGCATAAAATAGTTGGGGAAGATGGTAGCCTCGTACAAGGCGATCCAGTATGGAAGGTTCCATGCCAGACCTTTTCAATTGGATATCCTGAACAAGTGGTCTGGTTCACATCTTCTGATGCACCGGGGGATACAACTATCACCCCAGGCCAGGATTTCACTCCTGTGGTGGCTACAGTCTTCCAATCTCCTGGAAGGTTGACGCTTCTGGATTTAGGATGGGGCGCGGTTCCAGGGCATGTGATCTGCCCAAGAGGCCCTACTTCCAATCAACATTCTGAAACTTCGGGCTATTTACAATGCCTGATTCAGGCCTCCCCTCTGCTCAGGGATCATGAGATCCAGGTACAGTCAGAAAACACCACGGCTGTGGCGTACATCAATAGACCAGGAGGAACAAAAAGCAGGGCCTGCATGCGAGAAGTGTCAAGGATACTCCTCTGGGCAGAAAGAAATGCAAGAGCACTATCCACAATCTTCATTCTGGGTGTGGACAACTGGGAAGCGGACTTTCTGAGTCGTCACGACCTTCACCCAGGAGAGTGGGGACTACACCTCCCAGGTGTTTCAACAGATCATATAAAGGTGGGGCTGCCCACAGATCGACATGATGGCGTCTCACCTCAACAAGAAACTGCGCTGTTATTGCTCGTGAACCAGAGACCCTCAGGCGAGCGCAGTGGATGACATCGCCTTGGCCTTACTGGCTGGTCTATCTATTTCCTCCGATTCCATTGATCTCAAGGGTGCTCAAGAGGATCAGACTTCAAGGAGTGCAGGCAATCCGGATTGGCTCTGGAGACCTTGGTATGCGGATCTTCTGGGCATGTCTGTAGAAGACCCTTGGCCTCTGCCAATAAGAAGGGATCTTCAGCAAGGACGGTTCGTCTACCCGGAATTACGGCGGCTTCGTTTGATGGCATGGAAGTTGAGGGGAACATCCTTGCTCATAAGGGGCTTTCCAAGAAGGTCATTGCCACCATGGTGCAAGCCGGGAAGCCTGTGACGTCAAGACACTATCATCATATCTGGAGAAGATATGTCTCCTGGTGCAAGGAGCGCACCTATCAGCCTGCAGAGTTCCACTTGGGGAGGTTCCTCCGTTTCCTGCAGGCTGGTGTGGATATGTGCTTAAGGCTGGGTTCCCTAAAAGTTCAACTTCCAAAAGAAGTTGGCTGTGTTGCCTGAAGTTCATACCACGGCACCTTGGGATTTTGGATGTGGTGTTGATATTTCTACAGTCCTCCTGGTTTGAACCTCTGATGATGGTAGAAGACAAGTACCTCACGTGGAAGGTGATGATGTTGCTGGCCCTAGTTTCTGCTAGATGTGTCTCAGAATTGGGGGCCTCATCGTGTAAACGTCCCTACTTTGTCTTTCTCCGGCATGGTCCACAGGATAATAATGGGATATGATGAAGCGACAGCGGATTTGCACCAATTGGTCAAAGCTTTTCCGGCCTCCCAGCATGCAACTGGCCTGTCCATATATCCCCGCCTCCTTGCTCAGGCAAATCAGTTGTATTCCAAAGCTCAAGGCAGGAGCATCATAGATAGCCCTAATCAGGCGATAAGAACACACATGCACACTGTTCCGTACAAGAAGGAAGAGGTTAGTGAGTAAAGTTTTTTGTTTGGTGCGGCAGGAGCTGGACCATGGTCAGAGGGCTGCTGGTTTTTAGCAGCCCTAAGCTTTCTTATTTTATTTTTATAGTCTTACTATTTTTCTGAGTGATCTTTCTTATATGTACCTTAGAAAGAGTCCCTCCAATAACTCTCTGTCGGGTCGCGACAACGCTTACCCACGAGTACAGTGCTGTTTCGGCGGGCGTCTGTGTCGGATATACTAGCAGGTCAAGTAGACGTTACCAGGCTGTGGCCGGAGCACGGGGAGCAGGTAAGGCATCGGTTACGCTTAGAAGGGGAATACGGACACAGCTGCATTGTTTTGGGAGGAGACCACCAAACAGTAGCTGACGCGGCTGCCGCTTTGGCTGCACCAGCGCTAGGCCTTAGGGATCAGAGGCTCCAGGAATAGTATGAGGCTGCGATCCCTAGGGTTGATGTCAGCAGTGGGGAGTCAGACGCTCTCCTGGTCGCCCCTCCCCCGGTTTATGACCAGTTTCCTCCGAGTCTCCCACCATGAACTGTTTTCCGCTTCCGTCTCAGACGCTGTACAGGGGACCCAGTCGCAGCATAGGCGGCTGTGTGACTGGTGCATCTGTGTTCACTATAGGTTCATTGAGCGGCAGTGTACACTAGTAGCGTCTGGATCCACTCTGCATTCGCTAACGTATGATCGGTCCTGGAAGCGAGGCGAGTCTCCCTGTATCCCATTCTACTGAGTACGGGTTATACAGCACTAAGTCTCTATCTACCCTTTGAGTACGAATAGTTAGATAAGTGCCTAATGCATATGAGTCTGTATACATTTACTGTGGTTTCTTTCGCAATGCGTCTGAATACGTTAGATCTGTTTAAACATGATACAGTAATATGTTCTACTACATACTTAAAATGTAGTTGTAGTTGATGATGTGCTCATTGCTTATTATACTAATGTATAATGTGACTGACTGCTAGTGTGATTGCTGACTTTACTATACTGTATTTCTGTCAGTTTGTTTATTCCAATCCTCAGTGCTGGTGCATGGGTAGGGTCCGATTGTATATCACTTTAAGAAATTTAAAGTAATTACAGTCACAAATTGTGTAGTACACTGTGGAAGTGTTGATTATTTATCATGTCTAAGAGCGGCAAAGGTGAGGAAGGTACACTCACAGCAACACCAACACTCATATCATGTTTGTCTTGCAAAGCGGTGTTATCCTCTCAGGATCTGGTTCAGGATGGTTTGTGTGCAAATTGTTTTAGCTTTCACCAGGGGTTAATGAAAAATACAAGGCAGATTCAGGTGCAGATGGATCCACCTTGGGCTATGTTTGCACAGACTTTATCCAGTATAGATAAACGGATAATTCCTCCAACTCCTGTACTAGGGATAGGTTACACTATTAACCCTTACATGCAGCTCCCCACCTATGGTGTATCACTTCCAGCAGCAGCTTCTCAAAAGAAACAAGCTGATAAGCCGGTGATAAGTAAATCTTCACCCTCACAGGCTACACATGATTCAGATGAGGATTCATTGGAAGATGAAAGCTCAATTAATTCTACTTCGGCATACGAAGAGGAGGAGGAAGGTCTCAGCTCAGTGGATATAGCTGAGTTAATAAAAGCAATGAAAGCCATTCTATCCTTAGAGCAGGCATGTCCAAACTGCGGGCCTCCAGCTGTTGTGAAACTACATATCCCAGCATGCCCTGACAGTTATGCGGTCAGAGAATGCTAAAGCTGTGTCAGGTCATGCTGGGATGTGTAGTTTCTCAACAGCTGGAGGGCCGCAGTTTGGACATGCCTGCCTTAGAGAATTCAGCAGAGCTTGTGTTAAAAACCAAGACACCTGTGTTTAAACGTCCCAAAACAGTTAAGACTGAGTTTCCAGGGTCAGATCAGTTGACTGAAATAATGGAAGAGGCTTGAGCGACGCCAAATAAGAAGTTTACGATTCCTAAGAAATGCAATTACAACTATCCTCTTCCAGCTGAGGATTGTTTAAAAATGGAGGTGGCTCCTAAAGTAGATACACATGTAATTCGATTAGTGCGAAAATGTACATTACCTTTGCCTTCAACATCATTAAATGATGTCACAGATAGGAGAGTGAATGGTTTTCTAAAAAAACATTTTTTCCCTGTCTGGGGCAGTCATAAGGCCAGCCATGGATGGCAAAGGCAGTGGCTGCCCTGGCTGATGCATTGGAGGGGGGGGTTTCTATAGCTTCTAGAGAGCAAAAATCCAATATAGCTCATATAAAACAGGCTGCAATGTTCCTGGAAGAAGTAGCATTGGATATGGGTACTATTGCCTCCAGGGCATCATCTTCAACAATAGCTGCTCGCAGAGCAGTTTGGCTATGTACGTGGAAAGCAGATTCAGAATCTAAGAAGGTTTTGGTAAAGAATGACATATTCTGGAGTCAGAAGCAGACTCCAAAAAGGTCAAGATTCCTTCCACATACAATTTCAAACCTAAAGTTCCGGCTTTTCGGCCCTTTCGGTCTCAAGGAAAAGCTAAGGGAAAAAGTGATGGCAAGCATCCCCAATACAAGAAGTCTGGTAAGACTAAAAAGCATTGGGCTACCTGAGAACCAGTTGGGAAAACCGATAATAAGCCATCAGCCTGATGGTGTGGGCCTCCACCTGGGGGACCCCAGGGTGGGGGGCCGACTTCTTCAGTTTGCACAGATCTGGCAGCAGTCTACAACAGATGCCTGGGTGCAGTAAGCGGTATCTCTAGATTATGCTTCTGCCTTCAAGAAACACCCTCCTCGAAGGTTTTATTTGTACCAGCCCATCTTGGGTAGAGACAAAGGCCAGGGCTTTGTTAGAAGCAGTTCAGAAATTGCTTCAGTCAGAAGTAGTCATTCCAGTTCCTCCTGCACAACGAGGACAGGGTTTTTACTCCAACCTGGTTTTAGTTCAGAAGCCAAATGGGCCATTGCGGCCCATTCTCAATCTCATAGTACTGAACAAATACATTTGGGCACCTCTGTTTCACATGGAGACGTTACGTTCCATCATTGGAGCCAGGGGATTATATGGTATCCCTGGATATACAGGATGCTTACCTACATGTTCCTATAGCACTGTCCCATCAGTGCTATCTCAGGTTCGCTATCCTTCAACAGCATTTTCAGTTCCAGGCCCTACCTCTTGGTTTAGCCACAGCTCCCAGAGTGTTTATCAAGATTATGGTGGTAATGGCATCTTATCTCCGCCAGCAGGGAATAGGAATATTTCCATACCTCGACGATCTTTTAATCCTGGCACAGACACAGGAATTGCTCTTATGTCATCTGCAACAGACAATAATGTGTCTGCAGAACCACGGGTGGCTCATAACTTGTGCAAAATCGTATCTGGTTCCGTCACAACTGATGACTCACTTGGGGGCTGTACTGGATTCAAGTCTTCAGAACAAGATATCCAAGGTCCAGTCAAGGATTCAGGACTTATTACACAGTCAAAAGGTATCCATTCATGCAGCAATGCGCGTGATGGTTTTGATGGTGTCAACATTCGACATGGTGGAGTATGCACAGTTCCACTCGAGGCCTCTGTAGCGTCTGATTCTTGCCAAATGGAATGGGTTGCATCAGACGATAAAAACACAGACTATGTTTCTTATGATAGAAGTAAGAAGGTCATTAGCATGGTGGCTACAGACATCCCATCTGGACAAGTGGAGACCCTTTTGGATATCAGATTGGGACGACAGACGCCAGTCTCCAGGGCTGGGGAGCAGTGTCAGGAAAGTTGTGTTTTCAGGGGCAATGGACCAAGGAAGAAAGTGGCCTGCCAATAAACATATTGGAACTTCGGGCCATATATTTGGCACTGATTCAGGCAAAGGACATTCTTCGGGGAAAACCAGTCCAGATCCGCTCGGACAATGCGACAGCAGTAGCGTACCTCAACCATCAAGGAGGAACTTGCAGCAGAAAAGCGATGAAGGAGGTAAGTCACATACTAAAGTGGGCAGAACTTCATCATTCATCCTTGTCCGCAGTGTTCATTCCGGGAGTCCTAAACTTGGAAGCGGACTTTCTCAGTCGACACGCCATTCAGGCAAGCGAATGGGCTCTACACCCGGAGGTCTTCCAGACTCTAGTAGACAAGTGGGGGTTGCCAGAAATAGATCTCATGGCGTCCCGTCTGAACAACAAAGTGCTCACATACGGGTCAAGAACAAGGGATCCCAGAGCGATCTTTGTGAATGCCCTGTCGGTGAGATGGGATTTTCATCTGGCTTATGTGTTTCCTCCAATTACCCTATTACCCAGGGTGGTGAGAAAGATAAAGCAAGGGAAAGGTGCCATGATACTGATAGCTCCGGCTTGGCCCAGAAGACGTTACACAGATCTGCAGAGGATGTCGCTGCTCCCTCAACATCCAGATCTACAGATGCAAGATCCTTGTTATCACAGACATCCGGGTCGACTGTCTTTGACAGCGTGGCTCTTGAAACCTCTATCCTGAAGTCAAGAGGATTCTCACAACAGGTAATTCAAACTATGCTCAGAGCAAGGAAACCTTCTTCAGCTCGCATTTATCACGAACATGGCAAACCTATATTCATTGGTGCAGTGATCGGAAAATGGAGCCTAAATCTTTCAGAGTTTCCAGGGCATTAGCATTCCTTCAGGCAGGAATGGATAAAGGTTTGAAGGTGGCTTCCTTGAGAGTGCAAGTATCAGCATTGACTGTATGGTTCCAAAAGAAAATTGACAATTTACAGGATGTGCGCACTTTTTTTCCAGGGAATGCTGCGCATTCAACCTCCTTTTGTTCCTCCTACAGTGCCTTGGGACTTAAGTCTAGTCCTGAAAGCCCTTCAAGTTGCCCCATTTGAAACACTTAATAAAGTGGATCTTAAATGGTTGACAGCTAAAGTTCTCTTTCTACTGGCTAGAAGAGTATCAGATTTAGGGGCATTATGTCGTTCCCCATTTCAGATTTTTTATCCAGATAAAGCAGTTCTCAGAACTAGATCTGGGTATCTTCCGAAGGTGTCTAAATTCCACCTTAATGAAAAAATTGTAGTCCCGGCTTTCCAGGTACCAGGACTTTCTGCGGGAGATGCATCGCTGGACGTGGTTCGTGCATTAAGGATCTACGTGGAGCGTACCAGTGCCATCAGAAAGACAGATTCTCTCTTCATTCTCTACGGATTTCACAAGAGAGGATGGCCTGCTAATAAGCAGACGCTGGCAAGATGGCTTCGGATGACTATTTCAGAAGCATATTCTCAGGCTGATCTCCCTGTTCCGGCTAATGTCTCTGCTCACTCTACTCGTAAGATAGGTCCATCTTGGGCAGCACAATGTGGTGCTTCAGCAGAACAGATGTGTAAGGCCAACCGATATGGTCTTCCATTAACACATTCATTAGACATGCCTTGGATACCTTTGCCTCTCATGACGCTGAATTCGGGCGAAGGATTCTCCTGTCCAATCAGGAGCGTACCCACCACTAAATTGGTTTGGGAAATCCCATTGTTATCCTGTGGATAACCTGTGGACCCTGCCGGAGAAATATACGTTATGGTAAGAACTTACCGTTGATAACGGTATTTCTCCTAAGTCCACAGGGATCCCACCCTGACGCACCTGATTTCAGGATCCATTTACTCACTAACCTCTTCCTTCTTGTACGGAAGGGTGTGCATGTGTGTTCTTATCGCCTGATTAGGGCTATCTATGATGCTCCTGCCTTGAGCTTTGGAATACAACTGATTTGCTTGAGCAAGGAGTCGGGGATATATGGACGTGCCTGTTGCATGCTGGGAGACTGGACAAGCTTTGACCGATTGGTGCAAATCCGCTGTCACTTCATCATATCCCATTGTTATCCTGTGGACTTAGGAAATATACCGTTATCAATGGTAAGTTCTTACCATAACGTATATTTTACGAGGACAGAGCGGAGCTCAGTACTAGGCAGCAGTTCCTGCCGAAGGTCATCTCTGTGTTCCACTTGAATCAACCTATTGTGATCCCGTCAAGTTCTGGTGCTTCTGCCCCTCCGGAGGCATTGGATGCTGTGCAAGCCTTGAAGATCTATGTCAAAAGGACGGCTCAGATCAGAAAGACTGATTCCTTGTTCGTGCTAGATGATGCGCAGAAAAAGAGTTGCCCTGCTTCAAAGCAGTCCATTGCTTGTTGGCTTAGACTTACTATCCAACAGGCCTATGTGTCGGCACCCTTACCTGTTCCACAGTCTCTGAAGGCCCACTCTACCAGATCGGTGGGGTCTCGGCCCTGCAACTGTGCCGAGCTGCTACCTGGTTGGGGAAGAACACCTTTGTGAAGTGCTACAAGTTTGATACCCTGGCCAAAGAGGATACCCAGTTTGGGCAGGCGGTACTGCAAATGTCTCCGCATGTTCCCGCCCATTTTGGAAGCTTTGGGAAATCCCCATTGTACTAATGTCCCCCCAATATCCCTTATGGATGCTAGAGAAAATAGGATTTTAATACCTACTGGTAAATCCTTTTCTCGTAGTCCATAAGGGATATTGGCGCCGCCTCTGTGCGGTGACTTTCTGCAGGTTATCTTATATGGTTACCTGTTCAGCTGTTACTGTTTATTGCCAGCCATTGCTGGCCAAGTTTTGTTGTGGTGTGCTGGTGTATGAATCTCACCACTATTTGTTATTTAGTTCCTTCTCTCAAGTATGTCCTTTCTCCTTCGGGCACTGTTTTACCTACAACTGCCTGTGGGAGGGGACATAGAGGGGAGGAACCAGCACACCCAGTTGAAGAAATTTTAAAGTGCACTGGCTCCTTTGGATCCCGTCTATACCCCATCGTACTAATGTGTCCCCACTATCCCTTATGGACTACGAGAAAATAGGATTTTAATACCTACCGGTAAATCCTTTTCTCTCAGTCCGTAGAGGATGCTGGGGACTCCGTAAGGACCATAGGGTATAGACGGGATCCGCAGGAGACATGGGCACACTATAAGACTTTGAATGGGTGTGAACTGGCTCCTCCCTCTATGCCCCTCCTCCAGACCTCAGTTAGAAAACTGTGCCCAGGGAGACGGACATTTCGAGGAAAGAATTTATTGTTTAAACACGGTGAGTGTCATACCAGCTCACACCACGAACATACCGCAGAATGTGGCATTCAAAAGAACACCAGCCAACGGCATGAAACAATACACAGCCACATGCTGAGAGAATAAGTAACACAACCAATGTGTCAACACAACCAATAATAAGACACCGCATGCCATGTCATGCACACCGTCAGCAACAGCCTGACAGAAAAGAAACACCACAAGAGTGTAACCATAACCAATAACTGCAGACACAGTACGCACTGGGACGGGCGCCCAGCATCCTCTACGGACTAAGAGAAAAGGATTTACCGGTAGGTATTAAAATCCTGTTTTCTCATACGTCCTACAGGATGCTGGGGACTCCGTAAGGATCATGGGGTTTATACCAAAGCTCCAGACCGGGCGGGAGAGTGCGGACGACTGAGCAAACATGAGGTCCCCATCAGCTAGGGTATCAAACTCGTATAGCTTAGCCAAAGTGTTTGAACCCGACCAAGTATCCGCTCGGCAAAGTTGAACCGGCGAGACTCCTCGGGCATCCGCCCAAGAAGAGCCCATCTACCTAATAGAATGAGTCACCACCGACTTCTGTAACGGCAATCCAGCCGTAGAACGAGCACGCCGAATCGTATCACAGATCTAGCGTGTAACAGACTGCAGATACGCAGACGCCCCAACCATGCTGGGGCATACCGGACAAACAGATCCACTGTTTCCCCAAACTAAGCCAAATTGGCAATGCTTAAGCAACCCCAGGCATCAAATAGGCAGGTTTCCGCGAAACACCGAAACCACTTTCTGCAGAACTATTATCCGAGTTCTCAATTCCGCTCTATCCACCTGGAAGATCAAACAGGGGCTCTTGTGAGACCCAGCCGCTACTTCCGACATCCGCCCTGCGGACGCCAAAGCCAAAAGCATGACCACTCTCCAAGAGATAAACTTTAACACAACCTTTCATAAAGGTTCCAACATCTTGACACAAGAAACGTAACACCACGTCAAGGTCCCACGGTGCCAATGTGGCACAAATGGAGGTTGGATGTGCAGTACTCCTTCCACGAAGGTCTGAACTTCCGGAAAGGTTGCGACTTCTTTCTCGAAATAAATTTTACAAGGTCAAAACCGCACTGAAATGGAGCCTAACTTTAGGCCTGCACCCACACCTGTCTGCAAAGAATGGAGAAGAACGACCCAGCTGAAAATTTCCATAGTAGCCTTCTTGGATTCACACCAGACGCATATTTTCTGCAAACACGGTGGTAAGGCTCTGCCGTTACTTCTTTTCGAGCCTGAAGAAGTGTGGAAATGACTTCACTGGAAATACCCTTTCTGGCTAAGATATGGCGTTCAACCGCCACGCCGTCAAAAGCAGCTGCGGTAAGTCTTGATACACGCCCAGATCTTGTTGTAACAGTTCCCCACGTAGAGGAAGAGGCCATGGGTCTTCTATGAGTAAATCCTGAAGAACTGGATACCAAGCCCTCCTCGTTTAGACCGGAACAATGAGGATCACCTGAACCTTTGTTCTTCTTACGTTTATCACCTTCAGAAGAGCGAAAACGGAGGGGACACATAGACCAACTGAAAACACCCAAGGTGTCCCGAGGACGTCCACTGCTATAGCTTGAGTGTCCTCTGACCTGGAACAATATCTCTGAGATCTCTCGTTGAGGCGAGACGCCAACATTTCCAATGGAGGCACTCCTCAACGACTTGTCGCTTCAGCGAAACTTCTCGATGACGATCGTATTTCTCCCGGATGGAGATCGCGTCTGCAGAGGAATCTATTTCTCCAATGCTCACATCCGGAACGAAGGCCGCTAATATAGCGTTTACCAGTCATTCCACCCAGCGGAAAACCTTTTTCGGCATATGCCATTGCCGCTTTGCTCCTTGTTCCGCCCTAGCGGCTTACTTACACCACCGCTGTCAAGTCGTCCGACAGAATTAACACGGGCAGATCACGAAGCATATGTTCATTGAAAATAGTTCTTAATTCAAGAAAGCTTATTGCAGACAAGCTTCCCAGCTCGACCTTTTCCTCTGGAAATACTTCCCTTGGACGGACTGCTCCCCAGTCTCGGAGATCTGCATGCATGGACACCAGGATCTCATCCTGGATTCCGAACCTTCGTCCCTCTAGGAGGTGAGAACTGAGCCGACACCACAGGAGTGAAAACCTGGCCATTAGGATATATTCCGACGCATGCGCAGGTGAGACCCGGACCACATTTCCAACTGGCCCCGTGAAAACCACTCTGGCCTTTGACCTGCTCACCGAAAAAACCTCTTAGGCCGCACCGATCTTCTTCATCAACGGAACATATTGATAGATTGTTACTGCAAATCTGATCCGACTCCGGATCCTCCGACCTCTTTCCACAGGAACACACAGAACTTCAACTGTTCCGTATCTACTCTGATACCCACCTCCGACGCCTGCGTCGTTGGGAATAACAGCCTTCCCCTGTGTTGACGAACAGTCAGAGAGAAAACAACGATTTGCACCACTTGTGTCTTGACCTCGCCTTAAACAGGAAAGTGTCCCAGTACAGAACAACAATGGTTCTTACTATTGAAAGAATACCATCCCACTGCCATCACTTGGGTGAAATAGCAAAGACAATCCTGGATATCCACCCAGGTAATCTGAATGCGGAGAACAACGCATTTAAATCTCTAGGTTTTGTTTTTTAAACAGGGACAGAAGGATAATGCCCTGAACCTGATGCACCTCTGGTATGGTGTCGCGTACTACCTCCCCTTCCAGAGGGGAAACGGCAAGATTTATTAGAAAAATCAGTGAGGGGAAACATCTGTAACGCCAGAATGTCCCCCTTAGGATTCTATAATTAACTCACAGGTCCTAGTCCATTCCCGGCCCGACTGAAAAGCAGTAGACAAGTTCCCACCGGAGTGGGCTCCAGCCAGATCGACTCAGCGACATGTAGTGGATGTGGTAAAAACAGAAAATGACATCCGCTTCTGCGAACCTAACAAGGCTGCAGAACTCTTACCTTTTCACCTTCCACTGTCTGCACAGAAAAGGAAAAAAGAACGGTATCGAACCGGTTAACACGACTGCATCCCACAAAAGAATGCGTCATCAACCATTGTGAGGGAACCTATCTCACGAAGGTAGACTTACCAGTGGTATCAGCCGAGAGCAACTTAACTAAAGGCATCCCCAAACAGCGGTTACACCTACACAGGGAAAATACTCCATCATCTCTCTGAGTCAATCTCAGCATTCCCTTGGCCATACCTCCTGTAGTCGCACAGCAGCCTGCCGCAATGTTATAAAGAAGAACCAACATAAGGAATATCCCCTCTCTCTTTAGGGTAAATCTATCGGATGTCTTTCCGAATATAAACACTCCCTCATGTGCATGTAATGCAAATAAGCCCAAAGCATAGAAATAAATTATCACTTAGCTTCCTGTATACGATCCTTTGTGACAGGTCCTCGTGTCGACCAGGAGTTGAATTTCGCAGTATTTTATTCTTGGCGAGAAAAGAATAAACATTCTGACTCCTTGAGAAGGATCTGAGACCAACTCGTCACGGCCGACCTAGAGCTTCATCAACAGAGCGACCAGCACATGAGAAGGAATACTATTACTCCAGCATTCATTATAAACCATAATATGAATATACATAATACAATACACAATTTCCCACATATCCTATATATATATATATATATATATATATATATAAAAGCGGATTGTCCGGAACCTTCGGGTCCCTAGTGACATTAATGTGTTCTGAATGTGTATGACCATGTACTGAATGCCCCAGTTGTGGATCTACCAGGAAACATTATGGTCGACAGAAAACCTAGTGTTCATCAACAGCAGGGAGTAGTAACCAGGCAAAATAACATTCTTGCAACCCCGAGGGGTCCGAGGGAGTATACATAAATAAGTTTTAATAACACTCCCCCACATATACTACCATTTCTGTACTCGAGCTACAGGCCCATGGAACCGTACCATACATATACACATAAATATACATACAGGTACAAGGTAGTTACAACATGTTAAATTTACACCCAGTAATAACAGTTGGTGCCGACCGGGTCACCCAAATACTACTGTGTCTCCCATACAGTGTTTACTTTGACAAGCATACAACTACCGACCTGCTGATACTGCATCTACTGAATCAAGTACCAACAGGCGTCGGCGATGCCGACAGTGATCCTCACAGCTGGTTGTGTCGACATATGTGGACTAAAATGCAATAGTGGGTATATCAGACAGGGAAAACACTGAGATATATGCACAACACAATGAATACATGACCATTTCTAAAATAGTGCTATATTTCCTCTATATAGCACTAAAACACTGTGCCCCCCCTCGTTTGCACTATATACATGCTTATGGCGTGGGACATTGAGAAAATGGCGCTGAATCCCAATGTGAGGGCTAAGCCCCGCCCCTTCTTGGCGCGCTTCAGCCCCGCTAATAAAATAGCTTTTTATGCTGGCAGGGGTCCTTATACAGTGCCTATGTACTGTATACATGCTTTGCCAGCCTTATGTGAGGTATATATTGCCACCCAGGGCACCCCCCCCTTCCCTGCGCCCTGCACCCTTGAAAAAGCGTTGGTGTGTGGGAGCAAATGGCGGGCAGCGCAACCGCTGCTATATGCTGGCGGGGGTATCGGACACTGTGCCCGGGCACCGATTATACAGTGAAATAGACCATCAGTAACATGCTGCCCAGGGTGCTCGCCCCCAGCGCCCTGCATCCTGTGAGTGCCGTTGGTGTATGGGAGCATGGAGCGCAGCGCGACCGCCGCGCTGTACCTCCGTCACTGAAGTCTTCTGCCGTCACTGAAGTCTTCTGTTCTTCACATACTCACCCGGCTTCTTTCTTCTGGCTTCTGTGAGGGGGGTGATGGCGCGGCTCCGGGAACAAGCAGCTAGGCGCACCAAGTGATCGAACCCTCTGGAGCTAATGGTGTCCAGTAGCCTAAGAAGCAGAGCCCTTGAACTAAGAAAAAGTAGGTCTGACTTCTCTCCCCTCACTCCCACGCTGCAGGGAGCCTGTAGCCAGCAGGTCTCTCTGAAAATAAAAAAAACTAACAATAAAGTCTTTTAGAGAAACTCAGCAGAGCTCCCCTAGTGTGTGTCCAGTCACTCCTGGGCATAGAGGCTAACTGATGTCTGGAGGAGGGGCATAGAAGGAGGAGCCAGTTCACACCCATTCAAAGTCTTATAGTGTGCCCATGTCTCCTGCAGATCCCGTCTATACCCCATGGTCCTTACGGAGTCCCCAGCATCCTCTAGGACGTATGAGAAAAGGATTTACCGGTAGGTATTAAAAACGAGTTTTATGGTAAGAACTTACCTTTGTTAAAACTCTTTCTGTGAGGTACACTGGGCTCCACAAGTCTGGACAATGGGGCGTAGAGTAGGATCTTGATCCGAGGCACCAACAGACTCAAAGCTTTGACTGTTCCCAGAATGCACAGCGCCGCCTCCTATATCACCCCGCCTCCCAGCACAGGAGCTCAGTTTTAGTTAACCAGCCCAATGCAGTAGCAGGAAAAGAGACGACAACGGTTAGTAGCCACATACACCACACTCTCACGACAAGAGAAGTGTCAGCGGCTAACGCCATATCAACCCAAAGAAGCTAAGTGCGTCAGGGTGGGTGCCTTGTGGAGCCCAGTGTATCTCGCAGAAAGAATTTTAACAAAGGTAAGTTCTTACCATAAAACTGGTTTTCTGCTGCGGGGTACACTGGGCTCCACAAGTCTGGACAATGGGGATGTCCTAAAGCAGTTCCTTATGGGAGGGGACGCACTGTAGCGGGCACAAGAACCCGGCGTCCAAAGGAAGCATCCTGGGAAGCAGCAGTATCGAAGGCATAGAACCTTATGAACGTGTTCCCGGAGGACCACGTAGCCGCCTTGCACAATTGATCAAGGGTCGCACCACGGTGGGCCGCCCAAGAAGGTCCAACAGACCGAATAGAATGGGCCGTAATGTGAGCAGGAGCTGACAGACCAGCCTTCACATAAGCATGTGCAATCATCATTCTAATCCATCTGTCCTGGTAGACACAAGGGTCCTGAACGAGGAGGTTTGGGCGTTGTGGAAGTAGAATTGGACGCTCTGACGATAGGCCTTGCAGGTCTGAGAACCAGTGCCATCTGGGCCACGCCGGAGCTGTGAGAAGCAGATTTCCTTTTTCTTGCTTGAACTTCCGAATTACCCTGGGCAGGAGTGACACGGAGGGAACACATATGGCAGCCGAAACCTCCACGGCACCGCCAGCGCATCCACGAATGCTGCTTGAGGATCCCTTGTCCTTGCTCCGAAGACCGGAACCTTGTGATTGTGTCGAGACGCCATCAGATCCACATCTGGAAGACCCCACCTTTCCACGAGGAGTTGAAACACTTATGGATGGAGGCCCCACTCGCCGGCATGCACGTCCTGACGACTGATAAAGTCCGTTTCCCAATTCAGGACTCCCGGAATGAATATCGCCGATATTGCCGGTAGATGGCGTTCTGCCCACTGTAGAATCCGTGAGGCTTCCTTCATTGCCAAGCGGCTTCGAGTGCCTCCTTGATGATTTTTGTAAGCCACTGTGGTGGCGTTGTCCGACTGTACTTGAACAGGACGGTTCTGAATTAAATGCTGAGCCAGGTTCAACGCATTGAAGACCGCCCGCAACTCCAGAATGTTGATCGAGAGGAGAGATTCCTCCTTGGTCCACCGACCCTGTAAGGAGTGCTGCTCCAGCACCGCGCCTCAACCTCTTAGACTGGCATCTGTCGTCAACAGGACCCAGTTGGATATCCAGAAGGGACGGCCCCTGCACAATTGTTGGTCCTGGAGCCACCAGAGCAGTGATAGACGGACCTCCGGAGTCAATGAGATAATTTGAGACCTGATCCGGTGAGGCAGGCCGTCCCACTTGGCTAGAATCAGCTTCTGGAGGGGGCGAGAATGGAATTGAGCATACTCCACCATGTCGAATGCTGACACCATGAGGCCCAGCACCTGCATCGCCGAATGTATCGACACTTGCGGACGGGATAGGAAGCAACGAATCCTGTCCTGAAGCTTCAGGACTTTCTCCTGAGACAAGAACAACCTCTGGTTGTGAGTGTCCAACAGCGCTCCCAGGTGTACCATGCTCTGAGCAGGGACCAGGGAGGATTTCTTCCAGTTGATGAGCCACCCGTGGGCTTGTAGAAACTGGACCATCATATCCAAATAACGCAGGAGAAGATCTGGGGAATTTGCCAGGATTAACATGTCGTCCAGATACGGCAGTATCCTGACCCCTTGACGGCGGAGTACCACCGTCATCACCACCATAACTTTGGTGAAGACTTGCGGAGCCGTTGTTAAACCAAAAGGTAACGCCCGAAACTGGTAATGGATGTTGCCAATAGCAAACCTCAGGTATTGTTGATGTGACACTGCTATAGGAATATGCAGGTAAGCATCCTGTATGTCCAAGGAGACCATGTAGTCCCCAGGATCCAAGGCCAGAACTATAGGGTGAAGGGTTTCCATAAGGAACTTGGAAATCTTCACAAACCTGTTCAATACCTTGAGGTTGATAATGGGCCGGGAGGACCCATTCGGTTTCGGGACTAGAAACAGCGGAGAATAGTATCCCCGGCCCCTCTGAGCAAGAGGCACCTGTACTATGACTCCTGTATCCAGGAGGGTCTGTTCCACCGAGTGCAGAGTTTTTGCCTTTGTCCAGTCCAAAGGGACGTCTGCCTGGCAAAAACGATGAGGGGGTCGGTTTTTGAAGGCAATGGCGTAACCTCGAGTGACGACTTCCCGTACCCAGGCATCTGAAGTGGTCTTTAACCATTCCTGGGTATACCCTAGAAGCTGGCTCCCCACCCTGGGATCCCCCAGGGGGAGGCCCGCCCCATCATGCGGCATGCTTATCGGTCTTGGCAGCTGGCTGACGGGCAGCCCAGGCTCTTTTGGGCTTCGGCTTACCAGGTTTGGAAGTGCGGGCCTGCTTATGGTACGCCTGACCTTTTGCTTTACCTGAAGGACGAAAGGGGCAAAAGGACGTACCTTTAGCCTTCGACACAGAAGGAGCGGTATTAGGTAGACAGGCAGTTTTGGCAGTAGCCAAGTCAGCCACTATCGTATTTAAGTCCTCCCCAAACAGAATATCTCCCTTGAAAGGGAGTATCTCTAGGGTTTTTCTAGAGTCCAGATCCACAGACCAGGATCTCAGCCACAATATCCGGTGAGCCAGGACTGACGTAGTAGAGGCCTTGGCTGCCAGGATACCGGCATCAGAAGCCGCCTCTTTAATATATCGAGAAGCTGTGACAATATATGACAAGCATTGTCTAGCATGGTCAGAGGAGATTTCAGCTTCTAACTCCAAGGACCATGCTTCAATAGCCTTAGCAGCCCATGAAGCTGCAATAGTAGGCCTTTGTGCAGCGCCCGTGAGGGTGTAAATCGCTTTTAGACAACCCTCCACGCGTTTATCCGTAGGCTCTTTCAGAGACGTGACGGTAGTGACAGGTAGAGCTGAGGAAACCACCATCCTAGCCACATGTGAGTCCACTGGAGGAGGTGTTTCCCAATTCTTAGACAGCTCTGGCGCGAGGGGATAGCGAGACAGCATCTTCTTTTGAGGCACAAACTTCGTACCCGGGTTTTCCCAGGGTTCCTGACGTAAATCCACTAAGTGATCAGAGTGAGGTAAAACCTGTTTAACCACCTTCTGACGCTTGAACCTATCTGGTTTCTTAGGAGGCACGGATGGCTCGGGATCATCCGTAATCTGCAGAATTAACTTAATAGCCTCCAAAAGGTCAGGAACATCCACATGTGAACTACCCTCCCCATCAGCCGTATCTGAGTCAGAACCTGTGGAGTCAGTGTAAGCGCCGTCCTCATCAGACGAGGTGTCAGTGACAGCAGTGGATTGTGAGGAGACGAGCGCTCGCTTAGAGGACCTCTTGGACTTGGCGAGCGTTGGTCAGACTTTTTAGTAGTCAAGGACTGGTTCAACTTCTTTAATTGAGCAGATAAATCGTCTGCCCACGGCGGGTTAGCTGCAGGGACCACATACGGTTGTACCGGCATTGGGGGTCCCATAGGGGGTGTTAGTTTATGAACTAGCGTATGCAGAAGCGTGGAAAAAGTGGCTCACGGTGGGTCAGTATGTGCCTCCGTTGCCACAGTCCCACTTGGGGGCAAGGAGCCGCCAGAACCAGAGCCCACAGCTGCTATATTCTCCTCATATGTGTCTGTGGCTTCAGCAACACCGGCAGTGTGTTCCGCCCCAGAACCGTTACCCTCAGAAGCAGACATGATATAACTTGCAGTATGAGGTAACACAGTACAATTATCCGCAGCACAATATCCCAAACTTAAACCTCTGCGCAGTGTAGTCAGCACTAGCAGAGATAAAGGAGAGATATGGTGACCAAATCACAGAGAAAAATACGTAATACAGTATATCTTTGTGAAAATCCTATATTAGATAACACCTGACGCACAAAGCCCCCTCAGGTTATAGAATATAGGGATAGCAAGTTGAGTGAAAGACACGAGATGGACAACACTCAGCTATCAAATGCACACACAGAATGTCACAGATTGTACAATGCAGAGGTTATTACAGACAATAATACTGCACTGGTCTAGCTTACACAGCTATATAACAGTAGATATAACAGTACACAGTAAGAACTGGATGTATATCACAGGGTAATTGTACTATAAAACCCTGACTAAATGCACTCTTTCTTAACTATCACTATCTAAAAAGGCAGGTAGAATACTTAAGTGTCATGTAAAGGCACAGCACTGACAACCAGGCGGCTTTACAATGGGGATTTGCCCAAGCAGTCCCAGGAACAGTGAGGAAAAGACAGATATGCAGCTCCAGGGCGGGAACATTTGCGGGAAATGGCGCCCTGGGGCTGGGGGAGGGGCTTCAGGTCTAAGCCTTATCCCCTTGCTGGCAAAATAAGAAGTGGTTTAGAGAGAAAACCCGACCTGCGCCCATGCCCTGGTGATCTAGTGGGATCGCCTGTACAGTGTCCACAGCCAGCGCGCGCAGCCCGCCTCCCACTGACCGCGCCAGATCGCGATAAAGACCGGGTGCCGCAAGCGGGACCCACTTACCACCTCCCGAAGCGAGGCCACGCGATCCTGGAGAGCCCCAGCCGTGTGTGTCTAACATGAAGAAAACCGGAGCCTCCGCTGTAGGTACCCGGCAACCAGGGCTCGGGAGTGTACAGCGCCGCTGGGGAGAGCTGGAGCTGCAGCAGTGAATGTCACAAAACATTTACCACCGCTGCTGCCCTTGAAGTCTTCACTTTTTAATTCATAAAAAGCTTTTCTCAGGGCTGCATGGAGCAGCCCCTCTGTTAAGTGCCTGCTTACTGCAGCACCAACTTACAAACTGAGCTCCTGTGCTGGGAGACGGGGTGATATAGGAGGCGGCGCTGTGCATTCTGGGAACAGTCAAAGCTTTGAGTCTGTTGGTGCCTCGGATCAAGAATCCTACTCTACACCCCATTGTCCAGACTTATGGAGCCCAGTGTACCCCGCAGCAGAAATCCTATTATTTGTACATTAATTTTTTTTTAGGGTATTTCATTTCTCATTTCTTACACAGTCAAAATCAATTTCTGCATCCATATTGTCTACGTTTTTATTTCACCCTAATACTGTAATTCAATCTCCCACAAACTCTCCTGTGCCCTCTGGAATGCCAGATCTGTCCGGCTGTTCTTGCTGTTGGGGGCCTCACATTCGCACACACACACCCCTGTGTGATGGTGTTGGGGTCCTTCTAGCCTCCGATTACTCCTACCAAATCATACCACCAGAACCTTCCCTTACATTCGCTACATTAGCGGACCATGCTATACGCCTCTTCCAACTAGTTCACCTTCGAGTAGCTGTCACTTGCCTCCCCCCTGGCATTGCCACCAAATTCCTCGATCACTTTGCTTCCTGGCTCACTCACTTCCTCTCTTCAGACTTTCCCTCCATTATCTTGGGTAATTTCATCATCCCGATCGATATCCCAACAGAATCCTCTGCCTCTAAACTCCTTACCCTTATACTTGGTCTCCCACCTCCACACCCTCCCATGTGAGGGGGCACTCACTCAATCTGATCTTCATTCACCATTGTGATATTTCTGACTTCTCCAACTCTCCATTCCCAATCTTTGACCATCACCTCTTCTCTTTTAACTTATATCTCTGCTTCTCCATCTCCACCCAATAAGCATAACACCGTTTCCTTATACTCACTGCTTGAATCACTTTTATCTCCTATTCTGAACAAGCTACTTCCCTATACAATACCTACCTTCCTTACTTCTGCTCTTGACTCTGTTGCTCCAGCAACCACCATACCCCCTCACAGATCAACAGCTCAATCCTGGTATTCCAAATTCACCAGATATCTGCAAAAAAGTTCAGGTACTGTCAATCGATAGTGGAGGAAATCACACTCTAAAGCAGACTTTCTCCATTTCAGAATATTACAAAGAATAGACAGCACTGACAGATCAGAACATTAAAAAAAACAGGATATTGATACCTACCGGTAAATCCTTTTCTCCTAGTCCGTAGAGGATGCTGTCTATACCCTTGGGGGTATAGACAGGATCCGCAGGAGACATGGACACTCTTAAGACTTTTCATTGGGTGTGAACTGGCTCCTCCCTCTATGCTCCTCCACCAGACCCCAGTTGTAGGAACTGTGCCCAGGGAGACGGACATTTCGAGGAAAGGACTTACTTTAATACTAGTAGTGAGATACATACCAACTCACACCCTCAACCATGCCGCACACATGGCATTCAACCTAACACACGCCAACAGGCATGAACCAATTACAGCAACATGTTGAAAACTAAGATAACACAATTTGTGTAACTCTAATAACTAAACTGCAGGTAAAGTACGCACTGGGGCGGGCGCCCAGCATCCTCTACGGACTAGGAGACAAGGATTTACCGGTAGGTATCAAAATCCTGTTTTCTCATACATCCTAGAGGATGCTGGGGACGACATCAAGACCATGGGGTCTATACCAAAGCTCCAGTACGGGCGGGAGAGTGCGGATGACCCTACAGCACCAACTGACCAAACTTTAGGTCCTCATCGGCCAAGGTGTCAAACTTGTAGAACTTAGCAAATGTGTTTGACCCTGACCAAGTAGCTGCTCGGCAAAGTTGTAATGCCGAGACCCCCCGGGCAGCCGCCCAGGATGAGCCCACCTTCCTAGTGGAGTGGGCCTTTACCGACGTCGGTAACTGCAATCCAGCCGTAGTATGAGCTTGCTGAATCGTATTTCTGATCCAACGTGCAATAGTCTGCTTGGAAGCAGGACACCCAATCTTGTTGTGAGCATACAGGACAAACAGAGCCTCTGTTTTCCGTATACGAATTGTTCTAGCAACATAGATTTTCAAAGCTCTAACCACATCTAGAGATTTTGAATCAGTGAATGTGTCAGTAACTAATGGCACTACAATAGGTTGGTTTATGTGGAAAGATGAAACCACCTTTGGAAGAAAATGTTGTCGAGTCCTCAACTCTGCCCTATCTTCATGGAAGATCAGGTAAGGGCTCTTGTGAGACAAGGCCCCCAATTCAGACACCCGTCTTGCAGATGCCAAAGTCAAAAGCATCACCACTTTCCAAGTGAGAAACTTCAACTCTATCTTTTGTAGAGGCTCAAACCAATCCGATTGAAGGAACTGCAATACCACGTTAAGGTCCCATGGTGCCACTGGAGGCACGAATGGAGGCTGGATGTGCAGAACCCCTTTCACGAAGGTCTGAACCTCTGGAAGAGAGACCAATTGTTTTTGGAAAAACACTAACAAGGCCGAAGTCTGAACCTTGATTGATCCCAATCGGAGGCCCGCCTCCACACCATCCTGCAAAAAATGAAGGAAACGCCCTAAGTGAAACTCTTCCGTAGGAGCTTTCTTGGATTCACACCAAGACACATATTTTCTCCAAATACGGTGGTAATGTTTCGACGTTACTCCCTTTCTGGCCTGAATAAGGGTGGGGATGACTTCCTTGGGAATACCCTTCCTGGCTAGGATACGGCGCTCAACAGCCATGCCGTCAAACGTAGCCGCAGTAAGTCTTGGTACACGCACGGCCCCTACTGCAGCAGGTCCTCGCGAGGAGGAAGAGGCCGAGGATCCTCTATGAGCAACTGCTGAAGATCTGGGTACCAAGACCTCCTTGGCCAGTCTGGGGCAATGAAGATTGCTCGAACCCTTGTTCTTCTTATGATCCTGAGTACCTTTGGGATCAGCAGAAGTGGCGGGAAGACATACACTGACGGGAAAACCCACTGGGTCACTAGCGCATCCACTGCTACTGCTTGAGGGTCTCTCGACCTGGAACAGTATCTCTGAAGCTTCTTGTTGAGGTGGGACGCCATCATGTCTACTTGAGGAACTCCCCAAAGACTTGTCACCTCTGCGAAGACTTCTTGGTGGAGGCCCCACTCTCCTGGATGGAGATCGTGTCTGCTGAGGAAGTCTGTTTCCCAGTTGTCTACTCCCGGAATGAATATTGCCGACAGAGCTTGTGGATGTTTTTCTGCCCAGCAGAGGATCTTTGTCGCCTCTGCCATTGCTGCTCTGCTTTTCGTTCCGCCCTGCCTGTTTATGTACGCGACTGCCGTTACATTGTCTGCCTGGATCTGTACGGGATGATCTTGAAGAAGATGTACCGCTTGTAGAAGGCCGTTGTAATGGCTCTTAATTCCAGAACGTTTATGTGAAGGCAGGCTTCCTGACTTGACCATTTTCCTTGTTAGCTTTCCCCCTGTGTGACAGCTCCCCAGCCTCGGAGACTTGCATCCGTGGTTATTAGGACCCAGTCGTGAATCCCAAACCTGCGTCCCTCTAGTAGGTGAGAACTGTGTAGCCACTACAGGAGCGAAATCCTGGCTTTGGGGGACAGGATTATTCCGGTGCATGTGTAGGTGGGATCCGGACCACTTGTCCAACAGGTCCCACTGGAATACTCTGGCATGAAATCGGCCAAACTGTATGGCCTCGTAGGCCGCTACCATTTTCCCCAACAACCGAATGCATTGATGGATCGACACGCTTGTTGGTTTCAATATTTGTTTGACCATTTTCTGGATTTCCAGAGCCTTTTCCACTGGAAGAATACTCTCCGTACTGTGTCCAGAATTATCCCTAAGAAGGACAATCTTGTCGTTGGTTCCAACTGCGACTTTGGAAAATTCATGATCCAACCGTGTTGTTGGAGTATTGACAGGGAGAGTGCGATGTTCTGCACCAATTGCTCCCTGGATCTCGCTTTTATCAGGAGATCGCCCAGATAAGGAATTATATTGACTCCTTTTTAACGAAGGAGGACCATCATCTCCGCCATCAACTTGGTGAATACCCTCGGTGCCGTGGAGAGTCCGAACGGCAACCTCTGGAACTGGTAATGGCAATCCTGTACTGCGAATCTCAGATAAGCTTGGTGAGGAGGATAAATGGGAACATGCAAGTAAGCATCCTTTATGTCTACTGACACCATGAAGTCCCCCTCCTCCAGACTGGAAATTACTACCTCAGGGATTCCATCTTGAACGTGAACCTTTTCAGGTAGAGATTCAGGTTTCTCAGGTTTAAAATCGGTCTGACCGAGCCGACCGGCTTTGGAACTACGAAGAGGCGTGAATAAAAACCTTCTCTTTTCTGTGCCAAGGGTACCAGGACAATGACCTGATCCTGACATAATTTTTGAATTGCCGTTGTTACTGCCTCTCTTCCCGGAAGAGAAGCTGGCAAGGTCGATTTGAAAAATCAGCATGGGGGGACGTTTTGAAACTCTAGTTTGTACCCATGGGACACTATTTGTAAGACCCATTGGTCTAGGCCAGATTGAATCCAGATTTGGCTGAAAAGTTTCAGACGTGCTCCCACCCGAGCGGACTCCTGCAAGGGAGCCCTAGCGTTATGCTGCAGATTTGGCAAAAGCAGGGGTGGACTTCTGCTCCTGCAATTCGGGAGACGCTGAGGATTTCTTTCCTTTTCCCCTTCCCCTACCTGCAAAGAAGGGGGAACCTTTGGCCTTTTTGTATTTGTTGGGCTGAAAGGACTGCATGTGAGAGTGATGTGTCTTTTTCGCCGGTGTAGGAGCATAAGGCAAGAATGTCGACTTACCTGCGGTAGCCGCGGAGACTAACGCATCCAGCCCGTCACCAAACAAGGCCTCACCTTTATACGGGAGAGCCTCCATATTTCTTTTGGAATCTGCATCAGCATTCCACTGGTGAATCCACAACGCCCTCCAAGCCGATACTGCCATGGTAGCGGTTCTTGATCCCAAGAAAGCAATATATTTTATGGTTTCTAGTACGTACGCAGCAGCGTCTTTGATATGACCTAACGTTAGGAGTATCTCGTCTCCATCTATTGTGTCAATGTCTAATGACAAGTTTTCTGACCACTTTTCAATAGCACTACTCACCCACGTACAGACAATGGTTGGCCTGAGTAGTGTCCCATTGGCCACATCAATAGATCACCTCACTCACTTGCGGTCTGTCGGCTCCTTAAGTGAAGCCATTACAGGCGCAGGGAGAAACACCTTTTCTCTTTTATGACAGGACCCTGTCTAAAATGCGGGGTGACTCCCTCCTTTTTTGGAAAAAGGTAAGCTGCCTGAATTCCTTTTGAGGAATCTGAAATTTCTTTTCAGGTTAAATTAGACTCCCTCCAAGAGACACTTCCTGAGGTGGAGGGAAAATTACATTACTTCATTACTAAAGTAAACCCTCTCCTTGTGGTAAAAGAGGGGCTTCGTCACTTCTAACACCTCCTTTATAGCTAAAACATGTTTTGAATGCTTTTTTGCTAACTTAGGACCTATTCCCCTGGAATCACTAGTGTCGACACAGGAATCAGAGTCCGTGTCGGTATCAGTTTGTACTACTTGTGCAAATTTGTATGTGACCCAGAAAGGTCCCTGTGGATGAAAGGCAGAACTATTAAAAATCACATCTTCAATAGATTATTTTCATTTTCTGTATGAGATTCAGTCCAACCTCTTACTGATATGATTCACACTATCATGTAACCTTTCACCCAGTCAGGCTCTTGGTGTCATATTACACCTCTGTGTCCCTAACATGTCTCCACAGAGTTCCCTGCCACAGACATGTCACACACGTGCTCAACCACACTACAGACACTCCGGGACTTATAGGGTACAGACCCACAGTAAAAACTGTCAGAGGGACACAGATAGGATTTGCCAGTTGACAACCCAGCGCCAGTAACACAATATCTGTGAACACAAAATGCCCACTGACATGCAGCGCTTTTATAATGCTAATTACACAATTACATAGCACCAAATTCACTGTGACCCCCCTGTTTTGCACCCTGATACTTGTTCAGTAGTGGAGGAGGGCCAGCGTTGTCTCTGCAGCCTGAGGAGAGAGAGAAAATGGCACTGAGCAGTGTGCTGGCTGACTGAGGAGGAAGCTCCACTCTTCAATGGTGTGTTTCTCCTCAGCTGTTATGAGGTAATTTTTTATACTGGCGGGGGTAGGACTGTGCCTCAGCAACTTATGCCCCTTATTTATGCCAGTTTCCATAGGTTTCATGCTGCCCAGGGCACCCCCCCCCCTCGCGCCCTGCACCCTGCAGTGCCTGTGTATGTGTGGGCAACATGGCACGCTGCGCTCCCGCCAGCCGCGCGGTACCTTTAGCCGTCACTTTCTTGATTGAAGATCTGTTTTCTAACACTCACCTGTCTTCTGACTTCTGGCTCTGTGAGGGGGGTGACGGCGTGCTGTGGGAGTGAGCATCTAGGCACGGCTAGCGTTTAGTTCCCTTCAGGAGCTAATGGTGTCCTGTCAGCCAGAAGCAGAGCCATGAAACTCTTTAGGAAGTTGGTTCCTACTTCTGCCCCCTCAGTCCCACGAAGCAGGGATACTATTGCCAGCAGTTCTCCTTGAAAATAAAAAACCTAACATAAGTCTTTTCAGAGAAACTCAGTAGAGCTCCTCAGAGTGCATCCAGTCTGCCTGGGCACATTTCTAAAACTGGGGTCTGGAGGAGGGGCATAGAGGGAGGAGCCAGTTCACACCCAATGAAAAGTCTGAAGAGTGCCCATGTCTCCTGCGGACCCCGTCTATACCCCCATGGTCTTGATGTCGTCCCCAGCATCCTCTAGGACGTATGAGAAATATATATTTTTATTTTTAAACATGACACACAAGATAACAATCTGGTGTCTATATACATATACAAGTATTTAAAACAATTACATTTCTGAAAGACCTCCTATGTGTCTCTTGGTGTTCAATACCCTTTCATGATCAACAGCTTCTTCAGAAGGTAGCTGAACGTGAAAGGTGGGGAAACGCGTTAAGGATCGTACACTAGTGGTATTGGTGTATTCTTTCTGATGATAACGTGCGGATAAGGATCGGTGGCAACTCCGGATAAGGCTGCACTATCTTTGGTTAAAGCACTAACAGCCGGGAGACCCAGAGCCTGCTTAATTGAATCAGAGGCCAAAGGGGGTCATTCCGACCCGTTCGCACACAACGGTTCTTTGCTGCGGTGTGAACGGGTCGGAACTGCGGCTGCGCGGCGGCCGCATTGCGCATGTGCGTCATTGCCTAGTGATGGCCATTGCCGGGAAACGACGCCAGGACCGATGAAAGCGATCGCAAGAAGATTGACAGTGGGAAGGAGGATCAGGGTGTCTACTCACCGTTTCCTGGGCGTGGTAAGGCGAACACAGGCATGTCCAGGCGTTTGGAGGGCTGGTGTCTGACGTCACAGCTGGGACCTTCATCGCTGGATCCCTCGCACTGGGTAAGTAGCTGCAGGGCTAGTCTTGTTTTGCTTGAAACTTTTTTAGCATAGCAGGGCTGCACAAGCGATCGTTGCCCTGCTATGCTAAAATACACTCCCCAATAGGCAGCGTCAAGTTGATCTCACGAGCAGCAAAAAGTTGCTACGTGCGATCAACTCTGAATGACCCCCCAAGTTATTTGTTTATTTTTCAAAGGAATGCTAAAACTCCTGACCAGGATTTTGTAAAACTACAACAAGTAATTTTAACATAACACTAGAGACTAGTCACAGTCTCATTAGTAAAGAAAAGTTGATGCGACACAGTATTTCACCTCTGTGCTTCTGTTCTATTAAATACGATATGAATAGCGATAAAAAAAATATAAAAAAAATAGGATTTTAATTACCTACTGGTAAATCCTTCTCTCGTAGTCCATAAGGGATATTGGGGGAATCTAGTACGATGGGGTATATATTAGTGATGAGCGGGTTCGGTTTCTCGGAAACCGAACCCCCCGAACTTCATCTTGTTTACACGGGTCCGAGGCAGGTTCGAACCTTCCCGCCTTGCTCGGCTAACCCGAGCGCGCCCGAACGTCATCATCCCGCTGTCGGATTCTCGCGAGATTCGGATTCTATATAAGCAGCCGCGCGTCGCCGCCATTTTCATTTGTGCATTGGAGATGATAGGGAGAGGACGTGGCTATTGTATTGTAGAAGACAGTTGATTGGTTGTTTATTGCTTAATTGTGGGGAGGATTGGGGAGCAGCTGTTAGGAGTACAGTGCAGCGTTTTGCTGATAAGTGACCACCAGTTTTTATCCGTTCTCTGCCTGAAAAAAACGCTCCATACCATATCTGTGCTCAGTGTGCTGCATAATATATCTGTGCTGAGTGCTCACACTGCTTAATTGTGGGGACTGGGGAGCAGCTATAGCAGGAGTACAGTGCAGAGTTTTGCTGACAGTGACCACCAGTATACATTGTCTGCCTGAAAAACACTCCATATCTGTGCTCAGTGTGCTGCTTTATTGTGGGGACTGGGGACCACCAGTATAATTAATATTATATAGGAGGAGTACAGTGCAGAGTGCACTGCTGTACCTACCTCTGTGTCGTCATCCATTAAGCATACTATCCATCTACATTCTATACCTGTGGTGCATTTTAGTTTTGCAGTTTGCTGACAGTGTCCACCAGTATACTATATATAGCAGTACGGTAGGCCACTGCTGTGTACCTACCTCTGTGTCGTCACTCGTCATCCATTAAGTATACTATCCATCTACATTCTATACCTGTGGTGCATTTTAGTTTTGCAGTTTGCTGACAGTGTCCACCAGTATACTATATATAGCAGTACGGTAGGCCACTGCTGAACCTACCTCTGTGTCGTCACTCGTCATCCATTAAGTATACTATCCATCTACATTCTATACCTGTGGTGCATTTTAGTTTTGCAGTTTGCTGACAGTGTCCACCAGTATACTATATATAGCAGTACGGTAGGCCACTGCTGTACCTACCTCTGTGTCATCACTCGTCATCCATTAAGTATACTATCCATCTACATTCTATACCTGTGGTGCATTTTAGTTTTGCAGTTTGCTGACAGTGTCCACCAGTATACTATATATAGCAGTACGGTAGGCCACTGCTGTACCTACCTCTGTGTCGTCACTCGTCATCCATTAAGTATACTATCCATCTACATTCTATACCTGTGGTGCATTTTAGTTTTGCAGTTTGCTGACAGTGTCCACCAGTATACTATATATAGCAGTACGGTAGGCCACTGCTGTACCTACCTCTTTGTCATCACTCGTCATCCATTAAGTATACTATCCATCTACATTCTATACCTGTGGTGCATTTTAGTTTTGCAGTTTGCTGACAGTGTCCACCAGTATACTATATATAGCAGTACGGTAGGCCACTGCTGTACCTACCTCTGTGTCGTCACTCGTCATCCATTAAGTATACTATCCATCTACATTCTATACCTGTGGTGCATTTTAGTTTTGCAGTTTGCTGACAGTGTCCACCAGTATACTATATATAGCAGTACGGTAGGCCACTGCTGTGTACCTACCTCCGTGTCGTCACTCGTCATCCATTAAGTATACTATCCATCTACATTCTATACCTGTGGTGCATTTTAGTTTTGCAGTTTGCTGACAGTGTCCACCAGTATACTATATATAGCAGTACGGTAGGCCACTGCTGTACCTACCTCTGTGTCGTCACTCGTCATCCATTAAGTATACTATCCATCTACATTCTATACCTGTGGTGCATTTTAGTTTTGCAGTTTGCTGACAGTGTCCACCAGTATACTATATATAGCAGTACGGTAGGCCACTGCTGTACCTACCTCTGTGTCGTCACTCGTCATCCATTAAGTATACTATCCATCTACATTCTATACCTGTGGTGCATTTTAGTTTTGCAGTTTGCTGACAGTGTCCACCAGTATACTATATATAGCAGTACGGTAGGCCACTGCTGTACCTACCTCTGTGTCGTCACTCGTCATCCATTAAGTATACTATCCATCTACATTCTATACCTGTGGTGCATTTTAGTTTTGCAGTTTGCTGACAGTGTCCACCAGTATACTATATATAGCAGTACGGTAGGCCACTGCTGTACCTACCTCTGTGTCATCACTCGTCATCCATTAAGTATACTATCCATCTACATTCTATACCTGTGGTGCATTTTAGTTTTGCAGTTTGCTGACAGTGTCCACCAGTATACTATATATAGCAGTACGGTAGGCCACTGCTGTACCTACCTCTGTGTTGTCACTCGTCATCCATTAAGTATACTATCCATCTACATTCTATACCTGTGGTGCATTTTAGTTTTGCAGTTTGCTGACAGTGTCCACCAGTATACTATATATAGCAGTACGGTAGGCCACTGCTGTACCTACCTCTGTGTCATCACTCATCATCCATTAAGTATACTATCCATCTACATTCTATACCTGTGGTGCATTTTAGTTTTGCAGTTTGCTGACAGTGTCCACCAGTATTCTAGATATAGCAGTACGGTAGGCCACTGCTGTACCTACCTCTGTGTCGTCACTCGTCATCCATTAAGTATACTATCCATCTACATTCTATACCTGTGGTGCATTTTAGTTTTGCGCAGTAAATATAGTAGTAGGCCATTGCTATTGATACTGGCATATAATTCCACACATTAAAAAATGGAGAACAAAAATGAGGAGGTTAAAATAGGGAAAGATCAAGATCCACTTCCACCTCGTGCTGAAGCTGCTGCCACTAGTCATGGCCGAGACGATGAAATGCCATCAACGTCGTCTGCCAAGGCCGATGCCCAATGTCATAGTAGAGAGCATGTAAAATCCAAAACACAAAAGTTCAGTAAAATGAGCCAAAAATTAAAAGCGTCTGAGGAGAAGCGTAAACTTGCCAATATGCCATTTACGACACGGAGTGGCAAGGAACGGCTGAGGCCCTGGCCTATGTTCATGGCTAGTGGTTCAGCTTCACATGAGGATGGAAGCACTCATCCTCTCGCTAGAAAAAAGAAAAGACTTAAGCTGGCAAAAGCACAGCAAAGAACTGTGCGTTCTTCTAAATCACAAATCCCCAAGGAGAGTCCAATTGTGTCGGTTGCGATGCCTGACCTTCCCAACACTGGACGGGAAGAGCTTGCGCCTTCCACCATTTGCACGCCCCCTGCAAGTGCTGGAAGGAGCACCCGCAGTCCAGTCCCTGATAGTCAAATTGAAGATGTCACTGTTGAAGTACACCAGGATGAGGATATGGGTGTTGCTGGCGCTGGGGAGGAAATTGACAAGGAGGATTCTGAAGGTGAGGTGGTTTGTTTAAGTCAGGCACCCGGGGAGACACCTGTTGTCCGTGGGAGGAATATGGCCATTGACATGCCTGGTCAAAATACAAAAAAAATCAGCTCTTCGGTGTGGAATTATTTCAACACAAATGCGGACAACAGGTGTCAAGCCGTGTGTTGCCTTTGTCAAGCTGTAATAAGTAGGGGTAAGGACGTTAACCACCTCGGAACATCCTCCCTTATACGTCACCTGCAGCGCATTCATCATAAGTCAGTGACAAGTTCAAAAACTTTGGGTGACAGCGGAAGCAGTCCACTGACCACTAAATCCCTTCCTCTTGTAACCAAGCTCCTGCAAACCACACCACCAACTCCCTCAGTGTCAATTTCCTCCTTACCCAGGAAAGCCAATAGTCCTGCAGGCCATGTCACTGTCAAGTCTGACGAGTCCTCTCCTGCCTGGGATTCCTCCGATGCATCCTTGAGTGTAACGCCTACTGCTGCTGGCGCTGCTGTTGTTGCTGCTGGGAGTCGATCGTCATCCCAGAGAGGAAGTCGGAAGACCACTTGTACTACTTCCAGTAAGCAATTGACTGTCCAACAGTCCTTTGCGAGGAAGATGAAATATCACAGCAGTCATCCTGCTGCAAAGCAGATAACTCAGGCCTTGGCAGCCTGGGCGGTGAGAAACGTGGTTCCGGTATCCACCGTTAATTCAGAGGCAACTATAGACTTGATTGAGGTACTGTGTCCCCGGTACCAAATACCATCTAGGTTCCATTTCTCTAGGCAGGCGATACCGAAAATGTACACAGACCTCAGAAAAAAGACTCACCAGTGTCCTAAAAAATGCAGTTGTACCCAATGTCCACTTAACCATGGACATGTGGACAAGTGGAGCAGGGCAGACTCAGGACTATATGACTGTGACAGCCCACTGGGTAGATGTATTGCCTCCCGCAGCAAGAACAGCAGCGGCGGCACCAGTAGCAGCATCTCGCAAATGCCAACTCGTTCCTAGGCAGGCTACGCTTTGTATCACCGATTTCCAGAATAGGCACACAGCTGAAAACCTCTTACGGCAACTGAGGAAGATCATCGCAGAATGGCTTACCCCAATTGGACTCTCCTGGGGATTTGTGACATCGGACAACGCCAGCAATATTGTGCGTGCATTACATCTGGGCAAATTCCATCACGTCCCATGTTTTGCACATACCTTGAATTTGGTGGTGCAGAATTATTTAAAAAACGACAGGGGCGTGCAAGAGATGCTGTCGGTGGCCCGAAGAATTGCGGGCCACTTTCGGCATTCAGGCACTGCGTACAGAAGACTGGAGCACCACCAAACATTCCTGAACCTGCCCTGCCATCATCTGAAGCAAGAGGTGGTAACGAGGTGGAATTCAACCCTCTATATGCTTCAGAGGATGGAGGAGCAGCAAAAGGCCATTCAAGCCTATACATCTGGCCACGATATAGGCAAAGGAGGTGGAATGCACCTGACTCAAGCGCAGTGGAGAATGATTTCAACGTTGTGCAAGGTTCTGCAACCCTTTGAACTTGCCACACGTGAAGTCAGTTCAGACACTGCCAGCCTGAGTCAGGTCATTCCCCTCATCAGGCTTTTGCAGAAGAAGCTGGAGACATTGAAGGAGGAGCTAAAACAGAGCGATTCCGCTAGGCATGTGGGACTTGTGGATGGAGCCCTTAATTCGCTTAACCAGGATTCACGGGTGGTCAATCTGTTGAAATCAGAGCACTACATTTTGGCCACCGTGCTCGATCCTAGATTTAAAACCTACGTTGTATCTCTCTTTCCGGCAGACACAAGTCTGCAGAGGTTCAAAGACCTGCTGGTGAGAAAATTGTCAAGTCAAGCGGAACGTGACCCGTCACCATCTCCTCCTTCACATTCTCCCGCAACTGGGGGTGCGAGGAAAAGGCTAAGAATTCCGAGCCCACCCGCTGGCGGTGATGCAGGGCAGTCTGGAGCGAGTGCTGACATCTGGTCCGGACTGAAGGACCTGCCAACGATTACTGACATGTCGTCTACTGTCACTGCATATGATTCTGTCACCATTGAAAGAATGGTGGAGGATTATATGAGTGACCGCATCCAAGTAGGCACGTCAGACAGTCCGTACGTATACTGGCAGGAAAAAGAGACAATTTGGAGGCCCTTGCACAAACTGGCTTTATTCTACCTAAGTTGCCCTCCCTCCAGTGTGTACTCCGAAAGAGAGTTTAGTGCAGCCGCTCACCTTGTCAGCAATCGGCGTACGAGGTTACTTCCAGAAAATGTGGAGAAGATGATGTTCATTAAAATGAATTATAATCAATTCCTCCGTGGAGACATTCACCAGCAGCAATTGCCTCCAGAAAGTACACGGGGACCTGAGATGGTGGATTCCAGTGGGGTCGAATTAATAATCTGTGAGGAGGGGGATGTACACAGTGAAAGGGGTGAGGAATCGGAGGATGATGATGAGGTGGACATCTTGCCTCTGTAGAGCCAGTTTGTGCAAGGAGAGATTGATTGCTTCTTTTTTGGTGGGGGCCCAAACCAACCAGTCATTTCAGTCACAGTTGTGTGGCAGACCCTGTCACTGAAATGATGGGTTCGTTAAAGTGTGCATGTCCTGTTTATACAACATAAGGGTGGGTGGGAGGGCCCAAGGACAATTCCATCTTGCACCTCTTTTTTCTTTCATTTTTCTTTGCATCATGTGCTGTTTGGGGACAATTTTTTTGAAGGGCCATCCTGCCTGACACTGCAGTGCCACTTCTAGATGGGCCAGGTGTTTGTGTCGGCCACTTGTGTCGCTTAGCTTAGTCACACAGCGACCTTGGTGCGCCTCTTTTTTTCTTTGCATCATGTGCTGTTTGGGGACAATTTTTTTGAAGGGCCATCCTGCCTGACACTGCAGTGCCACTCCTAGATGGGCCAGGTGTTTGTGTCGGCCACTTGTGTCGCTTAGCTTAGTCACACAGCGACCTTGGTGCGCCTCTTTTTTTCTTTGCATCATGTGCTGTTTGGGGACAATTTTTTTGAAGGGCCATCCTGCCTGACACTGCAGTGCCACTCCTAGATGGGCCAGGTGTTTGTGTCGGCCACTTGTGTCGCTTAGCTTAGTCACACAGCGACCTTGGTGCGCCTCTTTTTTTCTTTGCATCATGTGCTGTTTGGGGACAATTTTTTTGAAGGGCCATCCTGCCTGACACTGCAGTGCCACTCCTAGATGGGCCAGGTGTTTGTGTCGGCCACTTGTGTCGCTTAGCCATCCAGCGACCTCGGTGCAAATTTTAGGACTAAAAATAATATTGTGAGGTGTGAGGTGTTCAGAATAGACTGGAAATGAGTGGATATGATGGTTATTGAGGTTAATAATACTATGGGATCAAAATTACCTCCAAATTCTATGATTTAAGCTGTTTTTTAGGGTTTTTTGAAAAAAAACACCCGAATCCAAAACACACCCGAATCCGACAAAAATTTTTCGGTGAGGTTTTGCCAAAACGCGTCCGAATCCAAAACACGGCCGCGGAACCGAACCCAAAACCAAAACACAAAACCCGAAAAATGTCCGGTGCACATCACTAGTATATATGGGGTCCAAAGGAGGCGGTGCACAAGTTTCTTCAACTGGGTGTGCTGGCTTCTCCCCTCTATGCCCCCTCCCACGGGCAGTTTTAGGTAAAACAGTGCCCGAAGGAGAAAGGACATACTTGAGAGAAGGAACATAACAGCGAGTGGTGAGATTCACACACCAGCACACCACTAACATAAAACAACCAGTAACGGCTGGTAACAAGACAGCAACAGCTGAACAGGTAACCATAGAAGAGATAACCTGCAGAAAAGTCAGCGCCCAATAACCCTTATGGACTACGAGAAAAGGATTCACCGGTAGGTAATTAAAATCCTATTTTCTCTAGCGTCCATAAGGGATATTGGGGGAATCTAGTACGATGGGGACGTCCCAAAGCTTCCAGAACAGGCGGGAATGTGCGGAGACGTCTGCAGCACCACCTGCCTAAACTTAGGAATCCTCTTTGACCAGGGTATCAAACCTGTACAACTTCACAAAGGTGTTCTTTCCCGACCAGGTAGCAGCTCGGCATAGTTGCAAGGCCGAGACTCCACGGTCAGCCGCCAAGGAAGACCCCACCGATCTGTTAGAGTGGGCCTTCAGAGACTGTGGAACAGGTAAGGCTGCCGACACATAGGCCTGTTGGATAGTAAGTCTAAGCCAACGAGCAATGGACTGCTTTGAAGCAGGGCAACTCTTTTTCTGCGCATCATCTAGCACGAACAAGGAATCCGTCTTTCTGATCCGAGCCGTTCTCTTGACAGATCTTCAAGGCTCGCACCGCATCCAATGCCTCTGGAGGAGCAGAAGTGACAGAACTTGACAGAACCACAATAGGTTGATTCAAGTGGAATGCAGAGACGACCTTCGGCAGGAACTGCTACCTAGTCCTGAGTTCCGCTTTGTCCCCATAAAAGACCAAGTAAGGGTTTTACACGATAAGGCCCTCAATTCTGAGATACGTCTAGCAGAAGCCAGGGCCAAGAACACCACCGTCTTCCACGGAGGTACTTGTCTTCTACCGTCATCAGAGGTTCAAACCAGGAGGACTGTAGAAATTACAACACTACATTCAAGTCCCAGGGCACCATGGGCAGCACAAAAAGAAGTTCAATGTGAAGTACCACTTGCAAGAAGGTCTGAACTTCTGGCAATACTGCCAATTTCTTCCGGAATAAAATTGAGAGAGCTGAAATCTGGGCCTTAATGGAGCCCAGACGTAAGCCCTTATCCACACCAGCCTGCAGGAAACATCCCAAGTGGAACTCCGCAGGCGGATACGTGCATTCCTCGCACCAAGAGACATATCTTCTCCAGATATGATGATAGTGTTTTGACGTCACAGGCTTCCTGGCCTGAACCATGGTAGCAAAAACCATTTTGGAAAGGCCCTTGTGAGCTAGGATGTTCTGCTCAACCTCCATGCCGTCAAATGACCCTGCCGTGAGTCCGGGTAGACGAACGGACCTTGTTCTCAGTGGCAGAGGCCAAGAGTCTTCGACGGACATGTCCAGAAGATCTGCGTACCATGCCCTCCGAGGCCAATCAGAATTGCCTAGACTCCTTGATTCCTGATTCGCTTGAGCACCCTTGGGAGCAGTGGAATCGGAGGAACCAGGTAGGCCAGCCGGTAAGGCCAAGGCGATTTCAGTGCATCCAGTGCCCTCGCCTGAGGGTGCCTGGTTCGTGAGCAATACCAACGGAGCTTCTTGTTGAGTCGAGAAGCCATCATGTCTATTTATGGGCAACCCCAGAGGTCGATGATCTGATATAACACCTGATGGTGAAGCCCCCACTCTCCTGGGTGGAGATCGTGACGACTCAGGAAGTCCGCTTCCCAGTTGTCTACTCCCGGAATGAAGATATGCGGACAGTGCTCTTGCATTTCTTTCTGCCCACGTGTTTGTGGCCCTGAGCTAGGGAGAAGGGTATGTCCTCTGCCTCTTGCAGCCAGGTCTGCTACCGCCTGCTGCAGTCGCTGTGTCTTACGACTATTAGCAGAGGGCTGAGAGAACATGTCCGCCATCCAGGGAGTTTAACCAGGATGGCTTCTGCATATGGGGAATCTGCATATGCATAAATGGTGTTTACCATATTCACAGGAGACAAACTCTCACACACAACACACAGACACCGTACAAGCAAGCCTGCCCTTGAATGGTATCTGAGTAGGAGACCCAGAGAAAATGACCAGCACACCAAGCCTAGCAGACTCAGGGAGACTGCAGGCTGTAACTTTATACTGTGCCCCACTGTACAACAATCTCTCAGGACAGTGGTCCTGCAGCGGGGAAGCGGCTCTGACACCTCGCAAGGCCGGTGAGCGCCCCCCACCCCCACGGTGAAGGTATGCTGCTGCTCAAACAGCATACCGAAAATAACAAGGATTTAAAAGAAACTGAAGAAAACTCTTGGAACTCCAGAGTGTGTATCCTCTCCTGAGGGCACTTTTTTTCTATACTGCCTGTGGGAGGGGGCATAAAGGCAGAGGCGGATTGGCCATAGGGTCTACAGGGAAGATTCCCGGTGGGCCGACGCACCCGTGGGGCCTGTTTTGTTTGAGGACATGTGGTCCTATTTATAGACATAATGAATAAGATGCCAAACAATTTGCATATATGAAAATTACTGTGCCACTTAGCCTGTGATTGCAGATGATCTAGTGTATGCTCTGTCTGCCTGCTTGGCTGACATATAAGATTGAGTGAATAGTGATTGGGATACGCGGTTGGTGTAATAAGCAAGAAAATATATCTAAAGAATTATATAGTTTCCAAAATTCTAAAGGTGTATCATATAATGTGCTCATAACATTTAATTTTATTTCCTTTTAACTTCCCCTTGATGCTGGACATCCCCACTATCTGGAAAGTCTTGGGGGGAAGGTGCTGCTGCCATGGCCCATGGCTAGACCTTACACCTCTGGTGCTGCCCAAGTGGGGCCACTAGTACAATTTTTTTCCAGGGCCGCTTTTTGTTCCCAATCCGCCCCTGCATAGAGGGGAGGAGCCAGCACACCCAGTTTAAGAAATGTAAAGTGCACCGGCTCCTTTGAACCCCATCGTACTAGATTCCCCCAATATCCCTTATGGATGCTAGAGAAAAATCTTTGAAACCCACCTGTCAACAAACATACATAATAGATGAAGTTTATGAAGTTTCATGGCCAAAACTGGATTTGCATTGCTTGTGCAATACGTATAGTCCTTCAGCCCTGATTTGTGTCTAGGGATGGGTTACTAAGGCATACCTTTTACAGTGTAACTCATCATATCCCACCTCTCTCCAGCTCCACCATCAGCCTTTGCAACCCCAAAACGTACCGTCTCCACCCATACAATGCACATAGTTGCCGAATTTCAATGTCAGGGACAACCCCTGAAATTGTGAAGTACAGGTTGAGTATCCCATATCCAAATATTCCGAAATACGGAATATTCCGAAATACGGACTTTTTTGAGTGAGAGTGAGGTAGTGAAACCTTTGTTTTCTCATGGCTCAATGTACACAAACTTTGTTTAATACACAAAGTTATTAAAAATATTGTATTAAATGACCTTCATGCTGTGTGTATAAGGTGTATATGAAACATAAATGAATTGTGTGAATGTACACACACTTTGTTTAATGCACAAAGTTATAAAAAATATTGGCTAAAATTACCTTCAGGCTGTCTGTATAAGGTGTATATGTAACATAAATGCATTCTGTGCTTAGATTTAGGTCCCATCACCATGATATCTCATTATGGTATGCAATTATTCCAAAATACGGAAAAATCCCATATCCAAAAATACCTCTGGTCCCAAGCATTTTGGATAAGGGAGACTCAACCTGTATATGAAGAGTATAGAATTCTCCCTTAGGTCGGGCTGGGAAGGTGCAAAACAGGGATGATGCCACAATGAAGAAAATATAATAAAAAGGATCTGTGCTATAAGAAAGTGGCCACTACTCTCCAGCACACTAATGTGTGATTAATTACAAATGGTTTGCACCCAAGGAAGTGTGGTCTATTACAGGGCATGTGTATTGCATGTAGGGTTGCCACCTCATCCCTTTAATTCTGGACACATAATAATTACACAGGTTCTGTGGCTGGATGACTTCAAGACTCAATTTCACCTGGTATTAATCAGCCACAGAACCCGTGTAATTAATGTGTCCAGAATTAAAGGGATGAGTTGGCAATCCTAATTGCATGGTATCCGGAAGGTAGATCGACAGTAAGATGATAAGACAGTCAGTAGGTCAACACCAGATGGTCGACAGGATCAAAAGGTTGCCATGTGGTTTTTCATGATTTTTAGGGTTAGGTTTAGCATTTGGTACTTGGGGACAGGGTTGGGTTGGGGGAGGGTATGGTTTGGGTGAGGCTAAAATATTTAAAAAAGTGTCAACCATGTAAGTGTCGACCTTTTAAACCTGTTGACCTAAGTCACTGTAGATCTCATGTCCCTGTAGACCTACTGACTGTGTCTTCTTACTGTGGATCTATCAATCCCTAGTGCGTTGCAGGGAGCCTGTGCCCTAATCTTGCCTACTTTTTAAAAAGCATTTCAGGGAGATTGTGAAAGAAACACCTATACGCTCTGCGCTGAAGAGAGAGTGTAACACGTGATGGACGGGTCATTGAATTTACTTACGACCCACTGTAAATGAGCCCTAAAGCGATTACAAAGTTCAGCAAACATATAACTGCGCAGGCACAAAAACTATGTAACCACTCAGGGGCTAATTTACTGTTGGACGGAAGTCAATTTTATATCACTCCTCTCAGAGATGTATTAGGTAATGCCTTCCTGCAACTCACTCTCTACAATGTGCTGCCCACAACTGTGCAGAAACTTCATGCACGTTTACACAAATATGTGTGCATGACTGTTACCCACACACCCCAAATACTGTCAGTCCACCCCACCAAATACCTCCCACCATCTCCAACCTTTTTCCTGTAAGTACTTCCACCCACAGGTGACATCCCAGCATATCTTACATGGAATAAAAACTATCAAAGTTGATTTATTTAATTTTGTTCCTGGCTCTATAATTTCACGTGAACTCACGTAAATGGTATCTGGGATTTTGTGGCACCTTATAAATATGCAATAATAGTCCATTGGTAACTATGAAAGAGAATTTATTCCTGGTGTATATATAGTATGAACATTAAGACAGTAAAGGTACACAATGTAAGTATCATCAAGGAGTTTAAAGTCTCTGTGTTGCAATTAAAATAGGATTTAAATTACCTACCGGTAAATCCTTTTCTCGTAGTCCGTAGGGGATACTGGGAATCCATTTAGTACCATGGGGTATAGACGGTTCCACTAGGAGCCATGGGCACTATAGAAATTTTATTAGGTGTGCTGGCTCCTCCCTCTTTGCCCCTCCTTCCAGACTCAGTCTAGGAAACTGTGCCCGAGGTGACATACTTGAGAGAAGGATATAGAAAAGGAAAGCGGTGAGAATTCGAACCAGCACAACCATAACAAGAGGAAAGCCATGCTAACCAAAACTTGTAAACCGGAACAGCAACAGCTGAACCAAACAACATAACTCAACCAAGTAACAGCGCAGGAAGAACGAAGCACTGGGCGGACGCCCAGCATCCTCTACGGACTACGAGAAAAGGATTTACCGGTAGGTATTTAAAATCCTATTTTCTCTTACGTCCTAGGGGATACTGGGAATCCATTTCGTACCATGGGGAAGTACCAAAGCTCCCAAACCGGGTGGGAGAGTGCTGAGGTTCCTGCAGAACTGACTGACCAAACTGAAGGTCCTCAGAGGCCAAGGTATCGAACTTGTAAAACTTTGCAAACGTGTTCGAACCTGACCAAGTAGCTGCTTGGCAGAGCTGTAATGCCGAGACACCCCGGGCAGCCACCCAAGAGGAACCCACCGACCTAGTAGAGTGGGCTTGTACAGATTTTGGAATCGGAAAGCCTGCCGTGGAATAAGCATGCTGGATAGTGAGCCTGATCCAGCGAGCAATTGACTGGTTTGAAGCAGGACACCCAATCTTGTTGGCATCATATAAAGCAAACAGCGAGTCCGATTTCCTGTGACAAGCAGTTCGCTTTACATATATACCTTCAAAGCCCTTACAATGTCCAAGGTCTTTGAAGTAGCAGAGGCGTCCATAACAACCAGAACCACAATAGGTTGGTTGATATGAAACGTGGACACCACCTTAGGAAGAAACTGCTGACGGGTCCTGAGTTCAGCTCTGTCCTCATGGAAAATCAAGTAGGGGCTCTTGTAAGACAGCGCCCCCAGTTCCGACACGTCTTGCTGAAGCCAAGGCCAATAGTGTGACGGTCCTCCACGTAAAGTACTTTACGTCTACCTCCTGTAATGGTTCAAAACAGTCCGATTGGAGGAACTGCAGCTCCAAATTGAGATCCCAAGGTGCTGTGGGAGGCACAAAGGGAGGTTGGATGTGCAGATCACCTTTTAAAAAGGTCTGGAGCTCCGGGAGAGAAGCCAATTGTTTCTGAAAGAAAACAGACAAGGCCGAAATCTGAACTTTTATGGAGCCTAGACGTAGGACCACATCCACTCCCGACTGCAGAAGAAGCAGGAAACATCTCAGATGAAATTTCACCGCAGAATATGGTCTGCTCTCACACCAAGGGGGTCATTCCGAGTTGATCGCTCGCTGCCGATTTTTGCAGCACAGCGATCAAGTACAAAAAACGGTAAAACTGCGCATGCGTTTGCGCCGCAATGCGCACGCACATCATACGGGCACAAAGAGCATCGCTGCTGTGCACTGGATCCAACGAAGATTCCATTCGCACAGCCGATCGCAAGGAGATTGACAGGAAGAGGGCGTTTATGGATGTCAACTGACCGTTTTCTGGGAGTGTTTGGGAAAACGCAGGCATGTCCAGGCGTTTGCAGGGCGGGTATCTGACGTCAATTCCGGGATCTTCGTCGCTGCAATCATCGCACAGAATAAGTAACTACAGGGCTGGTCTTGTTTTGCACATGTTTCTGTACCACTCGGCTGCACCGGCGTTCGCACACTTGCAAAGCGAAAACACACTACCCCGTGGGCTGCGACTATGCGTTTGCACAGCTGCTAAAAGTAGCTAGCGAGCGATCAACTCGGAATGACCCCCCAAGAGACATATTTCTTCCACATACGATGGTAATGTTTAGACGTTACCCCATTCTTGTCTTGGATCATAGTCGGGATGACCTTGTCAGGAATCCTTCTCCTGGCTAGAATCATGCCATTAAACGTAGCCAAGGTAAGTCTTGACGAATGGCCCTGTTGCAGAAGATCCTCGCGAAGAGACAGAAGCCACAGGTCTTCGATCAGCATTTCAAGAAGATCTGCATACCAGGCCCTTCGAGGCCAGTCCGGAGCAATGAGGATTGTTTGAACCTTTTCCCCTTTTATTCATTTTAGAATTCTTGGGACCAGAGGAAGTGGAGGAAACACGTACACCAGCTGGTAGACCCACGGAGTTGTCAGGGCGTCTACTGCCACAGCCTGTGGGTCTCTCGACCTGGAACAATACTGCTTGAGCTTGTTGAGTCAAGAGGCCATCATGTCAATTTGTGGATACCCCCATCGACACGTCAACCAACGGAACATCTCTGGGTGAAGGCCCCATTCCCCCGGGGGCAGGTCGTGTCTGTTGAGGAAGTCTGCTTCCCAGTTGTCTACTCCCGGAATGAAAACTGCCAACAACGCCACTGCATGCTTTTCCGCCGAAAGGAGAATTCTTGACACCTCTGATATTGCGGCTCTGCTTTTCGTTCCAGCCTGTCGGTTTATGTACGTCACATTGTCAGACTGGACCTGAATGGCCAGATTCTGAAGAAGAAATGAGGCCTGCAGAAGGGCATTGTAGATAGCCCTGAGTTCCAGGATGTTTATTGGGAGGACGACTTCCTGACTTGACCATCTTCCCTGAAACTGAACCCCCTGGGCGACTGCGCTCCAACCTCTGAGGCTTGCGTCTGTGGTTAGCAGAATCCAATTCTGAATCCTGAACCTCCAACCCTCTACTACATGAGAAGTTTGTAGCCACCATAGGAGGGAGATCCTGGATTTTGGGGACAGATGAATCCTCTAGTGCATGTGAAGATGTGATCTGGACCATTTGTCCAACAGATCCAGCTGGAAGGGCCTCGCATGAAACCTTCCATACTGAATCGCCTTGTAAGAGGCCACCATTTTCCCCAGAAGGTGTATGCAGAGATGCACCGAGATCCTGGTTGGCTTCATGACAGCCCAAACCATCGACTGGATTATCATTGCCTTTCCCAAGGGAAGGAATACTTTCTGAGACTCTGTGTCTAGTATCATTCCCAGGAAATGAAGCCTCTGCGTTGGTTCTAGGTGAGATTTGGTAGGTTCAGAATCCACCCATGATCCAGGAGTAGTCTGGTTGAGAGACCAATGTTCTCCAACAACTGCTCCCTGGACGGTGCCTTTATCAGACGATCATCCAGGTAAGGAATTATGTTCACTCCTTGTTTGCGGAGCTGTAACATCATCTCTGCCATCACCTTGGCAAACACCCTCGGTGCCGTGGAGAGACCAAATGGCAGGGCCTGGAACTGGTAGTGACAGTCCTGCAGTGCAAACCGTAGATAAGCCTGATGAGGCGACCAGATCAGCATATGAAGGTACGCATCCTTGATATCCAGAGACATGAGATCACTGCTTTTAGAGACTCTATCTTGAATTTGAACACTCGTAAGTACGGGTTCAATAACTTGAAGTTCAGAATCGGTCTTACCGAACCGTCCGGCTTTGGTACTACAAACAAGCTGAAATAGTAACCCTTGTTTTGTAGATGAGGTGGAACTGGAACAATGACCTGGGTCTGTAACAGTTTTTGAATGGCGTCCTGTAAGGTTATTCTTGCCTCTTGTGAAACTGGTAAGCCTGATCTGAAGAATCTTTGAGGTGGGAGCTCCTGGAACTCTAGTCTGTAGCCCTGGGACATAAGGTCTATAACCCAGGGATCCTGGCACGATCTTGTCCCGACGTGACTGAAGAATTTTAGCCGGGCTCCCACCTGCCTGTCTTCCAGGCATCACGGTCCATCATCATGCGGAAGGTTTTGAGGAAGCAGAGCCTGAGCTCTGTTCCTTTGAACTGTCTGTAGCTGGTTTTCGTGGTTTACCTCTAGCACCTCTGGTGGTGATAGAAGAACCTCTGGTCTTGCCCCTAAATTTGGCAGTTTGAAAGGACTGTAAATTGGATCCTGAATAGGCCTTTCTAGCTGGAGGAGCTGCAGAAGTTAGGTATGTGGACTTACACGCAGTAGCTTTGGAGATCCATTTGTCTAGTTCATCTCCAAATAAGGCCTCCCCTGTGAAAGGTTGGCCCGCCACACCTTTCCTGGGGCCCGCGTCCGCAGTCCACTGGCATAGCCATAAGCCCCCTGCGTGCCGACACTACCATAGCTGTAGTTTGTGCATTAAGCAAGCCTATCTATTTTATGGCTTCCACCACAAAGTTTGCAGATTCCTGTATATGTTGCAGGAGCAAAATAATCTCCTCTTGAGGTAAAGTGTCTAACCCCTCAATTAGTTTACTCGACCATTTAGCAATGGCTCGTGTAATCCACCCACATGCTATAGTGGGTCTCTGGGCTATGGCCCTCATTCCGAGTTGTTCGCTCGGTAAAAATCTTCGCATCACAGCGATTTTCCGCTTAATGCGCATGCGCAATGTCCGCACTGCGACTGCGCCAAGTAAATTTGCTATGCACTTAGGAATTTTACTCACGGCATTTTCATCGTTCTGGCGATCGTAATGTGATTGACAGGAAATGGGTGTTACTGGGCGGAAACAGGCCGTTTTATGGGCGTGTGGGAAAAAACGCTACCGTTTCCGGAAAAAACGCAGGAGTGGCCGGAGGAACGGAGGAGTGTCTGGGCGAACGCTGGGTGTGTTTGTGACGTCAAACCAGGAACGACAAGCACTGAACTGATCGCAGATGCCGAGTAAGTCTGGAGCTACTCAGAAACTGCTACGAGGTGTGTAATCGCAATATTGCGAATACATCGTTCGCAATTTTAAGATGCTAAGATTCACTCCCAGTAGGCGGCGGCTTAGCATGAGCAAATCTGCTAAAATCCGCTTGCGAGCGAACAACTCGGAATGACCTCCTATATACAAAGATTTGAGAATAGTCTCAATTTTGCGATCAGCAGCGTGTTTTAGGGAGGCTGTACCCGGGACAGGCAATAGAATTTTCCGTGAGAGCCTGGAGACTGATGCATCCACTATCGGTGGATTATCCCATTTCTTCCTATCGTCAGGAAGAAAAGGAAAAGATGATAACAACCTTTTAGGGATTTGAAATTTCTTATCTGGATTAACCCACGGTTCTTCAAACAGGGTACTGAGTTCATTTGACACATGAAAAGTAGCTGAGGATTTTTTCTTTAAAGTAAGATTACTCAATCTCCTCTGTCACCTTATCAGGGATATTGAGGGCTTCCCTGATAGCATCTATGAGAGCCTCTATTCCCTGCGACAGATTACCCTCCCATCCTCTGAGTCCACCTCACCCTCCTCCATTTCTGACTCCTCATTATCAGAGTCAGAGTGCAGGATATGGGCCAAAGAATGTTTTTTGCGGACAATTGGGAGGGGACTGAGACGCAGGTCTGGAACTGAGTCCTTTTTCATAAACTTAACCATAGACTGTCTTAAGTATTGTGTCTTTCTCATTCTGAGATAATTTAGTAGAAATGGTGGAAATCATTCCCCTAATGGAGTCCAGCCACACTGGTTCTGCCCCACTAGCCTGGGAAGGGATACTACACTGAGTACACACCAGTGAACCCCCTGGAGAAGAGGAACACTGTGCCTTACATAAAACACACTCTTTGACTGACATACTGTAGCAGTGACAGCACACACACACACACACACACACACACACACACACACACGAAAAGGTTAAATATACAATTAACCCACAAAGAGCCCTTCCAGGGAGACACAGAGAGATTATGGAACCAGAACACAGCGCCCTTATCGCTAATGCCAAGCTTAGCCGGGTCGCAGACTAAGTACCTAGATTAGGGACTTAGTACACAAACAAGTCGCTCCCCCCCCCCCACTATGACCCCCTGGTACTGCTGAGGTAATCTGGAGTCTCTCCGGAGGAGCTCCGCGTCCCTGTCAGTAAGTGTCTGCATCAGCTGCAGTAGGGAATACGGCGCTTGTGAGCTGCTGGATACGCTCATAGTGAAGCCCCGCCCCTTCAATGGCACATGGTCTTGCCGCTCTTCTTTATACCGGCTATGTGTGTCTATGTGCATAAAACTGAGTAAACCTCCTTTATGGCTGTGGTGCCAGTCTGGATACTGTGTACGCTGTAATGTACACAGTCAGGAGACTCAGTCCGCCCCATGTAGAAGCCGTGCATCTCCGTACCCTCATGCTGCCATAATGGCCGGCGACCCGCTAACTGGGACGTCAGCTTAGTACTCACCACTCTTCATTCTTCTGCCCCTGTTAGGGGTGGCAGCGTGCTGCGGGAATGTACGCTCGCTGTGTTGGGGCTTGCGAATAGTTCCCTCAGGAGCTAGCGTCCTGTCAGCAAGGAACGGGACCATTAACCCTGAGAGAGGTTGGGCAAATCGCCCCCCCAAGTCCCATGAAGCAGACAGGCTGGTGGCATCCAGTCCTGCCTGAAAATAACAAACTTAGAAAATAAATGCAGAAAACTCTTCAGGAGCTTCTAGAGACGTGACCGGCTCCTGCGGTCACATTTTCTAAACTGAGTCTGGTAGGAGGGGCATAGAGGGGGAGCCAGCAAACCTAATCAAACTTCTATAGTTCCCATAGCTCCTAGTGGACCTGTCTATACCCCATGGTACTAATTGGATTCCCAGTATCCCCTAGGACGTAAGAGAAAATGAGATTTATGGTAAGAACTTACCGTTGTTAAATCTCTTTCTGCGAGGCACACTGGGCTCCACAGGGAATGACATTGGGGTGTAGAGTAGGATCTTGATCCGAGGCACCAACAGGCTCAAAGCTTTGACCTTCTTCCCAGAATGCATAGCGCGGCCTCCTCTATAACCCCGCCTCCGTGCACAGCTCAGTTTTTTTAACCAGTCCAATGCAGTAGTAGGCAAAAGAGACGACAACTGTTAGTAGCCACATACAACACATTCTCAAGACAGGAGAAAGTGTCAGCGGCTAATGCCATACAAACCCAAAGAAGCTAAGTGCGTCAGGGTGGGCGCCCTGTGGAGCCCAGTGTACCTCACAGAAAGAGATTTAACAACGGTAAGTTCTTACCATAAATCTCGTTTTCTGCTGCGGAGTACACTGGGCTCCACAGGGAATGACATTGGGGATGTCCTAAAGCAGTTCCGTATGGGAGGGGACGCACTGTAGCGGGCACAAGAACCCGGCGTCCAAAGGAAGCATCCTGGGAGACGGAAGTACCGAAGGCATAGAACCTTATGAATGTGTTCACTGAGGACCACGTAGCTGCCTTGCACAACTGTTCAAGGGTCACACCACGGCGGGCTGCCCAAGAAAGTACAACCGACCGAGTAGAATGGGCTTCAATGGTAGCAGGAGCTGGAAGGCCAGCCTGTACATAAGCATGTGCAATCGCCATTCTAATCCATCTGGCCAGGGTCTGCTTGTGAGCAGGCCAGCCATGTTTGTGAAAACCAAACAGAACAAAGAGAGAATCTGACTTCCTGATGGAGGCAGTTCTCTTCACGTAGATAGGGAAAGCCTGTACCACATCCAAAGACCTCTCTTTGGAAGACAAGTCAGGAGAGGCAAAGGCCGGAACCTCGATCTCCTGATTAAGGTGGAAAGAGTTGAAACACTTCTGGATGGAGGCTCCACTCTCCGGCGTGTACGTCCTGATGACTGAGAAAGTCCGCTTCCCAGTTTAGGACCCATGGAATGAACACTGTCGTTATGGCTGGCAGATGGCGTTCCGCCCACTGTAGAATCCGTGATACTTCCCTCAATGCCATGCGGCTTTGAGCACCGCCTTGATGATTGATGTACGCCACCGTGGTGGCGTTGTCCGACTGTACTTGAACAGGTCTGTTCTGTATTAAATGCTGGGCCATGTTCAATGAGTTGAACACCGCCCACAATTTCAGAATGTTTATCGGGAGGAGAGACTCCTCCTTGGTCCACCGACCCTGAAGGGAGTGGTGCTCCAACACTGTGCCCCAACCTCTCAGACTGGCATCCGTCGTCAGAAGGACCCAGTTGGAGATCCAGAAGGGACAACCCCTGCTCAATCGTTGGTCCTGAAGCCACCAGCTCAGTGACAGACGGACCTCCGGAGACAAGGAGATCATTTGAGTCCTGATCCGGTGAGGCAGGCCGTCTCACTTGGCAAGAATCAGGTTCTGCAGAGGGCGGGAATGGAATTGAGCGTACTCCACCATGTTGAAAGCCGACACCATGAGACCTAGCACTTGCATTGCCGAATGTATCGACACTTGCGGACGAGATAGGAAGCATCGAATCCTGTCCTAAAGCTTCAGGACTTTCTCCTGAGACAAGAACAACTGCTGGTTGTGAGTGTCCAACAACGCCCCCAGGTGCACCATGCTCTGAGCAGGGACCAGGGAAGATTTCTTCCAGTTGATGAGCCACCCGTGGGCTTGCAGAAACTGGATAGTCAGATCCAGATGGCGTAGGAGAATTTCTCGGGAATTTGCCAGGATCAACAAGTCGTCCAGATACGGTAGGATCCTGACCCCTTGACGGCGGAGTACCGCCATGACTTTGGTGAAGACTCGCGGAGCCGTGGTCAAACCAAAAGGTAACGCCCGAATTGGTAATGAAGGTTGCCAACCGCAAACCTCAGGTGCTACTGATGCGACACTGCAATGGAAATATGCAGGTAAGCATCCTGTATATCCATGGAGACCATATAATTCCCAGGTTCCAAGGCCAGAACAATAGAGCGAAGAGTTTACATATGAAACTTGGAGACCCTCACAAATTTGTTCAATGACTTGAGGTTGAGAATGGGCCAGGATAACCCATTCAGTTTTGGGACTAGGAACAGCAGTGAATAGTACCCCTTGCCTCTCTGAGCCAGAGGCACCTGTACTACCACTCCTGTGTCCAGGAGTGACTGTACCACTGAATTAAAAGTTTTTGCCTTCACCTGATCCGAAGGGACATCTGTCAGGCAAAATCGATGAGGGGGGCGATTCTTGAAGGAGTGACGACATCCCGTACCCAGGCATCGGAAGCGGCCCTCAACCATTCCTGGGTATACCCTAGAAGTTGGCCCCCACCCTGGGATCCCCCAGAGGGAGGCCCGCCCCGTCATGCGGCAGGCTTGTCAGTTTTGGAAGCAGGCTGACGGGCAGCCCAGGCCCGTTTGGGTTTATTGGGTTTGGAAGTGCGAACCTGTTTCGGGTACGCCTGACCTTTTGCTTTCCCTGAAGGACTAAAGGATCGAAATGGAGTACTCTTAACCTTCGGCACCAAAGGAGCAGTACTAGGTAGACATGATGTTTTAGCAGAAGCTAAATCAGCCACTATCTTGTTGAGGTCTTCTCCGAAAAGAAGAATCCAGATCCACAGACCAGGACCGTAACCAGAGAATCTGGTGAGCCAAAATGGACGTAGTAGAAGCCTTGGCCGCCAGAATACCGGCATCAGAAGCTGCATCCTTATTGTAATGAGAAGCTGTGACAATATAAGACAGACATTGTCTAGCATGTGTCACGATCCGGGTAACTAAACGCCATTTCCTACCGGTCAGGTGTCTCCTGAGATTGGCTCAACGTGCCAGGGCCGGGTTATAACTATGTGTTCATTATAACTCTTTTGGTATTGCCCGCAGCGCTGGCTCAGCGGCCTTCTTAGTGTACTCACCTAACTATGGTATGGCGCTTTCAGGCCCGTCGCGGCCGTCACCGCCACGCCCGTGGCCTCACCTCATGGAAGCTGAGTGAGGCGCCCTCCATGTGTTGCGGCCGCTGCTGCCATCCCTGTGGCCACTGTGCATAGGTGGGAATGAGTGGAGCCTTTGCTGCTGCAGCCTCCGCCGCCATTGCCATTTGACACATGGTTTCTCAAGATTATCTTTTCCCCTTCAAACTGGGTCATGGGCGCAGCCATGTTGGAGTGAATCACATGTTGCTCTCCTCTCCAATCCGCAGCGCTGCTGCTGCCTCTGCATACTTGTCAGCCAATCCCTGTTATCCTACAGGTATAAATATCCTGGCCCAGCACCCAGAAGATTGTCAGCGCTTCAGTTATCTCTCCTGTGAATCTAGTCTGCAGCTTCACCTAAAGACTTTCCTGGGAATGCTCCCTGCGGTACAGCCTGACTCTCTTGTGTCTACCCTCTGCAGTGCAGCTCCTACTCTCCTCAGAATCAGAATCAGCTTTATTGGCCAGGTGTACTCACGTACACTAGGAATTCTTTGTGGTACAATGCATCGCCAAGCAGCAACATGGAGGAAAAACGTAGCATACATTACAAACATTACACATATGAGTTCATACTGTACATATGCAACTGTACAGTAGACATATTATACATTTAAGACTAAAAACTAAGGCTGCTTGGCAAAGCAGCACCGAGGCAGCCATCCGCGGCGCCAACTAGAACTCACACAATGCACATAATACAGAAGATTTAAGTATTACATCAAAAGATAAACCACACAGACAAAGACACAGAAAGAATAATGCATGATTGGTGTAGGCATCTTGAGTAATAACCTCCAGGGGTTGTGTATTCCACCCTCACAAGGCACCAGGTGCGGCAGCCATCTTAGGCGCACTGCGTAGGATTACCCAGGGTGGAATAGTCCACCCCTAGAAGAGAACACAAAATGGGGAGATTGCAGACTCCTTAAGTTCAGAGTAGGGTTCCAATAAAAACATCAGGTCCACGCATTTTTCATCCCATCCACAAGCGCACCAGATAAGGCAGCCATGTTGGGCGCACTACAAGGTTACACAGTGGGAGATGAGCCATACAGGGGCCAAATGCATGTATGGGAGAACTGACACGTGTGTAGGAGTATGCTATACCCTGCATGGAAAGAGCCAAATGAAGCACACCCCGCCCACGGAGGAACCATCCGAGGCAGCCATGTGGGGCGCACTGCATAGGTTACTGCATAGGTTACTGCTGGCAGGGTGTGCAACCAATGGAGGTACACATTACGGGAATAGCACACAGTGGGGTGGAAGTACCGTGTAAGAAGAAAGAGAAGAGAAAGACACATTTGCAGGAAAACTGTACTAACATTATTTTGTGAAAAAGATAAATGTCCTGGTCTCATGAGAGCAGTGCGGGTGGGTGTGAGAATGTGGGGTGCACACTAATGTCCAATGGAACTGACCCAGCAAAGTCTGGTCCTGATGCGCACGTCCCTCAGTTCCCTGCTGAGCTTGAGGGGTAGTCCTGATGTTCTTGGACACAGAAGTAGTAGGCATTGGTCCTGGTGTTCTCATGGCAGAGGTGAGGAGAGGCCACATAATGTTCCAGATCCTGGGGTTATACTCTGTGGTGCAGTTTGTCTCCATTTGCTCCCACACCCAGTATCAGCAGAGTGTGTACTCTGGCTCCCAGCACTTTACCTATGATCCCCAGTATCACTAAGTACTCTACCTGCGATCCACAGCATCACTAAGTACTTTATCTGCGATCCCCAGCATCACTTTATGATTTACCTTTGCTTCAAGCATCACAAGGCATTTCAACCTAAAGCTCCAGTTACTGGTCTCAAACCAGTAGGAACTCAGAGACTCTCTTTGACAGTTATTGTTTTGTTGCACTTTCTTTGACTTTATTATTTAATAAACACCCTTAAAGGCACCTTCTGTTGTCGTGGTAACGCCTTCAGGCTTTGGCACTACTGCTTCTGCGCATGTCTAGGAGTCCCATCTCACCTCCTAAGTTCAGATACCCGTCAGCCCCTACAACTGAGGCTTCCCGCTACAGACACCAGCCCTCAGTTGTGACAGTAAGCACTGACCTAATGGATCCGGTCGGAGATCAAGTCCAAGGGACCAGGCCGATGCAAGAACTGGCAGCCCGCCTTGAACATCAGGAGGCTGCACAAGGCCATGTTATCCGATGTCCTCAGGACCTCTCTTCCCGACAGGATGAAATTCAAGCCACCCTCCGTGGGTCAGGGGCGTCTAGTGTGCCGACTGTAGTACCTCCGGTGGTATCCCCACCCGCCATACCCAGTTCTCCTCCACGTCTCCACTTGCCGACACCTGCTAAATATGATGGATCCCCAAAAGCCTGCAGGGGTTTTTTAAACCAGTGCGAGATCCACTTTGAGTTGCAACCTGGCAGTTTTTCTACAGACCGCACTAAAGTTGCTTATATCATCTCCCTACTCAGTGGCTCCGCCCTCGCCTGGGCATCACCCTTATGGGAAAGATCTGATTCTCTGCTGTCATCTTACTCTGACTTCGTGGCAACATTCAGACGTATCTTTGATGAGCCAGGTCGAGTGTCATCAGCTTGCCCTGAAATTCTCCGGCTACGTCAGGGGACACGAACTGTCGGCCAGTATTTAGTACAATTCCAGACTTTGGCTTCTGAAGTCTCCTGGAAGCCCTTTATGCAGCTCTTTTGGCAGGGCCTGTCTGAATGTATCAAAGATGAGCTCGCTACTAGAGACTTGCCCTCAAAATTGAATGAGCTCGTATAGCTCTGCACCAAAGTAGACCCCCGGTTCCGTGAAAGGGCTATGGAGCGAGGCAGGTCAACAGTTTCTAAGACTCCTTCTGCTCCTCCTCGTCAGCCATCTCCATCCAAAGACGAACCTATGCAGATAGGTCATTCACGATTATCTCCAGCAGAGCGTAGAAGACGTTTATCTAATCGCCTTTGCCTATATTGCGCTGCACCTTCCCATCTCATTAACGCCTGTCCTAAGCGTCCGGGAAACTCCAAATCCTAGCCCGCCAAGGAGAGGGTCGGCTAGGAGTAATTAATTCCTCTCTGTCTTCAAGTGACTGCAACCTCTCAGTTTCTCTTCAGGTGGCTCAACGTACCAAGAATCTTATTGCCTTGTTGGATTCTGGAGCAGCCGGAAACTTTATAACTGAGAAGTTCGTTAAGCAGTGGTCTCTACCCACTGAGAGACTGTCATCTCCTATATCTTTAACTGCCGTGGACGGTAGTAAGATTCCTGATGCGGTGACTACCTCCAAGACCCTACCTATCCGTCTGAAGGGAAGGGTTCTGCATACAGAACTGATTTCTTTCCTAGTAATCCCAAGGGCCACTCATCCTGTGGTTCTAGGCCTCCCATGGCTTCATCTGCATAATCCCCAAGTTGATTGGAAGAGGACCCATATCCTGTCCTGGGGTCCTTCCTGTTATGAGACATATCTACATAAAGTGCTTCCAGTTTGCAAATCCTCCTCTAAATCTCCGGATGTTCCGCCTTCTCCATATCAGGATTTCACCGATGTTTTCAGTAAATTTTCTGCCGATATTCTTCCTCCCCATAGAGAGTGGGATTGTCCTATCGATCTCATTCCAGGGAAAACTCCTCCTCGTGGACGCACGTATCCATAGTCGTTGCCTGAGACCCACTCCATGGAGGAGTATATCAAGGAAAATCTGGCTAAAGGATTTATCCGGCCTTCGTCTTCTCAAGCTGGCGCAGGCTTCTTCTTCGTGAAGAAGGATGGCGGCCTGCGGCCTTGTATTGACTACCGCGGTCTGAATGACATCACAGTGAAAAATCGGTACCCTCTGCCGCTTACCACCGAGCTATTTGACCGCGTCAGTGGAGCCACTATCTTCACAAAGTTAGATCTGAGGGGTGTTGATAATCTCATCCGTATCCGAAAGGGTGACGAGTGGAAGACCGCTTTTAACACCCGTGACGGACATTACGAGCACCTCGTCATGCCTTTCGGACTCAGCAATGCTCCAGCGGTATTTCAACACTTTGTGAATGAAATCTTCAGAGACATTCTCTATCGTCATGTTGTAGTTTATCTCGCGAATGATCTGAAAGAACATCGGTTCTGGGTGAAAGAGGTTTTGGAGGTAATTCCAAGTTGATCGCAGCAGGAAATTTTTTAGCAGTTGGGCAAAACCATGTGCACTACAGGGGGGGCAGATATAACATGTGCAGAAAGAGTTAGATTTGGGTGGGTTATATTGTTTCTGTGCAGGGTAAATACTGGCTGCTTTATTTTTACACTGCAAATTTAGATTGCAGATTGAACTCACCACACCCAAATCTAACTCTCTCTGCACATGTTATATCTGCCCCCCCTGCAGTGCACATGGTTTTGCCCAACTGCTAAAAAATTTCCCGCTGCGATCAACTTGGAATTACCCCCTTTATCCCGTCTTTGTACTAATCATCTGTAGTGCATACTGGAAAAGTGAGTCTTTGAGGTTAAATCCAACCCGTTCCTGGGGTATATTGTATCCGGTTCCAGTCTGGAGATGGATCCTGAGAAAACTCCAAGCAATCCGAGACTGGCCGATTCCTGTAACCCTCAAGGGCATCCAGAGATTCCTGGGGTTTGCCAATTATTACAAGAAATTTATTTGAGACTTTTCCACCATTGTAGCGCCTGTTACAGCTCTTACCAAGAAGGGTGCCAATCCTTCCAAATGGCCAGAAGAAGCTACCCAAGCCTTTCATTTGTTGAAACAAAGATTAGTCTCTGCTCTGGTTTTGAAACAGCCAGATACCAGTTCGTCCTTCATCCTTGAGGTGGATGCCTCTTCTGTTGGAGTGGGCGCAGTACTGTCTCAAAGAGCTAACGACGGTCATCTACATCCTTGTGGCTTCTTCTCAAGAAAGTTCTCTCCTGCCGAGCATAACTACGCCATTGGCGATCAAGAACTTTTGGCGATCAAGCTCGCTTTGGAAGAGTGGAGGTACTTATTAGAAGGAGCGTCTCATACCATCACCATCATGACAGATCACAAGAATCTCCTGTATCTAAAAGGCGCTCAATGTCTCAACCCTTGCCAAGCCAGGTGGGCACTTTTCTTTTACAGATTTGATTTCAAATTGCAGTTTTGCCCAGGATGACAGAATCGCAAGGCTGATGCCCTTTCCCGCTCCTGGGAGCAAGAAAATGAGTCTGAGTCTACTGACAAGCATTATATTATTGATCCAGTGGCGTTCTCCGCAGTGAGGATGGACTCTATGCCCTGCCAGGGAAAAGTTTTGTGAAGCCGGCTCTCAGAAGGAAGCTCTTGCATTGGGCACACTCCTCTCGCTTTGCTGGACACGCGGGCATACACAAGACCTTAGAATTCGTTTCCAAATCATACTGGTGGCCAACCCTAAAAAAGGACATTGCTGAATTTGTTGCCTCCTGCCCAAAATGTGCCCAACACAAAGTATCCTGCCAGTCACCCGCTGGGACACTGGTTCCTTTGTCTGTTCCTCATCGTTCGTGGACCCATCTTTCTATGGATTTCGTCACGGATCTCCCTGTGTGTAACAAATTCAACACCATCTGGGTGGTAGTTGACCGGTTCACCAAAATGACTCATTTCATTCCGTTCACCAGTCTTCCGTCAGCTCCCAAGTTGGCACAAGTCTTCATTCAAGAGATCTTCAGATTACACGGTGTCCCTGTGGAGATCATTTCCGATAGAGGTGTTCAGTTTGTGGCCAAGTTCTGACGAAGTCTTTGCCAGGCGCTCCAAGTCAAGTTGAAATTCTCTACAGCCTATCACCCTCAAACCAATGGGCAAACTGAGAGGGTGAATCAGGATTTGGAGGCCTTCCTCCGTATCTATGTATCCTCTTCCCAGGACGATTGGGTTCAACTCCTCCCATGGGCCGAATTTTGCCACAACAATCAGTATCATTCTTCATTTTCCTCCACGCCATTCTTCACCAACTATGGGTTCCACCCAAAAGTTCCAGAGTTCCAACCGCTTCCAGCAACATCGGTGCCTGCAGCTGATATCACGCTTCGGCAGTTTTCAAATAACTGGAAGAATGTTCGTGCAGCTCTGTTGAAAGCATCCGCCAGGTACAAGAGATTTGCAGATAAGAAGCGTAGGGAAATTCCAACCCTTAAAGTTGGTGACCGTGTTTGGTTGTCTACGAGGAATCTACGATTGAGGGTCCCGAGTATGAAATTCCCCCCCCCCCCCCCCCCCCGCTATATTGGTCCTTTCCTGATCGATCAAGTTGTCAACCCAGTGGCTTACAAGCTTCAGCTACCTCCGATTTAAAAGTTCCTAAGACATTCCATGTTTCACTTCTTAAGCCAGTGGTTCTGAATCGCTTCCATTCTACGCTTCCCTCTGCTCCCAAAGTTCAAACTCAACGTGGTGTTGAGTATGAGGTCGCCAAGATCCTGGATTCACGTATTAGATATGGGCATCTCCAGTATCTGATCGATTGGAAGGGCTATTGTCCTGAGGAACGTTCCTGGACGAATGCATCAGATGTCCATGCTCCTAAATTAATCCAGAAGTGTCCTGGGGCCACTCTAAAGGGGAGGTGCTGTCACGATCCGGGTAACTAAACGCCATTTCCTACCGGTCAGGTGTCTCCTGAGATTGGCTCAGCGTGCCAGGGCCGGGTTATAACTATGTGTTCATTATAACTCTTTTGGTATTGCCCGCAGCGCTGGCTCAGCGGCCTTCTTAGTGTACTCGCCTAACCATGGTATGGCGCTTTCAGGCCCGTCGCAGCCGTCACCGTTGCGCCCATGGTCTCAACTCATGGAAGCTGAGTGAGGCGCCCTCCGTGTGTTGCGGCCGCTGCCGCCATCCCTGTGGCCACTGTGCGTAGGTGGGAATGAGTGGAGCCTTTGCTGCTGCGGCCTCCGCCGCCATTGCCGTTTGACACATGGGGGTAAATTTACTAAAATGGGAGTTCTATTTAAGATGGGATGTTGCCCATAGCAACCAATCAGAGTCCAGGTATTATATTCTAGAAGGTACTAGATAAATGAAAAGTGGAATCTGATTGGTTGCTATGGGCAACTTCCCATCTTAAATAGAACTCCCATCTTAGTAAATTAACCCCATGGTTTCTCAAGATCATCTTTTCCCCTTCAAACTGGGTCATGGGCGCAGCCATGTTGGAATGAATCACATGTTGCTCTCCAATCCGCAGCGCTGCTGCCTCTGCATAATTGTCAGCCAATCCCTGTTATCCTACAGGTATAAATATCCTGTCCCAGCACCCAGAAGATTGTCAGTGCTTCAATTGTCTCTCCTGTGAATCTAGTCTGTAGCTTCACCTAAATACTTTCCTGGGAATGCTCCCTGCGGTACAGACTGACTTTCTTGTGTCTACCCTCTGCAGTGCAGCTCCTACTCTCCTGGGGTTATACTCTGTGGTGCAGTTTGTCTCCATTTGCTTCCACACCCAGTATCAGCAGAGTGTGTACTCCGGCTCCCAGCAGCCACTCTCCAGCGGCTCTGTTTCCACTATATACTTTACCTACGATCCCCAGTATCACTAAGTACTCTACCTGCGATCCCCAGCATTACTAAGTACTTTACACTTTATGATATACCTTTGCTTCAAGCATCACGAGGCATTTCAACCTAAAGCTCCAGTTACTAGTCTCAAACCAGTAGGAACTCAGAGACTCTCTCTCTCTTTGACAGTTATTGTTTTGTTGCACTTTCTTTGACTTTATTATTTAATGAACACCCTTAAAGGCACCTTCTGTTGTCGTGGTCACGCCTTCAGGCTTTGGCACTACTGCTTCTGCGCATGTCTAGGAGTCCCATCTCACCTCCTAAGTTCAGATACCCGTCAGACACTACAACTGAGGCTTCCCACTACCGACACCAGCCCTCAGTTGTGACAGCATGATCAGAAGCATTGGAAGGCATCTCCGCCTCCAGCTCCTGAGCCCACGCTTCAACAGCCTCTGCAGCCCATGTCGCTGCAATGGTGGGCCTATGCGCTGCAATGGTGGGCCTATGCGCAGCACCAGTTAGGGTGTAAATTGCCTTTAAACAACCCTCCACACGCTTATCCGTCGGTTCTTTCAGAAACGTGACGGTAGTTACCGGCACAGCTGAGGATACCACCAGCCGCGCCACCTGCAAATCCACTGACGGGTGTGTTTCCCAATTTTTACTTAGCTCCGCTGCGAGGGGGTAGCGAGTCAGCATCATCTTGTGAGGCGTGAATTTCTTTCCTGGATTTTCCCAGGACTCCTGACGTATGTCAACTAAATTGTCAGAATGAGGTAAAGCTTGTTTAACCAATTTCTGACGTTTAAACCTGTCCGGTTCCTTAGGGGCAGCATCAGGCTCCGGGTCATCAGTAATTTGAAGAATGGTCCTGATAGCCTCCAACAAGTCAGGAACATCCACCTCTGAAACAGATTTCCCATCAGAAGCGTCGGGATCAGAATCTGTGGGGTCAGTATAAACGCCATCCTCATCAGACGAGGAGTCTGGGATGTTGGTGGTTTGTGAGGAAGTAATGGCCCGCTTAGAGGACCCCTTGGTCTTAGGTGGACGAGGGTTAGACTTCTGAGTAGTCAGTGATTGCTCAGTTACAGCAATTGAACCAGACAGTTGATCTGCCCATGGTGGGTTAACCGCGGGGACCATAAGCGGTTGTACCGGCACAGGAGGTCCCATAGGGGGCGATAGTCTAGTTACCAGCGTATCCAATAGCGTGGAGAAGGTAGCCCAAGGTGGATCATTTTGAACCCCCGTTGCTACAGTCCCACTTGGGGGTAAGGATCCCCCAGAACCTGAACCCTCAGCTGCTATGTTTTCCTCAAATGTGTCTGCAGCTTCACCACCACGCAATGTAGGATCAGCCCCAGCACCATTGCCCTTTGTAGCTGACATATTCAAAAGCTCAATGCAGGGCAACACAGTACAATATCAGCAGCACAATACCTGACAAGAACCCCCTGTGCAGTGTAACAGCACAAACAGGGAATTCAAGAGGTATATCGTGACTAAAAATCACAGAGAAAAATACACACTGAGTATATCCTGTGAACTACCTATATTAAATGATAAACCTGACGCACTTAGGCCCTCATTCCGAGTTGTTCGCTCGCTAGCTGCTTTTAGCAGCATTGCACACGCTAGGCCGCCGCTCTCTGGGAGTGTATCTTAGCTTACAGAACAAAATGTAAGTTGCTCAAATCAATTAGGAAGTACAATTCAGGTGCATGAAAGGGAGGGGGTAGTCTGGCTAGAAATACATTGGGGATAAACCCCTGGTGTCCCCCAGCACACCGAGCTGTACCTGTACCAAGACATGAAAGACTATATATATATATATATATATATATATATATACATATAATAGAAATCCAGAGGTCTTCGTTACATACAGTTTGCAAACGTATGATAAGCCACCAGGCCCGGACAAGGCTCCTCTGATGCTGGTGGTCCCTAACTCTGGGTTTGGGCCCGGGGTGCAGAACCCCACAAACCGGCAAAGGCCAGCTACCCCAGGGAAGCACAACGCGAGAAGGTAAAGTGTTAGTATGTGTTAATAAAAGGAAAACAAAATCTATAACAAAAAAATAAGATTTTACTTACCGATAAATCTATTTCTCGGAGTCCGTAGTGGATGCTGGGGTTCCTGAAAGGACCATGGGGAATAGCGGCTCCGCAGGAGACAGGGCACAAAAAGTAAAGCTTTTTCAGATCAGGTGGTGTGCACTGGCTCCTCCCCCTATGACCCTCCTCCAGACTCCAGTTAGGTACTGTGCCCGGACGAGCGTACACAATAAGGGAGGATTTTGAATCCCGGGTAAGACTCATACCAGCCACACCAATCACACCGTACAACTTGTGATCTAAACCCAGTTAACAGTATGATAACAGCGGAGCCTCTGAAAGATGGCTTCCTTCAACAATAACCCGAATTAGTTAACAATAACTATGTACAATTATTGCAGATAATCCGCACTTGGGATGGGCGCCCAGCATCCACTACGGACTCCGAGAAATAGATTTATCGGTAAGTAAAATCTTATTTTCTCTATCGTCCTAGTGGATGCTGGGGTTCCTGAAAGGACCATGGGGATTATACCAAAGCTCCCAAACGGGCGGGAGAGTGCGGATGACTCTGCAGCACCGAATGAGAGAACTCCAGGTCCTCCTTAGCCAGAGTATCAAATTTGTAAAATTTTACAAACGTGTTCTCCCCTGACCACGTAGCTGCTCGGCAAAGTTGTAATGCCGAGACCCCTCGGGCAGCCGCCCAAGATGAGCCCACCTTCCTTGTGGAGTGGGCCTTTACAGATTTAGGCTGTGGCAGGCCTGCCACAGAATGTGCAAGTTGGATTGTGCTACAGATCCAACGAGCAATCGTCTGCTTAGACGCAGGAGCACCCATCTTGTTGGGTGCATACAATATAAACAACGAGTCAGATTTTCTGACTCCAGCTGTTCTTGCAATATATATTTTTAATGCTCTGACAACGTCCAGTAACTTGGAGTCCTCCAAGTCACTTGTAGCCGCAGGCACTACAATAGGCTGGTTCAGATGAAATGCTGACACCACCTTAGGGAGAAAATGCGGACGAGTCCGCAGTTCTGCCCTGTCCGAATGGAAAATCAGATATGGGCTTTTGTAAGATAAAGCTGCCAATTCTGACACTCTCCTGGCAGAAGCCAGGGCTAGAAGCATGGTCACTTTCCAAGTGAGATATTTCAAATCCACCTTATTTAGTGGTTCAAACCAATGAGATTTTAGAAAATCCAAAACCACATTGAGATCCCACGGTGCCACTGGAGGCACCACAGGGGGCTGTATATGCAGCACTCCCTTAACAAAGGTCTGGACTTCAGGGACTGAAGCCAATTCTTTTTGAAAGAAAATCGACAGGGCCGAAATTTGAACCTTAATAGATCCCAATTTGAGACCCATAGACAATCCTGATTGCAGGAAATGTAGGAATCGACCCAGTTGAAATTCCTCCGTCGGAGCACTCCGATCTTCGCACCACGCAACATATTTTCGCCAAATTCGGTGATAATGTTGCACGGTTACTTCCTTCCTTGCTTTAATCAAAGTAGGAATGACTTCTTCCGGCATGCCTTTTTCCTTTAGGATCCGGCGTTCAACCGCCATGCCGTCAAACGCAGCCGCGGTAAGTCTTGAAACAGACAGGGACCCTGCTGAAGCAAGTCCCTCCTTAGAGGTAGAGGCCACGGATCTTCCGTGATCATCTCTTGAAGTTCCGGGTACCAAGTCCTTCTTGGCCAATCCGGAACCACTAGTATCGTTCTTACGCCTCTTTGCCGTATAATTCTCAATACTTTTGGTATGAGAGGCAGAGGAGGAAACACATACACCGACTGGTACACCCAAGGCGTTACCAGCGCGTCCACAGCTATTGCCTGCGGATCTCTTGACCTGGCGCAATACCTGTCCAGTTTTTTGTTGAGGCGAGACGCCATCATGTCCACCATTGGTCTTTCCCAACGGGTTACCAGCATGTGGAAGACTTCTGGATGAAGTCCCCACTCTCCCGGGTGAAGATCGTGTCTGCTGAGGAAGTCTGCTTCCCAGTTGTCCACTCCCGGGATGAACACTGCTGACAGTGCTATCACATGATTCTCTGCCCAGCGAAGAATCCTTGCAGCTTCTGCCATTGCACTCCTGCTTCTTGTGCCGCCCTGTCTGTTCACATGGGCGACTGCCGTGATGTTGTCCGACTGGATCAACACCGGTTTTCCCTGAAGCAGAGGTTCTGCCTGGCTTAGAGCATTGTATATTGCTCTTAGTTCCAGAATGTTTATGTGAAGAGACGTTTCCAGGCTTGTCCATACTCCCTGGAAGTTTCTTCCTTGTGTGACTGCTCCCCAGCCTCTCAGGCTGGCGTCCGTGGTCACCAGGATCCAATCCTGTATGCCGAATCTGCGGCCCTCCAATAGATGAGGACTCTGCAACCACCACAGAAGAGACACCCGTGTCCTTGGAGACAGGGTTATCCGTAGGTGCATCTGAAGATGCGACCCTGACCATTTGTCCAACAGATCCCTTTGGAAAATTCTTGCGTGGAATCTGCCGAATGGAATTGCTTCGTAAGAAGCCACCATTTTTCCCAGGACTCTTGTGCATTGATGTACAGACACCTTTCCTGGTTTTAGGAGGTTCCTGACAAGCTCGGATAACTCCTTGGCTTTTTCCTCCGGGAGAAAAACCTTTTTCTGAACCGTGTCCAGAATCATCCCTAGGAACAGCAGACGAGTTGTCGGCATTAACTGGGATTTTGGAATATTCAGAATCCACCCGTGCTGTTTTAGCACTTCTTGAGACAGTGCTAATCCCATCTCTAGCTGTTCTCTGGACCTCGCCCTTATTAGGAGATCGTCCAAGTATGGGATAATTAATACGCCTTTTCTTCGAAGAAGAATCATCATCTCGGCCATTACCTTTGTAAAGATCCGAGGTGCCGTGGACAATCCGAACGGCAGCGTCTGAAACTGATAGTGACAGTTTTGTACAACGAACCTGAGGTACCCCTGGTGTGAGGGGTAAATTGGAACGTGGAGATACGCATCCTTGATGTCCAAGGATACCATAAAGTCCCCCTCTTCCAGGTTCGCTATCACTGCTCTGAGTGACTCCATCTTGAACTTGAACTTCTTTATGTACAGGTTCAAGGACTTCAGATTTAGAATAGGCCTTACCGAGCCATCCGGCTTCGGTACCACAAAAAGAGTGGAATAATACCCCTTCCCTTGTTGTAGAAGAGGTACCTTGACTATCACCTGCTGAGAGTACAGCTTGTGAATGGCTTCCAAAACCGTCTCCCTTTCGGAGGGGGACGTTGGTAAAGCAGACTTCAGGAAACGGCGAGGTGGATCTGTCTCTAATTCCAACCTGTACCCTTGAGATATTATCTGCAGGATCCAGGGATCTACCTGCGAGTGAGCCCACTGCGCGCTGTAATTTTTGAGACGACCGCCCACCGTCCCCGAGTCCGCTTGAGAAGCCCCAGCGTCATGCTGAGGCTTTTGTAGAAGCCGGGGAGGGCTTCTGTTCCTGGGAAGGAGCTGCGTGTTGCTGTCTCTTCCCTCGACCTTTGCCTCGTGGCAGATATGAATAGCCCTTTGCTCTCTTATTTTTAAAGGAACGAAAGGGCTGCGGTTGAAAAGTTGGTGCCTTTTTCTGTTGGGGAGTGACTTGAGGTAGAAAGGTGGATTTCCCGGCTGTAGCCGTGGCCACCAAATCTGATAGACCGACTCCAAATAACTCCTCCCCTTTATACGGCAAAACTTCCATATGCCGTTTTGAATCCGCATCGCCTGTCCACTGTCGCGTCCATAAAGCTCTTCTGGCCGAAATGGACATAGCACTTACCCGTGATGCCAGTGTGCAGATATCCCTCTGTGCATCACGCATATAAAGAAATGCATCCTTTATTTGTTCTAACGACAGTAAAATATTGTCCCTGTCCAGGGTATCAATATTTTCAATCAGGGACTCTGACCAAACTACCCCAGCACTGCCCATCCAGGCAGTCGCTACAGCTGGTCGTAGTATAACACCTGCATGTGTGTATATACTTTTTTGGATATTTTCCATCCTCCTATCTGATGGATCTTTAAGTGCGGCCGTCTCAGGAGAGGGTAACGCCACTTGTTTAGATAAGCGTGTTAGCGCCTTGTCCACCCTAGGAGGTGTTTCCCAGCGCTCCCTAACCTCTGGCGGGAAAGGGTATAATGCCAATAATTTCTTTGAAATTATCAGCTTTTTATCAGGGGCAACCCACGCTTCATTACACACGTCATTTAATTCTTCTGATTCAGGAAAAACTATAGGTAGTTTTTTCATACCCCACATAATACCCTGTTTAGTGGTACCTGTAGTATCAGCTAAATGTAACGCCTCCTTCATTGCCAAAATCATATAACGTGTGGCCCTACTGGAAAATACGGTTGATTCGTCACCGTCACCACTGGAGTCATCGCCTGTGTCTGGGTCTGTGTCGACCGACTGAGGCAAAGGGCGTTTCACAGCCCCTGACGGTGTTTGAGTCGCCTGGACAGGCACTAATTGATTGTCCGGCCGCCTCATGTCGTCAAACGACTGCTTTAGCGTGTTGACACTATCCCGTAGTTCCATAAATAAAGGCATCCATTCTGGTGTCGACTCCCTAGGGGGTGACATCCTCATATTTGGCAATTGCTCCGCCTCCACACCAATATCGTCCTCATACATGTCGACACACACGTACCGACACACAGCAGACACACAGGGAATGCTCCTAACGAAGACAGGACCCACTAGCCCTTTGGGGAGACAGAGGGAGAGTTTGCCAGCACACACCAAAAGCGCTATATATATATCAGGGATAGCCTTATAATAAGTGCTCCCTTATAGCTGCTTTGTTATATCAAAATATCGCCATAAATGTGCCCCCCCCTCTCTGTTTTACCGTTTCTGTAGTGCAGTGCAGGGGAGAGACTTGGGAGCCGTCCTGACCAGCGGAGCTGTGAGAGGAAATGGCGCCGTGTGCTGAGGAGATAGGCCCCGCCCCTTTTCTGGCGGGCTCGTCTCCCGCTATTTAGAAAAATTAGGCAGGGGTTAAATATCTCCATATAGCCTCTAGGGCTATATGTGAGGTATTATTAGCCTTTATAGGTAATCATTTGCCTCCCAGGGCGCCCCCCTCCCAGCGCCCTGCACCCTCAGTGACTGCCGTGTGAAGTGTGCTGAGAGGAAAATGGCGCACAGCTGCAGTGCTGTGCGCTACCTTTTGAAGACTGCAGGAGTCTTCAGCCGCCGATTCTGGACCTCTTCTGACTTCAGCATCTGCAAGGGGGCCGGCGGCGTGGCTCCGGTGACCATCCAGGCTGTACCTGTGATCGTCCCTCTGGAGCTTGATGTCCAGTAGCCAAGAAGCCAATCCATCCTGCACGCAGGTGAGTTGACTCCTTCTCCCCTCAGTCCCTCGCTGCAGTGATCCTGTTGCCAGCAGGAATCACTGTAAAATAAAAAACCTAGCTAAACTTTTTCTAAGCAGCTCTTTAGGAGAGCCACCTAGATTGCACCCTTCTCGGCCGGGCACAAAAATCTAACTGGAGTCTGGAGGAGGGTCATAGGGGGAGGAGCCAGTGCACACCACCTGATCTGAAAAAGCTTTACTTTTTGTGCCCTGTCTCCTGCGGAGCCGCTATTCCCCATGGTCCTTTCAGGAACCCCAGCATCCACTAGGACGATAGAGAAATAATATACTAGTGAGAGTGTAGTTAAAAGACCAGAAGGATTAATAAATGTGTTAAGGGGGTGCTAAATAAGATCTCGCAGTGTGCTACCCCAGAGCAGCCCAGCCCCACCAATCCAGGGGGAACCGCACCCCAGACCCACCCCAGGTACTAATAATAATAATAATAATAACAACCCTTCCGGGTAATATAATATAATGCCACATGATAATGGCATCTGAGCAAATGTATCCGAATTGAGAGCTAACTTACCTGAAGATACCCCCGGGATCTCCAAATGGCAATACAGAGACCAGCATGCCCTCCAAACACTGGTCCCATCCATGCCCCTCATACTGACAGAACAAAATGTAAGTTGCTCAAATCAATTAGGAAGTACAATTCAGGTGCATGAAAGGGAGGGGGTAGTCTGGCTAGAAATACATTGGGGATAAACCCCTGGTGTCCCCCAGCACACCGAGCTGTACCTGTACCAAGACATGAAAGACTATATATATATATACATATAATAGAAATCCAGAGGTCTTAGTTACATACAGTTTGCAAACGTATGATAAGCCACCAGGCCCCGACAAGGCTCCCCTGATGCTGGTGGTCCCTAACTCTAGGTTTGGGCCCGGGGTGCAGAACCCCACAAACCGGCAAAGGCCAGCTACCCCAGGGCAGCACAACGCGAGAAGGTAAAGTGTTAGTATGTGTTAATAAAAGGAAAACGAAATCTATAACAAAAATTAATATACTAGTGAGAGTGTAGTTAAAAGACCAGAAGGATTAATAAATGTGTTAAGGGGGTGCTAAATAAGATCTCGCAGTGTGCTACCCCAGAGCAGCCCAGCCCCACCAATCCAGGGGGAACCGCACCACAGACCCACCCCAGGTACTAATAATAATAATAACAACCCTTCCGGGTAATATAATATAATGCCACATGATAATGGCATCTGAGCAAATGTATCCGAATTGAGAGCTAACTTACCTGAAGATACCCCCGGGATCTCCAAATGGCAATACAGAGACCAGCATGCCCTCCAAACACTGGTCCCATCCATGCCCCTCATACTGACAGAACAAAATGTAAGTTGCTCAAATCAATTAGGAAGTACAATTCAGGTGCATGAAAGGGAGGGGGTAGTCTGGCTAGAAATACATTGGGGATAAACCCCTGGTGTCCCCCAGCACACCGAGCTGTACCTGTACCAAGACATGAAAGACTATATATATATATATATACATATAATAGAAATCCAGAGGTCTTAGTTACATACAGTTTGCAAACGTATGATAAGCCACCAGGCCCCGACAAGGCTCCCCTGATGCTGGTGGTCCCTAACTCTAGGTTTGGGCCCGGGGTGCAGAACCCCACAAACCGGCAAAGGCCAGCTACCCCAGGGCAGCACAACGCGAGAAGGTAAAGTGTTAGTATGTGTTAATAAAAGGAAAACGAAATCTATAACAAAAATTAATATACTAGTGAGAGTGTAGTTAAAAGACCAGAAGGATTAATAAATGTGTTAAGGGGGTGCTAAATAAGATCTCGCAGTGTGCTACCCCAGAGCAGCCCAGCCCCACCAATCCAGGGGGAACCGCACCCCAGACCCACCCCAGGTACTAATAATAATAATAACAACCCTTCCGGGTAATATAATATAATGCCACATGATAATGGCATCTGAGCAAATGTATCCGAATTGAGAGCTAACTTACCTGAAGATACCCCCGGGATCTCCAAATGGCAATACAGAGACCAGCATGCCCTCCAAACACTGGTCCCATCCATGCCCCTCATACTGACAGAACAAAATGTAAGTTGCTCAAATCAATTAGGAAGTACAATTCAGGTGCATGAAAGGGAGGGGGTAGTCTGGCTAGAAATACATTGGGGATAAACCCCTGGTGTCCCCCAGCACACCGAGCTGTACCTGTACCAAGACATGAAAGACTATATATATATATATACATATAATAGAAATCCAGAGGTCTTAGTTTACAGTTTACAAACGTATGATAAGCCACCAGGCCCCGACAAGGCTCCTCTGATGCTCCTAGTGGACCCGTCTATACCCCATGGTACTAATGTGGACCCCAGTATCCTCTAGGACGTAAGAGAAATAAACATCATACGTCTCTTTACATTTTAAGACAGTATCACTCTCCAAATGTAGTGATGTAGTAAGATGCTGTGGCCATTGAGCTAGGTCTAGGAACAGTGGATCCATGTTGCGGTACCATGAGTATTTGCCAACACCTGTCATACACCACGGTGATCTGTGCCCTTGTACCCTACATTTATTTTTTCACGTCAAGGAATAAAAAAGTCCTTCTGAGTCCCAGAACTGCAATGTACGCATGGATTGATAAGGATATCACAACATGGGAAAAAAATACATCATTAGTATTACCACTAACCATGTATATCCATGATATTTTTCGGTTATATGGGTGCCGGGCCATGAGGGAAACAACTTTAAAAAAATAAGAATTTACTTACCGATAATTCTATTTCTCGTAGTCCGTAGTGGATGCTGGGGACTCCGTAAGGACCATAGGGGAATAGCGGCTCCGCAGGAGACTGGGCACAAAAATAAAGCTTTAGAACTACCTGGTGTGCACTGGCTCCTCCCCCTATGACCCTCCTCCAAGCCTCAGTTAGGATACTGTGCCCGGACAAGCGTACACAATAAGGAAGGATTTTGAATCCCGGGTAAGACTCATACCAGCCACACCAATCACACCGTACAACTCGTGATCTAAACCCAGTTAACAGCATGATAACAGAGGAGCCTCTAGAAAAGATGGCTCACTACAGCAATAACCCGATTTTTTGGTAACAATAACTATGTACCAGTATTGCAGACAATCCGCACTTGGGATGGGCGCCCAGCATCCACTACGGACTACGAGAAATAGAATTATCGGTAAGTAAATTCTTATTTTCTCTAACGTCCTAAGTGGATGCTGGGGACTCCGTAAGGACCATGGGGATTATACCAAAGCTCCCAAACGGGCGGGAGAGTGCGGATGACTCTGCAGCACCAAATGAGAGAACTCCAGGTCCTCCTCAGCCAGGGTATCAATTTTGTAGAATTTTACAAACGTATTTGCTCCTGACCAAGTAGCTGCTCGGCAAAGTTGTAAAGCCGAGACCCCTCGGGCAGCCGCCCAAGATGAGCCCACCTTCCTTGTGGAGAGGGCATTTACAGATTTTTGGCTGCGGCAGGCCTGCCACAGAATGTGCAAGCTGAATTGTACTACAAATCCAACGAGCAATAGTCTGCTTAGAAGCAGGAGCACCCAGCTTGTTGGGTGCATACAGGATAAACAGCGAGTCAGATTTTCTGACTCCAGCCGTCCTGGAAACATATATTTTCAGGGCCCTGACAACGTCTAGCAACTTGGAGTCCTCCAAGTCCCTAGTAGCCGCAGGCACCACAATAGGTTGGTTCAGGTGAAACGCTGAAACCACCTTAGGGAGAAACTGAGGACGAGTCCTCAATTCCGCCCTGTCCGAATGGAAAATCAGATAAGGGCTTTTACAGGATAAAGCCGCCAATTCTGACACGCGCCTGGCCCAGGCCAGGGCCAACAGCATGACCACTTTCCATGTGAGATATTTTAACTCCACAGATTTAAGTGGTTCAAACCAATGTGACTTTTGGAACCCAAAAACTACATTGAGATCCCAAGGTGCCCCTGGAGGCACAAAAGGAGGCTGGGACTGAAGCTAGTTCTTTTTGGAAGCAAATTGACAGGGCCGAAATTTGAACCTTAATGGACCCCAATTTCAGGCCCATAGACACTCCTGTTTGCAGGAAATGTAGGAATCGACCCAGTTGAATTTCCTCCGTCGGGCCTTACTGGCCTCGCACCACGCAACATATTTTCGCCAAATGCGGTGATAATGTTTTGCGGTTACATCCTTCCTGGCTTTGATCAGGATAGGGATGACTTAATCCGGAATGCCTTTTTTCCTTCAGGATCCGGCGTTCAACCGCCATGCCGTCAAACGCAGCCGCGGTAAGTCTTTGAACAGACAGGGTCCTTGCTGGAGCAGGTCCCTTCTTAGAGGTAGAGGCCACGGATCCTCCGTGAGCATCTCTTGAAGTTCCGGTTACCAAGTCCTTCTTGGCCAATCCGTAGCCACGAATATAGTGCTTACTCCTCTCCATCTTATCAATCTCAGTACCTTGGGTATGAGAGGCAGATGAGGGAACACATACACTGACTGGTACACCCACGGTGTTACCAGAGCATCTACAGCTATTGCCTGAGGGTCCCTTGACCTGGCGCAATACCTGTCGAGTTTTTCCCAACGGTTTATAATCATGTGGAAGACTTCTGGGTGAAGTCCCCACTCTCCCGGGTGGAGGTCGTGTCTGCTGAGGAAGTCTGCTTCCCAGTTGTCTACTCCCGGAATTGCTGACAGTGCTATCACATGATTTTCCGCCCAGCGAAGAATCCTTGCAGCTTCTGCCATTGCCCTCCTGCTTCTTGTGCCACCCTGTCTGTTTACGTGGGTGACTGCCGTGATGTTGTCCGACTGGATCAACACCGGAAGACCTTGAAGCAGAGGTCTTGCTAAGCTTAGAGCATTATAAATGGCCCTTAGCTTCAGGATATTTATGTGAAGTGATGTCTCCAGGCTTGACCATAAGCCCTGGAAATTCCTTCCCTGTGTGACTGCTCCCCAGCCTCGCAGGCTGGCATCCGTGGTCACCAGGACCCAGTCCTGAATGCCGAATCTGCGGCCCTCTAGAAGATGAGCACTCTGCAACCAACACAGGAGGGACACCCTTGTTCTTGGTGACAGGGTTATCCGCTGATGCATCTGAAGATGCGACCCGGACCATTTGTCCAGCAGGTCCCACTGGAAAGTTCTTGCGTGGAATCTGCCGAATGGGATTGCTTCGTAGGAAGCCACCATTTTACCCAGAACCCTTGTGCATTGATGCACTGAGACTTGGCTCGGTTTTAGGAGGTTCCTGACTAGCTCGGATAACTCCCTGGCTTTCTCCTCCGGGAGAAACACCTTTTTCTGGACTGTGTCCAGGATCATCCCTAGGAAACGAAGACGAGTCGTCGGAACCGGCTGCGATTTTGGAATATTGAGAATCCAATCGTGCTGCCGCAACACTACCTGAGATAGTGCTACACCGACCTCCAACTGTTCCCTGGATCTTACCCTTATCAGGGAATCGTCCAAGTAAGGGATAACTAAAATTCCCTTCCTTCGAAGGAATATCATCATTTCGGCCATTACCTTGGTAAAGACCCGGGGTGCCGTGGACCATCCATACGGCAGCGTCTGAACTGATAGTGACAGTTCTGTACCATAAACCTGAGGTACCCTTGGTGAGAAGGGTAAATTTGGACATGAAGGTAAGCATCCTTGATGTCCCGAGACATCATGTAGTCCCCTTCTTCCAGGTTCGCAATCACTGCTCTGAGTGACTCAATCTTGAATTTGAACCTCTGTATGTAAGTGTTCAAAGATTTTAGATTTAGAATCGGTCTCACCGAGCCGTCCGGCTTCGGTACCACAACAGTGTGGAATAATACCCCGTTCCCTGTTGCAGGAGGGGTATCTTGATTATCACCTGCTGGGAATACAGCTTGTGAATGGCTTCCAAAACTGTCTCCCTGTCAGAAGGAGACATCGGTAAAGCCGACTTTAGGAAACGGCGAGGGGGAGACGTCTCGAATTCCAATTTGTACCCCTGAGATATCACCTGAAGGATCCAGGGGTCTACTTGCGAGTGAGCCCACTGCGCGCTGAAATTAATTGAGACGGGCCCCCCACCGTGCCTGATTCTGCTTGTAAAGCCCCAGCGTCATACTGAGGGCTTGGCAGAGGCGGGAGAGGGTTTCTGTTCCTGGGAACTGGCTGATTTCTGCAGCCTTTTTCCTCTCCCTCTGTCACGGGGCAGAAATGAGGAACCTTTTGCCCGCTTGTCCACGAAAAGACTGCGCCTGATAATACGGCGTCTTCTCATGTTGAGAGGCGACCTGGGGTACAAACGTGGATTTCCCAGCTGTTGCCGTGGCCACCAGGTCTGAAAGACCGACCCCAAATAACTCCTCCCCTTAATAAGGCAATACTTCCAAATGCCGTTTGAAATCCGCATCACCTGACCACTGTCGTGTCCATAACCCTCTACTGGTAGAAATGGACAACGCACTTAGACTTGATGCCAGTCGGCAAATATTCCGCTGTGCATCACGCATATATAGAAATGCATCTTTTAAATGCTCTATAGGCAAAAATATACTGTCCCTATCTAGGGTATCAATATTTTCAGTCAGGGAATCCGACCACGCCAACCCAGCACTGCACATCCAGGCTGAGGCGATTGCTGGTCGCAGTATAACACCAGTATGTGCGTAAATACATTTTAGTATACCCTCCTGCTTTCTATCAGCAGGATCCTTAAGGACGGCCATCTCAGGAGAGGGTAGAGCCCTTACAAGCGTGTGAGCGCTTTATCCACCCTAGGGGGTGTTTCCCAACGCACCCTAACCTCTGGCGGGAAAGGATATAATGCCAATAACATTTTAGAAATTATCAGTTGTTATCGGGGGAAACCCACGCATCATCACACACCTCGTTTAATTTCTCAGATTCAGGAAAACTACAGGTAGTTTTTCCTCACCGAACATAATACCCCTTTTTGATGGTACTCGTATTATCAGAAATGTGTAAAACATTTTTCATTGCCTCCATCATGTAACGTGTGGCCCTACTGGAAGTCACATTTGTCTCTTCACCGTCGACACTGGAGTCAGTATCCGTGTCGGCGTCTATATCTGCCATCTGAGGTAACGGGCGCTTTAGAGCCCCTGACGGCCTATGAGACATCTGGACAGGCACAAGCTGAGTAGCCGGCTGTCTCATGTCAACCACTGTCTTTTATACAGAGCTGACACTGTCACGTAATTCCTTCCAACAGTTCATCCACTCAGGTGTCGACCCCCTAGGGGGTGACATCACTATTACAGGCAATCTGCTCCGTCTCCACATCATTTTTCTCCTCATACATGTCGACACAAACTTACCGACATACAGCACACACACAGGGAATGCTCTGATAGAGGACAGGACCCCACTAGCCCTTTGGGGAGACAGAGGGAGAGTTTGCCAGCACACACCAGAGCGCTATATATATACAGGGATAACCTTATATAAGTGTTTTTCCCCTTATAGCTGCTGTATCTTTAATACTGCGCGTAATTAGTGCCCCCCCTCTCTTTTTTAACCCTTTCTGTAGTGTAGTGACTGCAGGGGAGAGCCAGGGAGCTTCCCTCCAACGGAGCTGTGAGGGAAAATGGCGCCAGTGTGCTGAGGAGATAGGCTCCGCCCCCTTATCGGCGGCCTTATCTCCCGTTTTTCTATGTATTCTGGCAGGGGTTAAATGCATCCATATAGCCCAGGAGCTATATGTGATGCATTTTTTGCCATCCAAGGTGTTTTTATTGCGTCTCAGGGCGCCCCCCCCCCAGCGCCCTGCACCCTCAGTGACCGGAGTGTGAAGTGTGCTGAGAGCAATGGCGCACAGCTGCAGTGCTGTGCGCTACCTTGTTGAAGACAGGACGTCTTCTGCCGCCGATTTTCCGGACCTCTTCTGTCTTCTGGCTCTGTAAGGGGGCCGGCGGCGCGGCTCTGGGACCCATCCATGGCTGGGCCTGTGATCGTCCCTCTGGAGCTAATGTCCAGTAGCCTAAGAAGCCCAATCCACTCTGCACGCAGGTGAGTTCGCTTCTTCTCCCCTTAGTCCCTCGATGCAGTGAGCCTGTTGCCAGCAGGTCTCACTGAAAATAAAAAACCTAAAACTAAACTTTTCACTAAGCAGCTCAGGAGAGCCACCTAGTGTGCACCCTTCTCGTTCGGGCACAGAAATCTAACTGAGGCTTGGAGGAGGGTCATAGGGGGAGGAGCCAGTGCACACCAGGTAGTTCTAAAGCTTTATTTTTGTGCCCAGTCTCCTGCGGAGCCGCTATTCCCCTATGGTCCTTACGGAGTCCCCAGCATCCACTTAGGACGTTAGAGAAAATAAGAATTTACTCACCGGTAATTCTATTTCTCGTAGTCCGTAGTGGATGCTGGGGACTCCGTCAGGACCATGGGGAATAGCGGCTCCGCAGGAGACAGGGCACAAAATTAAAAGTTTGACCACTAGGTGGTGTGTACTGGCTCCTCCCCCTATGACCCTCCTCCAAGCCTCAGTTAGGGTACTGTGCCCGGACGAGCGTACACAATAAGGAAGGATTTTGAATCCCGGGTAAGACTCATACCAGCCACACCAATCACACTGTACAACTTGTGATCTGAACCCAGTTAACAGTATGATAACCGAAAAGAGCCTCTGAAACGATGGCTCTCAACAATAATAACCCGATTTTTGTAACAATAACTATGTACAATTATTGCAGACAATCCGCACTTGGGATGGGCGCCCAGCATCCACTACGGACTACGAGAAATGGAATTACCGGTGAGTAAATTCTTATTTTCTCTGACGTCCTAAGTGGATGCTGGGGACTCCGTCAGGACCATGGGGATTATACCAAAGCTCCCAAACGGGCGGGAGAGTGCGGATGACTCTGCAGCACCGAATGAGAGAACTCCAGGTCCTCCTTAGCCAGGGTATCAAATTTGTAGAATTTTACAAACGTGTTCTCCCCTGACCACGTAGCTGCTCGGCAGAGTTGTAATGCCGAGACCCCTCGGGCAGCCGCCCAAGAGGAGCCCACCTTCCTTGTAGAGTGGGCATTGACAGATTTAGGCTGTGGCAGGCCTGCCACAGAATGCGCAAGTTGAATTGTGCTACAAATCCAACGAGCAATCGTCTGCTTAGACGCAAGAGCACCCAGCTTGTTGGGTGCATACAGTATAAACAGCGAGTCAGACTTCCTGACTCCAGCCGTCCTTGAAATATATATTTTTAATGCTCTGACAACGTCCAGCAACTTGGAGTCCTCCAAATCGCTAGTAGCCGCAGGCACCACAATAGGCTGGTTCAGGTGAAACGCTGACACCACCTTAGGGAGAAACTGAAGACGCGTCCGCAGTTCTGCCCTGTCCGAATGGAAAATCAGATATGGGCTTTTGTACGATAAAGCCGCCAATTCTGACACTCTCCTGGCCGAAGCCAGGGCCAGTAGCATGGTTACTTTCCATGTAAGATATTTCAAATCCACCGATTTGAGTGGCTCAAACCAATGGGATTTGAGAAAATCCAAAACTACATTGAGATCCCACGGTGCCACTGGAGGCACAACCGGGGGCTGTATATGTAGTACTCCTTTGACAAAAGTTTGGACTTCAGGAACTGAAGCCAATTCTTTCTGGAAGAAAATCGACAGGGCCGACATTTGAACCTTAATGGACCCCAATTTGAGGCCCATAGACAATCCTGTTTGCAGGAAATGTAGGAATCGACCCAGTTGAAATTCCTCCGTGGGGGCCTTCCTGGCCTCACACCACGCAACATATTTTTTCCAAATGCGGTGATAATGTTGTGCGGTCACTTCCTTCCTGGCTTTAATCAGGGTAGGGATGACTTCCTCTGGAATGCCTTTTTCCTTTAGAATCCGGCGTTCAACCGCCATGCCGTCAAACGCAGCCGCGGTAAGTCTTGGAATAGACAAGGTCCCTGCTGAAGCAGGTCCCTTCTTAGAGGTAGAGGCCACGGATCTTCCGTGAGCATCTCCTGAAGTTCCGGGTACCAAGTCCTTCTTGGCCAATCCGGAGCCACGAGTATCGTTCTTACTCCCCTTTGCCGTATAATTCTCAGTACCTTGGGTATGAGAGGCAGAGGAGGGAACACATACACTGACCGGTACACCCATGGTGTTACCAGAGCGTCCACAGCTATTGCCTGAGGGTCTCTTGACCTGGCGCAATACCTGTCCAGTTTTTTTGTTGAGGCGGGACGCCATCATGTCCACCATTGGTCTTTCCCAACGGACCACAATCATGCGGAAGACTTCTGGATGAAGTCCCCACTCTCCCGGGTGAAGATCGAGTCTGCTGAGGAAATCTGCTTCCCAGTTGTCCACTCCCGGGATGAACACTGCTGACAGTGCTATCACATGATTTTCCGCCCAGCGAAGAATCCTTGCAGCTTCTGCCATTGCCCTCCTGCTTCTTGTGCCGCCCTGTCTGTTTACGTGGGCGACTGCCGTGATGTTGTCCGACTGGATCAACACCGGCTGACCCTGAAGCAGAGGTTTTGCCAGGCTTAGAGCATTGTAGATTGCTCTTAGTTCCAGTATATTTATGTGAAGAGACGTCTCCAGGCTTGACCACACGCCCTGGAAGTTTCTTCCCTGTGTGACCGCTCCCCAGCCTCTCAGGCTGGCATCCGTGGTCACTAGGACCCAGTTCTGTATGCCGAATCTGCGGCCCTCTAACAGATGAGCACTCTGCAACCACCATAGCAGAGACACCCTTGTCCTTGGCGACAGGTTTATCCGCTGATGCATCTGCAGATGCGATCCGGACCACTTGTCCAGCAGATCCCACTGAAAAATTTGTGCATGGAATCTGCCGAATGGAATCGCTTCGTAAGAAGCCACCATTTTTCCCAGGACTCTTGTGCATTGATGCACAGACACTTTTCCTGGTTTTAGGAGGTTCCTGACGAGTTCGGATAACTCCCTGGCTTTCTCCTCCGGAAGAAACACCTTTTTCTGAACAGTGTCCAGAATCATCCCTAGGAACAGCAAACGTGTCGTCGGGATCAGTTGGGATTTTGGAAAATTCAGAATCCACCCGTGCTGTTGGAGCACTACTTGGGTTAGTGCTACTCCGACCTCCAGCTGTTCTCTGGACCTTGCCCTTATCAGGAGATCGTCCAAGTAAGGGATAATTAATACGCCTTTTCTTCGAAGAAGGATCATCATTTCGGCCATTACCTTGGTAAAGACCCGAGGTGCCGTGGACAATCCAAACGGCAGCGTCTGAAACTGATAATGACAGTTTTGTACCACGAACCTGAGGTACCCTTGGTGTGAAGGGCAGATTTGGACATGGAGGTAAGCATCCTTGATGTCCAAGGACACCATAAAGTCCCCTTCTTCCAGATTCGCTATCACTGCTCTGAGTGACTCCATCTTGAACTTGAATTTTTGTATGTACAGGTTCAGAGATTTCAGATTTAGAATAGGTCTTACCGAGCCGTCCGGCTTCGGTACCACAAATAGCGTGGAGTAATACCCCTTTCCCTGTTGTAAAAGGGGTACCTTGACTATCACCTGCTGAGAATACAGCTTGTGAATGGCTTCCAATACCGTCGCCCTGTCGGAGGGAGACGTTGGCAAAGCAGACTTTAGGAACCGGCGAGGGGGAGACGTCTCGAATTCCAACCTGTAACCCTGAGATACTACCTGCAGGATCCAGGGGTCCACCTGCGAGTGAGCCCACTGTGCGCTGAAATTCTTGAGGCGACCCCCCACCGCCCCTGAGTCCGCTTGTAAGGTCCCAGCGTCATGCTGAGGCCTTTGCAGAAGCCGGGGAGGGCTTCTGCTCCTGGGAGGGAGCTGCTTGCTGCAGTCTCTTACCCTTTCCTTTGCCTCGGGGCAGATATGAATGTCCTTTTGCCCGCTTGTTCTTATAGGAACGAAAGGACTGCGGCTGAAAAGACTGCGTCTTTTTCTGCTGGGAGGTGACCTGAGGTAAAAAGGTGGATTTCCCGGCTGTTGCCGTGGCCACCAAATCCGATAAACCGACCCCAAATAATTCCTCCCCTTTATACGGCAATACTTCCATATGCCGTTTGGAATCCGCATCACCTGACCACTGTCGCGTCCATAAACTTCTTCTGGCAGATATGGACATCGCACTTACTCTTGATGCCAGAGTGCAAATATCCCTCTGTGCATCACGCATATAAAGAAATGCATCCTTTAAATGCTCTATAGTCAATAAAATATTGTCCCTATCCAGGGTATCAATATTTTCAGTCAGTGATTCCGACCAAGCCACCCCAGCACTGCACATCCAGGCTGAGGCGATTGCTGGTCGCAGTATAACACCAGTATGTGTGTATATACTTTTTAGTGTATTCTCCAGCCTCCTATCAGCTGGGTCCTTGAGGGCGGCCGTTTCTGGAGACGGTAACGCCACTTGTTTTGATAAGCGTGTGAGCGCCTTATATACCCTAGGGGGTGTTTCCCAGCGCGCCCTAACCTCTGGCGGGAAAGGGTATAACGCCAATAACTTCTTTGAAATTAGCAGTTTTCTATCGGGGGTAACCCACGCTTCATCACACACTTCATTCAATTCCTCTGATTCAGGAAAAACTACAGGTAGTTTTTTCACACCCCACATAATACCCCTTTTTGTGGTACTTGCAGTATCAGAGATATACAAAGCCTCCTTTATTGCCGTGATCATATAACGTGTGGCCCTACTGGAAAATACGTTTGTTTCTTCACCGTCGACACTAGATTCGGTGTCCGTGTCGGTGTCTGTGTCGACCGACTGAGGTAAAGGGCGTTTTACAGCCCCTGACGGTGTTTGAGACGCCTGGACAGGTACTAACTGGTTTGCCGGCCGTCTCATGTCGTCAACCGACTTTTGCAGCGTGCTGACACTATCACGTAATTCCATAAACAAAGCCATCCATTCCGGTGTCGACTCCCTAGGGGGTGACATCACCATTACAGGCAATTGCTCCGCCTCCACGCCAACATCGTCCTCATACATGTCGACACACACGTACCGACACACAGCAGACACACAGGGAATGCTCTGATAGAAGACAGGACCCCACTAGCCCTTTGGGGAGACAGAGGGAGAGTTTGCCAGCACACACCCAAGCGCTATAAATATATAGGGACAACCTTAAATAAGTGTGTTCCCCTTATAGCAGCTTAAATATTATTAATATCGCCAAATAAGTGCCCCCCCTCTCTGTTTTTACCCTGTTTCTGTAGTGCAGTGCAGGGGAGAGCCTGGGAGCCTTCCTAGCAGCGGAGCTGTGTAGGAAAATGGCGCTGTGTGCTGAGGAGAATAGGCCCCGCCCCCTTTTCGGCGGGCTTCTTCTCCCGTTTTTCTGACAACCTGGCAGGGGTTAAATACATCCATATAGCCCCAGACGCTATATGTGATGTATTTTTAGCCAGAATAGGTACTTTCATTGCTGCCCAGGGCGCCCCCCCCAGCGCCCTGCACCCTCAGTGACCGTTGGTGTGAAGTGTGCCGAGAGCAATGGCGCACAGCTGCAGTGCTGTGCGCTACCTCATGAAGACTGAGAAGTCTTCAGCCGCCGGTTTCTGGACCTCTTCTCTCTTCGGCATCTGCAAGGGGGTCGGCGGCGCGGCTCCGGTGACCCATCCAGGCTGTACCTGTGATCGTCCCTCTGGAGCTAGTGTCCAGTAGCCTAAGAAGCCAATCCATCCTGCACGCAGGTGAGTTCACTTCTTCTCCCCTAAGTCCCTCGTTGCAGTGAGCCTGTTGCCAGCAGGACTCACTGAAAATAAAAAACCTAACAAACTTTTTCTAAGCAGCTCTTTAGGAGAGCCACCTAGATTGCACCCTGCTCGGACGGGCACAAAAACCTAACTGAGGCTTGGAGGAGGGTCATAGGGGGAGGAGCCAGTACACACCACCTAGTGGTCAAACTTTTAATTTTGTGCCCTGTCTCCTGCGGAGCCGCTATTCCCCATGGTCCTGACGGAGTCCCCAGCATCCACTTAGGACGTCAGAGAAAATACTTGTTTCCCACATGGAAAAAACTTCAGGACCTCTTGATGCACCTCACTGTGTACTAGTAGCCGAAGAGATTGACATTGGAAACCAATGTTTGGCAACCACTAATGTTCCTGGTTCCATGGAAATGGTTTTCCCATGCAATATCATGTTTGGTTAATCGCATGCTTCCCGATGCCAACAACTGGAAGCGGTGCCTGCAAGACAATCCTGTGTCTGTCTCCTGTGCTGGCGCACAGCGTAACCATCGATGGTTAGACCATCGACTAGTCTTCCAATGGCTACATGTCAGTCATCTCTACAGCTTATGTATGATTACATATCTGGAGTATTTTGTCTAGGGAAGGCGGTGATAAACCACGCTGGGAGTTGTTGTTCCATGTCTGCAATTAACCCCTTCAGTACTGGCTGGAGCACCAGCTATTCGTGTGAGAGGCTGCACATACCCCCTAATATAAATGTATACACCATGCTAAAATTTTTTTTATATATATATATATATATATATATATATTAAAATAATATATATATATATATATATATATATATATATATATATATATATATATATAAAATAAAAGTGAGCAGCAGTAAATAAAAATACATATTTGTGTGATTTCCCAGCGGTGCTGTACAGGGGGAGGGCTCACGTTACAGACATTTACCACAGAAACCGTCATCACCCCGCCTCCAATTACCGCCAAAATCCGACCCTCGCCCCGGCTGAGGAGACAGACCCCCCTCTTCACCGCCCCTTCTCCCTCACCCGCCCGTCTCACACAGCACCACCAAATGAGCGGGTGATCGGCGGCGTGTGGTGCCGGGAGCCGGTGAGTGCCGCCCGCCGCCCCCCTCCTCCCCTCCCCCGGCCTGGCTGCTGCTGTGTGTAAGATGGCCGCCGTGCAGGAGGAGGCGGCGGCCACCGCTGAGGAGAGCTGAGCGCACGGCGAGAGCAGGTAACCCCCACACCGAGGCCTGCGGCCTATCACCCTCCCTTCCCCCTCCACCCGGGCCCGCAGCGGCCGGGCCTTCAGCAGCGCGAGGGGAGCGCCCGGAGCGGGCCTAGGCCCGGCACAATGAGCTGCCTCCTCTCTCTCTATGCCGGGTGTCAGTGACCCGCCGGGGATGTGTCCCAGCCAGCTGCACCCGGATCGCCCGCGCTGTGTGTCAGCCGGGGTTACTGCTGCTGCTGCTGCCCAGTCACATGCAACGTCCCTGCTGCTGACTCAATGGCTGGAGGGGGCCCGGGTACTAGATGAGGATGGATAGTGTATGTATCCTGCAGCTGGGGGGACATTGTTACATGTGGGGTCATACATGGGCGTGTACATGTGTGTCTGCAGCTACATGTGTGTGTGTATGTAGGGCAGTACGCTGTGGAACAATGTAGATTTTCTCTTCGTTATATATATATATATATATATATATATATATATATATATATATATATATATATATATATATATATATAGAATTTGTTTTCTCTATCGTCCTAGTGGATGCTGGGGTTCATGAAAGGACCATGGGGAATAGCGGCTCCGCAGGAGACAGGGCACAAAAAGTAAAGCTTTAGGATCAGGTGGTGTGCACTGGCTCCTCCCCCTATGACCCTCCTCCAAGCCTCAGTTAGATTTTTGTGCCCGGCCGAGAAGGGTGCAATCTAGGTGGCTCTCCTAAAGAGCTGCTTAGAAAAGTTTAGCTTAGGTTTTTTATTTTACAGTGAGTCCTGCTGGCAACAGGATCACTGCAACGAGGGACTTAGGGGAGAAGAAGTGAACTCACCTGCGTGCAGGATGGATTGGCTTCTTTGGCTACTGGACATTAGCTCCAGAGGGACGATCACAGGTACAGCCTGGATGGTCACCGGAGCCTCGCCGCCGGCCCCCTTGCAGATGCTGAAACAAGAAGAAGGTCCAGAATCGGCGGCATGAAGACTCCTCAGTCTTCTTAAGGTAGCGCACAGCACTGCAGCTGTGCGCCATTTCCTCTCAGCACACTTCACACGGCAGTCACTGAGGGTGCAGGGCGCTGGGAGGGGGGCGCCCTGGGAGGCAATGAAAACCTATTTTTGGCTAAAAATACCTCACATATAGCCTCCGGGGCTATATGGAGATATTTAACCCCTGCCAGAATCCGTTAAGAGCGGGAGACGAGGCCGCCGAAAAAGGGGCGGGGCCTATCTCCTCAGCACACAGCGCCATTTTCCCTCACAGAAAGGCTGGAGGGAAGGCTCCCAGGCTCTCCCCTGCACTGCACTACAGAAACAGGGTTAAAACAGAGAGGGGGGGCACTAATTTGGCGTTAGAAATATATAAAAAAGATGCTATAAGGGAAAACACTTATATAAGGTTGTCCCTATATAATTATAGCGTTTTTGGTGTGTGCTGGCAAACTCTCCCTCTGTCTCTCCAAAGGGCTAGTAGGTCCTGTCCTCTATCAGAGCATTCCCTGTGTGTGTGCTGTGTGTCGGTACGTGTGTGTCGACATGTATGAGGACGATGTTGGTGAGGAGGCGGAGCAATTGCCTGTAATGGTGATGTCACTCTCTAGGGAGTCGACACCGGAATGGATGGCTTATTTAGGGAATTACGTGATAATGTCAACACGCGCCAAGGTCGGTTGACGACATGAGACGGCCGACAAACAATTAGTACCGGTCCAGACGTCTCAAAAACACAGTCAGGGGTTTTAAAACGCCCATTTACTTTAGTCGGTCGACACAGACACAGACAGGGACACTGAATCCAGTGTCGACGGTGAATAAACAAACGTATTCCTTATTAGGGCCACACGTTAAGGGCAATGAAGGAGGTGTTACATATTTCTGATACTACAAGTACCACAAAAGAGGGTATTATGTGGGATGTGAAAAAACTACCGTAGTTTTTCCTGAATCAGATAAATTAAATGAAGTGTGTGATGATGCGTGGGTTCCCCCCGATAGAAAATATGGGCGGTATACCCTTTCCCGCCAGAAGTTAGGGCGCGTTGGGAAACACCCCTTAGGGTGGATAAGGCGCTCACACGCTTATCAGAACAAGTGGCGGTACCGTCTATAGATAGGGCCGTCCTCAAGGAGCCAGCTGACAGGAGGCTGGAAAATATCATAAAAAGTATATACACACATACTGGTGTTATACTGCGACCAGCGATCGCCTCAGCCTGGATGTGCAGAGCTGGGGTGGCTTGGTCGGATTCCCTGACTAAAAATATTGATACCCTTGACAGGGACAGTATTTTATTGACTATAGAGCATTTAGAGGATGCATTTCTATATATGCGAGATGCACAGAGGGATATTTGCACTCTGGCATCAAGAGTAAGTGCGATGTCCATATCTGCCAGAAGATGTTTATGGACACGACAGTGGTCAGGTGATGCAGATTCCAAACGGCACAAAGGTGTATTGCCGTATAAAGGAAGAGGAGTTATTTGGGGTCGGTCCATCGGACCTGGTGGCCACGGCAACTGCTGGAAAATCCACCGTTTTTACCCTAAGTCACATCTCTGCAGAAAAAGACACCGTCTTTTCAGCTTCAGTCCTTTCGTCCCTATAAGAGTCATATCTGCCCAGGGATAGAGGAAAGGGAAGAAGACTGCAGCAGGCAGCCCATTCCCAGGAACAGAAGCGTTCCACCGCTTCTGACAAGCTCTCAGCAGGACGCTGAGACCGTACAGGACCCCTGGATCCTACAAGTAGTATCCCAGGGGTACAGATTGGAATGTCGAGACGTTTCCCCTGCGCAGGCTCCTGAAGTCTGCTTTACCAAGGTCTCCCTCCGACAAGGAGGCAGTATGGGAAACAATTCACGAGCTGTATTCCCAGCAGGTGATAATTAAATTACCCCTCCTACAACAAGAAAAGGGGTATTATTCCACACTATATTGTGGTACTGAAGCCAGAAGGCTAGGTGAGACCTATTCTAAATCTAAAAAAATTTGAACACTTACAAAGGTTCAAATCAAGATGGAGTCACTCAGAGCAGTGATAACGAACCGGGAAGAAGGGGACTATATGGTGTCCCGAGACATCAGGGATGCTTACCTCCATGTCCCAAATTTGCCCTTATCACTAAGGGTACCTCAGGTTCGTGGTACAGAACTGTCACTATCCGTTTCAGACGCTGCCGTTTGGATTGTCCACGGCACCCCGGGTCTTTACCAAGGTAATGGCCGAAATGATGGTTCTTCTTCGAAGAAAAGGCGTCTTAATTATCCCTTACTTGGACGATCTCCTGATAAGGGCAAAGTCCAGGGAACAGTTGGAGGTCGGAGTAGCACTATCTCGGATACTGTTACAACAGCAGGGGTGGATTCTAAATATTCCAAATTCGCAGCTGATCCCGACAACAAGTCTCCTGTGCTTAGGGATGATTCTGGACACAGTCCAGAAAAAGGTGTTTCTCCCGGAAGAGAAAGCCAGGGAGTTATCCGAGCTAGTCAGGAACCTCCTAAAATCAGTGCATCATTGCACAAGGGCCATGGTAAAAAAATGGTGACTTCCTTCGAAGCAATTCCAGTCGGCAGATTTCATGCAAGAACTTTTCAGTGGGATCTGCTGGACAAATGGTCCGGATCGCATCTTCAGATGCATCAGCGGATAACCCTATATCCAAGGACAAGGGTGTCTCTCCTGTGGTGGTTACAGAGTGCTCATCTTCTAGAGGGCCGCAGATTCGGCATTCAGTTTTGGATGTTGGTGACCACGGAGGCCAGCCCGAGAGGCTGGGGAGCAGTCACACAAGGAAAAAATTTCCAGGGAGTGTGATCAAGTCTGGAGACTTTTCTCCACATAAATATAGCTAAGGGTAAATTTATAATGCTCTAAGCTTAGCAAGACCTCTGCTTCAAGGTCAGCCGGTATTGATCCAGTGGGATAAAACATCACGGCAGTCGCCCACGTAAATAGACAGGGCGGCACAAGAAGCAGGAGGGCAGTGGCAAAAACTGCAAGGACTTTTCGCTGGGCGGAAAATCATGTGATAGCACTGTCAGCAGTGTTTCATTCCGGGAATGGAAACTGGGAAGCAGACTTCCTCAGTAGGCACGACCTCCACCCGGCAGAGTGGGAACTTCATGGGGAAGTTTTCCACATGATTGTAAACCGTTGGGAATTACCAAAGGTGGACATGATGGCGTCCCGTCTGAACAAAAAACGGGACAGGTATTGCGCCAGGTTAAGAGACCCTCAGGCAATAGCTGTGGACGTTCTGGTAACACCGTGGGTGTACCAGTCGGTGTATGTGTTCCATCCTCTGCTTTTCATACCTAAGGTACTGAGAATTATAAGACGTAGAGGAGTAAGAACTATACTCATGGCTCCGGATTGGCCAAGAAGGACTTGGTACCCGGAACTTCAAGAGATGCTCACAGAGGACTTATGGCCTCTGCCGCTAAGAAGGGACTTGTTTCAGCAAGTACCATGTCTGTTCCAAGACTTACCGCAGCTGCGTTTGACGGCATGGCGGTGGAACGCCGGATCCTAAGGGAAAAGGCATTCAGGAAGAGGTCATTCCTACCCTGGTCAAAGCCAGAAAGGAGGTGACCGCACAACATTATCACCACATGTGGCGAAAATATGTTGCGTGGTGTGAGGCCAGGAAGGCCCCACGAAGAGATTTCAACTCGGTCGATTCCTGCATTTCCTGCAAACAGGAGTGTCTATGGGCCTCAAATTGGGGTCCATTAAGGTTCAAATTTCGGCCCTGTCGATTTTTCTTCCAGAAAGAATTGGCTTCAGTTCCTGAAGTCCAGAAGTTTGTCAAGGGAGTATTGCATATACAACCCCCTTTTGTGCCTCCAGTGGCACTGTGGGATCTCAACGTAGTTCTGGGATTCCTCAAAACACATTGGTTTAAAACCAGTCAAATCTGTGGATTTGAAGCATCTCACATGAAAAGTGAACATGCTCTTGGACCTGGCCTGGACCAGGCGAGTGTCAAATTGGTGTTTTTTTTCTCAAAAAAAGCCCATATCTGTTTGTCCATTCGGACAGGGCAGAGCTGCGGACTCGTCCCCAGTTCTCTCCCTAAGGTGGTGTCAGTGTTTCACCTGAACCAGCTTATTGTGGTGTCTTGCGCCTACTAGAGACTTGGAGGACTCCAAGTTGCTAGATGTGGTCAGGGCCCTGAAAATATAGGTTCCAGGACGGCTGGAGTCAGGAAAACGGACTTGCTGTTATCCTGTATGCACCCAACAAACTGGGTGCTCTTGCTTCTAAGCAGACTTTTGCTAGTTGGATGTGTAATACAATTCAGCTTGCACATTCTGTGGCAGGCCTGCCACAGCCAAAATATGTAAATGCCCATTCCACAAGGAAGGTGGGCTCATCTTGGGCGGCTGCCCGAGGGGTCTCGGCTTTACAACTTTGCCGAGCGGCTATTTAGTCAGGGGCAAACACGTTTGTAAAATCCTACAAATTTGATACCCTGGCTAAGGAGGACCTGGAGTTCTCTCATTCGGTGCTGCAGAGTCATCCGCACTCTCCCGCCCGTTTGGGAGCTTTGGTATAATCCCCATGGTCCTTTCAGGAACCCCAGCATCCACTAGGACGATAGAGAAAATAAGAATTTACTTACCGATAATTCTATTTCTCGGAGTCCGTAGTGGATGCTGGGCGCCCATCCCAAGTGCGGATTATCTGCATTATTTGTACATAGTTACAAAAATCGGGTTATTATTTGTTGTGAGCCATCTTTTCAGAGGCTCCGCTGTTATCATACTGTTAACTGGGTTCAGATCACAGGTTGTACAGTGTGATTGGTGTGGCTGGTATGAGTCTTACCCGGGATTCATAAATCCTTCCTTATTGTGTACGCTCGTCCGGGCACAGTATCCTAACTGAGGCTTGGAGGAGGGTCATAGGGGGAGGAGCCAGTGCACACCACCTGATCCTAAAGCTTTACTTTTTGTGCCCTGTCTCCTGCGGAGCCGCTATTCCCCATGGTCCTTTCAGGAACCCCAGCATCCACTACGGACTCCGAGAAATAGAATTATCGGTAAGTAAATTCTTATTTTGTGTCACTTGCATACAGCCTTGACAAAAGCGCCCTGCGCGACGCTGAAACGTTGGCGCAGCTATGCCATTTGTTTGACCACTTTGCTTAATACACGTTTTGTTATCAAGTCCTCGGAGTGCCGCCTGTTCTTTCAGGATTGAGAGTGGGTTGAGGAACACCCCTCTCTAGGAGAAATAAATATATATATATGTATATGCAATCCGGGTGTTCGTGGTGACCGGAGCCACAAGACAATGACCCCCTCACAACAGAAACAGGCGGCACTCCACGGATTTAGAATTTTATGCAAAAAACATCATGTGAAATCCAACGTTTCAACACCGCGATGGGTGTTTTTCTCAAGGATACATGGAAATATATATATGTATGTATGTGTGTGTGTGTGTGTGTGTGTATATGTATGTATATGTATATATATATATATATATATATATATATATATATATATATATATATATATATATATATATATATGTGTGTATATGTATTTTTTATTTTATTTTTCCCTCTCAATGCAGCGATCACGAATCTGATACGCCCCGCACCCTTCTACCTTCGAAGGAGCCGCACATTACCCTAATGCTGGGTATACACACAGTTCTGATGCAGAGTAACCATACATTGCACCGCTGTACACACTATGCTATATCCACTGTGCAACAGCGCGGTGTATCGGTACATGCTGCCTGTAGATGCCCCCCCCCCTGCGCGTGGGCCGCAGAATTATCCCATTGTATGTGAAGCAAATCCAATAGGACGTACGATTCAATGAACAGATCAGGGATACACACTATGCAGTCATATATATTGTTCCAATCTGAATGATATATCGCACAATAGTGCAGATGTTCTCAAACTCTGTCCTAAAGGCACTCTAACAGGCCAGGTTTTAAGTATATCCATGCCTGGCCACAGGTGATTTAATTAGTACCTCAGTCAGTTTTACCCATCTCTGCTGAGCCATGGACATCTTTAAAACCAGCATGGTTAGGGTGCGTTGAGGGGATCAGTATGTGATCCCGGCGGCCCGGATCCAGGTGGTTATTATACCGACATCGGCATCCCGGTCATTAGAATGCCGACAGGGCAGGCAAGCGCAATAAAGACCTTAGCGGGCTCGGTGGCAAGCTTTGCTTGCCACAGGCTCTCTTCTCCCTCTTTTGGTGTCATGGACACCCACAGAGGGGAAATCGCCTACCTGGCCGGTATTCTGGTGGCGGTATGGTGTCCCTGGCGTGATCCCGGTGTCGGTACTGTGACAGCCGGGATCCCGTCCATTGGTATTCTGACCGCATACCGCCTTGAGGGCCGAGTTTGAGAACCACTCATCGTGTGTACCCAGCTTTAAGCTCAGGGAGGGTAATGCAATTTGAAGCGAGGTGCAGTTCTTGATACACCTTTTTCATAAACTTTGGTACATTTTTCATAAACTTTGGTAAATGAGTAATCGCTTTCAATGGGCAATCCCCACGCCCCCACCCCAATAACTGACAGAGATGCCACTGTAATAACATAGCAGCCTTTAAAACAAGTATTACAGCCTACAATAAATGGGTAGGTGGCAGGGCCACAGGTTATGGCTCGGAGGGCCCACTTGTAGACATTAGCCTAGCTAACACCTTTGTGTAGCATTCATAGATACAGATTAAAGCTAGTTTTCGGTTTGTTTCTGTGTATAGTCAGACGTGGGAGGTGGCTCTTTGCTTTTTGGCTAGATGCATACAATGCTAAATGTTATAATTGGCTGATGTGACGTAATAGCTGCTGGGGTGTAGGGGTTGGCATTGTGTTTCCAGCGTTAGTTTGTGCTGTACTTTGTTGTCAGTGGTTTTATTTCTAACCCTTATGGAAATATGTGGTAGTATTCTGTGTTCCATGCATATATTTATCTGCTGTTTATTTTGTTCTTTCTGTATGTGGATTGGATATTTTATTTCATTGTGCACTTGTGGAAGTACATACTCCCTTTCACATCCAGTCCTTCATGAAGTAATATATTGCCTGTTGCTGACAGTACGGGATCTGGTGTCTAGGTCGACCACTATTGGTCGACATGGTTTCTAGGTCGACAGGGACTCTAGGTCAACATGACAAAAGGTCGACGTGAGTTTCCCTTTTCTTTTTCTCTCCATTCTTTTTAACTTTTTCATACTTTACGACCCACGTGTACTACAATTGGGAACAGTAACCTGTGCCGGGCGAAGCGAGCCGTGCGAGGGGACACAATGCACTAATTGCGGTTCCCGATCACTATACGAAGAAAACACAGATTCAAAAAATACACAAAAACCTCATGTCGAGCTTTTTTCATGTTGACCTAGAACACATGTTGACCTACTTACTGTCGACCAATAGTGGTCGACCGAAGTCTAGTCTATCTAACATACCACACCCCACAGTACATGTGTTATAACAAATTCTAGGAAGTAGAAAAGATCATGTAGAAATCTGTTTAATGTGATTGGGGGAGGAAGAGGGTTCAGCTTGGTGGCTGTAAGAACCCAATGAATGAACAAAAGTCTTTCTCTAACGTCCTAGTGGATGCTGGGGACTCCGTCAGGACCATGGGGAATAGCGGGCTCCGCAGGAGACAGGGCACATCTAAAAAAGCTTTTAGGTCACATGGTGCGTACTGGCTCCTCCCCCTATGACCCTCCTCCAAGCCTCAGTTAGGTTTTTGTGCCCGTCCGAGAGGGTGCAATCTAGGTGGCTCTCCTAAAGAGCTGTTTAGAAAAGTTTTTTTTTAGGTTTCATTTCAGTGATTCCTGCTGGCAACAGGATCACTGCATCGAGGGACTTAGGGGAGAGATTTCCAACTCACCTGCGTGCAGGATGGATTGGAATCTTAGGCTACTGGACACTTAGCTCCAGAGGGAGTCGGAACACAGGTCAGCCTGGGGTTCGTCCCGGAGCCGCGCCGCCGATCCCCCTTACAGACGCTGAAGAAGACGGCAGAACGGAGGTCCGGAAAACAGGCGGCAGAAGACTTCACAGTCTTCATGAAGGTAGCGCACAGCACTGCAGCTGTGCGCCATTGTTGTCACACGGCTCACTGACTCGGTCACGGAGGGTGCAGGGCGCTGCTGGGGGCGCCCTGGGCAGCAATATAAGTACCTTATTGGCAAAATAAATACATCACATATAGCCATTAAGGCTATATGTATGTATTTTAACCCAGGCCAGTTCTTAAAAACCGGGAGAAAAAGCCCGCCGAAAAGGGGGCGGAGCTTATTCTCCTCAGCACTCAGCGCCATTTCTCTAACGTCCTAGTGGATGCTGGGGACTCCGTCAGGACCATGGGGAATAGCGGGCTCCGCAGGAGACAGGGCACATCTAAAAAAGCTTTTAGGTCACATGGTGTGTACTGGCTCCTCCCCCTATGACCCTCCTCCAAGCCTCAGTTAGGTTTTTGTGCCCGTCCGAGAGGGTGCAATCTAGGTGGCTCTCTTAAAGAGCTGTGTAGAAAAGTTTTTTTTTAGGTTTCTAATCAGTGATTCCTGCTGGCGACAGGATCACTGCAACGAGGGACTTAGGGGAGAGACTTGCAACTCACCTGCGTGCAGGAGGATTGAAGTCTTAGGCTACTGGACACTGAGCTCCAGAGGGAGTCGGAACACAGGTCAGCCTGGGGTTCGTCCCGGAGCCGCGCCGCCGATCCCCCTTACAGACGCTGAAGAACGGCAGAACGGAGGTCCGGAAACAGGCGGCAGAAGACTTCTCAGTCTTCATGAAGGTAGCGCACAGCACTGCAGCTGTGCGCCATTGTTGCTACACGGCTCACTGATCTCGGTCACGGAGGGTGCAGGGCGCTGCTGGGGGCGCCCTGGGCAGCAATATTGATTACCTTAGAGGCAAATAAATACATCACATATAGCCATTAAGGCTATATGTATGTATTTAACCCAGGCCAGTTTTCCTAATAACCGGGAGAAAAGCCCGCTGAGAAAGGGGCGGAGCTTATTCTCCTCAGCACTCAGCGCCATTTTCCTGACCAGCTCCGCTGGTGAGGAAGGCTCCCACTCTCCCCTGCACTACAGAAACAGGGTTAAAGAGAAGGGGGGCATAAATTGGCGATATAATTATATATATTAAGAGCGCATATATAGAAACAACACCTTCAAGGGTTGTTATATACATTATGGCGCTTTTGGTGTGTGCTGGCAAACTCTCCCTCTGTCTCCCCAAAGGGCTAGTGGGTCCTGTCCTCTATCAGAGCATTCCCTGTGTGTGTGCTGTAGGTCGGTACGGGTGTGTCGACATGTATGAGGAAAATGTTGGTGAGGAGACGGAGAAAATTGCCTGTAATGGTGATGTCACTCTCTAGGGAGTCGACACCGGAATGGATGGCTTACTTATGGAATTACGTGATAATGTCAACACGCTGCAAGCCGGTTGACGACATGAGACAGCCGGCGGACAAATTAGTATCGGTCCAGGCGTCTCAGACACCGTCAGGGGCTTGTAAAAACGCCCATTTACCTCAGTCGGTCGACAGACACTGACACGGACACTGACCCCAGTGTCGACAGTGAAGAAACAAACGTACTTTTCCTTTAGGGCCACAAGTTACATGTTAAGGGCAATGAAGGAGGTGTTACATATTTCTGATACCACAAGTACCACAAATAAGGGTATTTTGTAGGGTGGGAATAAACTACTTGTAGTTTTGCCTGAATCAGATAAATTAAATGAAGTGTGTGATGATACGTGGGGTTCCTCCGATAGAAAGTTATGGGCGGTATACCCTTTTCCCGCCAGAAGTAAGGGCGAGTTGGAAAACACACCTTAGGGTGGATAAGGCGCTCACACGCTTATAAAAAACATGGCGTTACCGTTTCTAGATACGGCCGCCCTCAAGGAGCCAGCTGATAGGAAGCTGGAAAATATCATAACAGTATATACACACATACTGGTGTTATACTACGACCAGCAATCGCCTCAGCCTGGATGTGCAGCGCTGAGGGGGCTTGGTCGGATTTCCTGACTGAAAATTTTGATACCCTTGACAGGGACAGGATTTTATTGTCTATAGAGCATTTTAAGGATGCATTTCTATATATGCGTGATGCGCAGAGGCATATGTGCATTCTGGCATCAAGAGTAAATGTGATGTACATATCTGCCAGACGAAGACACGACAGTGGTCAGGTGAGGCAGATTCCAGACGGCATATGGAAGTATTGCCGTATAAAGGGGCGGTCCATTGGACCTGGTGGCCATGGCAACAGCTGAAAAATCCACCTTTTGTTACCCCGAGTCACATATTGGCAGAAAAGGACACAGTCTTTTCAGTCTCAGTCCTTTCGTCCCCATACGGGCAGGCGGGCAAAGGCCAGTCATATCTGCCCAGGGGTAGAGGAAAGGGAAGAAGACTGCAGCAAGCAGCTCATTCCCAGGAACAGAAGCTCCTCACGGCTTCTGCCAAGTCCGCAGCATAACGCTGGGGCCGTACAAGCGGACTCAGGTGCGGTAGGGGGTCATCTCAAGAGTTTCAGCAACACTCGCAAGGGAACTCCGGGATCCTACATGTAATATCCCAGGTGTACATTGGAAATTCGAGACGTCTCCCCCTCACACAATTCACAGGCTGTATTCCCAGCAGGTGATAATCAAAGTACCCTTCTTACAACAAGGAAGGGGGTAGTATTCCACACTATATTGTGGTACTGAAGCCAACCGGCTCGGTGAGATCTGAAATATTTGAACACTTACATACAAGCATTCAAATCAAGATGGAGTCACTCGGAGCAGTGATAGCGAACCAGGAAGTAGGGGACGATATGGTGTCACTGGATATCAGGGACGCTTACCTACAGGTCCAAATTTGCCCTTCTCACCAAGGGTACTTCAGGTTCCTGGTACAGAACTGTCACTATCAGTTCAGACGCGGCCGTTTGGATTGTCCACGGCGCCCCGGGTCTTTACCAAGGTAATGACCGGAATGATGATTTTTCTTAAAAGAAACATGGACGCTTTCCTGATAAGGGCAAGGTCCAGAGAACAGTTGGAGGTCGGAGTAGCACTATCTTAAGTAGTTCTACGACAGCACGAGGGGATTCTAAATATTCCAAAATCGCAGCTTTTTCCGACGACACATCTACTGTTCCTAGGGATGATTCTGGACACAGTCCAGAAAAACGTGTTTCTCCCAGTGGAGAAAGCCAGGGAGTTATCCGAGCTAATCGGGATCCTCCTAAAACCAGGAAAAGTGTCAGTGCATCATTGCACAAGAGTCCTGGTAAAAATGGTGGCTTATTACGAAGCAATTCCATTCGGCAGATTTCCCGCAAGAACTCTTCAGTGGGATCTGCTGGACAAATGGTCCGGATCGCATCCTCAGATGCATCAGCGGATAACCCTATATCCAAGGACAAGGGTGTCTCTCCTGTGGTGATTACAGAGTGCTCATCTTCTAGAGGGCCGCAAATTCGGCATTCAGGATTGGATGCCGGTGACCACGGAGGCCAGCCTGAGAGGCTGGGGAACAGTCACACAGGGAAAAAATTTCCAGGGAAGTGTGATTAAGTCTGGAGAATTCTCTCCGCATAAATAAGCTTAGAGCAAATTTATAATGTTCTAAACTTAGCTAGACCTCTGCTTCAAGGTCAGCCGGTATTGATCCAGTGGGATAACATCACGGCAGTCGCCCACGTAAACAGAAAGGGCGGCACAAGAAGCAGGAGGGCAGTGACAAAACTGCAAGGATTTTTCGCTAGGCGGAAAATCATGTGATAGCACTGTCAGCAGTGTTCTTTCCGGGAGTGGACGACTGGGAAGCAGACTTCCTCAGCAGGCATGACCTCCACCCGGGAGAGTGGAAACTTCATAGGGAAGTTTTTCAACATGATTGTGGACCGTTGGCAAAGACCAAAGGTGGACATGATGGCGTCCCGCCCGAACAAAAAACGGGACAGGTATTCCGCCAGGTCATGAGACCTTCAGGCGATAGCTGTGGATGTTCTGGTAACACCGTGGGTGTACCAGTCAGTGTATGTGTTCCCTCCTCTGTTTCTCATAACCAAGGTATTGAGAATTATAAGACATAGAGGAGTATGAACTATACTAGTGGCTCCGGATTGGCCAAGAGGGACTTGGTACCCGGAACTTCAAGAAATGCTCACAGAGGACTAAGCGCCTGGGGAGCTAAGAAGGGACTTGCTTCAGCAAGTACCATGTCTATTCCAAGATTTACCGCGGCTGCGTTTGACGGCATGGCGGTTGAATGCCGGATCCTGAAGGGAAAAGGCATTCCATAAGAGGTCATACCTACCCTGGTCAAAGCCAGGAAGGAGGTGACCGCACAACGTCATCACCACATGTGGTGAAAATATGTTGCGTGGGTGAGGCCAGGAAGGCTCCACGACGGAAATTCAACTAGGTCGATTTCTACACTTCCTGAAAACAGGAGTGTTTTGGGCCTCAAATTGGGGTTCATTAACATTTAAATTTCGGCCCTGTAGATTTTCTTCCAGAAAGAATTGACTTCAGTTCCTGAAGTCCAGATTGTAAAGGGTGTATTGCATATACAGCTTTTTTGTGCCTCTAGGGGCACCGTGAGGTTTTCAACATAGTGTTGGGATTTCTTAAAATCATATTGGTTTGAACAGCTCAAATCTGTGGATTTGAAATATCTCACATGGAAAGTGACCATGCTGTCGACCAATATCTCTCATGGGAAGTGACCATGTGTTAGCCCTGGCCTCGGCCAGGCGATTGTCAGAATGGGCGGCTTTGTCTTACAAAAGCCCATATTAAAATTTTCCATTGAACAGGGCAGAACTGGGACTCGTCTCCAGTTTCTTCCTAAAGGGGTGTCAGCGTTTTCACCTGAAACAACCTGTTGTGGTGCCTGCGGCTACTAGGGACTTGGAGGACTCCAAGTTACTAGACGTTGTCAGGGCCCTAAAAAAAAAAAAATATATATATATATATTTAGGACGGCTGGAGTCAGAAAGTCTGACTTGCTGTTTATATTGTATGCACCCAACAAGCTGGGTGCTCCTGCTTCTAAGCAGTCTATTGCACGCTGGATTTGTAGTACAATTCAGCTTGCACATTCTGTGGCAGGCCTGCCACAGCCGAAATATGTAGATGCCCATTCCACAAGGAAGGTGGGCTCATCCTGGGCGGCTGCCCGAGGAGTCTCGGCATTACAACTTTGCCGAGCAGCTACGTGGTCAGGGGAGAACACGTTTGTAAAATTTTACAAATTTGATACTCTGGCTAAGGAGGACCTGGAGTTCTCTCATTCGGTGCTGCAGAGTCATCCGCACTCTCCCGCCCGTTTGGGAGCTTTGGTATAATCCCCATGGTCCTGACGGAGTCCCCAGCATCCACTAGGACGTTAGAGAAAATAAGAATTTACTTACCGATAATTCTATTTCTCGTAGTCCGTAGTGGATGCTGGGCGCCCATCCCAAGTGCGGATTGTCTGCAATGCTTGTACATAGTTATTGTTACAAAAATCGGGTTATTACTATTGTTGTGAGCCATCTTTTCAGAGGCTACTTCGTTTTGTTATCATACTGTTAACTGGGTTCAGATCACAAGTTGTACGGTGTGATTGGTGTGGCTGGTATGAGTCTTACCCGGGATTCAAGATCCTTCCTTATTGTGTACGCTCGTCCGGGCACAGTACCTAACTGAGGCTTGGAGGAGGGTCATAGGGGGAGGAGCCAGTACACACCATGTGACCTAAAAGCTTTTTTAGATGTGCCCTGTCTCCTGCGGAGCCCGCTATTCCCCATGGTCCTGACGGAGTCCCCAGCATCCACTACGGACTACGAGAAATAGAATTATCGGTAAGTAAATTCTTATTTTTCCTGCTCAGCTCCGCTGGTGAGGAAGGCTCCCAGGACTCTCCCCTGCACTGCACTACAGAAACAGGGTAACAAAGAGAAGGGGGGCATAAATTGGCCATATTTATATATTAAAAGCGCATATATAGTAAACAACACCACCTAGGGTTGTTTATATACATTTATAGCGCTTTTTGGTGTGTGCTGGCAAACTCTCCCTCTGTCTCCCCAAAGGGCTAGGGGGTCCTGTCTTCGTTTAGAGCATTCCCTGTGTGGCTGCTGTGTGTCGGTACGTGTGTGTCGACATGTATGAGGACGATGTTGGTGTGGAGGCAGAGCAATTGCCGATGATGGTAATGTCACCCCCTAGGGAGTCGACACCTGAATGGATGGCGTTAGTTATGGAATTACGTGATAATGTCAGCACATTACAAAAGTCAGTTGACGAAATAAGACGCCCGGCAAACCAGTTAGTACCGGTTCAGGCGTCTCAGACACCGTCAGGGGCTGTAAAACGTCCTTTACCTCAGTCTGTCGACACGGGTACCGACACAGATGAATCTAGTGTCGACGGTGAAGAAACAAACGTATTTTCCAATAGGGCCACACGTTATATGATCACGGCAATGAAGGAGGCTTTGCAGATCTCTGATGCTGCTGGTACCTCAAAAAGGGGTATTATGTGGGGTGTGAAAAAACTACCTGTATTTTTCCCAGAATCAGAGGAATTGAATGATGTGTGTGATGAAGCGTGGGTTACACCCGATAGAAAATTGATAATTTCAAAGAAGTTATTGGCTTTATACCCTTTCCCACCAGAGGTTAGGGCGCGCTGGGAAACACCCCCTAGGGTGGATAAGGCGCTCACACGTTTATCAAAGCAAGTGGCGTTGCCGTCTCCTGATACGGCCGCCCTCAAGGATCCAGCAGATAGGAGACTGGAAACTACTCTGAAAAGTATATACACACATACTGGTGTTATACTGCGACCGGCAATAGCCTCAGCCTGGATGTGCAGTGCTGGGGTAGTGTGGTTGGATTCTCTGACTGAAAATATTGATACCCTGGATAGGGACAGTATTTTATTGACTCTAGAGCAATTAAAGGATGCTTTTCTTTATATGCGAGATGCTCAGAGGGATGTTTGTACTCTAGCATCAAGAGTAAGCGCGATGTCCATATCTGCCAGAAGAAGTTTATGGACGCGACAGTGGTCAGGTGATGCGGATTCCAAGAGGCATATGGAAGTATTGCCATACAAAGGGGAGGAATTGTTTGGGGTCGGTCTTTCGAACCTGGTGGCCACGGCAACTGCCGGCAAATCCACTTTTTTACCTCAGACCCCCTCCCAACAGAAAAAGACACCGTCTTTTCAGCCGCAGTCCTTTCGCTCCTATAAAAAGCGACCAAAAGGACAGTCTTATCTGCCGCGAGGCAGAGGAAAGGGTAAGAAAGGGCAGCAAGCAGCCCCTGCCCAGGAACAGAAGCCCGCCCCGGCTTCTACAAAGCCATCAGCATGACGCTGGGGCTTTACAAGCAGACTTAGGAACGGTGGGGGGTCGGCTCAAGATTTTCAGCAATCAATGGGCTCACTCACAAGTGGACCCGTGGGTCCTGCAGATAATATCTCAGGGTTACATGCTGGAGTTCGAAAGGTCTCCTCCTCGCCGGTTCCTAAAGTCTGCTTTACCAACGTCTCCCTCAGAAAGGACATTGGTTCTGGAAGCCATTCACAAGCTGTATTTTCAGCAGGTGATAGTCGAGGTACCCCTCCTACAACAGGGAAAGGGGTATTATTCCACACTATTTGTGGTACCGAAACCGGACGGTTCGGTAAGGCCTATTCTAAATCTGAAATCCTTGAACCTGTACATACAGAAATTCAAGTTCAAGATGGAGTCACTCAGAGCAGTGATAGCGAATCTGGAAGGAGGAGACTTCATGGTGTCCTTAGACATAAAAGATGCTTATCTACATGTCCCGATTTACCCCTCACATCAAGGGTATCTCAGGTTCGTGATACAAGACTGTCATTATCAGTTTCAAACGCTGCCGTTTGGTTTGTCCACGGCACCTCGGGTCTTTACCAAGGTAATGACCGAAATGATGGTTCTTCTACGAAGAAAAGGCGTATTAATTATCCCTTACTTGGACGATCTCCTGATAAGGGCAAGGTCCAGAGAACAGCTGGAAGTCGGAGTAGCACTAACCCAAGTAGTGCTTCAACAACACGGGTGGATTCTGAATCTTCCAAAATCTCAATTGACCCCGACGACACGTCTGCTGTTCCTGGGAATGATTCTGGACACTGTTCAGAAAAAGGTGTTTCTCCCGGAGGAGAAAGCAAGGGAGTTATCCGAACTTGTCAGGAACCTCCTAAAACCAGGAACTGTGTCAGTACATCAATGCACAAGAGTCCTGGGAAAGATGGTGGCTTCGTACGAAGCGATTCCATTTGGCAGATTTCATGCACGGACATTTCAATGGGATCTGCTGGACAAATGGTCCGGATCGCATCTGCACATGCATCAGCGGATAACACTGTCACCGAGAACAAGGTTGTCTCTCCTGTGGTGGTTGCAGACTGCCCATCTGTTAGTGGGCCGCAGATTCGGCATACAGGACTGGGTCCTGGTGACTACGGATGCCAGCCTACGAGGTTGGGGAGCAGTCACAAAGGGAAGAAACTTTCAGGGCGTGTGGTCAAACCTGGAGAAGGCTCTTCACATAAATATACTAGAGCTAAGAGCGATATACAATGCCCTAAGCCAAGCAAGACCTCTGCTTCAGGGTCAGCCGGTGTTGATCCAGTCCGACAACATCACGGCAGTCGCCCACGTAAACCGACAAGGCGGCACGAGAAGCAGGAGTGCAATGGCAGAAGCTGCAAGGATTCTGCGCTGGGCGGAGAATCATGTCATAGCACTGTCAGCAGTGTTCATCCCGGGAGTGGACAACTGGGAAGCAGATTTCCTCAGCAGACACGACCTTCACCCGGGAGAGTGGGGACTTCATCCAGAAGTCTTCCACATGATTGTGAACCGTTGGGAAAAACCAAAGGTGGACATGATGGCGTCTCGCCTCAACAAAAAATTGGACAGATATTGCGCCAGGTCAAGAGACCCTCAGGCAATAGCTGTGGACGCTCTGGTAACACCGTGGGTGTACCAGTCAGTGTATGTGTTCCCTCCTCTGCCTCTCATACCAAAGGTACTGAGAATTATACGGAAAAGAGGAGTAAGAACAATACTAGTGGCTCCGGACTGGCCGAGAAGAACTTGGTATCCGGAACTTCAAGAGATGCTCACGGAGGATCCGTGGCCTCTACCTCTAAGAAGGGATCTGCTTCAGCAGGGACCTTGTATGTTCCAAGACTTACCGCGTCTGCGTTTGACGGCATGGCGGTTGAACGCCGGATTCTAAAAGAAAAGGGCATTCCAGAGGAAGTTATTCCTACCTTGATTAAGGCTAGAAAGGAAGTGACCGTACAACATTATCACCGTATTTGGCGGAAGTATGTTGAGTGGTGTGAGGCCAAGAAGGCTCCAACGGAAGAATTTCAATTGGGTCGATTCTTACATTTCCTGCAAGCAGGATTGTCTATGGGCCTCAAATTGGGGTCCATTAAAGTTCAAATTTCGGCCTTATCAATTTTCTTCCAGAAAGAATTGGCGTCAGTGCCTGAAGTACAAACTTTTGTAAAAGGTGTACTACATATACAACCCCCAATAGTGCCTCCAGTGGCACCGTGGGATTTGAATGTGGTTTTAAATTTTCTCAAATCTCATTGGTTTGAGCCTTTAAAATCGGTAGATTTAAAATACCTTACATGGAAGGTAACCATGCTATTGGCCCTGGCTTCAGCCAGGAGAGTTTCAGAGTTGGCGGCTTTATCGTACAAAAGCCCATATCTGATTTTCCATTCGGACAGGGCAGAATTGCGGACACGTCCTCAATTTCTCCCTAAGGTGGTTTCGGCTTTTCACTTGAACCAGCCTATTGTGGTGCCTGCGGCTACTAGCGACTTGGAGGACTCCAAGTTGCTGGACGTTGTCAGAGCATTGAAAATATATATTTCAAGGACAGCTGGAGTCAGAAAATCTGACTCGTTGTTTATTTTGTATGCACCCAACAAGATGGGTGCTCCTGCGTCTAAACAGACGATTGCACGTTGGATCTGTAGCACAATCCAACTTGCACATTCTGTGGCAGGCGTGCCACAGCCTAAATCTGTAAAGGCCCATTCCACTAGGAAAGTGGGCGCATCTTGGGCGGCTGCCCGAGGGGTCTCGGCATTACAACTTTGCCGAGCAGCTACGTGGTCAGGGGAGAACACGTTTGTAAAATTTTACAAATTTGATACTCTGGCTAAGGAGGACCTGGAGTTCTCTCATTCGGTGCTGCAGAGTCATCCGCACTCTCCCGCCCGTTTGGGAGCTTTGGTATAATCCCCATGGTCCTGACGGAGTCCCCAGCATCCACTAGGACGTTAGAGAAAATAAGAATTTACTTACCGATAATTCTATTTCTCATAGTCCGTAGTGGATGCTTGGCGCCCATCCCAAGTGCGGATTGTCTGCAATACTTGTACATAGTTATTGTTACAAAAATCGGGTTATTATTGTTGTGAGCCATCTTTTTAGAGGCTACTTCGTTTTGTTATCATACTGTTAACTGGGTTCAGATCACAAGTTGTATGGTGTGATTGGTGTGGCTGGTATGAGTCTTACCCGGGATTCAAGATCCTTCCTTATTGTGTACGCTCGTCCGGGCACAGTACCTAACTGAGGCTTGGAGGAGGGTCATAGGGGGAGGAGCCAGTACGCACCATGTGACCTAAAAGCTTTTTTAGATGTGCCCTGTCTCCTGCGGAGCCCGCTATTCCCCATGGTCCTGACGGAGTCCCCAGCATCCACTACGGACTATGAGAAATAGAATTATCGGTAAGTAAATTCTTATTTTTAACTTGTTAAAAGTTTCCATGTTTCAGTCAATAAATGTTTAAAAACCAGGAGACCCGAGAGGCGACCTGGATCGAGTGTGCAGGTCGGTCGGCAGAGGGTACGCACTTGTCCAGTGTCGGTTAAACTGGTCTGTCGAGAGTCGAATCTCTTCAGGATTGGACAAGCGTGTACCCAGATTAATGCTGCCAGCCTAGTCTGGTATCTACAAAATCAGGAGGCCAAAGAGCATGGGGTCCCAACAAAAATGGCAATACCAGCAATAGTACCAGATTGGCTGGTGCTATAGCAGGGACAGCGTCAGAGCAGAAACCCCCTGTCATACTGCTGACCAGCCCTAGGCTAGTCTTCTCAGGGCTATATATCCTGGAAGGTTCTGTCCCTCAAAAAGAAAAGAATGTGCCCCTCAACTAGTGAAAGCATAACTCCAGGGTAGTAGTAAGCCATTGGCTAATCAGAGCTCTTTATACCGGTAGAAGTGGACAGCGGGCGATCGGGTCCTAACTGCGCATGCGTATGCACCACACAGCGCACTGGACAACAACGGGCATCGCCGGTCAGCGACGTGATGGTGCGAAAAATACAATTGCATGGGCGTTTGCAAGGTGATTGACAGGAAAAGGCCATTTGTGGGTGGCAACTGTGCGTTCACAGGGAGTGTCCGGAAAAACGCAGGCGTGCCCAAGCGTTTTCAGGGAGGGTGTCTGACGTCAGCTCTGGCCTCGATCAGCCTACTCTCATCGCGCTGCAAGAGTAAGTCCTGAGCTGCGCAGAGACTGCACAAAGTGGATTTTTGCAGCTCGGCGAACACACGGGATCGCACACTTGCACGGCAAATTTACACTCCCCCTGTACGCGGCGACTATCTGATCGCAGCCCAGCGATCAGATCTGAATCGCCTCCCAAGTGTGGTTAGTTATGTTTCTCTGACGTCCTAGTGGATGCTGGGAACTCCGTAAGGACCATGGGGAATAGACGGGCTCCGCAGCAGACTGGGCATTCTAAAGAAAAGATTAGGTACTATCTGGTGTGCACTGGCTCCTCCCTCTATGCCCCTCCTCCAGACCTCAGTTAGAATCTGTGCCCGGCCAGAGCTGGGTGCTCCTAGTGGGCTCTCCTGAGCTTACTAGTAAAGAAAGTATTTATTAGGTTTTTTATTTTCAGTGAGCTTCTGCTGGCAACAGACTCGCTGCTACGTGGGACTAAGGGGAGAGAAGCAAACCTACCTGCTTGCAGCTAGCTTGTGCTTCTTAGGCTACTGGACACCATTAGCTCCAGAGGGTTCGAACACAGGCACCTGTCCTCGATCGTCCGTTCCCGGAGCCGCGCCGCCGTCCCCCTCGCAGAGCCAGAAGAACAGAAGCTGGAAGACGACGAAATCGGCGGCAGAAGACTCCTGTCTTCATTTAAGGTAGCGCACAGCACCGCAGCTGTGCGCCATTGCTCCCAGCACACTTACACACTCTGGTCACTGTAAGGTGCTGGGGGGGGGGGGGGGGGGGCGCTCTGGGCAGCATTTGAAGTACCTTTTGGCAATAAAAATACATATATACAGTCTGGCACTGTATATATGTAAAAATCCCTGCCATTTTTTTACACAGAAAGCGGGACAGAAGCCCGCCACTGAGGGGGCGGGGCCTTCTTCCTCAGCACACCAGCGCCATTTTCTCTTCACAGCTCCGCTGGAAGCCGCTCCCCAGGCTCTCCCCTGCAGTATCCAGGTACAAGAAGGGTAAAAAAAGAGAGGGGGGCACATAAATTTAGGCGCAAATAAAACATATAAGGCAGCTATTGGGTAATCACTTATTATAAGTGAAAATCCCTGTGTTATATAGCGCTGTGGTGTGTGCTGGCATACTCTCTCTCTGTCTCCCTAAAGGACTTTGTGGGGTCCTGTCCTCAGTCTGAGCATTCCCTGTGTGTGTGCGGTGTGTCGGTACGGCTGTGTCGACATGTTTGATGAGGAGGGTTACGTGGAGGCGGAGCAAGGGCAGATAAGTGTGGTGTCGCCCCCGTCGGGGCCGACACCTGATTTGATGGATATGTGGAAGGTCTTAAACGACAATGTAAGCTCCTTACATAAAAGGTTTGATGACGCTGCAGCCTTGGGACAGCCGGGGTCTCAGCCCGCGCCTGCCCAGGCGACTCAGAAACCGTCAGGGGCTCATAAACGCCCTCTATCTCAGATGGTTGACACAGATGTCGACACGGAGTCCGACTCCAGTGTCGACGATGATGAGGCACATTTACAGTCTAAAATGACCAAGGCCATCCGATACATGATTATTGCAATGAAAGATGTATTACACATTTCTGAGATTAACCCTGTTAATACCAAGAGGGTTTATATGTTTGGGGAGAAAAAGCAGCCAGTGACTTTTCTCTCATCTGATGAATTAAATGAATTATGTGAAGAAGCGTGGAGTTCCCCAGATAGGAAACTAGTGATTTCTAAGAGGTTACTGATGGCGTACCCTTTCCCGCCAACGGACAGGTTACGTTGGGAAACATCCCCTAGGGTGGACAAGGCACTGACACGCTTATCTAAAAAGGTGGCCCTGCCGTCTCAGGATACGACCGCCCTAAAGGAGCCTGCGGATAGAAAGCAGGAAGCTATCCTGAAGTCAGTGCATACACACTCTGGTACTCTACTGAGACCTGCTATTGCTTCAGCCTGGATGTGTAGTGCTGTAGCAGCATGGACAGATACTCTGTCAGACGACATAGATTCCCTCGACAGGGATACTGTTTTGCTAACACTGGGCCATATAAAAGACGTCGTCTTATATATGCGGGATGCTCAGAGGGACATTTGCCTGCTGGGCTCTAAAATTAATGCTATGTCCATTTCTGCCAGGAGGGTCTTATGGACTCGGCAATGGACAGGCGATGCTGATTCTAAAAAACACATGGAGGTTTTGCCTTATAAGGGTGAGGAATTGTTTGGGGACGGTCTATCGGACCTCGTGTCCACAGCGACAGCTGGAAAGTCGACTTTCTTGCCTCAGGTTTCCTCACAGCCTAAGAAAGCACCGTATTATCAAATGCAGTCCTTTCTTTCTCAGAAAGGCAAGAGGGTCAGGGGCGCATCCTTTCTTGCCAGAGGCAGGGGTAGAGGTAAGAAGCTGCACCATGCAGCCAGTTCCCAGGAACAAAAGTCCTCCCCTGCTTCCACTAAGTCCACCGCATGACGTTGGGGCTCCACAGGCGGAGCCAGGTGCGGTAGGGGCGCGTCTCCGAAACTTCAGCAACCAGTGGGTTCGCTCACAGGTGGATCTCTGGGCTGTACAAATTGTATCTCAGGGATACAAGCTGGAATTCGAAGCGACTCCCTGCCCCCCCCCCCCCGCCCCCCCCCCCCTGCCGTTACCTCAAATCAGCCTTGCCAGCTTCCCCCATGGAAAGGGAGGTAGTACTGGCGGCAATTCACAAGCTGTACCTCCAGCAAGTGATTATCAGGGTCCCCCTCCTTCAACAGGGAAGGGGTTACTATTCCACAATGTTTGTGGTACCGAAACCGGACGGTTCGGTGAAACCCATTCTGAATTTAAAATCCTTGAACACTTATATAAAGAAATTCAAGTTCAAAATGGAATCGCTCAGAGCGGTTATTGCAAGCCTGGAAGAGGGGGATTTTATGGTGTCGCTGGACATCAAGGATGCTTACTTGCATGTCCCCATTTACCCACTTCACCAGGAGTACCTCAGGTTTGTGGTACAGGACTGTCATTACCAGTTCCAGACGTTGCCGTTTGGCCTGTCCACGGCACCGAGGATATTTACCAAGGTAATGGCCGAAATGATGATACTCCTTCGGAAGAAGGGAGTTATAGTTATCCTGTACTTGGACGATCTCCTCATAAAGGCGAGGTCCAGGGAGCAGTTGTTGATCAGCGTAGCACTCTCTCAGGAAGTGTTGTAACAGCACGGCTGGATTCTGAATGTTCCAAAGTCGCAGCTGATTCCTACGACGTGTCTGCTTTTCCTGGGCATGATTCTGGACACAGAACAGAAGAAGGTGTTTCTCCCGGTGGAGAAGGCCCAGGAATTAGTATCTCTGGTCAGGGACCTCCTGAAACCAAAACAGGTATCGGTGCATCACTGCACGCGAGTCCTGGGAAAGATGGTGGCTTCATACGAAGCCATTCCCTTCGGCAGGTTCCATGCAAGGATCTTTCAGTGGGATCTGTTGGACATGTGGTCCGGATCGCATCTCCAGATGCATCGACTGATCACCCTGTCCCCAAGGGCCAGGGTGTCTCTTCTGTGGTGGCTGCAGAGTGCTCCCCTTCTCGAGGGCCGCAGGTTCGGCATACAGGACTGGGTCCTGGTGACCACGGATGCAAGCCTCAGAGGATGGGGGGCAGTCACTCAGGGAAGAAACTTCCAAGGGCTGTGGTCAAGTCTGGAGACTTCTCTACACATAAATATATTGGAACTAAGGGCCATTTACAACGCCCTGAGTCAAGCAGAGCCCCTGCTTCGAAACCGGCCAGTGCTGATTCAGTCAGACAACATCACGGCGGTCGCCCATGTAAACCGCCAGGGCGGCACAAGAAGCAGGATGGCAATGGCGGAAGCCACAAAGATTCTTCGGTGGGCGGAGAATCACGTGCAAGCACTGTCAGCAGTGTTCATTCCGGGAGTGGACAACTGGGAAGCAGACTTCCTCAGCAGACACGACCTCCACCCGGGAGAGTGGGGACTTCATCAAGAAGTCTTCACACAGATTGCAAAGCGATGGGAACTGCCACAGGTGGACATGATGGCGTCCCGCCTCAACAAAAAGCTAAAAAGATATTGCGTCAGGTCACGGGACCCTCAGGCGATAGCTGTGGACGCCCTAGTGACACCGTGGGTGTACCAGGCGGTATATGTGTTTCCTCCTCTTCCCCTCATACCCAAGGTACTGAGAATAGTAAGAAAGAGAGGAATAAGAACAATACTCATTGTTCCGGATTGGCCAAGAAGGACTTGGTACCCGGAACTGCAAGAAATGCGCACAGAGGACCCATGGCCTCTGCCTCTCAGACAGGACCTGCTGCAACAAGGGCCCTGTCTGTTCAAAGACTTACCGCGGCTGCGTTTGACGGCATGGCGGTTGAACGCCGGATCCTAGCGGAAAAAGGCATTCCGGATGAAGTTATTCCTACGCTGATAAAGGCTAGGAAGGACGTGACAGCAAAGCATTATCACCGTATATGGCGAAAATATGTTGCTTGGTGTGAGGCCAGGACGGCCCCTACAGAGGAATTCCAGCTGGGTCGATTCCTGCACTACCTACAGTCAGGGGTGACTATGGGCCTAAAATTGGGGTCCATAAAGGTCCAGATTTCGGCCCTATCCATTTTCTTTCAAAAAGAACTGGCTTCACTGCCTGAGGTTCAGACGTTTGTTAATGGAGTGCTGCATATTCAGCCCCCTTTTGTGCCACCAGTGGCACCCTGGGATCTTAACGTTGTGTTGGATTTCCTGAAATCCCACTGGTTTGAGCCACTTAAGACCGTGGAACTAAAGTATCTCACGTGGAAAGTGGTCATGCTGTTGGCCTTAGCATCGGCTAGGCGTGTGTAGGAATTGGCGGCTTTGTCATGTAAAAGCCCATATCTGATCTTCCATATGGACAGGGCAGAATTGAGGACTCGTCCCCAATTTCTCCCAAAGGTGGTATCATCGTTTCATTTGAACCAACCTATTGTGGTGCCTGCGGCTACTTGGGACTTGGAGGACTCCAAGTTGCTGGACGTAGTCAGGGTTTTGAAAATATGTTTCCAGAACGGCTGGAGTCAGGAAGACTGACTTGCTGTTTATCCTGCATGCACCCAACAAGCTGGGTGCTCCTGCTTCAAAGCAAACTATTGCTCGCTGGATCTGTAGCACGATTCAGCTGGCTCATTCTGCGGCTGGATTGCCGCATCCAAAATCAGTAAAAGCCCATTCCACAAGGAAGGTGGGCTCTTCTTCTTTACAGCTTTGCCGAGCGGCTACTTGGTCGAGTTCAAACACCTTTGCAAAGTTCTACAAGTTTGATACCCTGGCTGAGGAGGACCTTGTGTTTGCTCATTCGGTGCTGCAGAGTCATCCGCACTCTCCCGCCCGTTTGGGAGCTTTGGTATAATCCCCATGGTCCTTACGGAGTTCCCAGCATCCACTAGGACGTTAGAGAAAATAAGAATTTACTCACCGGTAATTCTATTTCTCGTAGTCCGTAGTGGATGCTGGGCGCCCGTCCCAAGTACGGACTTTCTGCAATACGTGTATATAGTTATTGCTTAAATAAGGGTTATTGTTATGAGCCATCCGTTGAGTGAGGCTCAGTTGTTGTTCATACTGTTAACTGGGTAAGGTTATCATAAGTTGTACGGTGTGATTGGTGTGGCTGGTATGAGTCTTACCCTGGATTCCAAAAATCCTTTCCTTGTAATGTCAGCTCTTCCGGGCACCGTTTCCTTAACTGAGGTCTGGAGGAGGGGCATAGAGGGAGGAGCCAGTGCACACCAGATAGTACCTAATCTTTTCTTTAGAGTGCCCAGTCTCTTGCGGAGCCCGTCTATTCCCCATGTTCCTTACGGAGTTCCCAGCATCCACTACGGACTACGAAAGAAATAGGATTACCGGTGAGTAAATTCTTATTTTTTTCCTCTAACGTCCTAGAGGATGCTGGGGACTCCGTAAGGACCATAGGGATAGACGGGCTCCGCAGGAGACATGGGCACTTTAAGAAAGAATTTAGTTCCTGGTGTGCACTGGCTCCTCCCTCTATGCCCCTCCTCCAGACGTCAGTTTGTTACTGTGCCCAGAGGAGCTGGGTGCTTTTCAGTGAGCTCTCCTGAGTTTACTGATAGAAAGTATTTTGTTAGGTTTTTTATTTTCAGGGAGCTCTGCTGGCAACAGACTCCCTGCATCGAGGGACTGAGGGGAGAGAAGCAGCCCTACTCTCTGAAGCTAGGTCCTGCTTCTTAGGCTACTGGACACCATTATCTCCAGAGGGATTGGTACGCAGGATCTCACCCTCGCCGTCCGTCCCAGAGCCGCCGTCCCCCTCGCAGAGCCGAAAGATAGAAGCCGGGTGAGTGTGAGAAGAAAAGAAGACTTCACAGGCGGCAGAAGACTTCATGATCTTCACTAGAGGTAACGCACAGCACTGCAGCTGTGCGCCATTGCTCCACACACCTCACATACTACGGTCACTGTAAGAGTGCAGGGGGGGGGGGGGGGCGCCCTGGGCAGCATTTGGGACCTCATGTTGGCAAAAGTACACATATATACAGCCTGGCATGTATGAGACCCCGCCAAAATTACTGTATAAGCGGGACAGAAGCTCGCCGTCGAGGGGGCGGGGCTTCTCCCTCAGCACTCACCAGCGCCATTTTTTTCTCCACAGCACCGCTGAGAGGAAGCTCCCCGGACTCTCCCCTGCTGATACACGGTAGAAGAGGGTTGAAAAGAGAGGGGGGGGCACATAATTAGGCGCAAAAACTATACATACAGCAGCTACTGGGTTAACATTAAGTTACTGTGTTATTCCTGGGATATTATAGCGCTGGAGTGTGTGCTGGCATACTCTCTCTCTGTCTCTCCAAAGGGCCTTGTGGGGGAACTGTCTTCAGAAAGGACATTCCCTGTGTGTGTGTGTGTGGTGTCGGTACGCTTGTGTCGACATGTCTGAGGAAGGCTATGTGGGAGAGGAGCTGGAGAAAATTAATGTGGTGTCTCCGCCGCCGACACCTGATTGGATGGATATGTGGAAGGTTTTAAATGATAATGTTAATTCCTTGCATAGAAGATTTGACAAAGACGATGCATTGGGACAGTCAGGGTCACAACCCGTGCCTGACCCTCTGTCGCAGGGACCGTCAGGGTCTCATAAGCGCCCACTATCCCAAATTGTTGACACAGATACCGACATGGATTCTGACTCCAGTGTCGATTACGATGATGCAAAGTTACAGCCAAAATTGGCTAAATCCCTTCGATATATGATTATAGCAATAAAGGATGTTTTGCACATCACAGAGGAAACCCCTGTCCCTGACACGAGGGTGTATATGTATAAGGGAAAGAAGCCTGAGGTAACTTTTTCCCCCTCACATGAACTGAATGAGTTATGTGAAAAAGCTTGGGAATCTCCATATAAGAAAATGCAGATTTCCAAACGGATTCTTATGGCGTATCCTTTCCCGCCAACGGATAGGCTACGAGGGGAATCCTCCCCTAGGGTGGACAAAGCTTTAACACGCTTATCCAAAAAGGTAGCCCTGCCGTCCCAGGATACGGCTACCCTCAAAGATGCTGCTGACCGCAAACAGGAGGTTACCCTGAAGTCCATTTATACACATTCAGGTACCTTACTAAGACCGGCAATTGCGTCGGCCTGGGTGTGTAGTGCTGTAGCGGCATGGACGGATACCTTATCTGAGGAATTGGATACCCTAGATAAGGATACTGTATTATTGACCCTGGGGCATATAAAAGACGCTGTCCTATATATGAGAGATGCTCAAAGAGACATTAGTCTACTGGGTTCTGGAATAAACGCTATGTCGATTTCTGCCAGAAGGGTCCTGTGGACTCTGCAATGGACAGGTGATGCCGACTCAAAAAGGCATATGGAGGTTTTACCTTACAAGGGTGAGGAATTGTTCGGGGATGGTCTCTCGGACCTGGTCTCCACAGCTACAGCTGGAAAGTCAAATTTTTTGCCTTATGTTCCCTCACAGCCTAAGAGAGCACTGCATTATCAAATGCAGTCCATTCGTTCACAAAGAAACAAGAAAGTCCGAGGTGCGTCCTTTCTTGCCAGAGGTAGGGGCAGAGGAAAAAAGCTGCACAACACAGCTAGTTCCCAGGAACAGAAGTCCTCACCGGCCTCTGCTAAATCCACCGCATGACGCTGGGGCTCCACTGGCGAAGTCGGGCCCGGTGGGGGCACGTCTTCGGAATTTCAGCCACATGTGGGTTCACTCCCAGGTGGATCCTTGGGCAATAGAAATTGTGTCTCAGGGTTACAAGATGGAATTCGAAGAGGTGCCTCCTCGCCGGTATTTCAAATCGGCCCTACAATCTTCCCCACAAGAGAGGGAAATAGTGTTAAACGCAATACAAAAATTGTATCTTCAACAGGTGGTGGTCAAGGTTCCCCTCCTTCAACAGGGAAGGGGTTATTATTCGACCATGTTTGTAGTCCCGAAACCGGACGGTTCGGTCAGACCCATATTGAATTTAAAATCTCTGAACCTATACTTAAGAAGGTTCAAGATGGAATCGATAAGAGCGGTCATCGCAAGCCTGGAAGGGGGGGACTTTATGGTGTCACTGGACATAAGGGATGCGTACCTTCATGTCCCCATTTATACACCTCATCAGGCGTACCTAAGATTTGCGGTACAGGATTGTCATTACCAATTTCAGACGTTGCCGTTTGGTCTCTCAACGGCCCTGAGGATTTTCACCAAGGTAATGGCGGAAATGATGGTGCTCCTGCGGAAGCAAGGTGTCACAATTATACTGTACTTGGACGATCTCCTCATAAACGCGAGATCAAGAGAGCAGTTGCTGAACAGCGTATCTCTTTCACTGAAAGTGTTACAGCAACACGGCTGGATTCTCAATATTCCAAAGTCGCAGTTGGTTCCTACGACTCGTCTACCCTTCTTGGGCATGATTTTGGACACGGACCAGAAGAGGGTTTATCTCCCGATAGAGAAGGCCCAGGAACTCATGACTCTGGTCAAGAACCTATTGAAACCAAAACAGGTGTCAGTGCATCATTGCACTCGAGTCCTGGGAAAGATGGTGGCGTCATACGAGGCCATTCCCTTCGGCAGGTTCCATGCGAGGACTTTCCAATGGGACCTACTGGACAAGTGGTCCGGGTCACATCTTCAGATGCATCGGTTGATCACCCTGTCCCCCAGGGCCAGGGTGTCACTACTGTGGTGGCTGCAGAGTGCTCACCTTCTCGAGGGCTGCAGATTCGGCATTCAGGACTGGATCCTGGTGACCATGGACGCAAGCCTCTGAGGTTGGGGAGCAGTCACACAGGGATGAAATTTCCAGGGTCTTTGGTCAAGTCAAGAGACTTGTCTTCACATCAACATCCTGGAGCTAAGGGCCATATACAACGCACTATGTCAAGCGGAGACCTTACTTCGCGACCGACCAGTTCTGATCCAGTCAGACAACATCACCGCCGTGGCTCATGTAAACCGCCAACGCGGCACAAGGAGCAGAGTGGCAATGGCGGAAGCCACCAGAATTCTTCGCTGGGCGGAGAATCATGTAAGCACACTGTCAGCAGTGTTCATTCCGGGAGTGGACAACTGGGAAGCAGACTTCCTCAGCAGACACGACCTACACCCGGGAGAGTGGGGACTTCATCCAGAAGTCTTCGCACAGATTGTGAGTCGGTGGGAACTGCCACAGATAGACATGATGGTGTCCCGCCTCAACAAAAAGCTACAGAGGTATTGCGCCAGGTCAAGAGACCCTCAGGCAATAGCTGTAGACACCCTAGTGACACCGTGGGTGTTCTGGTCAGTCTATGTATTTCCTCCTCTTCCTCTCATACCAAAGGTGTTGAGGATAATAAGAAGAAAAGGACTGAGAACAATCCTCATTCTTCTTCTAAGACAGGACCTGTTGCAACAGGGACCCTGTCTGTTCCAATACTTATCGCGGCTGCGTTTGACGGCATGGCGATTGAACGCTGGATCCTAGCAGAAAAAAGCATTCCGGTTGAGGTTATTCCTACGCTGATAAAGGCTATGAAGGAAGTAACAGCAAAACCTTATCACCGTATATGGCGAAAATGTTTCTTGGTGTGAGACCAAGAATGCTCCTACGGAAGAATTCCATCTGGGCCGTTTACTTCACTTGCTACAAACTGGAGTGAATTTGGGCCTTAAATTAGGTTCCATTAAGGTCCAGATTTCGGCCCTATCCATTCTCTTTCAAAAAGAATTGGCTTTTCTTCCAGAAGTTCAGACTTTTTTGTAAAGGGAGTGCTGCATATTCAGCCTCCTTTTGTGCCTCCGGTGGCACCTTGGGATCTTAACGTGGTAAGTTTCCTAAAGTCACACTGGTTTGAACCACTTAAAACAGTGGAGTCGAAATATCTCACGTGGAAGGTGGTCCTGTTATTAGCCTTGGCTTCGGCTAGGCGAGTGTCTGAATTAGCGGCTTTGTCACATAAAAGCCCCTATTTGGTTTTCCATTTGGATAGAGCAGAATTGCGGACCCGTTCGCAATTTCTGCCAAAAGTGGTTTCATCTTTTCATATGAACCAACCTATTGTGGTGCCTGTGGCTACACGTGACTTGGAGGATTCCGAGTTACTTGATGTGGTCAGGGCTTTGAAAATTTACGTAGCCAGAACGGCTAGAGTCAGGAAAACTGAAGCGCTGTTTGTCCTGTATGCATCCAACAAGATTGGTGCCCCTGCTTCAAAGCAAACTATTGCTCGCTGAATTTGTAACACGATTCAGCAAGCGGATTCTACGGCTGGTTTGCCGTTACCAAAATCTGTCAAGGCCCATTCCACTAGGAAGGTGGGCTCTTCTTGGGCGGCTGCCCGGGCGTCTCGTCACTACAGCTGTGTCAAGCTGCTACTTGGTCGGGTTCAAACACTTTTGCAAAATTCTACAAGTTTGATACCCTGGCTGAGGAGGACCTCATGTTTGCTCAATCGGTGCTGCAGAGTCATCCGCACTCTCCCGCCCGTTTGGGAGCTTTGGTATAATCCCCATGGTCCTTACGGAGTCCCCAGCATCCTCTAGGACGTTAGAGAAAACAAGATTTTACTTACCGGTAAATCTATTTCTCGTAGTCCGTAGAGGATGCTGGGCGCCCGTCCCAAGTGCGGACTTCTTCTGCAAGACTTGTATATAGTTATTGCTTCAATAAGGGTTATGTTATAGTTGCATCGGTCTTGAACTGATGATATGTTGTTTTCATACTGTTAACTGGGTAGTTATCACTAGTTATACGGTGTGGCTGGTATGAATCTTGCTCTTGGATTAACAAAATCCTTTCCTCGTACTGTCCATCTCCTCTGGGCACAGTTTCTCTAACTGAGGTCTGGAGGAGGGGCATAGAGGGAGGAGCCAGTGCACACCAGGAACTAAATTCTTTCTTAAAGTGCCCATGTCTCCTGCGGAGCCCGTCTATCCCCATGGTCCTTACGGAGTTCCCAGCATCCTCTACGGACTACGAGAAATAGATTTACCGGTAAGTAAAATCTTATTTTTTGTAATGCTGATGTTATGTTTACTTATTAATAATTTATAGCTTTTAAGAACCCAGGCCTGCTACAGCGTGTATAAATAAAAGAAAAATTTGGTGCTCTATATATTCCCAGCGTAAAACACAGTCCAGATTGGTTTTGCCTTAAAATTGCCGCATTAAATGCGTGGGACTCATGCCCTAAATATAGACTTTCTAGTAATTGTCCATGTCCTCTTTAAAGATTGGGGTTTATATTCAGCGCGTAACAGGTTTCTATGGCAGCAATCATCTAGGCCTTTTCCACCATCGTGCGACGTTATGTGCAAAAATCAATTCTGTTTATAGCAAGTTTGACAATAACGGTTTTAGATCTGGTGTTAAGAATCCGTGTTGCATCCGGTTATTTTCCTAATTAATGTATACAGCTATTCTGTAGATTTCAAATGGGAAACACAGAGGATATTTTATAGGCTACCAACATATTTTAAAAACTTTAGTTTTGCACATTGCAGTATTTGTCGTCACGACAAATCATGCATATCGTCTAGTGCAGGCATGTCCAAACTGCGGCCCTCCAGCTGTTGTGAAACTACATATCCCAGCATGCCCTCACACAGTTTTGCTGTCAGTGAAGGCTAAAGCTGTGTCAGGGCATGCTGGGATGTGTAGTTTCTCAACAGCTGGAGGGCCGCAGTTTGGACATGCCTGGTCTAGTGGGTATGCCCGAAGGCGCGCTCCCGCAGGTCGCATGCCACCTCGTCTGGTCAACGTATTCGGTCTCTAAGTCGACCACACCTAGGTCGACCACTATTGGTCGACTTGGTTACTAGGTCGACACGACAAAATGTCGACATGAGTTTTTCACAAGTTTTTTTCTTTTTCTTAATTTTTTTTTTTTAACTTTTGCATACTTTATGATCCACGTGGACTACAGTTGGTAACGGGGACCTGTGCCGAGCGCAGCGGTAACGGAGCGAGGCTCCTTGCCCGAAGCATGGCGAGCGAGGCACCTTGCCTGACGCAAGCGAAGCGAGCCATGCGAGGGGACACAGTGCACTAATTGGGGTTCCCCGTCACTCTACAAAGAAAATGACTCCCAAAAAATTTAAATAACTCATGTCGACCGTTTGTCATGTCGGTCGGCCTAATGCTTGTATCGACCTATTATAGGTGTCTACTTAGTTACTGTCGATCAATAGTGATCGACCTTGACACTGTCGACCTAAGTGTGGTCGACAGTGCTGCATGGTCAGACAATATTGCATGCTGCGCCATATAGTGAAAGACAGAATGAGATGTTGTTGTTAATGAAATCGTCTAGTGTTTGCTGGCATGGTGCGCGGCAAAGGGAAATCTACAGTCTGCCTGATTGCCGGTCATTCTGGTGTGTACACACCCTTAGTAGCGGCTGTGAGATGACCGTGCCTAATTAAATCATGCACATAGTTGTAATATTCAGGGTGACATTGCAATGTCCCTTGTTGACATAAATAAGCCACCAGGAGGGGGATACAGGCTGTTGGAATTATAGGTAGTACCAGAGGAAAGAAGTACACATTAGTGCAGATATACTGTAGGCAAATACATTAGGTATATCATTGAGCTGACACTCCTCATGGCAATATAGGGTGCTCTCCCAGGACCACAGGGATATTTTACAGCATCCAGTGTGTTTTCTTTGCAGTGCAGTCTAAAGCCCAGTACCCACGGGCCGATGTGGGAGAGATGTGTGCTGAGCGAACCACTCGGCACACATCTCTCCCGCCGCTCAGCACAGCGCGATGTGTGCTGAGCGTGCGGGGGAAGACGGGGGGCCGACCCGCTAGATTGGCCTGCATGCAGGCCAATCTAGCAGCAGCGATAGCGATGCGCGGGGCTGCGCATCGCTATCACTCTAAGGGGTACACACGGAGCGATCAGGCTTAAATTCTAAGAAATCTAGTCAGATTGCTTAGAATATCGCTCCGTGAGTACCCCCCTTAAAGGGCAAATTCAGTTAGCTGGGGTTTGGCCAGAAATTGCTTAATGAAGGTTAAAAACCCGCACACGTGACTTTTTGCTCCTTAGCTAGACTTCGCTTTAAGTTAGTGCTGGTCTCCATGGGAGTTAGCGTGGAATTTAGCCCACAGCTCAGACTAGATGAAAAGTAGGGAATCATCTATTTTTTTTTTTTTTTTTTTTTTTATGCAAAAAATGTTGTGACTCAGCGCAGTTCCTCTGAGTCACCCCTCCCAATGAATACTAATGTATTGAGAGGTTTTTTAAATAGGAAAATATGACCAATAAAGAGAGGTCGTTATTCAGGTGATTTTCTGTTAAAAGTTGTTAATGTTTTAAATTATAGAGATGTAAATGATGTGGGACATACGTATTGTATAGATGGGCAGTGGGTGTAATGATAATGGGTGTAAATGAAGTGGAACATATATGGTGAGGCGTTGTGTTGATGGGAAAGGGGTTACCTAATTTGCAGCAAAGAGTTGTAAGTGTTTTTCCAACTTTTTACAAACTTGTTTAAGCACACTTTAAATATCTCTAAGGAGAGACTTTAATAAAGAGAATTGATGCACTCCATCCGCCACTTGCCATTTATAGTTGAAGTTGGAAAACGGGAGTGCAGCTCATGAAAATATCCTGCAAAATGTATAATAACTCGCAAGCTTGCCACTCGCAGGTAATTGATTGTGACAGTAGGATATCCTACACCGGTACTCAATGCTGCATAAAGCTAATGACAGTCGAGCTAGTGTTAAGCTCTGTACACACTGGGTGACTTCAGCCCTTGTACACGACTAGCGCTATATCGTTCAGCGGTGTAGCGCATACACACTGTAGGATATCGTTCCGTGACGTCATCCCCCGCAGAAACCCCCCCCCCCCTCCCAAACATGCAGCTCATCGGAATGCGGTCACCATACTGACGCCGGAATCCCGAGCGCTCAGAATGCCTACCCACAGGGTCTGTTCCCACTCGACCCACCGAGTCCGCTGTGTAGCGAGCTCACAAGGGGCTTTGTTGCCAAACCTCCCCCCTGCTGGCGGGATCTCGGGACCGGTATGCTGACCACCGGCAGCGCGTGCCAACCTGGCTCATTATGTAGTTAAAATTGAGCTTCGTGTTCGGTAGATCACGGATGAACGGTAACGACCCGCAGGTGCGTGCATCATTCATCCAGACACACTGGACTATACGAGCGTTAGATCTTTCAGAAAAGATAGTTAGCAATCATATCGCCCAGTGTATATGGGGCTTAACGCTGAGAATCTTGTGCTTGATGGCTTGTGTGCAAAATGACCCTTTATTTATTTTGTGAACACATAGACTGAATGGTTTTCTTCTCTCCTATGCCCGCAATGGGAAAGCTGTATGTGCTACTTAATATCCAATACAATTGGATGGATCAGTGTGTATTAAAACACATACCTAAAAAGCAGGCATTACAGCCAGAATATCCTGAATTGGAAAATAAATGGTCTGTGAAATTATTAACTAGCTTTCTAGAAGTATTAAGAACTAAAACATGTATTTATTTTTTTGCCCCCAGATATCCATCATGAACCTAACTGGATAGGACTATGCTAGAAGCTCTGCATCAATTGCTCAAGAGACTGAAGATCTAAAAGCCATTTTGGAACTACAAAGAGGACATTACTGACTGGTGATCGCTGCGCTGCCTTTTTAGTTTTTGCCTCATTTCATAAGGATTTTTTTCAGAACAATATGGCAAGTAAACGGAAAACAAAAACTCCTTGCATGGTGCTTGCAAGAGAGTCTGACCCTGAAGCAGAATTGAACTCTGATGTTGAGGAAGCACCCCCACTCCTAGCACCTGCAGAGAACCCCGCACCGGAGAACGCCGGGCCTGAGAGCCCATCAAGCGAAGACGGCAATGCACTAGAAAATAGCGATTCAGACAATCAAATTAAAACTGTAGAAGGTGGTTACGAATGTAAATATTGCTCATTTCAAACGCCAGACTTAAATCTGTTTACCTTCCATGTGGATTCCGAGCACCCCAATGTTGTATTAAATTCTTCTTATTTTTGTGTGGAGTGTAACTTTCTAACTAAACGCTATGACTCCCTGAACGAGCACAACGTGAAATATCATCCTGGAGAAGACAACTTTAAGTTAACGATGGTTAAACGCAACAACCAGTCGATTTTCGAACAAACTGTTAATGATCTGACTTTTGATGGGAGCTTTGTCCAAGCAGAGAATCAGGAACAGTCCGAGTCAAACTCCTCTGGGATTTCAATCAGTAAGACCCCAATTATGAAGATAATGAAGGAGAAAAAGCGAATAAGTGTGTCACAAAATGCAACAGAAGATGGAGCGGAGGAAAAAGACTTGAAAGTAGAGAGCGAGCCGAATGTAAAACCCCAAGAAGAACGAGAACCCAAGCCGGTGGCTCAGATAGTTCCTGAACCTGTGAAAACGAGTATCACGGTTGTAACTTGCACCCAGGACTTGCATAGTACTATTACACCTGCTACTGTCCTTCAGTCGGGACTGGCACAAGTTATTTCAACTGTACAGGCACAGCAAAATTGCAACATCCTATCGAAAGTTTTAATACCCATCAATAGCATTCCTACGTACAATGCGGCGTTGGATGCAAATCCTCTGTTGCTAGGCAACTACAACAAGTTTCCTTACCCAACTGTTTCAGAGATCACCCTCCTTGCTGCGCAAACTAAATGCACAGAGGAACAAATAAAAATCTGGTTCTCTGCCCAACGACTAAAACATGGTGTTAGCTGGACGCCAGAGGAAGTAGAGGATGCCCGAAAGAAACAATTTAATGGCACTGTCCACACTGTCCCTCAGACAATAACTGTTTTTCCTGCTCACATTTCTTCAGCTGCCAACGGTTTGCCTTCCATCCTACAGGCGTGCCAAATAGTTGGTCAGCCTAGCCTTTTATTCACGCAAGTTGCTGGAACGAACACCATACCTGTGAGTACACCAATAGCGTTGACCGTTGCTGGCATCCCAGGTAATGCACACATCCAGATGAGCCAAATTCCACAAACCCAAACCCTGTCCGAAACCAAGAGAGTGGCTGCCGTTCCGAGCCCACAGGTCCCCAAGCAGGAGTCTACCATGATAGGCGATGCTCTTGGTATACGTTCAAAGAAAACGAAGGATCAGTTGAACGCTTTGAAAATAAGCTACCTGCGTAACCAGTTTCCACATAATAATGAAATCGAGCGACTGATACGAATAACTGGTCTGACTAAAGGAGAAATCAAGAAATGGTTTAGTGACACGCGATATAACCAAAGAAATTCCAAGGGAAGTCACGGAATCCATTTCACCAGTGACTCTAGTGGAACTATAATTATTGATTCTAGTGACGAAACGACCGAATCCCCAACCCCTGGTGTAATAACGCCACAGCGAAAGCAGAGTTGGAATCCTTTTCCAGATTTTACCCCACAGAAATTCAAAGAAAAGACCGTGGAGCAAATACAGGCTCTTGAAGAGAGCTTTCTTAAAAACACTATACCATCAGACGAGGAATTAAACAAGTTAAGGGTTCTTACCAAACTTACAAGGCGAGAAGTTGACGCTTGGTTTGCAGAAAAGAGACGGTCCACCGGAGTAAAGGAGGAACCTTTGGATTTTAGTGAGGGCAACGTGGAACAAGGAATAAAGGAGGAGTTGGATGAAAATTCAGAAAGTGCTCTAGTAAAATCAGGAGCAGCTTTTGCTGGAAAATTTGGGAAAAAAACTCCAGAGCAACTGCACGTGCTAAAAGGCGCATTCGTCCGCACACAGTGGCCGACTCCTGCAGAGTATGACAAGTTGGCAGAGGAAACAGGTCTTGCTAGAAGTGATATTGTTGGCTGGTTTGGTGATACCAGGTACGCTGCAAAAAACCATCATTTAAAGTGGTTCTACCAATACCAAGTAAGCAGCTCCAGCCCAAATGTTAATGGGCAGAGCTTTTCCCGAAAGAGGGGGAGAGGGAGGCCCAGGGGTAGGGGACGAGGAAGACCGAGAGGGAGGCCAAAAGGGCAGCGAAGAACAAATAGCTGGGAGAGGGCACCAGCGCCAATAAAATATAAGACCGGGAAAGCGTTACTGAAAGAATACTACTTAATGCACAAGTTTCTCAATGAGGAGGATCTGGATGAATTAGTTACCAAATCTCAGATGGGGTATGAGCAGGTGAGGGAATGGTTTGCTGAGCGCCTTCAAAGAGAGGATGCCGGTTTGGATCCCTTTGATGAAGAAGAGGAAGATGATGATGATCTATTGGATGACCAGGATGAAGAGGAAGAAATTGAGGATTCGGATAGTGATACATGGGAACCCCCAAAGCATGTAAAACGGAGACTTTCAAAAATGGAAGATTGAGATGTAAGTAAAGACCTGAAATGATGTGATATTTGCCTAGTGTTCTTACTATCTGGTACTAGAAAAAGGTGTCTTAGCAACTTTGAAAAGTTTGTTGCAGAGGTTTCATGACTGTTGCCTTTTCTTCCTCTTCTGACCTCCATCTTGGGGAATTAGGTTGGGCTCTAATTTGAAGTACTATTGGCTGTAAGAGCTCAGCGGATGCAAATAATCGATATTTGTCTAAAATATCATCTAGTGTGTACGACTCTTAAGTCTGCATCATCCCTTTCCAAAGTAAAGAATAACATTGCCACAGCCACTTAAGGAGGCAGATATCCACTTGGTGACATTTTTTTGGGTGGGGGTTACTATTGGGTTATACCTCTCCTCTCAGGTAGTGGAGACTTAAGAGGCCTATGAATGGAGCGCAAATGGATCTGACCTATTAAGCCTTGCAAACCCCCCCTCCTTCCCTTCCCCTCTCCGTGAGATATTTATACAGCAAAGGATGGATCAAGCCGTGAAAAGTTGCCTATAACAACCAATCCGCTTTGATCAATCATTTATCAAGTACACCCTATGAAATGACAGGTGGATACTGATTGGTTGCTATGGGCAACTTCACTGATATACTCCAATTTTTTTCACTGCTTGATACAGCATAGTAAGATACCCAATTTACTCTTACAAATCCCTTAGCAATGCCACCTTTCCATGTAGCTGGCACCACCTCTCGCATCAGGCTACAAGGTTTCTCCCGTGCTGCTCTCCCACTTGAGACTTCTCTGCCAATCCTGAGCAGACTTTCCCACTGTTTGGAAATCTTGGATTGTCTCTGACAGCCTTAGCTCCTTGTCTGAGCTCTGCCCTTTGCCTGCTAGCTCATAAGCTCTGACAGGCAGGGCCCTCCCTACGCTTTGCTTTCACATCTTTATTTACTTTAGACATCTTGTATGTCCCCGTTTTATGTACACTGTTAATGCATTGTCGAGCAATAATCCTAATGTGACGTTTTTAAGTAGGACTGGTGAGATCGGTGTTACTTTAATGTGTAAAACATGTTGCGTAATTACTTATTGGAATTACATGACCTAACCAATAAAAGCGGCAGGCTTCATTGTCATGTTGTATCACATGAGCCAGCCTTTTAAACTGCAGTATACTTGTGCAGTAATTCCTTTCATGCTGTGCATAAGCGCAGTTATGCGTTTGTCCAGTAGATGTCATCCTAGCTCTATTCAAATGGTATCTGTATAGTATTACATTAGAACTAGATGAATCTTCCAAAGGGGTGTTAAGGCTGGTATCAGAGGCCAACATAGAAATTTGATTTACAAATTGCCTGGTGTACTTGTGTGTAATTCCAAAACAGAATTAATTCTATAGGCCTTGTCGAGTGAAATTGTTTTTTATTTGGTGGGAATTCTGTACAGATTATGTACTTGGCAGGTTCATTATTAAACACGGTCTTTCATTTTGTAAGTCAAGCCCTGCAACTTTGACAGTGTTCAGGGAGAGTTTTTCCATTACTGGAGTGCAAAAAGAACCCCCCTCCCCCCCAACATCCAAAACTCGGAGGATCTCATGCCACGGAGTTTGGTGGGGTGAGCATAGGGGAGTTGGGCCCAAATGTATTAAGCTTTAACAGGAGATAAAGTGGAGACGGATCAAGAGTGATAAATGACCAGCCAATCTGCTCCTAACTGCCATGTCACAGTCTGTTTTTGAAAAATGACAGGGGCTAATTGGCTGGTCATTTATCACTCTCTTTATCCATCTCTACTTTATCTCCTGTTAAGCCTTGGGCCTTGGTTTTTAATGCAAACACTTGGTAGATGGCGAAGCAGCTCTGCGCCATCAGAAAGTAATCCTGTCTGCATTTCCAGTTTCCGGTCATGTATGCTGGTGACTGCGAGTTCTCCTCAGCTGCAGGGGTGTGTGGCGTGGTAGCGTTGCAGTTCTGCGTGTTTGGGGACAATCGGATACATAGCCACCTATAACCATCATAGTAGCAAGGTTCTGAGCCAGTACAGTAATAGGAATTGCAGGTGAAATAATACAATATAACTTAAAAAATGTATCTTCCCTAAATCTATGAATAAATACTTAGGGGTATAAGCAATTGCGGTCGAATTCCGGCTGGAATTCGACAGTTTTTAAATTTGACACAATTCGACAGTCACATACCCTCCCGCCGGGACCCGAATTCGACCTATTCAATAAAAAACGGATTCGACAGTCCCGCTGTCGATAAACGGACCAATTGACGGATAGTGTGTGTGTCCTGGATTCGACTTTTTGGACGGCACAAAAATGTTTAAAAAAACCACGCAAAAAATTGCGTGGGGTCCCCCCTCCTAAGCATAACCAGCCTCGGGCTCTTTGAGCCGGTCCTGGTTGTAAAAATACGGGGGGAAAATTGACAGGAGATCCCCCGTATTTTTAGAACCAGCAGGCTCTGCGTCCGGTCCTAGTGCAAAATATACGGGGGACAAAAGACGTAGGGGTCCCCCGTATTTTTAACACCAGCACCGGGCTCCACTAGCTGGAGAGAGAATGCCACAGCCGGGGGACACTTTTATATCTGTCCCTGCGGCTGTGGCATTAAATCCCCAACTAGTCACCCCTGGCCGGGGTACCCTGGAGGAGTGGGGACCCCTTAAATCAAGGGGTCCCCCCCCCTCTAGCCACCCAAGGGCCAGGGGTGAAGCCCGAGGCTGCCCCCCCACCCATCCAAGGGCTGCGGATGGGGGGCTGATAGCCTTGTGTCAAATAAAAGAATATTTGTTTTTTGCAGTAGAACTACAAGTCCCAGCAAGCCTCCCCCACAAGCTGGTACTTGGAGAACCACAAGTACCAGCATGCGGGGGGGAAACGGGCCCGCTGGTACCTGTAGTTCTACTGCAAAAAAAATACCCAAATAAAAACAGTACACGCACACCGTGAAAGTAAAACTTTATTACATACTTACATGCATGCCGACACACACATACTTACCTATGTTCACACGCCGACTCTGTCCACTTCTCCAAGTAGTATCCACGGTGTACCTGAAAATAAAATTCTCGCCAAAATCCAGTGTAGCATCTCTCCTCTTCTTTTTTGTAATCCACGTACTTGGCAAAAAAACAAACCGCATTACCCGGACCACGCACTGAGAGGGTCCCTTCAGCCAATCAGGGAACGCCACGTCGTGGCACTCTCCTGATAGGCTGTGCGCGTCTGAGCTGTCAGACGCGCATAGCACATAGCCGCTCCATTATCTTCAATGGTGGGAACTTTGCGGTCAGCGGTGAGGTTACTCGCGGTCAGCCGCTGACCGCGAGTAACCTGACCGCAAAGCTCCCACCATTGAAGATAATGGAGCGGCTGTGCTATGTGCTATGCGCGTCTGACAGCTCAGACGCGCACAGCCAATCAGGAGAGTGCCACGACGTGGCGTTCCCTGATTGGCTGAAGGGACCCTCTGTGACAGGAGTCACGGGGGGTCTCAGCATACGGGGAAAGGGGTCCCATGTGTAAACATGGGACCCCTTTCAGTGCGTGGTCTGGGTAATGTGGTTTGTTTTTTTGCCAAGTACGTGGATTACAAAAAAGAAGAGGACAGATGCTACACTGTATTTTGGTGAGTATAATTTTATTTTCAGGTACACCGTGGATTCTACTTGGAGAAGTGGACCGAGCCTCGTTTGAACATAGGTAAGTATGTGTGTGTCGGCATGTATGTAATAAAGTTTTACTTTCACGGTGTGCTTGTACTGTTTTTATTTGGGTATTTTTTTTGTAGTAGAACTACAGGTACCAGCGGGCCCATTTTTACCCCGCATGCTTGTACTTGTGGTTCTCCAAGTACCAGCTGCGGGGGAGGCTTGCTGGGACTTGTAGTTCTGCTACAAAAAACAATATTCTTTCTTTGTGTCACTTGGCTATCAGCCTCCCATCCGCAGCCCATGGATGGGGAGGACAGCCTCTGGCTTCACCCCTGGCCCTTGGATGGCCGGAGGGGGGGGGCACCTCTTGATTTAAGGGGTCCCCACTCCTCCAGGGTACCCCGGCCAGGGGTGACTAGTTAGGGATTTAATGCCACGACCACAGGGACCGATATAAAAGTGTCCCCCGGCTGTGGCATTATCTCTCCAGCTAGTGGAGCCCGGTGCTGGTGTTAAAAATACGGGGGACCCCTACGTCTTTTGTCCCCCGTATTTTTTGCACCAGGACCGGACGCAGAGCCCGGTGCTAGTTCTAAAAATACGGGGGATCCCCTGTCAATTTTTCCCCCGTATTTTTACAACCAGGAGCGGCTCAAAGAGCCCGAGGCTGGTTATGCTTAGGAGGGGGGACCCCACGCATTTTTTTTCTTGATTTTAACCCATTCCCACCCCTTCACACTGAAAACCATGCTCTCTCTGTTTTAGTCAGTTTAAAAAAAAAAATGTATTCTTTTAAAAAATATATAAATACTTGTCTCCTAATAGACAAACCAAGTACATAATCCCTTCTAATATAAATAGATATGCTATTAGCAATAAAAAAAACACAAAAAAAAACATTTTTAAAATTTTTTATTAGATTCCGCCAGCAAAGTGAGGCGGAATGAAATTGACGAAATTACTGTCGAAATGTACTGTTGTCGAATCGACATTCTTCAATTGAATATACTTTTGTCGAAAAGCCGCATTTTTACCATTGCAGACATGTCGAATTTGACAACTGTCGAATTTCAAAAAGTCGAATCTGAAACGTCTATTTTTTTTTTTTGTCGAAAAGTACTGTATTGCATTGTCGAATTATTATTTTTTGTGTCGAAAATGCCCCGTTTTTCGACATTTGCGGCAATTCGACTGCAATTGCATATACTCCTTAGATGGGTTATCCAGCATGTTAAGATGCCCGAAGCAAGGCGTTCAGACTGGTGTAGACTTTTTAGGCGGCTAAACCCAGTCTGTTTGGGTGCGACTTGCGCGATATGCTTGGGTGTCCAAAAACAATTGAATTGGCCCTACTGAATGTAGATCATGTATACCAAACCCCGGAAGAGCAGGCAAGTCTCCTGGCTTAAGAGTGCCCCCCCTCCTTCCTGTCCTGCCGCCTGACTGAGTTTAAAGCGTGGTACGGGCGCCAAATACACAATTCTGGGTGAATCGCGTCCTCTTAGCCGCACCCCCTGCTGTATAATAGCGCGATTGGGGCTACCATGCCCCCTGTACCGCCTCCTGTAGTGTTTCTCCTCCACCACTCCACTTCTGATGCACCACCTCTCCCCCACCACCCCTCCCTCCCTGAAAGAGCAGCCCAGAAGTCGACTAGTATAACCCACACCCTTACAGAGAACAGTAAGCCCTGTATCCTATTCTCCTAGAAGAAAAGCCATAGAAGAACAATTTGCCCATTCTACCTTTTTTTTTTTTTTTTCTTTTTCTCGTAATATATATTTTTTTATTAACAATACTGGATATGCCAAATTAGCTTGCACATTAGGTAATGTGTCTCCATGTAATACCAAAATACATTACCCTTAGGTTTTCTGTCAGGCAACGCCAAGGGTGGTGGACATTTGTTGGGGGATAAATATTATCCATCTGCTAATTGGTGCATCTTTGATGTAAAGGCATTGGATCCTAACAAGTAATTAGTCCAGTTTTAGTTTTGTTTCCGGTAATCCTTTTTTCCCCCCCTCATATTGCCTTTTCTAGCTCATAGTCAATAGGAGTCATCCACGTGTATATTTTATACACAGTAAGGAAATCTGAATCCTGGTTAAGGCTGTGAAGTACAAATGCCTTGTCCCTTATCATGCTGCTACTAGTGCAACAAATTGCAATTTTTATTTGAAGTGTACTTCAGAAAGGTTCAAAGTACAGCAGACAAAGGCCATAGGAGAGTACAGATTCTATGTGTTTGCTATGTCATAAACTTTTTAATAACGGTTAGTCTCTCTTTCAGGAAGACAGTTGAGTTTTTCGGGGGGAAAAGGTGGCAGTGCCCATTCTACTGTGAAACAAGTGGAGGTGCCCTGGAAAGACCACATAACGGAGTGTCGGCATGGGAAGAGATCCCCAATGGTGGAATAAAAGATCTGCATGCTGTGCCAAAGAAGCCGCACTGCAGATGGAGGACTTTGCTGTAAATACGATTACAATGATGTGGGCAGCACATAACTTGTACAATTCAGATTTTAATACATTTTTACTGACTTTTAAGTATTTGTTAGGTTTTTTTTTTTGTTTAGTTTTTTTGTTTGTGGATCTTTATTTGCGCGGGAGAGGGAGGGCTGAGATAGCAGAAAACACAGTGACCACTAGTTTTATTTCTCGTACGTTTGTTACATTTCCGTCTAGCATTACTCTGTCTTTGTAAGATTAAATTTAGACTGCGCCTTGTCCTTTAAGACGCAATAAGCTTTTAGCTTGGAGCGACCAAACTTTTTGCATAATGAGCTGCACCGCATTGATAGTGTCCATTGATTCTTCTGTGACTTGTTTGTGCGGTTAAGTTACTTTAACAACTTGCGTTTCCCTTTATAAATATCATATGGTCCTCTCTACTGTGTTCACAATCACCCAAGTGGTTCAGATGCGCTTAACAAATCATTTTTTAACTTTTTTTTTTTTTCAGTTCTTCCGGTGGAAAATAATTTCTCTTATTTTCCTGCGTGTTTAATTGCGGTCTGTGGGTTCGCCTGGGTTTAATTGTTTGCAGACAGTATCATTTAAAAAAATAAAAAAATAAAAATAAAATATATATATATATATATATATATATATATTTTTTTTTTTTTATTTTCCTTTGTGATTTTATCTGAAACTGCTCTGCAATTCCCTGTGGCAAAAAGAGAGGTTGCATCAGCCAATAAGGGTGTTTCTAACACGGGTGTGTATTCCGCTTTCATGGTGTCTTGTACGGTTAAAACCTAAAAGGTGTTTTTGCACAACCCCTTAGACAAATTGCTAGAGTTTGTTTTGTTGTTTTTGTTCGTTTCCTTTGTGGCTCAAAAAAGTTACAGAACCTGCACCCCTAGGTGTTTTGGGTGGTTTTCTGCAATGTTAAAGAACACTAGATAGAATTCAGTTGTGTATCTTGATTTTTGCACCATTATGAGTTGGGTCTACTCCTGATAAACCTTGGCGTCTCTCTTCCTCTCAGCGGCGATGCGGTTGGACGGGAAACCGGTTTCTCTGTACATTGGTTTGTGATAAGTCACCGTCAATTTGGCTCCTCTAAACATATAATAGGTCATTGTTACAAATGAAAGCTTTAGTCCAGTTTAAGAAATATTTTATGTTCTCTGCGAGAAAATATTTCCAAGATTGTGGCTATTAGGGACTGTCTTAGTGCCTTCTCTAAAATGAATATTTTAGCAGAAAGCCATGAAACTTATAATGAAGATCTACATTGCCGGGTCTGCCTGCGCTTGGTAGCGAACCACTGATCTACATTATGTGCTCATTGGCTTCTACACGCACGGTGCCATGTTATTTATTGTTTTATTTGAATTATTTTTTTTATTTTTACCCCTGTTCTTTCCACTAGTGATATTACATTACGGCGTAGAAGAGTACTACAGCTCGGGCGAGCAAATATCAGTGGTACCTTTTCCTGCTTTCGTACTACGACCATATAATACCTAAACGATTTCCGCTGTTATAGAGCCTTTAATGAATGTTAATTAGCAATTTAGCATGCCGGTGTTACATAAAGAGATCTAGTGCTGATTTGCAGAGGAAAAATGGTTTCTTTATTTTAAAATCATGCAACTGTATCGCAAAACTGTATTTAATTGGAAACCCGTGTAGTGACGTCTTCTCTTCTTTCCTTTTTTTTTTTTTTTTTTATTATTGTTTTCCCACAATTTCAAAGCCATTTCATTGTGTTTTTCACAATTTTCTTCAGAGAAGAAATAAACAAATATACTTTGTTTAATGTTTTCTGTACGGGCGACAATTTTTATTTGACTCAAATTCCTTCTTTATATGAAACTTTGATAAAAGGTATTTTGTCAAAGCTATGCCTGCTGCTAGCTGTCCTATTCCTGCAGATAGCATTGATGAGCATAGTCTAATTCATTTTTCATCCATTAGGGGTCACTGGAGTACTCTTGGCATACGGACGGTGCGTTAGCAGGGATAAGCACGTTTAGATATTTAAATTCGTAACCCTCCTCCCCCTCCATACTCCCAAGATGCCTCAGTGTTTTTTGTGCCTACCAGGGAAGGCATGTTCTGGACTCTGCTCCAGTTTTTATTTTTAAAACTTTATTTTAATTTATTTTATTTATTTATTTTCAAATCGCAACTCCTTCCTAGCTTACTGAGAAGCTTGGGTCCGGGACTGTGTGCGCTGCTAACAGCAGCAAAAGGCTTGTCGCCGCTTGGATGAGAAGCCCCGCCATAGACCTTAATCAGCGTTAGCTGATTTCAGCCTTGGCTGTAGGAGCAGGTCGTACTTGATGAGAAGCCCCGTCAGAGCTTCCAGACCCCGACAGAAGGTAAGGAGCGGGCGGTCAGCGCACGCTGCCACCACTCCGTGTGTGGGGTATATGTGATAGCGTACGGGACTGCTGCTGTTTACTGTGGGATAATGCCAGGCTGCGCTAGTAACTCCGCTCTCCTTAAATCCCCGCCACTGCACTGGGTAAGCGGTCAGTCAGCTTACGCCGCTTAGCAGGGGCGGATCCAGAACAAAATGACAGGGGGGGCACCATGATAGGGGAAGGCGGGTGAGGGGGGGGGGGGGGCTTTTGCGCACGCTCCTGGGAATGTGAGTGTGGTCTCATAACAAGGGTTGTGGCGTCACCGTGCCATACCAAAGAGCCGCAGCCTCATTTTTATCACGCTGTGGGCATGGAGTACAGGTCTGGTGGGTGACAGGGTGAGTATACAAGGACGGTTCTGGTAGGGGACAGGCTGAGTGTACAGGACAGGACTGATAAGGGGACAGGGTGAGTGTGCAGGGACAGGTCTGGTAGCGGACAGGGTGAGTGTGCGGGGACAGGCCTGGTAGGGGACAGGGTGAGTGTGCGGGGACAGGCCTGGTAGGGGACAGGGTGAGTGTGCAGGACAGGACTGATAGGGGACAGGGTGTGTGTGCGGGGACAGGTCTGGTGGGGGTCAGGGTGAGTGTGCGGGGACAGGTCTGGTAGGGGACAGGGTGAGTGTGCGGGGACAGGCCTGGTAGGGGACAGGGTGAGTGTGCGGGGACAGGCCTGGTAGGGGACAGGGTGAGTGTGCGGGGACAGGTCTGGTAGGGGACAGGGTGAGTGTGCGGGGACAGGCCTGGTAGGGGACAGGGTCAGTGTGCAGGGACAGGTCTGGTAGGGGACAGGGTGAGTGTGCAGGGACAGGTCTGGTAGGGGATGGAGTGAGTGTGCGGGGACAGGTCTGGTAAGGGACGGGGTGAGTGTGTGGGGACAGGTCTGGTAGGGGACAGGGTGAGTGTGCAGGGACAGGTCTGGTAGGGGACAGGGTGAGTGTGCAGGGACAGGTCTGGTAGGGGACAGGGTGAGTGTACAGGACAGGACTGATGGGGGTCAGGGTGAGTGTGCGGGGACAGGTCTGGTAGGGGACAGGGTGAGTGTGCGGGGACAGGTCTGGTAGGGGACAGGGTGTGTGTGCGGGGACAGGGTGTGTGTGCGGGGACAGGCCTGGTAGGGGACGGGGTGAGTGTGCGGGGACAGGCCTGGTAGGGGACGGGGTGTGTGTGCGGGGACAGGTCTGGTAGGGGACAGAGTGAGTGTGCGGGGACAGGTCTGGTAGGGGACAGGGTGAGTGTGCGGGGACAGGTCTGGTAGGGGACGGGGTGAGTGTGCGGGGACAGGCCTGGTAGGGGACGGGGTGAGTGTGCAGGGACAGGTCTGGTAGGGGACAGGGTGAGTGTGCAGGGACAGGTCTGGTAGGGGACAGGGTGAGTGTACAGGACAGGACTGATGGGGGTCAGGGTGAGTGTGCGGGGACAGGTCTGGTAGGGGACAGGGTGAGTGTGCGGGGACAGGTCTGGTAGGGGACAGGGTGTGTGTGCGGGGACAGGGTGTGTGTGCGGGGACAGGCCTGGTAGGGGACGGGGTGAGTGTGCGGGGACAGGCCTGGTAGGGGACGGGGTGTGTGTGCGGGGACAGGTCTGGTAGGGGACAGAGTGAGTGTGCGGGGACAGGTCTGGTAGGGGACAGGGTGAGTGTGCGGGGACAGGTCTGGTAGGGGACAGGGTGTGTGTGCGGGGACAGGGTGTGTGTGCGGGGACAGGCCTGGTAGGGGACAGGGTGAGTGTGCGGGGACAGGCCTGGTAGGGGACAGAGTGAGTGTGCGGGGACAGGTCTGGTAGGGGACAGGGTGAGTGTGCAGGGACAGGTCTGGTAGGGGACAGGGTGAGTGTGCAGGGACAGGTCTGGTAGGGGACAGGGTGAGTGTGCAGGGACAGGTCTGGTAGGGGACAGGGTGAGTGTACAGGACAGGACTGATGGGGGTCAGGGTGAGTGTGCGGGGACAGGTCTGGTAGGGGACAGGGTGAGTGTGCGGGGACAGGTCTGGTAGGGGACAGGGTGTGTGTGCGGGGACAGGGTGTGTGTGCGGGGACAGGCCTGGTAGGGGACGGGGTGAGTGTGCGGGGACAGGCCTGGTAGGGGACGGGGTGTGTGTGCGGGGACAGGTCTGGTAGGGGACAGGGTGAGTGTGCAGGGACAGGTCTGGTAGGGGACAGGGTGAGTGTGCAGGGACAGGGTGAGTGTGCAGGGACAGGTCTGGTAGGGGACAGGGTGAGTGTGCAGGGACAGGTCTGGTAGGGGACAGGGTGAGTGTACAGGACAGGACTGATGGGGGTCAGGGTGAGTGTGCGGGGACAGGTCTGGTAGGGGACAGGGTGAGTGTGCGGGGACAGGTCTGGTAGGGGACAGGGTGTGTGTGCGGGGACAGGGTGTGTGTGCGGGGACAGGCCTGGTAGGGGACGGGGTGAGTGTGCGGGGACAGGCCTGGTAGGGGACGGGGTGTGTGTGCGGGGACAGGCCTGGTAGGGGACGGGGTGAGTGTGCGGGGACAGGCCTGGTAGGGGACGGGGTGAGTGTGCGGGGACAGGCCTGGTAGGGGACGGGGTGAGTGTGCGGGGACAGGCCTGGTAGGGGACGGGGTGAGTGTGCGGGGACAGGCCTGGTAGGGGACGGGGTGAGTGTGCGGGGACAGGCCTGGTAGGGGACGGGGTGAGTGTGCGGGGACAGGCCTGGTAGGGGACGGGGTGTGTGCGCGGGGACAGGCCTGGTAGGGGACGGGGTGTGTGTGCGCGGGGACAGGCCTGGTAGGGGACGGGGTGTGTGTGCGCGGGGACAGGCCTGGTAGGGGACGGGGTGAGTGTGCGGGGACAGGCCTGGTAGGGGACGGGGTGTGTGTGCGGGGACAGGCCTGGTAGGGGACGGGGTGTGTGTGCGGGGACAGGCCTGGTAGGGGACGGGGTGTGTGTGCGGGGACAGGCCTGGTAGGGGACGGGGTGTGTGTGCGGGGACAGGCCTGGTAGGGGACGGGGTGAGTGTGCGGGGACAGGCCTGGTAGGGGACGGGGTGAGTGTGCGGGGACAGGCCTGGTAGGGGACGGGGTGAGTGTGCGGGGACAGGCCTGGTAGGGGACGGGGTGAGTGTGCGGGGACAGGCCTGGTAGGGGACGGGGTGAGTGTGCAGGACAGGACTGATAGGGGACAGGGTGTGTGTGCGGGGACAGGTCTGGTGGGGGTCAGGGTGAGTGTGCGGGGACAGGTCTGGTAGGGGACAGGGTGAGTGTGCGGGGACAGGCCTGGTAGGGGACAGGGTGAGTGTGCGGGGACAGGCCTGGTAGGGGACAGGGTGAGTGTGCGGGGACAGGTCTGGTAGGGGACAGGGTGAGTGTGCGGGGACAGGCCTGGTAGGGGACAGGGTCAGTGTGCAGGGACAGGTCTGGTAGGGGACAGGGTGAGTGTGCAGGGACAGGTCTGGTAGGGGATGGAGTGAGTGTGCGGGGACAGGTCTGGTAAGGGACGGGGTGAGTGTGTGGGGACAGGTCTGGTAGGGGACAGGGTGAGTGTGCAGGGACAGGTCTGGTAGGGGACAGGGTGAGTGTGCAGGGACAGGTCTGGTAGGGGACAGGGTGAGTGTACAGGACAGGACTGATGGGGGTCAGGGTGAGTGTGCGGGGACAGGTCTGGTAGGGGACAGGGTGAGTGTGCGGGGACAGGTCTGGTAGGGGACAGGGTGTGTGTGCGGGGACAGGGTGTGTGTGCGGGGACAGGCCTGGTAGGGGACGGGGTGAGTGTGCGGGGACAGGCCTGGTAGGGGACGGGGTGTGTGTGCGGGGACAGGTCTGGTAGGGGACAGAGTGAGTGTGCGGGGACAGGTCTGGTAGGGGACAGGGTGAGTGTGCGGGGACAGGTCTGGTAGGGGACGGGGTGAGTGTGCGGGGACAGGCCTGGTAGGGGACGGGGTGAGTGTGCAGGGACAGGTCTGGTAGGGGACAGGGTGAGTGTGCAGGGACAGGTCTGGTAGGGGACAGGGTGAGTGTACAGGACAGGACTGATGGGGGTCAGGGTGAGTGTGCGGGGACAGGTCTGGTAGGGGACAGGGTGAGTGTGCGGGGACAGGTCTGGTAGGGGACAGGGTGTGTGTGCGGGGACAGGGTGTGTGTGCGGGGACAGGCCTGGTAGGGGACGGGGTGAGTGTGCGGGGACAGGCCTGGTAGGGGACGGGGTGTGTGTGCGGGGACAGGTCTGGTAGGGGACAGAGTGAGTGTGCGGGGACAGGTCTGGTAGGGGACAGGGTGAGTGTGCGGGGACAGGTCTGGTAGGGGACAGGGTGTGTGTGCGGGGACAGGGTGTGTGTGCGGGGACAGGCCTGGTAGGGGACAGGGTGAGTGTGCGGGGACAGGCCTGGTAGGGGACAGAGTGAGTGTGCGGGGACAGGTCTGGTAGGGGACAGGGTGAGTGTGCAGGGACAGGTCTGGTAGGGGACAGGGTGAGTGTGCAGGGACAGGTCTGGTAGGGGACAGGGTGAGTGTGCAGGGACAGGTCTGGTAGGGGACAGGGTGAGTGTACAGGACAGGACTGATGGGGGTCAGGGTGAGTGTGCGGGGACAGGTCTGGTAGGGGACAGGGTGAGTGTGCGGGGACAGGTCTGGTAGGGGACAGGGTGTGTGTGCGGGGACAGGGTGTGTGTGCGGGGACAGGCCTGGTAGGGGACGGGGTGAGTGTGCGGGGACAGGCCTGGTAGGGGACGGGGTGTGTGTGCGGGGACAGGTCTGGTAGGGGACAGGGTGAGTGTGCAGGGACAGGTCTGGTAGGGGACAGGGTGAGTGTGCAGGGACAGGGTGAGTGTGCAGGGACAGGTCTGGTAGGGGACAGGGTGAGTGTGCAGGGACAGGTCTGGTAGGGGACAGGGTGAGTGTACAGGACAGGACTGATGGGGGTCAGGGTGAGTGTGCGGGGACAGGTCTGGTAGGGGACAGGGTGAGTGTGCGGGGACAGGTCTGGTAGGGGACAGGGTGTGTGTGCGGGGACAGGGTGTGTGTGCGGGGACAGGCCTGGTAGGGGACGGGGTGAGTGTGCGGGGACAGGCCTGGTAGGGGACGGGGTGTGTGTGCGGGGACAGGCCTGGTAGGGGACGGGGTGAGTGTGCGGGGACAGGCCTGGTAGGGGACGGGGTGAGTGTGCGGGGACAGGCCTGGTAGGGGACGGGGTGAGTGTGCGGGGACAGGCCTGGTAGGGGACGGGGTGAGTGTGCGGGGACAGGCCTGGTAGGGGACGGGGTGAGTGTGCGGGGACAGGCCTGGTAGGGGACGGGGTGAGTGTGCGGGGACAGGTCTGGTAGGGGACAGGGTGTGTGTGCGGGGACAGGGTGTGTGTGCGGGGACAGGCCTGGTAGGGGACAGGGTGAGTGTGCGGGGACAGGCCTGGTAGGGGACAGAGTGAGTGTGCGGGGACAGGTCTGGTAGGGGACAGGGTGAGTGTGCAGGGACAGGTCTGGTAGGGGACAGGGTGAGTGTGCAGGGACAGGTCTGGTAGGGGACAGGGTGAGTGTGCAGGGACAGGTCTGGTAGGGGACAGGGTGAGTGTACAGGACAGGACTGATGGGGGTCAGGGTGAGTGTGCGGGGACAGGTCTGGTAGGGGACAGGGTGAGTGTGCGGGGACAGGTCTGGTAGGGGACAGGGTGTGTGTGCGGGGACAGGGTGTGTGTGCGGGGACAGGCCTGGTAGGGGACGGGGTGAGTGTGCGGGGACAGGCCTGGTAGGGGACGGGGTGTGTGTGCGGGGACAGGTCTGGTAGGGGACAGGGTGAGTGTGCAGGGACAGGTCTGGTAGGGGACAGGGTGAGTGTGCAGGGACAGGGTGAGTGTGCAGGGACAGGTCTGGTAGGGGACAGGGTGAGTGTGCAGGGACAGGTCTGGTAGGGGACAGGGTGAGTGTACAGGACAGGACTGATGGGGGTCAGGGTGAGTGTGCGGGGACAGGTCTGGTAGGGGACAGGGTGAGTGTGCGGGGACAGGTCTGGTAGGGGACAGGGTGTGTGTGCGGGGACAGGGTGTGTGTGCGGGGACAGGCCTGGTAGGGGACGGGGTGAGTGTGCGGGGACAGGCCTGGTAGGGGACGGGGTGTGTGTGCGGGGACAGGCCTGGTAGGGGACGGGGTGAGTGTGCGGGGACAGGCCTGGTAGGGGACGGGGTGAGTGTGCGGGGACAGGCCTGGTAGGGGACGGGGTGAGTGTGCGGGGACAGGCCTGGTAGGGGACGGGGTGAGTGTGCGGGGACAGGCCTGGTAGGGGACGGGGTGAGTGTGCGGGGACAGGCCTGGTAGGGGACGGGGTGAGTGTGCGGGGACAGGCCTGGTAGGGGACGGGGTGTGTGCGCGGGGACAGGCCTGGTAGGGGACGGGGTGTGTGTGCGCGGGGACAGGCCTGGTAGGGGACGGGGTGTGTGTGCGCGGGGACAGGCCTGGTAGGGGACGGGGTGAGTGTGCGGGGACAGGCCTGGTAGGGGACGGGGTGTGTGTGCGGGGACAGGCCTGGTAGGGGACGGGGTGTGTGTGCGGGGACAGGCCTGGTAGGGGACGGGGTGAGTGTGCGGGGACAGGCCTGGTAGGGGACGGGGTGAGTGTGCGGGGACAGGCCTGGTAGGGGACGGGGTGAGTGTGCGGGGACAGGCCTGGTAGGGGACGGGGTGAGTGTGCGGGGACAGGCCTGGTAGGGGACGGGGTGTGTGCGCGGGGACAGGCCTGGTAGGGGACGGGGTGTGTGTGCGCGGGGACAGGCCTGGTAGGGGACGGGGTGTGTGTGCGCGGGGACAGGCCTGGTAGGGGACGGGGTGAGTGTGCGGGGACAGGCCTGGTAGGGGACGGGGTGTGTGTGCGGGGACAGGCCTGGTAGGGGACGGGGTGTGTGTGCGGGGACAGGCCTGGTAGGGGACGGGGTGAGTGTGCGGGGACAGGCCTGGTAGGGGACGGGGTGAGTGTGCGGGGACAGGCCTGGTAGGGGACGGGGTGAGTGTGCGGGGACAGGCCTGGTAGGGGACGGGGTGAGTGTGCGGGGACAGGCCTGGTAGGGGACGGGGTGAGTGTGCGGGGACAGGCCTGGTAGGGGACGGGGTGAGTGTGCGGGGACAGGCCTGGTAGGGGACGGGGTGAGTGTGCGGGGACAGGCCTGGTAGGGGACGGGGTGAGTGTGCGGGGACAGGCCTGGTAGGGGACGGGGTGAGTGTGCGGGGACAGGCCTGGTAGGGGACGGGGTGTGTGTGCGGGGACAGGCCTGGTAGGGGACGGGGTGTGTGCGCGGGGACAGGCCTGGTAGGGGACGGGGTGTGTGTGCGCGGGGACAGGCCTGGTAGGGGACGGGGTGTGTGTGCGCGGGGACAGGCCTGGTAGGGGACGGGGTGTGTGTGCGGGGACAGGCCTGGTAGGGGACAGGGTGTGTGTGCGCGGGGACAGGCCTGGTAGGGGACAGGGTGAGTGCGCGGGGACAGGCCTGGTAGGGGACAGGGTGAGTGCGCGGGGACAGGCCTGGTAGGGGACAGGGTGAGTGCGCGGGGACAGGTCTGGTAGGGGACAGGGTGAGTGCGCGGGGACAGGTCTGGTAGGGGACAGGGTGAGTGTGCGGGGACAGGTCTGGTAGGGGACAGGGTGAGTGTGCGGGGACAGGTCTGGTAGGGGACAGGGTGAGTGTACAGGACAGGACTGATGGGGGACAGGGTGTGTGTGCGGGGACAGGACTGGTGGGGGACAGGGTGTGTGCGCGGGGACAGGTCTGGTGGGGGACAGGGTGAGTGCGCGGGGACAGGTCTGGTAGGGGACAGGGTGAGTGTGCGGGGACAGGTCTGGTAGGGGACAGGGTGAGTGTGCGGGGACAGGTCTGGTAGGGGACAGGGTGAGTGTACAGGACAGGACTGATGGGGGACAGGGTGTGTGTGCGGGGACAGGACTGGTGGGGGACAGGGTGTGTGTGCGGGGACAGGTCTGGTGGGGGTCAGGGTGAGTGTGCGGGGACAGGTCTGGTGGGGGTCGGGGTGAGTGTGCGGGGACAGGTCTGGTAGGGGACGGGGTGTGTGTGCGCGGGGACAGGCCTGGTAGGGGACGGGGTGAGTGTGCGCGGGGACAGGCCTGGTAGGGGACGGGGTGAGTGTGCGCGGGGACAGGCCTGGTAGGGGACGGGGTGAGTGTGCGCGGGGACAGGCCTGGTAGGGGACGGGGTGAGTGTGCGCGGGGACAGGCCTGGTAGGGGACGGGGTGAGTGTGCGCGGGGACAGGCCTGGTAGGGGACGGGGTGAGTGTGCGCGGGGACAGGCCTGGTAGGGGACGGGGTGAGTGTGCGCGGGGACAGGCCTGGTAGGGGACGGGGTGAGTGTGCGCGGGGACAGGCCTGGTAGGGGACGGGGTGTGTGTGCGGGGACAGGCCTGGTAGGGGACGGGGTGTGTGTGCGGGGACAGGCCTGGTAGGGGACGGGGTGAGTGTGCGGGGACAGGCCTGGTAGGGGACGGGGTGAGTGTGCGGGGACAGGCCTGGTAGGGGACGGGGTGAGTGTGCGGGGACAGGCCTGGTAGGGGACGGGGTGAGTGTGCGGGGACAGGCCTGGTAGGGGACGGGGTGAGTGTGCGGGGACAGGCCTGGTAGGGGACAGGGTGTGTGTGCGCGGGGACAGGCCTGGTAGGGGACAGGGTGTGTGTGCGCGGGGACAGGCCTGGTAGGGGACAGGGTGTGTGTGCGCGGGGACAGGCCTGGTAGGGGACAGGGTGAGTGCGCGGGGACAGGCCTGGTAGGGGACAGGGTGAGTGCGCGGGGACAGGCCTGGTAGGGGACAGGGTGAGTGCGCGGGGACAGGTCTGGTAGGGGACAGGGTGAGTGCGCGGGGACAGGTCTGGTAGGGGACAGGGTGAGTGCGCGGGGACAGGTCTGGTAGGGGACAGGGTGAGTGTGTACATAGGGGGCATCACCTCATACAGGGCACACGATATATAGGAATAGTATGGACAGGTATACAGGGGGAGTGACCTCAGTACACATGGCACAGTTTATAGGATATAGGGGGTATGACATACAGCACATATGGGCAATGACACTATAGGTATATAAGTGGGGTCTTACCCTGGCATTGGAGTTGGTCATATCATCCTCTTGGTCGTCGTGACCCGTTGCGGTGGACACTGGCGCCTTGGATGCCAGAGTGGGGCTGATGTGGAGCTTCTGTACACGGGGAGAGAGTAGGAGCCAGGCGGCCCCAGAGAGGCGCAGCACCGCACACACAAAGACATCACCATGATCAGGCTGCCCTGACTGACAGCGACCACATCGGTTACAGGCAGCGGCGGGACCCGGCCACAGTAGTCCCGGCTGAGGGGAAGTAGAAGCAGTGCCCCAAATCACGCCCGCTGCCACGCTACTCTGCTCCGGCCAGCCCTGCTTCATGGTGACACGTATAGTGAAATAAATTATATTATACCCACACAAAAGCTTAAAAGCATGAAGTGAAATACAAATAAAACTAAACTGGTACATGCTTTATTAAAGAGGGCACCATGTTGTATAATATTAATGTTAAACTTATCTCCACTGGCTGGCTTATAATACAGTGGGCACAGTATTAAATAATAATAATTTTAAATGTATCCTTGCTGGCAGGCTTAAAAATCCAAGAAATGACTGCAGACAGTGACTCCTTAGTCCTGACTGTCTGCCAGGCCCAGGCAACAGAAATAAATACCTAAATAAGAACAAACTCATTAATAACTAAATGAAAAGAACGTACTCTTCTGGGAGCTTGAGCGTGGCAGCGGAAAGGCGGGCTGAGGGTCACCCGCTCAAACATTTCTCCCCCGCTTGAGGCTCCACGCGAAAGTAGCGGTCATCCTGCCCCAGCCCAGTTTGTGCATATGTAATGAGCGGCGTGACATCATGCTGCTCCGCCGCTCATTACATATGCATGATGAGGCACTACACGGAGGGGGGAAAGCAGCGGCTGCAGCAGCTCAGTGAATACGTGAGACAGGCTGCCAGCTCTCTATAGCGGTTCACGGCCAGAGCGCCCTCTATGCGCGGCGCCTTACTCAGCCGTGTAGTTTGGCTATCTATACAGCCGGCACTGCAGTCAGGGCAGCCTGATCATGACGACAGGGGGGGCATGTGCCTGTGTGCCCCCCGCCCCCCTGAATCCGCCACTGCCGCTTAGGGTGGGTATATGCAGCCGGGCTGTGCTTGGCATTCTTCTCCCAAGTCTCTCACAGCTAAGCGGGGCTTCCTGCAGAAATACAGCACTGCGGCTCACTGCGCTAGGTGCAATCAAGTGGTGGGGGACATATAATGGCGGCGCCAGTCCGGCAATTCCCCTCAGCGTTACGGGGAGGGCCATGGACAGTGTGCTGACTGTTTTAGATATGTATACCTGGGAACACTAAAATAACACATCACAGATCTGAATGAATGAAATATTCTTATTAAATACTTTGTTCTTTACATAGTTGAATGTGCTGACAACAAAATCACACAAAAATTATCAATGGAAATCAAATTTTATTAACCCATGGAGGTCTGGATTTGGAGTCACACTCAAAATTAAAGTGGAAAAACACACTACAGGCTGCTCCAACTTTGATGTAATGTCCTTAAAACAAGTAAAAATGAGGCTCAGTAGTGTGTGTGGCCTCCACGTGCCTGTATGACCTCCCTACAACGCCTGGGCATGCTCCTGATGAGGTGGCGGATGGTCTCCTGAGGGATCTCCTCCCAGACCTGGACTAAAGCATCCGCCAACTCCTGGACAGTCTGTGGTGCAACAGTCTGTTGGTGGATGGAGCGAGACATGTCCCAGATGTGCTCAATTGGATTCAGGTCTGGGGAACGGGCGGGCCAGTCCATAGCATCAATGCCTTCGTCTTGCAGGAACTGCTGATACACTCCAGCCACATGAGGTCTAGCATTGTCTTGCATTAGGAGGAACCCAGGGCCAACTGCACCAGCATATGGTCTCACAAGGGGTCTGAGGATCTCATCTCGATACCTAATGGCAGTCAGGCTACCTCTGGCAAGCACATGGAGGGCTGTGCGGCCCCCCAAAGAAATGCCACCCCACACCATTACTGACCCACTGCCAAACCGGTCATGCTGGAGGATGTTGCAGGCAGCAGAATGTTCTCCTTGGCGTCTCCAGACTCTGACACGTCTGTCATATGTGCTCAGTGAGAACCTGCTTTCATCTTGAAGAGCACAGGGCGCCAGTGGCGAATTTGCCAATCTTGGTGTTCTCTGGCAAACTCCAAACGTCCTGCATGGTGTATGGCTGTAAGCACAACCCCCACCTGTGGACGTTGGGCCCTCATACCACCCTCATGGAGTCTGTTTCTGATCGTTTGAGTAGACACATGCACATTTGTGGCTTGCTGGAGGTCATTTTGCAGGGCTCTGGCAGTGCTCCTCCTGTTCCTCCTTGCACAAAGGCGGAGGTAGCGGTCCTGCTGCTGGGTTGTTGCCCTCCTACAGCTTCCTCCACGTCTCCTGATGTACTGGCCTGTCTCCTGGTAGCGCCTCCATGCTCTGGACACTACGCTGACAGATACAGCAAACCTTCTTGCCGCAGCTCGCATTGATGTGCCATCTTGGATGAGCTGAACTACCTGAGCCACTTGTGTGGGTTGTAGACTCCGTCTCATGCTACCACTAGAGTGAAAGCAGCTTTCAAAAGTGACAAAAACATCAGCCAGAAAGCATAGGAGCTGAGAAGTGGTCTGTGGTCACCACCTGCAGAACAACTCCTTTATTGGGGGTGTCTTGCTAATTGCCTATAATTTCCACCTGTTGTCTATTCCATTGCACAACAGCATGTGAAATTGATTGTCAATCAGTGTTGCTTCCTAAGTGGACAGTTTGATTTCACAGAAGTGTGATTGACTTGGAGTTACATTGTGTTTAAGTGTTCCCTTTATTTTTTTGAGCAGTATGTATATGTATGTATGTATGTATGTATGTATGTGTGCGTATATATATATATATATATATATATATATATATATATATATATATATATATATATATATATATATATATATATAATGATACCAGTTCCCTTAGAATAAAGGAGAGGCGGCACTCATCCGGTCTTGAAAAAAAGCTGGAAAGATGCTGTGTTTAATCACATCACAACGTTTCAAAGCTCACGTGCTTTGTCATCAGGTGCATAGTGTGTATAAAGTGCAAAAGGACATACCTTATATAAGGAGGATAATTGATCCTCAGGTGCAGTGCAATCACTCGATCTCCCGCCATGTGGCGCCAACCCGATGACGTCACTCGTGCGCCATGCATAAGATTGGATGAATAGAGGTTGCTAGGAGATAGAGAGCCGCTGATCGGGGCCAATGGTGACGCTGGGTTGCTAGGAAACGACGCATCATGTACAGTGGGAGGCGCGGCCACGCTGTCTGAGTCTGAGTGGCTGGTGCAAGCGGGCGGAAGTGACGTAGGTTTGCTTGGATACCGGGATGCCATGATTCAGCAGGACGGCGTTGTAGTTGGTAGCTAGGCAACGGGGCGGCACAAAAATATACAAGGCGCTGGGTGTGGTAACCGGAGGCACCACTATGGGAGAGAGAACGAGAAAAAGTGAATATGTAAAATGGATATGAAAAAGTAAAAACAATACATATATCAGCAAGGTTGGTAATAAAACAAAGCTATTAACATGAACTATAAGGGAACTAGTGTCCATCAATATCAAAGAAATACATTCCAAAGGATTTTCTCATTCAAACCCCTAGGGTGTACTGTGTCCAGTATATAAATCCATTTGGATTCAACCTGAAGCAGTTTTCTTGCTCTGTCACCTCCTCGTAAGGATGGGGGTACATGGTCAATAATTTTATATCGGAGTGCTGAAAGTTGGTGTCCCGCTTGTAGAAAGTGTTTGGCCACTGGTTGGTTTGAAGATTTAGAGCTAAGTGCTTGTTTGATGGATGATTTGTGAATGGCCATCCGTTCTTTAAACATTCTGGTGGTTTGTCCTATGTAACTTTACCCGCATGGACACGTGATCATGTACACGACAGATCTTGTACTACATGTCAGGACATGATTAATTTTATATTTCTCTAACGTCCTAGAGGATGCTGGGGACTCCGTAAGGACCATGGGGATAGACGGGCAGGAGACATGGGCACTTTAAGAAAGACTTTGGATCTGGGTGTGCACTGGCTCCTCCCTCTATGCCCCTCCTCCAGACCTCAGTTTGATACTGTGCCCAGTGGAGACTGGGTGCATTTCAGGAGCTCTCCTGAGTTTCCTGCAAGAATGCATTTTTGTTAGGTTTTTTATGTTCAGGGAGCCTGCTGGCAACAGACTCCCTGCATCGAGGGACTGAGGAGAGAGAAACAGACCCACTTCTCTGAGTTTCAGGGCTCTGTTTCTTAGGCTACTGGACACCATTAGCTCCAGAGGGATCGGTACGCAGGTCTCACCCTCGCCGTCCGTCCCAGAGCCGCGCCGCCGTCCTCCTCGCAGAGCCGAAAGAAAGAAGCTGGGTGAGTATGTGAGGAAAAGACATCACAGGCGGCAGAAGACTTCATGATCTTCACTGAGGTAACGCACAGCAGTGCAGCTGTGCGCCATTGCTCCCACACACATCACACACGGCAGTCACTGTAAGGGTGCAGGGCGCAGGGGGGGGCGCCCTGGGCAGAAATATAAACCTCATTTCTGGCAAAAGAGATAGATAGATAGATAGATAGAGATATATATATATATATATATATATATATATATATATATATATATCTCTATCTATCTATCTATCTAACGTCCTAGTGGATGCTGGGGACTCCGTAAGGACCATGGGGAATAGCGGGCTCCGCAGGAGACTGGGCACTCTAAAGAAAGATTTAGTACTATCTGGTGTGCACTGGCTCCTCCCTCTATGCCCCTCCTCCAGACCTCAGTTAGACTCTGTGCCCGGCCAGAGCTGGGTGCTCCTAGTGGGCTCTCCTGAGCTTGCTAGATTAGAAAGTATTTTGTTAGGTTTTTTTGTTTTCAGAGAGCTTCTGCTGGCAACAGACTCTCTGCTACGAGGGACTGAGGGGAGAGAAGCAAACCTACTCACGGCAGCTAGGTAGCGCTTCTTAGGCTACTGGACACCATTAGCTCCATAGGGATCGAACACAGGTACCTAACCTTGATCGTCCGTTCCCGGAGCCGCGCCGCCGTCCCCCTCGCAGAGCCAGAAGAACAGAAGCAGCAGAAGCATGAAGACATCGAAATCGGCGGCTGAAGACTCCTGTCTTCACTTAAGGTAGCGCACAGCACTGCAGCTGTGCGCCATTGCTCCCACAGCACACTCCGGTCACTGTAGGGTGCAGGGGGGGGGGGGGGGCGCCCTGGGCAGCAATTAAATACCTTTTTTGGCAAAAAGAGACATATACAGTCTGGGGCTGTATATATGCCAGAGCCCCGCCATTTTTTCCACATTAAAGCGGGACAGAAGCCCGCCGCTGAGGGGGCGGGGCCTTCTTCCTCAGCACACCAGCGCCATTTTCTCTTCACAGCTCCGCTTGAAGGACGCTCCCCAGGCTCTCCCCTGCAGTATACAGGTGCAATAGAGGGTAAAAAAGAGAGGGGGGGCACATAAATTTAGGCGCAGTATATATATTAGCAGCTACAGGGTAAACACGAAGTTACAGTGTAATCCCTGGGTTATATAGCGCTGGGGTGTGTGCTGGCATACTCTCTCTCTCTGTCTCCCCAAAAGCCTTTGTGGGGTCCTGTCCTCAGTCAGAGCATTCCCTGTGTGTGTGCTGTGTGTCGGTACGCCTGTGTCGACATGTTTGATGAGGAAGGATACGTGGAGGCAGAACAAGTGCAGCTGAGTGTGGTGTCGCCGCTGATGGTGCCGACACCTGATTGGATGGATATGTGGAAGGTGTTAAATGATAATGTAAACTCCTTGCATAACAGATTGGATAAAACTGTAACCGGGGGACAGGCAGGGTCTCAACCCGTGCCTGATCCTACAGCGCAGAGGCCGTCAGGGTCCCAAAAGCGCACACTATCCCAGATAGTTGACACAGATGTCGACACGGAATCTGACTCCAGTGTCGATGACGATGAGGCAAAGTTGCAGCCTAAAATGACTAAAGCCATACGCTACATGATTGTAGCTATGAAGGATGTATTACACATTTCTGAGGAAAATCCTGTCCCTGACAAGAGGATTTATATGTATGGGGAGAAAAAGCATGAAGTGACTTTTCCCCCTTCACATGAATTAAATGAATTATGTGAAAAAGCGTGGGATTCCCCTGACAGGAAGGTGATAGTTTCCAAGAGATTACTTATGGCGTATCCTTTCCCGCCAACGGACAGGTTACGCTGGGAATCCTCCCCTAGGGTAGACAAGGCGTTGACACGCTTGTCTGAGAAGTTGGCCCTGCCGTCTCCGGATACGGCCGCCCTAAAGGATCCTGCGGATAGAAAGCAGGAAGCTATCCTGAAGTCAGTTTATACACATTCTGGCACACTGCTGAGGCCAGCAATTGCTTCGGCCTGGATGTGTAGTGCGGTAGCTGCATGGACGGATTCTCTGTCTGAGGAGTTGGATACCCTGGACAGGGACACTGTTCTACTGACCCTGGCACATATCAAGGACGCTGTCCTATATATGCGGGATGCCCAGAGGGACATTTGCCTGCTGGGCTCTAGAGTTAACGCTATGTCCATTTCTGCCAGAAGGGTCTTATGGACTCTGCAATGGACAGGGGATACCGACTCTAAAAAACACATGGAGGTTTTACCTTATAAGGGTGAGGAATTGTTTGGGGACGGGCTCTCGGACCTAGTTTCCACAGCTACGGCTGGGAAGTCAAATTTCTTTCCTTATGTCCCTCCACAACCTAAGAAAGCACCGTATTATCAAATGCAGTCCTTTCGTTCTCAGAGGAGCAAGAAGGTCAGAGGTGCGTCCTTTCTTGCCAGAGGCAGGGGTAGAGGAAAAAATCTGCACCACGCAGCTAGTTCCCAGGAACAAAAGTCTTCCCCAGCTTCCACTAAATCCACCGCATGACGCTGGGGCTCCACAGGCGGAGCCAGGAGCTGTGGGGGCGCGTCTCTGACATTTCAGCCACCAGTGGGTTCGCTCACAGGTGGATCCTTGGGCTATACAAATTGTGTCTCAGGAATACAAGCTGGAATTCGAGGTGATGCCCCCTCACCGTTACCTAAAATCGGCATTACCAGCTTCCCCCATGGAAAGGGAGATAGTGGTTAAGGCAATTCACAAACTTTTTCTCCAGAAAGTGGTGGTAGAGGTCCCCCCCCCTTCAACGGGGAAGGGGCTACTATTCCACTATGTTTGTGGTACCGAAACCGGACGGTTCGGTCAGACCCATTTTAAATTTAAAATCCCTGAACTTTTATCTGAAGACATTCAAGTTCAAAATGGAATCGCTCAGAGCGGTCATTGCAAGCCTGGAGGATGGGGATTTTATGGTGTCTCTGGACATCAAGGATGCTTACTTGCATGTCCCCATTTATCCGCCTCATCAGGAGTACCTCATGTTTGTGATACGGGACTGTCATTACCAATTCCAGACGTTGCCGTTTGGCCTGTCCACGGCACAGAGAGTTTTTTCCAAGGTGATGGCGGAGATGATGGTGCTCCTTCGGAAGCAAGGGGTTACAATTATCCCATACTTGGACGATCTCCTCATAAAGGCGAGGTCCAGGGAGCAGTTGCTGATCAGTGTAGCACACTCTCAGGAAGTGTTGCGTCAGCGCGGCTGGATTCTGAACATTCCAAAGTCGCAGCTGATTCCTGCGACGCGTCTGCCCTTCCTGGGCATGATTTTGGACACAGACCAGAAGAAGGTGTTTCTCCCGGAGGAGAAGGCTCAGGAGCTCGTGACTCTGGTCAGAGACCTCCTAAAGCCAAAACGGATATCGGTACATCACTGCACAAGAGTCCTGGAAAAGATGGTGGCGTCTTACGAAGCCATTCCCTTCGGCAGGTTCCATGCGAGGATCTTTCAGTGGGATCTGCTGGACAAGTGGTCCGGATCGCATCTTCAGATGCATTGGATGATCACCCTGTCCCCCAGGGCCAGGGTGTCTCTTCTGTGGTGGCTACAAGGTGCTCACCTCCTCGAGGGCCGCAGATTCGGCATACAGGACTGGGTCCTGGTGACCACGGATGCAAGCCTCCGAGGGTGGGGGGCAGTCACTCAAGGAAGAAACTTCCAAGGGTTGTGGTCAAGTCAGGAGACTTGTCTGCACATCAATATCCTGGAACTAAGGGCCATATACAACGCCCTGAGTCAAGCGGAGCCTCTGCTTCGAAACCAACCGGTGCTGATTCAGTCAGACAACATCACGGCAGTGGCCCATGTAAACCGCCAGGGCGGCACAAGAAGCAGGGTGGCAATGGCAGAAGCCACCAGGATTCTTCGGTGGGCGGAGAATCACGTACTAGCACTGTCGGCAGTGTTCATTCCGGGAGTGGACAACTGGGAAGCAGACTTCCTCAGCAGACACGACCTCCACCCGGGAGAGTGGGGACTTCATCAAGAAGTCTTCACGCAGATTGCAAATCGATGGGAACTGCCACAGGTGGACATGATGGCGCCCCGTCTCAACAAAAAGCTAAAAAAATATTGCGCCAGGTCCAGGGACCCTCAGGCGATAGCTGTGGACGTACTGGTAACACCGTGGGTGTTCCAGTCGGTCTACGTGTTTCTTCCTCTTCCTCTCATACCAAAGGTGCTGAGAATTGTAAGAAAAAGAGGAATGAGAACAATACTCATTGTTCCGGATTGGCCAAGACGGACTTGGTACCCGGAATTGCAAGAAATGCTCACAGAGGACCCATGGCCTCTGCCTCTCAGACAGGACCTGTTACAACAGGGGCCCTGTCTGTTCCAAGACTTACCGCGGCTGCGTTTGACGGCATGGCGGTTGAACACCGGATCCTAGCAGAAAAAGGCATTCCGGAAGCAGTTATTCCTATGCTGCTAAAGGCTAGGAAGGACGTGACAGCGAAACATTATCACCGTATATGGCGAAAATATGTTGCTTGGTGTGAGGCCAGGAAGGCCCCTACAGAGGAATTCCAACTGAGTCGATTCCTGCACTTCCTACAGTCGGGTGTGACTATGGGCCTGAAATTAGGGTCCATAAAAGTCCAGATTTCGGCCCTATCCATTTTCTTTCAAAAAGAACTGGCTTCACTGCCTGAGGTTCAGACGTTTGTTAAGGGAGTGTTGCATATTCAGCCTCCTTTTGTGCCACCAGTGGCACCTTGGGATCTTAACGTGGTTTTGGCTTTCCTGAAATCCCATTGGTTTGAGCCACTTAAGACGGTGGAGCTAAAGTATCTCGCGTGGAAAGTGGTCATGCTGTTGGCCCTAGCTTCAGCTAGGCGTGTGTCAGAATTGGCGGCTTTGTCATGTAAAAGCCCCTATCTGGTTTTCCATATGGACAGGGCAGAATTGCGAACTCGGCTGTTTATCCTGTATGCATCCAACAAGCTGGGTGCTCCTGCTTCAAAGCAAACCATTGCTCGCTGGATCTGTAACACGATTCAGCAGGCTCATTCTGCGGCTGGATTGCCGCATCCAAAATCAGTAAAAGCCCATTCCACTAGGAAGGTAGGCTCTTCTTGGGCGGCTGCCCGAGGGTCTCGGCATTACAGCTTTGCCGAGCTGCTACTTGGTCAGGTTCAAACACATTTGCAAAGTTCTACAAGTTTGATACCCTGGCTGAGGAGGACCTGGTGTTTGCCCATTCGGTGCTGCAGAGTCATCCGCACTCTCCCGCCCGTTTGGGAGCTTTGGTATAATCCCCATGGTCCTTACGGAGTCCCCAGCATCCACTAGGACGTTAGAGAAAATAAGAATTTACTTACCGGTAATTCTATTTCTCGTAGTCCGTAGTGGATGCTGGGCGCCCGTCCCTAGTGCGGACTTTCTGCAATACGTGTATATAGTTATTGCTTAATAAAGGGTTATGTTATGTTGGCATCCATTGGTTGATGCTCTATTGTTTGTTCATACTGTTAACTGGGTATGTTTATCACAAGTTATACGGTGTGATTGGTGTGGCTGGTATGAGCCTTACCCTGGATTCCAAAATCCTTTCCTTGTAATGTCAGCTCTTCTGGGCACAGTTTCCTTAACTGAGGTCTGGAGGAGGGGCATAGAGGGAGGAGCCAGTGCACACCAGATAGTACTAAATCTTTCTTTAGAGTGCCCAGTCTCCTGCGGAGCCCGCTATTCCCCATGGTCCTTACGGAGTCCCCAGCATCCACTACGGACTACGAGAAATAGAATTACCGGTAAGTAAATTCATATTATATATATATATATATATATATATATATATATACACACACACAGCTAGGCACTGTATATATAAAGAGCCCCCGCCAGTTTTTGTTATATTTAAGCGGGACAGAAGCCCGCCGCCGAGGGGGCGGGGCTTCTCCCTCAGCACTCACCAGCGCCATTTTCTCCACAGCACAGCTGAGAGGAAGCTCCCCAGACTCTCGCCTGCTTATCCGCGGTGAAAGGGGGTTTCAGAGAAGAGGGGGGCACATAATTGGCAGCAAATGATGATATTACAGCGCTACTGGGTAAACACATTGTGTGTTTTTTCCTGGGGTATTAGCGCTGGGTGTGTCCTGGTATACTCTCTCTCTCTGTCTCTCCAAAGGGCCTTGTGGGGGGAACTGTCTTCAGATAAGAAGATTCCCTGAGTGTGTGGTGTGTCGGTACGTGTGTGTCGACATGTCTGAGGTAAAAGGCCCTTCTAAGGAGGAGATGGAGCAAATGTGTGTGTGGTGTCTCCGTCGACAACGCAGACACCTGACTGGATATGTGGAATCAGTGCTGAGGTAAATTTATTGCACAAAAGATTAGAGAACAGACAGGGAATCTACCCATGTCTGTCCCTATGTCGCAGGGACCTTCAGAGTCTCAAAACGTCCACTATCCAAATTAATAGACACTGATACCGACACGGAGTCTGACTCCAGTGTCGACTACGATGATGCAAAGTTACAGCCAAAACGGGCAGAAAAGTATTCAATATATGATTATTGTAATAAAAGATGTTTTGCATATCACTTATGACCCATCTGTCCCTGACACGAGGGGATCCGGTCTGAAGATCGACAGTGTCTAGGTCGACAATGTTTAGGTCGACAGTCACTAGGTCGACATGGATGGAAGGTCGACAGGGTTTCTAGGTCGACATGTGCTAGGTCGACAGGTCTAAAGGTCGACTTGAGTTTTTCACACTTTTTTTTTCTTTTTTTTGAATTTTTTCATACTTAACGATCCACGTGGACTACGATTGGAACGGTAAAGTGTGCCAAGCGGTAGCGGAGCGAGGGCACCATGCCCGAAGCATGGCGAGCGAAGCGGTGCACTTATTTGGGATCCCGGTCACTCTACGAAGAAAACGACACCAAAAAAAATCCTCATGTCGACCTTTGACCTGTCGACCTAGCACATGTCGACCTAGAAACCCTGTCGACCTTCCATCCATGTCGATCTAGTGGCTGTCGACCTAAACATTGTCGACCTAGACACTGTCGATTTGATGAACCACACCCGACACAAGGGTACACATGTTTAAGGGGAAGAAAGCTGAGATAACATTTCCCCCCTCTCAATGAATTGTGTGAAAAAGAGCGGGAATCTCCAGACAAGAAACTGCAGTTTCCCAAAAGAATTCTCATGGTGTATCCTTTCCCTGCTAGGGCCAGGATACGATGGGAATCCTCCCCTAGGGTGGACTAGGCGTTAACACGTTTACCCAAAGATACAGCTACCCTCAGGGATCCTGCAGATAGCATGCAGAAAGGTACTTTGAAGTCCATTTACACACATTCTGGTACACTACTCAGACCGGCGATGGTGTCGGCATGGGTTTATAGCGCTGTAGCAGCGTGGACAGATACCTTATCAGCGGAGATTGAAACCCTAGATAAGGATACCATGTTATTGACCCTAGGATATATAAAAGATGCTGTCTTATATATATGACATGCCCAAAGAGACATTGGTCTACTGGGTTCTAGAGTCAACGCTATGTCGATTTCTGCTAGACGTGTCCTGTGGAACATGCAATGGACAGGTGATGCCGACTAAAAGAGGCATATGGAGGTTTTACCTTACAAGGGTGAGGAATTGTGTGGAGAAGGGCTCTCGGACCTGGTCTCCACAGCTATAGCTGGTAAATCTAATCTTTTGCCTTATATTCCCTCACAGCCTAAGAAAGCACAACATTATCAAATGCTGTCCTTTCGGTCGCAGAAAAACAAAGTACGAGGAGCGTCCTTTCTTACCAGAGATAAGGGCACAGCTAGTTCCCAGGAACAGAAGTCCTCTCCGGCCTCTACTAAATCCACCGCATGACGCTGGGGCTCCCCTAAGGGAGTCCGCCACAGTGGGAGCGCGTCTTCGACTCTTCAGCCACATCTGAGTTCACTCACAGGTGGATCCCTGGGTAATAGAAATTGTTTCTCAGGGTTACAAGCTGAAATTCGAAGAGGTGCCTCCTCGCCGGTCTTCCTTATCGGCCATACCGGCTTCTCCCCCAGAAAGGGTGATAATATTAAATACAATTCACACATTGTATCTACAACAGGTGGTGCTCAAGGTTCCCCTCCTTCAACAGGGAAGGGGATATTACTCAACCTTGGCTGTAGTCCCGAAACCGGACGGTTCGGTCAGACCTATTTTAAAATTAAATCTCTGAACCTATACTTGAAAAGGTTCATATTCAAGGTGGAATCGCTTAGAGCGATCATCGCCGGCCTGGAAGGGGGGGATTTTATGGTGTATCTAGACATAAAGGCTGCATACCTTCATGTTCCGTTTATCCACCCCGTCAGGCGTACCTAAGAATTGCGATACAATATTGTCATTACCAATTTCAGGGTAATTGGCGGAAATGATGGTGCTCCTACGCAAGCAAGGAGTCACAATTATCCCATACTTGGACGATCTCCAAATAAGGCAAGATCAAAAGAGCAGTTGTTGAACAGAGTGTCACTTTCGCTGACGGTGTCACAGCAACTCGGCTGGATTCTCAATATCCCGAAGTCACAGTTGGTTCCTATGACTCGTTTGCCCTTCTTGGGTATTATTCTGGATACGGACCAGAAATGGGTTTATCTTCCGATGGAGAAGGCCCAGGAACTAATGACTCTGGTTATAAAACTATTATAGCCAAAACAGGTGTCAGTGTATTCCCTTCGGCAGGTTCCATGCGAGGACTTCCAATGGGATCTACGGGACAAGTGGTCTGGATCACATCTACAGATGCATCAGTTAATCACCCTGTCCCCTAGGGCCAGGGTGTCTCTCCAATGGTGGCTACTGAGTGCTCCCCTTCTGCAGGGTCGCAGGTTCGACATCCAGGACTGAAGTCTGGTAGCCACGGACACGAGCCTCCGAGGTGGGGGAGCAGTCACACAGGGAAGAAACCTCCAAGGTCTTTGGGTCAAGTTACAAAAAACTTGTATTCAAATCAACATCCTGGAGCTGAGGGCCATATACAACGCCCTTCGGCAAGCGGAGACATTGCTTCGCGACCTACCGGTTCTGATCCAGTCAGACAACATCACCGCAGTGGCTCATGTAAACCGCCAAGGCGGCATAAAGAGCAGAGTGCAAATGGCAGAAGCCACCAGGATTCTTCGCTGGGCGGAAAATCGTGTAAGCGCACTGTCAGCAGTGTTCATTCCGGGAGTGGACAACTGGGAAGCAGACTTCCTCAGCAGACACGACCTGCTTCCAGGAGAGTGGGGACTTCATCTGGAAGTCTTCGCACAGATTGCAAGTCAGTGGGGACTGCCCCAGATAGACATGATTGCGTCCCGCCTCAAAAGAAAGCTACAGGAGGTATTGCGCCAGGTCAAGAGACCCTCAGGCGGTAGCTGTAGACGCCCTAGTGACACCGTGGGTGTTCCGATCGGTCTATGTCTTTCCTCTTCTTCCTCTCATACCCAAGGTGTTGAGAATAATAAGAAAAAGAGGAGTGAGAACAATCCTCATTGTTCCAGATTGGCCACGAAGGACCTGGTGTCCGGATCTGCAGGAAATGCTCGCAGAAGATCCGTGGCCTCTTCCTCTAAGACAGGACCTGTTGCAACAGGGTCCCTGTCTGTTCCAAGACTTACCGCGGCTGCGTTTGACGGCATGGCGGTTGAACGCCGGATCCTAGCGGAAAAGGTATTCCGGATGAGGTCATTCCTACGCTAATAAAGGCTAGGAAGGACGTGACATCTAAACATTATCACCGAATATTGCGAAAATATGTTTCTTGGTGTGAGGCCAGGAATGCTCCTACGGAAGAATTCCATCTAGGCCGTTTTCTTCACTTCCTACAAACTGGAGTGAATTTGGGCCTAAAATTAGGCTCCATTAAAGCTCAGATTTCGGCCTTATCCATTTTCTTTCAAAAGGAATTGGCCTCTCTACCTGAAATACAGACTTTTGTGAAGGGAGTACTGCATATTCAGCCTCCCTTTGTACCTCCGGTGGCGCCTTGGGACTTTAACGTGGTGTTAAGTTTCCTTAAGTCAAATTGGTTTGAACCACTTCAAACAGTGGAGTTGAAATATCTCACTTGGTGGGTGGTCTTGTTGTTAGCCTTGGCTTCGGCTAGGCGAGTTTCGAAATTAGCGGCTTTATTACATAAAAGCCCTATCTGGTTTTCCATATGGATAGAGCGGAATTGCGGACCCGTCTACAATTCCTACCTAAGGTGGTCTCATCCTTTCATATGAACCAACCTATTGTCGTGCCTGTGGCTACACGTGACTGGGAGGATTCCGAGTCCCTTGATGTGGTCAGGGCTTTGAAAATTTACGTGGCCAGAACGGCTAGGATCAGAAAAACAGAAGCACTGTTTGCCCTGTATGCAGCCAACAAGGTTGGAGGCCCTGCTTCAAAGCAGACTATTGCTCGCTGGGTCTGTAACACGATTCAGCAGGCTTATTCTACGGCTGGATTGCCGTTACCAAAATCGGTCAGGCCCATTCCACTAGGAAGGTGGGCTCTTCTTGGGCGGCTGCCCGAAGGGTCTCGGCACTACAGCTGTGCCGAGCTGCTACTTGGTCGGGTTCAAACACCTTTGCAAAGTTCTATATGTTTGATACCCTGGCTGAGGAGGACCTCCTGTTTGCTCAATCGGTGCTGCAGAGTCATCCGCACTCTCCCGCCCGTTTGGGAGCTTTGGTATAATCACCATGGTCCTTACGGAGTCCCCAGCATCCTCTAGGACGTTAGAGAAAATAAGATTTTAAACCTACCGGTAAAACTTTTTCTCGTAGTCCGTAGAGGATGCTGGGCGCCCGTCCCAAGTGCGGACTACTTCTGCAAGACTTGTATATAGTTGCTTACATAAGGGTTATGTTATAGTTTCATCGGTTTTGGACCGCTGATGTGTTGTTTTTCATACTGTTAACTGGATAGTATATCACTAGTTATACGGTGTGATTGGTGTGGCTGGTATGAATCTTGCCCTTAGATTAACAAAAATCCTTTCCTCGTACTGTCCGTCTCCTCTGGGCACAGTTTCTCTAACTGAGGTCTGGAGGAGGGGCATAGAGGGAGGAGCCAGTGCACACCCAGATCCAAAGTCTTTCTTAAAGTGCCCATGTCTCCTGCGGGGCCCGTCTATCCCCATGGTCCTTACGGAGTCCCCAGCATCCTCTACGGACTACGAGAAAAAGATTTACCGATAGGTTTAAAATCTTATTTCTCTAACGTCCTAGTGGATGCTGGGGACTCCGTAAGGACCATGGGGAATAGCGGGCTCCGCAGGAGACTGGGCACTCTAAAGAAAGATTTAGTACTATCTGGTGTGCACTGGCTCCTCCCTCTATGCCCCTCCTCCAGACCTCAGTTAGAATCTGTGCCCGGCCGAACTGGGTGCTCCTAGTGGGCTCTCCTGAGCTTGCTAGAACATAAAGTATTTTGTTAGGTTTTTTTATTTTCAGAGAGCTTCTGCTGGCAACAGACTCTCTGCTACGAGGGACTGAGGGGAGAGAAGCAAACCTACTCACGGCAGCTAGGTAGCGCTTCTTAGGCTACTGGACACCATTAGCTCAAGAGCGATCGAAGACAGGTACCTAACCTTGATCGTCCGGAGCCGCGCCGCCGTCCCCCTCGCAGAGCCAGAAGAACAGAAGCAGCAGAAGCAAGAAGACATCGAAATCGGCGGCTGAAGACTCCTGTCTTCACTTAAGGTAGCGCACAGCACTGCAGCTGTGCGCCATTGCTCCCACAGCACACCGCACACTCCGGTCACTGTAGGGTGCAGGGCGCAGGGGGGGGGCGCCCTGGGCAGCAATTAAGTACCTTTTTGGCAAAAAGAGGCATATATACAGTCTGGGACTGTATATATGCCCGAGCCCCCGCCATTTTTTACACATTAAAGCGGGACAGAAGCCCGCCGCTGAGGGGGCGGGGCCTTCTTCCTCAGCACACCAGCGCCATTTTCTCTTCACAGCTCCGCTGGAAGGACGCTCCCCAGGCTCTCCTCTGCAGTATACAGGTGCATTAAAGGGTAAAAAAGAGAGGGGGGGGCACATAAATTTAGGCGCAGTATGTGTATATATATATATATATATATATATATATATATATATATATAACAGATATAGACAGGGGTGAGCGCTGGTTATACTTTGAGATAGCAATGAACAATAAAAAATCACAAATGTGTTTGTAAAATCAAGTGCATAAAATTAAATGCTTGGAAAGTCACTAGATCCTCCTTCAAATTTTCACGGACCGCTGCTCCCCTTTAATCAATCCGATTCCCACGGATGTAATGTATCTGTTAAAAAAGCATATATAGGGGGCGCTCCATAGTGCATAAAAGTATTTAATAAAAATAGACAGACGTACAGAATAAGATTAAACTCGTACCGCAAGGTAACCAGTGTGGGCTGGTTACCACATGATTTTACAATAATCTCCCGACAAAGGCTGGAACCAGAAGTCACTTAGTCCGTATTGGAATCCTCACCCCGCCGTTAGCTGCTGCCTTTTGAGGGCCGCGAGTAGGAACACATCAGCCGTGGACTTCAGGATTCAACAGCCCCAGCGAGTACATGCGTCAGTAAGCTCCGCCTTAACGCGTTTCGTCATCGACTTCGTCAGAAGGCTGGAGTATCTGACGCTGTGATCAACTTTTATAGATCAAGCCCGTGAAGTTATACATAGTTGTACATAATTACAATTCATTTGTACCTAATAAACGGCATTGGACGCCTTAATCAGATCCAATCCATATTAATTTATTAAATATTGATCAATAGAAGATTTTTATCAATAGAAGATTTTTGTAGAGTGTCACTTACACTCCGATGGTATCTCCAAGGTGGTATATAAATATATATATAGTTATAATTAATTGATTGAGGATAAATAGCATGCGGCCACTAAGATTGATGTAATTAGTGCCTCCAAGCCGTATTTTAGAATAACATTCATTAATACCATAAAATGCATATTATCTACAGATATTCCATTATTATCCTATAAGCTAGATGCAAAACCTCTTAGCTAGTCAATATATATTTTTATTTTTAATAAGTGTTTTTAATGATTATTTTTAATGATTATTATTTTAGATAATGTCTTTCAATTTTTATATTTTATTTGTTATTTTATTTTTTCTACAAGTATATTCCTAGTCGACTAGTTGAGAAAAGGTGTTATTTCAAACCCTTCATTTAGACCCTTTGGTTTAATGGTATTAAGGGTTAATATCCAAAAGGTTTCCCTTTTTTCCAAATCTTTCTCTCTATTACCTCCCATTTTATTTAACCTTATATGTTCTATACCTTTAAAGGATAACTTTGTGGGGTCACTGGCGTGACAATCCTGAAAATGTCGCGGAATGCTATGATTGTTAATTTTGTTTTTGATGTTTCTAGTATGTTCTAAAATACGTATCTTCAGCATCCTTTTAGTCTTACCTATGTATTTATAACCACAGGGACAGGTCAACATATAAACCACAAAGGTGGTGTTACAATTAATGAAGCTCTTTACATGGAAAGATTTACAATTATTACTATCCGAAAAAGTGGTCTTGTTTTTATCCATTAGTTTACAAACTTTACATCCTCCACACGCATAGCAACCTTTCAGATTCTCTAAAAAGTTTTGTTTATCCTTTTGTTCTTTTATTGGTTCTAATCGGCTGCGGGAAACAAAGGATTTTACATTCTTAGCTCTCCTAAAAACCACACCCGGATTTTTAGGGAGAAGGTTACCCAATACTGGGTCTAACTGTAAAATGTGCCAGTTCTTTCTAAGCACATTTTTAATGGCACCAGCTTCCACATTATAATCTGTAACAAAGGGACAATTAATTTCATGTGCATCTGCTGTTACCACAGATTTGCCACTAGCGTGTGTCTTGTCCTTATAAATAAGCAGATCCTGTCTGGATTTCTCTCTAGCTCGTATCCTAGACTGTTCTATGAGGTTCTCTGGATACCCTCGTTCCAAGAATCTCTTAGTATAAGTGGATGCCTGCTCGTCATATTTCTCTACATTAGCACAATTCCTTCTCAATCTAGTATATTGTGAGAACGGGATATTCCTTTTCCAGTTTGGCAAATGACAACTTCCAAATTCTAGATAGCTATTACAGTCTATCTTTTTGAAATATGTATAAGTATTAATTTTTACTGACCCAGCAGATTCAGAACTATCAAGTATGAGGTCTAAAAATTCAATTTTATTTCTATTTACTGTGTGGGTGAATTTAAGATTGTAGTCATTCACATTAATGGTGTCAATAAATATTTCTAATTGTTTTTCATCACCGCTCCACACTATTAGGACGTCATCAATAAATCTTTTAACTTCCGGTTCCGGCCTCATGGAGTACTGAGCTCCGTTTCGAGCTCCGCTCACTGCTCCCCAACAAATACCATTTTCACGGCTTTTAAAGCCTCGTTTTGACTCCGGAGTGTCCCGCAGTGCCCCAGCTACCTATCCTGCAGCAAATGGATAAGTTTCTGGCCCCGATGACGGCGCACCCCCAGCCGGACTCACAGCAGCAGCCGCAGCCTCCACGCCAGGAGAAGCGACGTGCTGCAGGGACGATGACGGCGGACACCGCTGGTGATAGCGCTCCCCCCCTCCACAAAAAATCTGCAGCTGAGGGACCTGCTTCTGGGGGCCAAGTAAGTGCCGGTAATGAAACCCCTGTGACCTACACAGATGTAGTGGCAGCCATAACAGCCACCATGACACCACTCCTCTCCAAGGCTGTAGCTGACATCACCAGCCAACTTCAACACCTAACACACAGAGTCTCTAAAACAGAACAGCAAATCACTGTAGTCTCCCATGACGTCGAGGGCTTGCAGCATACAGTAAAACGCCTCACTAATGACAATTACCAGCTATGGAACAAGATTGACGACATTGAGAACAGATCGCGTCGTAATAACATTAGGCTGGTCGGTCTGCCCGAATCTGTCAAGGGACCGGCACTGGCCCATTTTGTCCGCAACACCCTCCCCTCGCTCCTAGGCATAGAGTCAGTTTGCCAGTACATGGTTATAGAGAGGGTACACAGGGTGGGCCCGACACCGACCCCTAACAGACCGAGACCCCGCGTTACTCTGTTCCGCTGCCTCAACTATTTACATAAGATGGAGATCTGGTCGGCCTCTCGCAAGGCCAAAACCCTGTCGTGGGAGGGACATAAACTGCACATATTCCAGGATTATTCGGCAGAGCTGTCGCGCGCCAGAAAAGGTTTTTCCCCTGTATGCTCTAGACTGGTGGCAGAAGGACGCAAATTCGGCCTGTTATACCCGGCGAGGCTCCGCATCTACGAGGGTTCCTCATTCAAGGACTTCTCCAACCCCCCGGATGCATTGGCATATCTCCAGGAGCTGTCCCAGGCGAAAGAAGCCGACATCACTGATTCCACAGAATGACGTTTTAAGGCCCTAACCTAGTTATACTATGCTTTGACTTTTTAAATGAAAAGCATCTACATTGCCGTTTGCTGCATATGCAGATTAAGTTCTAAGAATTATGATATGTTTATATGTTCATTTATATACCATATGGTGTACTGCGGGGACCTCCTGGTCACCCTTATATATTTAGTTGCACACTGGGGAGCAGGGACGGATCTACCCCTCCCTGCCGGATGTATTTCTTGTTTTGCACACTGTTATTATTCAACTATTGCGGAAGTGCGGCACCAGACTCTAACATCTGGTTGCCCTCTCTCATGTATGCTCTTCCCCTTTTTCCCTGTATCTCTCCCCCTATTTCTGCTGACACCCTTTACCCCCCTTTTCATTTCAGCACTACTCTAAGTTCTGTGAAATGGTTGGATGCTGCAATAATGCATAATACGCTCATGCTGAAGGCTGCTACCCTTGACCCTCTATGTTTTAAACCATTTTTCCTGTTTCTCCCTGTTTCCAGGAGGGATGCCTGATCTCCGCTACGCTACATGGAATGTTGGAGGTATAAACTCCCCAGCGAAAAGGAGAAAACTCCTGATATATTTACAAAAAAGTGGCGTTGACGTGGCATTCCTCCAGGAAACTCACCTGACCCCATCTGAAACATTAAAGCTGGGAATATTAGGCTGGTCCGTATTGGCATTCTCCTCCTACAGCTCCAGAGCCCGTGGTGTAGCCATCCTGGTGCGCCGATCTCTACCATTTGAAATACACAACATCACTGCAGACGACTCAGGTAGATTTGTAGTAGTATCTGTAGATTTGTTGGGCAAAAAATTTATTCTAGCTAACATATATGCACCCCCCCCTTGCTCCAAGTCCTACCTCCGACAACTAATTGCCCTCCTGACTCCTTTCATGGGAGATAATCTCATCATTGGAGGAGATTTTAATTTGATCTCTTCTCCACTCCTAGACAAATCCTCAACACGTAAGATCCAGCACACTACACTCCCCAAAATAGGCATCCCCTTTTTCTCATCCACTCTACAGGTTATTGACCTCTGGCGAGCCCTAAATCCAACAGAAAGGGAATACACCTGCCTCTCAGCGGCGCACGGCTCTCTCTCCCGCATTGACTACTTCTTTATCTCCCATACTCTCTTTCCTCAAGTCACTCAATGCACCATTGCCCCCATTTCCCTCTCTGATCACGCCCTGGTTACCTTTACTGCCCATTTCCCTGATGACAGAGACACCACCAAACTATGGAGATTCCCCTCCAGATTCTGCAAGTCTCTCACTTTCAAGTCCTTCTTGGAGGCTGCCTGGGACGACTATTGCACCAACAACTCTGAACACATTAATTCCGATCCATTTCTGTTCTGGATGTCGGCAAAAGCAGTACTCAGAGGTGCAATTTTTTCTTTTACCGCAGCTTCCAACAAGAAATACTCGGCTCAATACATATCACTACAAGACGCCTTATCCCAATCTTTTCAGATATATAAATCATCCCCCTCACCAACCACAAAACAGGCATACCTGACATCCAAAACCCACTTTGATGAATTCCTATCGGAAATGGGCGACAGGTATCTGTTCTCAGTTCATCATAAATTTCACAAGTTTGGCAATAAAACGGGACGGTTACTCTCCAATTTACTAAAGGGCACTTATTCCCCAGCGATCGTGCACCCCCTTCGCACCACACAAGGTACTCTAACCTCCACGAACAAACAGATAGCCCAGATTATGCATACTTTCTACTCACAGCTTTATACGTCAAAAGGACCAAACGTGCCTCCACAAGTAATAAAACCCCAGTCCAACACCCTCTCTCACCCTCCGGAGCCCACCCACCCTCCAACCCCTTCAGGGACACACCAGTCCTCCCCCTCCTTTTGGGAGGCTCTCCCTTACCCTGTCCTATCGACAGAAATAGCTTCTCAACTTCTATCCCCAATCACTCTAACTGAAGTCCGCCTGGCAATAGGGCAATTGAAACCTCATAAGGCCCCAGGCCCGGATGGCTATACTGGGGAATTTTATAAACTCCTCCAACACAAATTTGATTACATCTTAGTCGAGGTTTTCAATTCCTTGTTGCTAGGGAAGACACCCCCTCCACATTTCAACTCAGCCATCCTTAAATTACTCCCCAAACCTGGAAGGGATTTGTCGCTTCCTGGCTCTTATCGCCCAATATCCCTGCTGAACCTGGATTACAAGCTGTTTGCAAAAATTTTAGCTGACCGTCTAAAACTCACACTCCCCCACACCATACACCCGGATCAGACCGGCTTCATAGTCGGCAGACATTCAGTGGTCAATGTGAGAAAGGTGATAGCAGCATTGCACTCCCGTCAACCAGATTCACCTAATTTGGACTCTGCCATCCTCTCTCTAGACGCAGAAAAAGCCTTCGACCTAGTCGAATGGCCACATCTTTATGCTACCCTACACCGATTTGGCTACCCGGATCCCTTTATCAAAGCTATCAGTACCCTCTATTCATCCCCAGCCACCCAAATATCCTGCAACGGCTTCCTCTCAAACCCCTTCTCTATTGGGAAAGGCACAAGACAAGGCTGCCCCCTATCCCCTCTCCTATTCGCCATTGCCCTAGAGCCCTTAGCCATTGCCCTCAGACTCTCTACCTCTTACACCGGTATATTTGTTGGCAAAACTGAACTTAAGGTCGCCCTATTTGCAGACGACATGCTCTTATTTATATCCAACCCACTTTCGTCTATCCCCGAAATTTTACGCCTAATCTCGGACTTTGGTGCAACAGCAGGCTACAAGATTAATGCTGAAAAATCAGAACTACTTCCTCTAAATATTACCCCCTCCTTGCTCACCACACTTACGCAAACCACTACCTTCACGATCACTCAGTCACACTTTAAATACCTGGGAATAAACATTCCACGAGACAACACACGTATCTATGAGCTAAATTTTTCCACGGTTATCTCTGCTGTCCTCACCAAACTTGAGGGCTGGGCTACTCTCCCCCTATCTATGTTGGGACGGATCGCAGTCCTTAAATCAGTAATCTTCCCAAAAATCTTTTATATCATGCAGTCTCTCCCAATTGGCCTCAGAGACCTGGACAACACCAAGCTGCGCAGAGCCATGACCCGTTTTATCTGGCAAGGAAAAAAGCCTAAAATAGCTTTTGCGAAGCTGGTGATGGACAGGTCGGAAGGAGGGTTTGGAGTCCCAGACTTTATATCGTATTCCCTTTCAATTTTCATGCGATATGCCTCAGACTGGCTACTGGGTAAGAGCACTTATACAGACCTTACACTAGACACTGACGCCTTTAGCCCATTCTCCCCTGGCGCTCTTCTACACACAAAAAAGGCCCTGATCCCATCCTCCATCTTGGAACACCCTCTATTCAGGGACACCTATTTTAGCTGGGTGAAAATTCATAAGAAATTGAAACTAGACCATACTACCTCTACATATATACCTCTCTGGGGGAATCCATCCTTCCCTCCTTCTCTTCACAACACTCTATTTCTCCAATGGCGGGAGAGGGGGCTGTGCTCCGCTTCACAGGTTTTCGACCCAGGTGGACACATTACACAATTTGAAACGCTGAGAGACAGATATTCTCTACCCTCCTCCCACTTCTTCATGTTTCTTCAAATGAGACACTACCTCACATCACTCAATCTCAGCACCTCTTCTACAACTCACCTATCCCCACTAGCAAAAGTCATGAAGCAATGGGAGACTAAACCCTATAAAATTAAACAGTTATATACTCATTTAGTGAACATTCCCTCCACAACATATCTCCCAAAACTAGTTGCCGCATGGCAATCAGAGGTTTCAGACATCACCTCCTACGAACATTTGCTAAGCCACCACCAGCGCACCCTATCCATTTTGAACTCCGCATACCTTCAGGAAGTACATCTTAAAACCATACATAGGGCATACTTGCCACCCTATAATCAGGATGCCGACAACCCCTCCAACTCCAACAAATGCCCTAAATGCAAAGGGGCTAAAGCCACATTCTACCACTGTCTCTGGAGTTGTACTAGGATCCAGCGCTTTTGGAACAAAGTAATGGGATTCATTAATACCAAATTCCACATCTCCCTACGGCCTGACCCGAGGGCATGTCTTTGTATGAATTTTTCCACGTGGAACTCCATTCCTGGGGTTAAGTCATTGTATCCTATGTTTACCATGCTATTTACAATCGCAAAAAAGATGATCCTGAAGCGCTGGGTTGTTAAATCCATCCCCTCTCTATCTGAAGTTTTAAAAGTTATGTTGACATATATTTATTTTGACCGCAAGACCACTGTTATCACAGGTTATTCCGGCCTTGCGGGGTTTCACAAAAAATGGAGTCCATATCTGTCCACACTTGATCAGGACACCCAAGCACAGATAACTTCAGTTTTTGAGAATCCCCTCTGGAAGATGTCTAAAGGAATCACTAGATGATGCCGTCTATAGGATTGTACTATACCTCTGTTCTAAATAACAACTTTTCATCCTCCCTTCTTCCCCTCCTTGGTTACACCCCTGGCATATCGCCTTTCTAGCTTCCATGCCATACCTACCCACATACCTTCTTTTTCTTTCTCTTTACACTCTCACTCTCAATATATTTACCTCTAACTCTATATGTCGGCCTTCACTCTATGAACATTAATGTCGAATGTTGTAGCATCCCCCCTCTTACCCGACATCCCGGGTTCACGCCTGGGAGACACCCTACTCAAGTAGGTATACATCAATTGTTAGTGCTCTGACTCTACCTACCCCCCCCCCCCCCTCTCACCTCGCTCTTCTCCTCCCTACCCTTCTAAACCCCTTACCCCAAATTCTCTCTCTAAGACTCGATGTTATTTGTTAACTTTTTGCCTCAAACTGTCTGGTTCTCACCTACGATAGCCTACAACTACATAACACCACTATTCGCAGAGATCCAATACCCTGAGACAATAGGTTGTTAAGTTGTACTTACCTCAACGCTCTTGTATTTTTGATTGTCGATTGTGTTGTTACATTTGCACTCGAAAAACTTAATAAAAACCAGTTTTGCAAAAAAAAAAAAAAAATCTTTTAAACAGTACAATATGTTCCTTAAAGACATCTAGGGATTGGCTTTCCCATTCACCCATGTATATATTCGCTAGGCTGGGTGCGCAAATCGTCCCCATCGCCGTCCCGCATGACTGCAAAAACCAGTCATCCAGGAAAGTAAAATAGTTCCGTTTTAATACAAAGTGCAGACACTCACATATGAAGTCCACAAGGGGAGCATTTAATTCTGGATCTTGCAACAACATGTTTCTAACACTATTTATTCCCTTCAAATGCGGGATGGCCGTGTATAACGATTGTACATCGATAGTACACCACATATAATTAGATTTCCATTCCAAATTATCTATAACCTGTAGAATGTGAGTAGAATCACGTATATATGATTTTAGAAGTGGCACATATTTCTTTATATAAATATCTACAAACTCTGATATACGTGAGGTTAATGATCCGATACCGGCTATAATAGGGCGGCCGGGGGGGTTTTGTGAATCTTTGTGTAATTTTGGTATGTGGTAGAACGTAGCTACCTTGGGATGTTTATTCAGTAGATAATTATATTCCTCATTTACTATACATTTATTCCTTAGTCCTCTGTCCAGTAGTTCTGTTAGTTCACCCACAAATTCCGTTGTGGGGTCACCACTTAGTTTCAAATAAGATACACTGTCTCCAAGAAGTCTATAAGCCTTAACGTAGTAGGCCCGATCTAAAATTACAATACCTCCACCCTTGTCTGCACTTTTAATCACTATCTCAGTGTTAGATGACAAATCTTTTAATGCCTTGTATTCTGCTTTCGTAAGATTAGACACTGCGGGTGTGAGATTTCTCTGAAGTTTATCAATATCAGATTTAACTGTTTGTGCAAACATTTCCACGTACGGGCCTTTAGACTCAACAGGGAAAAAAACAGATTTTGGTTTCAAACCTGTTGAGTTTGTATGTACTTCCCCATTAGACCAATTTCTTAATGGAGCATCATTTTTACGCAAATAGTGCCTTTTAAGTGTCAAATTTCTAACATAAAGACTTAGATCAATATATAACTGAGTTTTATTCATATGACATGAAGGGGCAAAAGAGAGCCCTTTTTTCAATACCTTCTTCTCCATGTCATTAAGTTCAACCTTAGACAAATTAAATAGGCCACTTTCTGTATTATCTACTGAACATTTCGTTTTTTTGGGTCCCTTAGATCCATTTCCTGCTCCTCTTCTTCCCCTAGCCGTCTTTTTGGACGCCTTGGGGTCTGATCCCCCGTGCTTGGATATCTGTCTGTTCTGTTTTTCCACCTTGGTGGCCGCTGGTGTGTTTGAAAATCCGATCGTTCAGATGGATTATCTTCCCTATATGAATGCAGTCGTTCATATCTATTTTTATGAACAAACCCATTATGCTGCTGAACATCCCTTCTATTAGAACGTGTATAATTGGGTTTAGGATATCGTTGTTGTTTGGGTCTCACCTGTTGCCAACCCTTTTCTTTATAAGAGGTGTTGGTGACCCCTGCATTCCCCCTATAGGTGGGACGAATTTCTTGATTTTCTCCTTCCTTTGTGTATTCCTCCCTCGGTTTCCCTACTTGTTTGCTTTTATTATTCTGATTTCTAATCACATGCCAATTTCTCACCTGATCTTTTAAATAATCACTCTTATCTCGAGCAAATTTCTTGCTTTTAGTTTCCATGATTTTATCCTCTATATTATTAACTTTATGATCAATATCAGTTTTATATACATTTAATTTCCCCATTAGATTGGAATCTGTTTCTAATGTGGAAAGTTCCTTCTCAATTTCTTTAAGGACTTTTTTCTTTTCAACTACTAATAACCTCATCAACTCAAAGGAACATTCGTCCAAAATTCTATACCATTCTTTTAGGAACTTTTCATTATCATAACCTGTGGTGGGATTTTTCATTAGACGTAGCCCACGTGGAATACGTCCGCATTTCAAATAACTTTCCAGGCTTGTCACATCCCACCAGGTTTTGGTTTCCCTAATGAGCAGTTTTTCTACCAAGTGTATCTTATCCTCTAATTCATTAGGTAACACTTCAATTGGACATTCAGATGAATTTGTATTAACTTCACTCTCATTAAAAATTCGAGCACACCCTTGAGATCTCTTGGTAATGCATTCACTATTTCTAAACCTAGTTTGATCCATTTTAGGATTTTTACTCAAATCAACCGCTGCTTAATCCCTGTTTGGAATTCACACACTTACATATAACAGATATAGACAGGGGTGAGCGCTGGTTATACTTTGAGATAGCAATGAACAATAAAAAATCACAAATGTGTTTGTAAAATCAAGTGCATAAAATTAAATGCTTGGAAAGTGGCCTATTTAATTTGTCTAAGGTTGAACTTAATGACATGGAGAAGAAGGTATTGAAAAAAGGGCTCTCTTTTGCCCCTTCATGTCATATGAATAAAACTCAGTTATATATTGATCTAAGTCTTTATGTTAGAAATTTGACACTTAAAAGGCACTATTTGCGTAAAAATGATGCTCCATTAAGAAATTGGTCTAATGGGGAAGTACATACAAACTCAACAGGTTTGAAACCAAAATCTGTTTTTTTCCCTGTTGAGTCTAAAGGCCCGTACGTGGAAATGTTTGCACAAACAGTTAAATCTGATATTGATAAACTTCAGAGAAATCTCACACCCGCAGTGTCTAATCTTACGAAAGCGGAATACAAGGCATTAAAAGATTTGTCATCTAACACTGAGATAGTGATTAAAAGTGCAGACAAGGGTGGAGGTATTGTAATTTTAGATCGGGCCTACTACGTTAAGGAGGCTTATAGACTTCTTGGAGACAGTGTATCTTATTTGAAACTAAGTGGTGACCCCACAACGGAATTTGTGGGTGAACTAACAGAACTACTGGACAGAGGACTAAGGAATAAATGTATAGTAAATGAGGAATATAATTATCTACTGAATAAACATCCCAAGGTAGCTACGTTCTACCACATACCAAAATTACACAAAGATTCACAAAACCCCCCCCCGGCCGCCCTATTATAGCCGGTATCGGATCATTAACCTCACGTATATCAGAGTTTGTAGATATTTATATAAAGAAATATGTGCCACTTCTAAAATCATATATACGTGATTCTACTCACATTCTACAGGTTATAGATAATTTGGAATGGAAATCTAATTATATGTGGTGTACTATCGATGTACAATCGTTATACACGGCCATCCCGCATTTGAAGGGAATAAATAGTGTTAGAAACATGTTGTTGCAAGATCCAGAATTAAATGCTCCCCTTGTGGACTTCATATGTGAGTGTCTGCACTTTGTATTAAAACGGAACTATTTTACTTTCCTGGATGACTGGTTTTTGCAGTCATGCGGGACGGCGATGGGGACGATTTGCGCACCCAGCCTAGCGAATATATACATGGGTGAATGGGAAAGCCAATCCCTAGATGTCTTTAAGGAACATATTGTACTGTTTAAAAGATTTATTGATGACGTCCTAATAGTGTGGAGCGGTGATGAAAAACAATTAGAAATATTTATTGACACCATTAATGTGAATGACTACAATCTTAAATTCACCCACACAGTAAATAGAAATAAAATTGAATTTTTAGACCTCATACTTGATAGTTCTGAATCTGCTGGGTCAGTAAAAATTAATACTTATACATATTTCAAAAAGATAGACTGTAATAGCTATCTAGAATTTGGAAGTTGTCATTTGCCAAACTGGAAAAGGAATATCCCGTTCTCACAATATACTAGATTGAGAAGGAATTGTGCTAATGTAGAGAAATATGACGAGCAGGCATCCACTTATACTAAGAGATTCTTGGAACGAGGGTATCCAGAGAACCTCATAGAACAGTCTAGGATACGAGCTAGAGAGAAATCCAGACAGGATCTGCTTATTTATAAGGACAAGACACACGCTAGTGGCAAATCTGTGGTAACAGCAGATGCACATGAAATTAATTGTCCCTTTGTTACAGATTATAATGTGGAAGCTGGTGCCATTAAAAATGTGCTTAGAAAGAACTGGCACATTTTACAGTTAGACCCAGTATTGGGTAACCTTCTCCCTAAAAATCCGGGTGTGGTTTTTAGGAGAGCTAAGAATGTAAAATCCTTTGTTTCCCGCAGCCGATTAGAACCAATAAAAGAACAAAAGGATAAACAAAACTTTTTAGAGAATCTGAAAGGTTGCTATGCGTGTGGAGGATGTAAAGTTTGTAAACTAATGGATAAAAACAAGACCACTTTTTCGGATAGTAATAATTGTAAATCTTTCCATGTAAAGAGCTTCATTAATTGTAACACCACCTTTGTGGTTTATATGTTGACCTGTCCCTGTGGTTATAAATACATAGGTAAGACTAAAAGGATGCTGAAGATACGTATTTTAGAACATACTAGAAACATCAAAAACAAAATTAACAATCATAGCATTCCGCGACATTTTCAGGATTGTCACGCCAGTGACCCCACAAAGTTATCCTTTAAAGGTATAGAACATATAAGGTTAAATAAAATGGGAGGTAATAGAGAGAAAGATTTGGAAAAAAGGGAAACCTTTTGGATATTAACCCTTAATACCATTAAACCAAAGGGTCTAAATGAAGGGTTTGAAATAACACCTTTTCTCAACTAGTCGACTAGGAATATACTTGTAGAAAAAATAAAATAACAAATAAAATATAAAAATTGAAAGACATTATCTAAAATAATAATCATTAAAAATAATCATTAAAAACACTTATTAAAAATAAAAATATATATTGACTAGCTAAGAGGTTTTGCATCTAGCTTATAGGATAATAATGGAATATCTGTAGATAATATGCATTTTATGGTATTAATGAATGTTATTCTAAAATACGGCTTGGAGGCACTAATTACATCAATCTTAGTGGCCGCATGCTATTTATCCTCAATCAATTAATTATAACTATATATATATTTATATACCACCTTGGAGATACCATCGGAGTGTAAGTGACACTCTACAAAAATCTTCTATTGATAAAAATCTTCTATTGATCAATATTTAATAAATTAATATGGATTGGATCTGATTAAGGCGTCCAATGCCGTTTATTAGGTACAAATGAATTGTAATTATGTACAACTATGTATAACTTCACGGGCTTGATCTATAAAAGTTGATCACAGCGTCAGATACTCCAGCCTTCTGACGAAGTCGATGACGAAACGCGTTAAGGCGGAGCTTACTGACGCATGTACTCGCTGGGGCTGTTGAATCCTGAAGTCCACGGCTGATGTGTTCCTACTCGCGGCCCTCAAAAGGCAGCAGCTAACGGCGGGGTGAGGATTCCAATACGGACTAAGTGACTTCTGGTTCCAGCCTTTGTCGGGAGATTATTGTAAAATCATGTGGTAACCAGCCCACACTGGTTACCTTGCGGTACGAGTTTAATCTTATTCTGTACGTCTGTCTATTTTTATTAAATACTTTTATGCACTATGGAGCGCCCCCTATATATGCTTTTTTAACAGATATATATATATATATATATATATATATATTTCTCTAACGTCCTAGTGGATGCTGGGGACTCCGTCAGGACCATGGGGATTAGCGGCTCCGCAGGAGACAGGGCACAAAAATAAAGCTTTAGGATCAGGTGGTGTGCACTGGCTCCTCCCCCTATGACCCTCCTCCAAGCCTCAGTTAGGTTTTTGTGCCCGTCCGAGCAGGGTGCAATCTAGGTGGCTCTCCTAAAGAGCTGCTTAGAAAAAGTTTTTAGGTTTTTTATTTTCAGTGAGTCCTGCTGGCAACAGGCTCACTGCAACGAGGGACTTAGGGGAGAAGAAGTGAACTCACCTGCGTGCAGGATGGATTGGCTTCTTAGGCTACTGGACACCATTAGCTCCAGAGGGATCGAACACAGGCCCAGCCATGGAGTCCGGTCCCGGAGCCGCGCCGCCGACCCCCTTACAGATGCCGAAAAGCGAAGAGGTCCAGAAACCGGCGGCAGAAGACTTTTCAGTCTTCATGAGGTAGCGCACAGCACTGCAGCTGTGCGCCATTGTTGTCACACACTTCACACCAGTGGTCACGGAGGGTGCAGGGCGCTGCAGGGGCGCCCTGGGCAGCAATGAGATTACCTTGTTCTGGCTAAAAAATACATCACATATAGCCCCTGGGGCTATATGGATGTATTTAACCCCTGCCAGGTCTCAGAAAAACGGGAGAAGAAGCCCGCCGAAAAGGGGGCGGAGCCTATTCTCCTCCGCACACAGCGCCATTTTCCCTCACAGAAATGCTGGTGGGAAGGCTCCCAGGCTCTCCCCTGCACTGCACTACAGAAACAGGGTTAAAACAGAGAGGGGGGGGCACTTATTTGGCGATATGATTATATATATTAAGATGCTATAAGGGAAAAACACTTATATAAAGGTTGTCCCTGTATAATTATAGCGTTTTGGTGTGTGCTGGCAAACTCTCCCTCTGTCTCCCCAAAGGGCTAGTGGGGTCCTGTCCTCTATCAGAGCATTCCCTGTGTGTGTGCTGTGTGTCGGTACGTGTGTGTCGACATGTATGAGGACGATGTTGGTGAGGAGGCGGAGCAATTGCCTGTAATGGTGATGTCACTCTCTAGGGAGTCGACACCGGAATGGATGGCTTATTTAGGGAATTACGTGATAATGTCAACACGCTGCAAGGTCGGTTGACGACATGAGACGGCCGGCAAACCAATTAGTACCTGTCCAGGCGTCTCAAACACCGTCAGGGGCTTTAAAACGCCCATTTACCTCAGTCGGTCGACACGGACACTGACTCCAGTGTCGACGGTGAAGAAACAAACGTATTTTCCATTTGGGCCACACGTTACATGTTAAGGGCAATGAAGGAGGTGTTACATATTTCTGATACTACAAGTACCACAAAAGAGGGTATTATGTGGGGTGTGAAAAAACTACCTGTAGTTTTTCCTGAATCAGATAAATTAAATGAAGAGTGTGATGATGCGTGGGTTTTCCCCGATAGAAAATTATTGGCGTTATACCCTTTCCCGCCAGAAGTTAGGGCGCGTTGGGAAACACCCCTTAGGGTGGATAAGGCGCTCACATGCTTATCAAGCTGTCACGATCCGGGTATCTGGACGCCATTACTTACCCTTCAGATGCCTCCTAAGGCGGGCTCAGCGTTCCAGGACCGGATTCCGCTGTTCCTGAGTTTCCACATACAGAGTGGTCTTTTCATCAGCCGCGGCCTCCGCTGTGCCCGCGTGGTTAAATGTGCATCTATCAGCCTGGCGTCTCCTGTCTCCGGTGGCCGGCGCCGCCATTACTGTTTCCCAGACCACATGGATTACAAACCAAACTTCCCTCCAAGTGTCTGCATGGGCGCAGCCATCTTGGATTCTGTCATCTGATCATTTCCACCAATCTGCTGTCTGTGTTGTTGATTTGCATAATTGCCTAGCCAACCCCTTCCTTGCTGCAGGTATAAGTAAGCTGTACCTGAGCAAGGAAGACGTCAGTGCTTTGGTTGTCAAACCTAGTTCCTGTTTGTCTCTCTTCTATGATTGTCTTCCAGGTTCCAGCTCCTGTCTCAAGACTTCCACCATAGAGACCCGCACCAGCATTCCACCTGCGGTGTAGCCTGACTCTCCAATCCATTGTGGATTCATCTGTTTCCAGCTACAACACTACCTGCTTCCAGCCTCAGCTTCCAGCAGAGTACAGCTTCCCTTAAAGGGCCGGTGTCCTTTCTACACTTTACCACTCTCCACCGGAATTATTATTTCTCCGCTCTCAAGTTCTACATTTCAGTTCACATTTCATCGCTCCCAAAGTTCATTTATTATTTAACTGGTTCCAGCCAGTATCCACTCCGTGCTAACAACAGTCTGGTTCCAGCCAGTATCCACAGCAGCTGTTTTACCTTCAGCAACCCAGCTCTTCCTGGAACACCAGCTGGTATAATCCTGGGTTATCTCCATTGCTACAGCCGGGCCTGGTAAGGACTTTCCATCTAGAAGATCATAAGAACTATCTCACACTACCAGTGCCCTGTGGCTCCTGCCATGCTGTAGTACTCAGGAACTGTATTTATTCTTTGCTGACTTTTACGTTTTCTTTTATTGCTGCTGTGATGCGGAGTTGTCATAATAAACATCATTGACTTTTATCTAAGTTGTCGTGGTCACGCCTTCGGGCAGTTATTATTCATGTTACTTACATGTCCAGGGGTCTGATACAACCTCCCAGGTTCCGGTACATCTCAGCCCCTACAACTGAGGCTGCCTCCCGTCAGCTCAGGCCCTCAGTTGTGACAGTAAGCACTGACCTAATGAATCCAGCCGGAGACCAGGATCAAGCGGCCAGGCCGATGCAAGAACTGGCAGCCCGACTAGAACATCAGGAGGCTGCACAGGGCCACATCATCCGCTGTCTCCAGGATCTCTCTACTCGGCTGGATGGGATTCAGACAACTCTCCGTGGATCAGGCGCGTCTGGTGCGTCAACCACAGTGACTCCAGCTATAACCCCACCCACCTTACCCATTTCTGCTCCACGTCTTCATCTTCCAACGCCAGCAAAATTTGACGGATCTCCAAGATTCTGCAGGGGATTTCTCAACCAGTGTGAGATTCAGTTTGAGCTACAACCTGGCAATTTTCCCAGTGACCGTACAAAAATTGCCTACATTATTTCTCTTCTCAGTGGCTCAGCCCTTGATTGGGCATCACCGTTATGGGAGAGGTCCGACACCCTGCTATCTTCTTACACTGCATTTGTGTCAACATTCAGGCGCATCTTCGACGAGCCAGGCCGGGTAACTTCAGCTTCGTCTGAGATTCTCCGTTTACGCCAGGAATCACGTACTGTAGGACAATATCTTATACAGTTCCAGATCCTGGCATCCGAACTGGCATGGAACGACGAGGCCCTGTATGCTGCATTCTGGCATGGTTTATCCGAGCGTATTAAAGATGAGTTAGCTACCAGAGACTTACCCTCCAAGTTAGATGAGCTAATCTCACTTTGTACGAAAGTTGACTTGCGTTTCAGAGAGAGAGCAACTGAGCGTGGAAGATCATCTGCTCCAAAATCTTCTACTCCTCCTCCTCGCCAACTGTCACCAACTACAGATGAACCCATGCAAATTGGTCGTTCCCGTTTAACTCCTGCTGAGCGCCGAAGACGTCTCTCCGAGTTTCTCTGTCTGTATTGTGCAGCTCCGTCTCACACCATTAATGCCTGTCCCAAACGTCCGGGAAACTCCAAATCCTAGCTCGCCAAGGAGAGGGCCGGCTAGGAGTAATGATCTCCTCTCCATCTCCTCAAGATTGTAACCTCCCAGTCTCGCTTCAAGTTGCTCAACGTTATCAGAACGTCATTGCCCTCCTGGATTCCGGAGCAGCTGGGAACTTTATTACTGAAGCCTATGTTAAACGGTGGTCCCTACCCACCGAGAGACTTCCTTCGTCCTTTTCCTTAACTGCTGTGGATGGCAGTAAAATTTTTGATACAGTTATTTCTCTAAGGACTCTACCAGTTCGTCTGAGAGTGGGAGTTCTTCATTCCGAACTTATTTCATTTTTAGTGATTCCAAGAGCCACACATCCTGTGGTCCTGGGCCTTCCATGGCTCCGTCTTCACAATCCTACAATTGATTGGACGACTACGCAAATCCTGGCATGGGGTTCCTCCTGTACTAAAACATGTTTGTTTAAAGTGTTGCCTGTCTGTTCTTCCTCCCCCAGGTCGTCTGATGTTCCACCTCCTCCATATCAAGATTTCACGGATGTGTTCAGTAAAGCTTCTGCTGATATCCTTCCTCCTCATAGAGAATGGGACTGCCCGATTGATCTCGTTCCAGGGAAGGTTCCACCTCGAGGCCGAACTTATCCGTTGTCTCTCCCCGAGACACATTCTATGGAGGAATACATTAAAGAGAACCTAGCAAAGGGGTTCATTCGACCTTCTTCTTCTCCAGCCGGCGCAGGCTTCTTTTTTGTAAAGAAGAAAGATGGTGGTCTGCGGCCGTGCATCGACTACAGAGGTTTGAACGACATTACCATCAAGAACCGCTATCCTTTACCCCTGATTACTGAGCTCTTTGACAGAGTTAGCGGAGCTACCATCTTTACAAAGCTGGACCTGAGAGGTGCATACAATCTCATCCGGATCCGTGAGGGTGACGAGTGGAAGACCGCATTTAACACCCGTGACGGACATTATGAGTACCTCGTCATGCCCTTCGGATTGAGCAATGCTCCAGCTGTCTTCCAGCATTTCGTCAATGAGATCTTCAGAGACATTCTATACCGTCATGTCGTGGTCTATCTAGATGATATCCTCATTTTTGCCAACGATTTAGAGGAACATCGTTTCTGGGTAAAGGAGGTTCTGTCCCGTCTCCGTGTCAATCATCTCTACTGCAAATTAGAGAAATGCGTCTTTGAAGTCAAGTCCATTCCGTTTCTAGGGTACATTGTGTCCGGTTCCGGACTAGAGATGGATCCTGAGAAACTACAAGCAATCCAGAATTGGCCGGTACCCTTAACCCTCAAAGGGGTCCAGAGGTTCTTAGGGTTCGCCAATTATTACCGAAAGTTTATACGAGACTTTTCCACCATTGTGGCGCCTATTACTGCTTTCACCAAGAAGGGTGCTAACCCGTCCAAGTGGTCTGAAGAAGCCATGCAAGCTTTTCATCTTTTAAAACAGAGGTTCATCTCTGCACCTGTCCTGAAACAGCCTGACATCGACTCTCCTTTCATCTTAGAGGTGGATGCCTCCTCCGTTGGAGTAGGAGCGGTGTTATCTCAGAGGGCTAAAGATGGTCATTTACATCCTTGCAGTTTCTTCTCACGGAAGTTCTCCCCAGCGGAGCGCAACTATGCCATTGGCGACCAGGAGTTGCTAGCCATCAAGCTCGCTCTAGAGGAGTGGAGATATCTGTTGGAGGGAGCTTCTCATTCAATCACCATCCTTACAGACCACAAGAACCTTCTATATCTAAAAGGCGCACAATGTCTCAACCCTCGTCAGGCCAGATGGGCACTTTTCTTTTCCAGGTTCGACTTTAAACTCCAGTTCTGTCCGGGCTCTCAGAATCGCAAGGCCGATGCCCTTTCCCGCTCATGGGAGCAAGAAAATGAGTCAGAGTCTTCAGACAAGCATCCTATTATAAATCCGTTGGCATTCTCCACGGTAGGGATGGACTCTACGCCCCCATCAGGGAAAAGTTTTGTGAAGCCGACACTAAGGAAGAAGCTCATGCATTGGGCCCATGCTTCCCGTTTTGCCGGACATACAGGTATCCAAAAAACCCTGGAGTTTATCTCTAGGTCCTATTGGTGGCCAACTCTGAAAAAGGACGTTTTGGAGTTTATTGCATCTTGCCCAAAGTGTGCTCAACATAAAGTATCCCGCCAGTCGCCTGCGGGGCAACTGGTTCCACTATCTGTTCCCCGTCGACCATGGACCCATTTGTCGATGGATTTTATTACAGATTTGCCCATGTGCAACAAGTTCAATACCATCTGGGTGGTAGTTGACCGGTTCACCAAGATGGCACACTTCATTCCTCTCACCGGTCTTCCGTCAGCTTCCAAGTTGGCTCAAGTATTCATACAAGAGATCTTCCGACTCCACGGTCTTCCAGAAGAAATTATCTCAGATCGAGGAGTTCAATTCACAGCCAAATTCTGGCGAAGTTTATGTCAAGTCCTCCAAGTCAAGTTAAAGTTTTCCACGGCTTACCATCCTCAGACCAATGGTCAAACTGAGAGGGTGAATCAGGACTTGGAGGCCTTCCTCCGCATCTATGTGTCCTCCTCTCAAGATGACTGGGTTCAATTACTTCCCTGGGCCGAGTTCTGTCATAACAACCAGTATCATTCTTCGTCTTCTTCAACACCATTCTTCACCAACTTTGGATTCCACCCTAAAGTCCCTGAGTTCCAACCTCTTCCAGCAACTTCTGTTCCCGCAGTGGATATCACCTTGCATCAGTTTGCCAATATCTGGAAGAGCGTACGATCAGCTCTGCTCAAGGCATCGTTCAGGTACAAGAAGTTTGCGGATAAGAAGCGTCGAGCAGTTCCTGCTCTCAAGGTGGGTGATCGGGTATGGTTATCCACGAAGAATTTGAGGTTAAGAGTTCCCAGTATGAAGTTTGCACCTCGCTACATCGGTCCTTTCAAAATTGATCAAGTCATCAATCCTGTTGCTTACAGACTCCAGTTACCTCCCTTCTTAAAAATACCCAGGACATTCCATGTTTCCCTGTTGAAACCGCTAATCTTGAATCGGTTTCATTCCTCACTTCCACCAACTCCGAAAGTCCAAACTCAACGAGGCGTTGAGTATGAAGTGGCCAAGATCCTGGACTCACGTCACCGTTACGGTCAACTTCAGTATCTCATTGACTGGAAGGGCTATGGTCCTGAAGAACGCTCTTGGACCAATGCCTCTGACGTCCATGCTCCTGCCTTGGTCCGAAATTTCCATGCAAAGTTTCCTTTAAAGCCTAAGAAGTGTCCTGGGGCCACTCCTAAAGGGGGGGGTGCTGTCACGATCCGGGTATCTGGACGCCATTACTTACCCTTCAGATGCCTCCTAAGGCGGGCTCAGCGTTCCAGGACCGGATTCCGCTGTTCCTGAGTTTCCACATACAGAGTGGTCTTTTCATCAGCCGCGGCCTCCGCTGTGCCCGCGTGGTTAAATGTGCATCTATCAGCCTGGCGTCTCCTGTCTCCGGTGGCCGGCGCCGCCATTACTGTTTCCCAGACCACATGGATTACAAACCAAACTTCCCTCCAAGTGTCTGCATGGGCGCAGCCATCTTGGATTCTGTCATCTGATCATTTCCACCAATCTGCTGTCTGTGTTGTTGATTTGCATAATTGCCTAGCCAACCCCTTCCTTGCTGCAGGTATAAGTAAGCTGTACCTGAGCAAGGAAGACGTCAGTGCTTTGGTTGTCAAACCTAGTTCCTGTTTGTCTCTCTTCTATGATTGTCTTCCAGGTTCCAGCTCCTGTCTCAAGACTTCCACCATAGAGACCCGCACCAGCATTCCACCTGCGGTGTAGCCTGACTCTCCAATCCATTGTGGATTCATCTGTTTCCAGCTACAACACTACCTGCTTCCAGCCTCAGCTTCCAGCAGAGTACAGCTTCCCTTAAAGGGCCGGTGTCCTTTCTACACTTTACCACTCTCCACCGGAATTATTATTTCTCCGCTCTCAAGTTCTACATTTCAGTTCACATTTCATCGCTCCCAAAGTTCATTTATTATTTAACTGGTTCCAGCCAGTATCCACTCCGTGCTAACAACAGTCTGGTTCCAGCCAGTATCCACAGCAGCTGTTTTACCTTCAGCAACCCAGCTCTTCCTGGAACACCAGCTGGTATAATCCTGGGTTATCTCCATTGCTACAGCCGGGCCTGGTAAGGACTTTCCATCTAGAAGATCATAAGAACTATCTCACACTACCAGTGCCCTGTGGCTCCTGCCATGCTGTAGTACTCAGGAACTGTATTTATTCTTTGCTGACTTTTACGTTTTCTTTTATTGCTGCTGTGATGCGGAGTTGTCATAATAAACATCATTGACTTTTATCTAAGTTGTCGTGGTCACGCCTTCGGGCAGTTATTATTCATGTTACTTACATGTCCAGGGGTCTGATACAACCTCCCAGGTTCCGGTACATCTCAGCCCCTACAACTGAGGCTGCCTCCCGTCAGCTCAGGCCCTCAGTTGTGACACAAAACAAGTGGCGTTACCGTCTCCAGATACGGCCGCCCTCAAGGAGCCAGCTGATAGGAGGCTGGAAAATATCCTAAAAAGTATATACACACATACTGGTGTTATACTGCGACCAGCGATCGCCTCAGCCTGGATGTGCAGCGCTGGGGTGGCTTGGTCGGATTCCCTGACTGAAAATATTGATACCCTTGACAGGGACAGTATTTTATTGACTATAGAGCATTTAAAGGATGCATTTCTATATATGCGAGATGCACAGAGGGATATTTGCACTCTGGCATCAAGAGTAAGTGCGATGTCCATATCTGCCAGAAGATGTTTATGGACACGACAGTGGTCAGGTGATGCAGATTCCAAACGGCACATGGAAGTATTGCCGTATAAAGGGGAGGAGTTATTTGGGGTCGGTCCATCGGACCTGGTGGCCACGGCAACACCTGGAAAATCCACCTTTTTTACCCCAAGTCACATCTCAGCAGAAAAAGACACCGTCTTTTCAGCCTCAGTCCTTTCGTCCCCATAAGGGCAAGCAGGCAAAAGGCCAGTCATATCTGCCCAGGGATAGAGGAAAGGGAAGAAGACTGCAGCAGGCAGCCCATTCCCAGGAACAGAAGCCCTCCACCGCTTTTGCCAAGTCCTCAGCATGACGCTGGGGCCCTACAAACAGCTGCGGTGGGGGGTCGTCTCAAGAGTTTCAGTGCGCAGTGGGCTCACTCGCAAGTGGACCCCTGGATCCTACAAGTAGTATCCCAGGGGTACAGATTGGAAGTTCGAGACGTCTCCCCCTCGCAGGTTCCTGAAGTCTGTTTTACCAACGTCTCCCTCCGACAGGGAGGCAGTATTGGAAACAATTCACAAGCTGTATTCCCAGCAGGTGATAATCAAAGTAACCCTCCTACAACAAGGAAAGGGGTACTATTCCACACTATATTGTGGTACTGAAGCCAGACGGCTCGGTGAGACCTATTCTAAATCTGAAATATTTGAACGCTTACATAGAAAGGTTCAAATCAAGATGGAGTCACTCAGAGCAGTGATAGCGAACCAGGAAGGGGACTCTATGGTGTCCCTAGACATCAAGGATGCTTACCTCCATGTCCCAATTTGCCCTTCTCACAAGGGTACCTCAGGTTCGTGGTACAAAACTGTCACTATCAGTTTCAGACGCTGCCGTTTGGATTGTCCACGGCACCCCGGGTCTTTACCTAGGTAATGGCCGAAATTATGATTCTTCTTCAAAGAAAAGGCGTCTTAATTATCCCTTACTTGGACGATCTCCTGATAAGGGCAAGGTCCAGAGAACAGTTGGAGGTCGGAGTAGCACTATCTCAAGTAGTTCTACGACAGCACGGGTGGATTCTAAATATTCCAAAATCGCAGCTGTCTCCGACGACACGTCTGCTGTTCCTAGGGATGATTCTGGACACAGTCCAGAAAAAGGTGTTTCTCCCGGAGGAGAAAGCCAGGGAGTTATCCGAGCTAGTCAGGAACCTCCTAAAACCAGGAAAAGTGTCAGTGCATCATTGCACAAGGGTCCTGGGAAAAATGGTGGCTTCTTACGAAGCGATTCCATTCGGCAGATTTCACGCAAGAACTTTTCAGTGGGATCTGCTGGAAAAATGGTCCGGATCGCATCTTCAGATGCATCAGCGGATAACCCTGTCTCCAAGGACAAGGGTGTCTCTTCTGTGGTGGCTGCAGAGTGATCATCTACTAAAGGGCCACAGATTCGGCATTCAGGACTGGGTCCTGGTGACCACGGATGCCAGCCTGAACGGCTGGGGAGCAGTCACACAAGGAAAAAATTTCCAGGGAGTGTGATCAAGTCTGGAGACTTCTCTCCACATAAATATACTGGAGCTAAGAGCAATTTACAATGCTCTAAGCTTAGCAAGACCTCTGCTTCAAGGTCAGCCGGTATTGATCCAGTGGGACAACATCACGGCAGTCGCCCACGTAAACAGACTGGGCGGTACAAGAAGCAGGAGGGCAATGGCAGAAACTGCAAGGATTCTTCGCTGGGCGGAAAATCATGTGTTAGCACTGTCAGCAGTGTTCATTCCGGGAGTGGACAACTGGGAAGCAGACTTCCTCAGCACGACCTCCACCCGGGAGAGTGGGGACTTCATCGGGAAGTCTTCCACATGATTGTGAACCGTTGGGAAAGACCAAAGGTGGACATGATGGCGTCCCGCCTGAACAAAAAACTGGACAGGTATTGCGCCAGGTCAAGAGACCCTCAGGCAATAGCTGTGGACGTTCTGGGTAACACCGTGGGTGTACCAGTCGGTGTATGTGTTCCCTCCTCTGCTTCTCATACCTAAGGTACTGAGAATTATAAGACGTAGAGGAGTAAGAACTATACTCGTGGCTCCGGATTGGCCAAGAAGGACTTGGTACCCGGAACTTCAAGAGATGCTCACAGAGGACTCATGGCCTCTGCCGCTAAGAAGGGACTTGCTTCAGCAAGTACCATGTCTGTTCCAAGACTTACCGCGGCTGCGTTTGACGGCATGGCGGTTGAACGCCGGATCCTAAGGGAAAAAGGCATTCCGGAAGAGGTCATTCCTACCCTGGTCAAAGCCAGGAAGGAGGTGACCGCACAACATTATCACCACATGTGGCAAAAATATGTTGCGTGGTGTGAGGCCAGGAAGGCCCCACGAAGAAATTTCAACTCGGTCGATTCCTGCATTTCCTGCAAACAGGAGTGTCTATGGGCCTCAAATTGGGGTCCATTAAGGTTCAAATTTCGGCCCTGTCGATTTTCTTCCAGAAAGAATTGGCTTCAGTTCCTGAAGTCCAGAAGTTTGTCAAGGGAGTACTGCATATACAACCCCCTTTTGTGCCTCCAGTGGCACTGTGGGATCTCAACGTAGTTCTGGGATTCCTCAAATCACATTGGTTTAAACCGCTCAAATCTGTGGATTTGAAATATTTCACATGGAAAGTGACCATGATGTTGGCCCTGGCCTCGGCCAGGCGAGTGTCAGAATTGGCGGCTTTGTCTCACAAAAGCCCATATCTGATTGTCCATTCGGACAGGGCAGAGCTGCGGACTCGTCCCCAGTTTCTCCATAAGGTGGTGTCAGCGTTTCACCTGAACCAGCTTATTGTGGTACCTGCGGCTACTAGGGACTTGGAGGACTCCAAGTTGCTAGATGTTGTCAGGGCCCTGAAAATATAGGTTTCCAGGACGGCTGGAGTCAGGAAAACTGACTTGCTGTTATCCTGTATGCACCCAACAAACTGGGTGCTCTTGCTTCTAAGCAGACGATTGCTAGTTGGATGTGTAGTACAATTCAGCTTGCACATTCTGTGGCAGGCCTGCCACAGCCAAAATATGTAAATGCCCATTCCACAAGGAAGGTGGGCTCATCTTGGGCGGCTGCCCGAGGGGTCTCGGCTTTACAACTTTGCCGAGCTGCTACTTGGTCAGGGGCACACCCTGGCTGAGGAGGACTTGGAGTTCTCTCACTCGGTGCTGCAGAGTCATCCGCACTCTCCCGCCCGTTTGGGAGCTTTGGTATAATCCCCATGGTCCTGACGGAGTCCCCAGCATCCACTAGGACGTTAGAGAAAATAAGATTTTACTTACCGATAAATCTATTTCTCGTAGTCCGTAGTGGATGCTGGGCGCCCATCCCAAGTGCGGATTGTCTGCAATACTTGTACATAGTTATTGTTACAAAGAAATCGGGTTGTTATTGTTGTGAACCGTCTGTTCAGAGGCTCCTACGTTGTCATACTGTTAACTGGGTTCAGATCACAAGTTGTACGGTGTGATTGGTGTGGCTGGTATGAGTCTTACCCGGGATTCAAAATCCTTCCTTATTGTGTACGCTCGTCCGGGCACAGTATCCTAGCTGAGGCTTGGAGGAGGGTCATAGGGGGAGGAGCCAGTGCACACCACCTGATCCTAAAGCTTTATTTTTGTGCCCTGTCTCCTGCGGAGCCGCTAATCCCCATGGTCCTGACGGAGTCCCCAGCATCCACTACGGACTACGAGAAATAGATTTATCGGTAAGTAAAATCTTATTATTAACAGCAGCTACAGGGTAAACACTAAGGTACAGTGTAATCCCTGGGTTATATAGCGCTGGGGTGTGTGCTGGCATACTCTCTCTCTGTCTCCCCAAAAGCCTTTGTGGGGTCCTGTCCTCAGTCAGAGCATTCCCTGTGTGTGTGCGGTGTGTCGGTACGAAACCTGTGTCAACATGTTTGATGAGGAAGGATACGTGGAGGCAGAACTAGTGCAGCTGAGTGTGGTGACGGTGCCGACACCTGATTGGATGGATATGTGGAAGGTGTTAAATGATCATGTAAACTCCTTGCATAACAGATTGGATAAAACTGTAACCGGGGGACAGTCAGGGTCTCAACCCATGCCTGATCCTACAGCGCAGAGGCCGTCAGGGTCTCAAAAGCGCACACTATCCCAGATAGTTGACACAGATGTCGACACGTAATCTGACTCCAGTGTCGATGACGATGAGGCAAAGTTGCAGCCTAAAATGACTAAAGCCATCCGCTACATGATTGTAGCCATTTCTGAGGAAAATGCTGTCCCTGACAAGAGGATTTATATGTATGGGGAGAAAAAGCATGAAGTGACTTTTCCCCCTTCACATGAATTAAATGAATTATGTGAAAAAGCGTGGGATTCCCCTGACAGGAAGGTGATAGTTTCCAAGAGATTACTTATGGCGTATCCTTTCCCGCCAACGGAGAGGTTACGCTGGGAATCCTCCCCTAGGGTAGACAAGGCGTTGACATGCTTGTCCAAGAAGTTGGCCCTTCCGTCTCCGGATACGGCCGCCCTAAAGGATCCTGCGGATAGAAAGCAGGAAGCTATCCTGAAGTCGGTTTATACACATTCTGGCACACTGCTGAGGCCAGCAATTGCTTCGGCCTGGATGTGTAGTGCGGTAGCTGCATGGACGGATTCTCTGTCTGAGGAGTTAGATACCCTGGCACAAATCAAGGACGCGGTCCTATATATGCGGGATGCCCAGAGGGACATTTGCCTGCTGGGCTCTAGAGTTAACGCACTGTCCATTTCTGCCAGAAGGGTCTTATGGACTCGGCAATGGACAGGGCATACCGACTCTAAAAAACACATGGAGGTTTTACCTTATTAGGGTGAGGAATTGTTTGGGGACGGTCTCTCGGACCTAGTTTCCACAGCTAAGGCTGGGAAGTCAAATTTCTTTCCTTATGTCCCTCCACAACCTAAGAAAGCACTGTATTACCAAATGCAGTCCTTTCGTTCTCAGAGGAGCAAGAAGGTCAGAGGTGCGTCCTTTCTTGCCAGAGGCAGGGGTAGAGGAAAAAAGCTGCACCATGCAGTTAGTTCCCAGGAACAAAAGTCTTCCCCGGCTTCCACTAAATCCACCGCATGACGCTGGGGCTCCACAGGCGGAGCCGTGGGGGCGCGTCTCCGACTTTTCAGCCACCAGTGGGTTCGCTCACAGGTGGATCCTTGGGCTAAACAAATTGTGTCTCAGGGATACAGGCTGGAATTCGAGGTGATGCCCCCTCACCGTTACCTAAAATCGGCATTACCAACTTCCCTAATGGAAAGGGAGATAGTGTTGGAGGCAATTCACAAACTTTTTCTCCAGCAGGTGGTGGTAGAAGTCCCCCCTTCAAAGGGGAAGGGGCTACTATTCCACTATGTTTGTGGTACCGAAACCGGACGGTTCGGTCAGACCCATTTTAAATTTAAAATCCCTGAACATTTATCTGAAGACATTCAAGTTCAAAATGGAATCGCTCAGAGCGGTCATTGCAAGCCTGGAGGATGGGGATTTTATGGTGTCTCTGGACATCAAGGATGCTTACTTGCACGTCCCCATTTATCCGCCTCATCAGGAGTACCTCAGGTTTGTGGTACGGGACTGTCATTACCAATTCCAGACGTTGCCGTTTGGCCTGTCCACGGCACCGAGAGTTTTTACCAAAGTGATGGCGGAAATGATGGTGCTCCTTCGGAAGCAAGGGGTTACAATTATCCCATACTTGGACGATCTCCTCATAAAGGCGAGGTCCAGGGAGCAGTTGCTGATCAGCGTAGCACACTCTCAGGAAGTGTTGCGTCAGCACGGCTGGATTCTGAACATTCCAAAGTCGCAGCTGATTCCTGCGACGCGTCTGCCCTTCCTGGGCATGATTCTGGACACAGACCAGAAGAAGGTGTTTCTCCCGGAGGAGAAGGCTCAGGAGCTCGTGACTCTGGTCAGAGACCTCCTTACGCCAAAACGGGTGTCGGTGCATTGCTGCACGCGAGTCCTCGGAAAGATGGTGGCGTCATACGAAGCCATTCCCTTCGGCAGGTTCCATGCGAGGATCTTTCAGTGGGATCTGCTGGACAAGTGGTCCGGATCTCCTCCCAGGGCCAGGGTGTCTCTTCTGTGGTGGCTACAAGGTGCTCACCTCCTCGAGGGCCGCAGATTCGGCATACAGGACTGGGTCCTGGTGACCACGGATGCAGGCTTCCGAGGGGGGGGGGGGGGGCAGTCACTCAAGGAAGAAACTTCCAAGGGTTGTGGTCAAGTCAGGAGACTTGTCTGCACATAAATATCCTGGAACTAAGGGCCATATACAACGCCCTGAGTCAAGCGGAGCCTCTGCTTCGAAACCAACCAGTGCTGATTCAGTCAGACAACATCACGGCAGTGGCCCATGTAAACTGCCAGGGCGGCACAAGAAGCAGGGTGGCAATGGCAAAAGCCACCAGGATTCTTCGGTGGGCGGAGAATCACGTACTAGCACTGTCAGCAGTGTTCATTCCGGGAGTGGACAACTGGGAAGCAGACTTCCTCAGCAGACACGACCTCCACCCGGGAGAGTGGGGACTTCATCAAGAAGTCTTCACGCAGATTGCAAATCGATGGGAACTGCCACAGGTGGACATGATGGCGTCCCGTCTCAACAAAAAGCTAAAAAGATATTGCGCCAGGTCAAGGGACCCTCGGGCGATGGCTGTGGACGCACTAGTAACACCGTGGGTGTTCCAGTCGGTCTACGTGTTTCTTCCTCTTCCTCTCATACCAAAGGTGCTGAGAATTGTAAGAAAAAGAGGAGTGAGAACAATACTCATTGTTCCGGATTGGCCAAGAAGGACTTGGTACCCGGAATTGCAAGAAATGCTCACAGAGGACCCATGGCCTCTGCCTCTCAGACAGGACCTGTTACAACAAGGGCCCTGTCTGTTCCAAGACTTACCACGGCTGCGTTTGACGGCATGGCGGTTGAACACCGGATCCTAGCAGAAAAGGGCATTCCGTAAGCAGTTATTCCTACGCTGATAAAGGCTAGGAAGGACGTGACCGCAAAACATTATCACCGTATATGGCGAAAATATGTTGCTTGGTGTGAGGCCAGGAAGGCCCCTACAGAGGAATTCCAGCTGGGTCGATTCCTGCACTTCCTACAGTCAGGTGTGACTATGGGCCTAAAATTAGGGTCCATAAAGGTCCAGATTTCGGCCCTATCCATTTTCTTTCAAAAAGAACTGGCTTCACTGCCTGAGGTTCAGACGTTTGTTAAGGGAGTGCTGCATATTCAGCCTCCTTTTGTGCCACCAGTGGCACCTTGGGATCTTAACGTGATCTTGGCTTTCCTGAAATCCCACTGGTTTGAGCCACTTAAGACGGTGGAGCTAAAGTATCTCACGTGGAAAGTGGTCATGCTGTTGGCCCTAGCCTCAGCTAGGCGTGTGTCAGAATTGGCGGCTTTGTCATGTAAAAGCCCCTATCTGGTTTTCCATATGGACAGGGCAGAATTGCGAACTCGTCCGCAGTTTCAGGCCAAAGGTGGTGTCATCTTTTCATCTGAACCAACCCATTGTGGTGCCTGCGGCTACTCGTGACTTGGAGGATTCCAAGTTGCTTGATGTAGTCAGGGCTTTGAAGATCTATGTTGCCAGGACGGCTGGAGTCAGGAAGACTGACTCGCTGTTTATCCTGTATGCATCCAACAAGCTGGGTGCTCCGGCTTCAAAGCAAACCATTGCTCGCTGGATCTGTAACACGATTCAGCAGGCTCATTCTGCGGCTGGATTGCCGCGTCCAAAATCAGTAAAAGCCCATTCCACAAGGAAGGTGGGCTCTTCTTGGGCGGCTGCCCGAGGGGTCTCGTCATTACAGCTTTGCCGAGCTGCTACTTGGTCGGGTTCAAACACATTTGCAAAGTTCTACAAGTTTGATACCCTGGCTGAGGAGGACTTGGTGTTTGCCCATTCGGTGCTGCAGAGTCATCCGCACTCTCCCGCCCGTTTGGGAGCTTTGGTATAATCCCCATGGTCCTTACGGAGTCCCGAGCATCCACTAGGACGTTAGAGAAAATAAGAATTTACTTACCGGTAATTCTATTTCTCGTAGTCCGTAGTGGATGCTGGGCGCCCGTCCCAAGTGCGGACTTTCTGCAATACGTGTATATAGTTATTGCTTAATAAAGGGTTATGTTATGTTGGCATCCATTTGTTGATGCTCTGTTGGTTGTTCATACTGTTAACTGGGTAAGTTTATCACAAGTTATACGGTGTGATTGGTGTGGCTGGTATGAGTCTTACCCGGGATTCCAAAATCCTTTCCTTGTAATGTCAGCTCTTCCGGGCAAGTTTCCTTAACTGAGGTCTGGAGGAGGGGCATAGAGGGAGGAGCCAGTGCACACCAGATAGTACTAAATCTTTCTTTAGAGTGCCCAGTCTCCTGCGGAGCCCGCTATTCCCCATGGTCCTTACGGAGTCCCCAGCATCCACTACGGACTACGAGAAATAGAATTACCGGTAAGTAAATTCTTATTTTTTTTCCTGTGTGCGGGTGATTGAAGGTTGATCCAATCTCTAGGTAACTACACGTGATACATGAGACACAGCGGTAACATCCAGGCTTTTTGTAAAAGGTATTAGGTTGTTTGGATAACTACGGAGTTATGTCGGTCTTGACAATCATGTTCTTTAAATTACGGCCTCGACGATAACTGATAAGAGGTTTATGTTGTTGTAAACCAGGTAGATCTTTATCAGTGGTTATGATGGGCCAGAGGGCCTTAGTTGCCTTTGCGATAACTGGTCTGGCTAATGTATATTCGGTGACAAATGGCAACAGTTGGCAGGATTGTGGTTTGGGTTTGGTGGCCATTAGTTGTTGTCTTGAAAGCTTCATAACTTCCTGTTTTTGTTGTGATAATTGTTTTGGATCATATCCTCGTTGTTTGAATTTGTCCACTATAGTATCTATAGCAACCTCTACCTCGTCGATATTGCTTGTGATGCGGGCTACTCGCATCATTTGGGATTTAGCTAATCCCCTTTTTAGGGCCGGAGGGTGAAAACTATTGGCCATAAGTAGGGTGTTGCGGTCTGTGTCTTTCGTGTACACTGATGTTTGGATTGTGCCATACTTTCTGAATAATTGTACATCTAGATAGTGTGCTGTAGTACTGCTTAATTCGTAGGTGAATTTAATGGGAGAGTCATTCTTGTTGGTGTAGTCTGTGACCATCTTCAAATGTTCACTTTGACCCTTCCAAATAATTAGGAGGTCGTCTATGTATCTGGTATACAGGATTAACCGGCTGGTTATATTAGCATCTTTAAAAAATATTTTTTTTTCTTGCTGGAACATATATATGTTTGCAAATGATGGTGATACGTTCGATCCCATAGAACAACCGCTTTTCTGTAAGTAAAAATTACCATTATGTAGAAAATAATTGCGTGTTAACGTTATTTTCAAGAGAGACATGAACAAATCAATATTAAGATCTTGGGAATTCTCTTCCACCAGAAATGCCCGTACTGCTGACAACCCCGCCTCGTGTGGGATTACGGTGTATAAACTGTGCACATCTAGTGTGCACAGTGTTGTATCTAATGGGAGATTAGGTAACTGTTGTAGTTTAATAAGCAAAGATGTGGTATCCTTGAGATATGTGATTTGTTTGGAGACGTATGGTTGTAATAAAGTGTCCAGGAATTGCGCAATCGGTTGGAATAGAGAGTTATTGGCTGAAATGATCGGCCTTCCTGAGGGTTTGTCTTTGTTTTTGTGAATCTTAGGAACCGTGTATATGACTGGGACCCTAGGGGATGTAATTTGAAGTTTATTGACTGTTTTAGAGTCCAGTAATTTGTCACGTACTGCTGACATCAAAATGGAGTCCAGTTCCTGTTAGTATATTTCTGTAGGGTCGTGTGGCAATTTTTCATAAATGCCGACATCTGATAATTGAGATTCTAATTCTGTTTTATAATCCTGGATATCCTGTATAACAATTGCCCCGCCTTTTATCCGCGGGGCGTATAACTATATCAGTATAACTGGATAAAGATTTTAGTGCAGATTGTTCCTGCAACGATAAGTTACGGTAAATCTTCGGTTGTGCAGCATTGTATTTTTGAACCGAGTTGTCCATGAGCCTAGAGAAAGTTTTGATGGATGCATTGGATGACGTTGGGTCAAACGTGGTTGTATTTCTTTTATACATATACATATACATACACATACACATTTATATTTCTCTGGCTGGGTCCACAGGATTATCCACAGGATAACATTGGGATATGCTGGAGCGACAGCGGAAATGGCACCAAACGTTCACGAGCTTTCTGGCCTCCCAGGATGCATCGGGGCTTCACCATATAATCCCGCCCACTGACTCAGTCAAATCCGTTTTTTGTTTGGTGCGGCAGGAGCCGGACCATGGTCACAGGGCTGCTGTAATAAAGCAGCCTGAAGCTTTTATTATGTTATTTTTATAGACTTACTATGTTTTTTCTCTGGCGTCCTAGTGGATGCTGGGGACTCCGTAAGGACCATGGGGAATAGCGGCTCCGCAGGAGACTGGGCACAAAAGTAAAGCTTTAGAACTACCTGGTGTGCACTGGCTCCTCCCCCCATGACCCTCCTCCAAGCCTCAGTTAGATTTTTGTGCCCGAACGAGAAGGGTGCACACTAGGTGGCTCTCCTGAGCTGCTTAGTGAAAAGTTTAGTTTTAGGTTTTTATTTTCAGTGAGACCTGCTGGCAACAGGCTCACTGCATCGAGGGACTAAGGGGAGAAGAAGCGAACTCACCTGCGTGCAGAATGGATTGGGCTTCTTAGGCTACTGGACATTAGCTCCAGAGGGACCGATCACAGGCCCAGCCATGGATAGGTCCCAGAGCCGCGCCGCCGGCCCCCTTACAGAGCCAGAAGACAGAAGATGTCCGGAAAATCGGCGGCAGAAGACGTCCTGTCTTCAACAAGGTAGCGCACAGCACTGCAGCTGTGCGCCATTGCTCTCAGCACACTTCACACTCCGGTCACTGAGGGTGCAGGACGCTGGGGGGGGGGCGCCCTGAGACGCAATAAAAACACCTTGGATGGCAAAAAATGCATCACATATAGCTCCTGGGCTATATGGATGAATTTAACCCCTGCCAGAATACACATAAAAACGGGAGATAGGCTCCGCCCCCTTCTCGGCGGCCTTATCTCCTCAGCACACTGGCGCCATTTTCCCTCACAGCTCCGTTGGAGGGAAGCTCCCTGGCTCTCCCCTGCAGTCACTACACTACAGAAAGGGTTAAAAAAGAGAGGGGGGCACTAATTGGGCGCAGTATTAACAATACAGCAGCTATAAGGGGAAAAACACTTATATAAGGTTATCCCTGTATATATATATAGCGCTCTGGTGTGTGCTGGCAAACTCTCCCTCTGTCTCCCCAAAGGGCTAGTGGGGTCCTGTCCTCTATCAGAGCATTCCCTGTGTGTGTGCTGTGTGTCGGTACGTTTGTGTCGACATGTATGAGGAGAAAAATGATGTGGAGACGGAGCAGATTGCCTGTAATAGTGATGTCACCTCCTAGGGGGTCGACACCTGAGTGGATGAACTGTTGGAAGGAATTACGTGACAGTGTCAGCTCTGTATAAAAGACAGTGGTTGACATGAGACAGCAGGCTACTCAGCTTGTGCCTGTCCAGACGTCTCATAGGCCGTCAGGGGCTCTAAAGCGCCCGTTACCTCAGATGGCAGATATAGACGCCGACACGGATACTGACTCCAGTGTCGACGGTGAAGAGACAAATGTGACTTCCAGTAGGGCCACACGTTACATGATTGAGGCAATGAAAAATGTTTTACACATTTCTGATAATACGAGTACCACCAAAAAGGGGTATTATGTTCGGTGAGGAAAAACTACCTGTAGTTTTCCTGAATCTGAGAAATTAAATGAGGTGTGTGATGATGCGTGGGTTTCCCCCGATAACTGATAATTTCTAAAATGTTATTGGCATTATATCCTTTCCCGCCAGAGGTTAGGGTGCGTTGGGAAACACCCCCTGGGGTGGATAAAGCGCTCACACGCTTGTAAGAACAAGGGCTCTACCCTCTCCTGAGATGGCCGCCCTTAAGGATCCTGCTGATAGAAAGCAGGAGGGTATCCTAAAATGTATTTACACACATACTGGTGTTATACTGCGACCAGCAATCGCCTCAGCCTGGATGTGCAGTGCTGGGTTGGCGTGGTCGGATTCCCTGACTGAAAATATTGATACCCTAGATAGGGACAGTATATTATTGCCTATAGAGCATTTAAAAGATGCATTTCTATATATGCGTGATGCACAGCGGAATATTTGCCGACTGGCATCAAGTCTAAGTGCGTTGTCCATTTCTGCCAGTAGAGGGTTATGGACACGACAGTGGTCAGGTGATGCGGATTCCAAACGGCATTTGGAAGTATTGCCTTATTAAGGGGAGGAGTTATTTGGGGTCGGTTTTTCAGACCTGGTGGCCACGGCAACAGCTGGGAAATCCACGTTTGTACCCCAGGTCGCCTCTCAACATAAGAAGACGCCGTATTATCAGGCGCAGTCTTTTCGTGGGCAAGCGGGCAAAAGGTTCCTCATTTCTGCCCCGTGACAGAGGGAGAGGAAAAAGGATGCAGAAATCAGCCAGTTCCCAGGAACAGAAGCCCTCTCCCGCCTCTGCCAAGCCCTCAGTATGACGCTGGGGCTTTACAAGCAGAACCAGGCACGGTGGGGGCCCGTCTCAATGAATTTCAGCGCGCAGTGGGCTCACTCGCAAGTAGACCCCTGGATCCTTCAGGTGATATCTCAAGGGTACAAATTGGAATTCGAGACGTCTCCCCCTCGCCGTTTCCTAAAGTCGGCTTTACCGATGTCTCCTTCTGACAGGGAGGCAGTTTTGGAAGCCATTCACAAGCTGTATTCCCAGCAGGTGATAATCAAGGTACCCCTCCTGCAACAGGGAACGGGGTATTATTCCACACTGTTGTGGTACCGAAGCCGGAGGGCTCGGTGAGACCGATTCTAAATCTAAAATCTTGAACACTTACATACGGAGGTTCAAATTCAAGATTGAGTCACTCAGAGCAGTGATTGCGAACCTGGAAGAAGGGGACTACATGATGTCTCGGGACATCAAGGATGCTTACCTTCATGTCCCAATTTACCCTTCTCACCAAGGGTACCTCAGGTTTATGGTACAGAACTGTCACTATCAGTTTCAGACGCTGCCGTATGGATGGTCCACGGCACCCCGGGTCTTTACCAAGGTAACGGCCGAAATGATGATACTCCTTCGAAGGAAGGGAATTTTAGTTATCCCTTACTTGGACGATTCCCTGATAAGGGTAAGATCCAGGGAACAGTTGGAGGTCGGTGTAGCACTATCTCAGGTAGTGTTGCGGCAGCACGATTGGATTCTCAATATTCCAAAATCGCAGCTGATTCCGACGACTCGTCTTCTGTTCCTAGGGATGATCCTGGACACAGTCCAGAAAAAGGTGTTTCTCCCGGAGGAGAAAGTCAGGGAGTTATCCGAGCTAGTCGGGAACCTCCTATAACCGAGCCAAGTCTCAGTACATCAATGAAATGGTTCTGGGAAAAATGGTGGCTTCCTACGAAGCAATCCCATTCGGCAGATTCCACGCAAGAACTTTCCAGTGGGACCTGCTGGACAAATGGTCCGGGTCGCATCTTCAGATGCATCAGCGGATAACCCTGTCACCAAGCACAAGGGTGTCTCTCCTGTGGTGGTTGCAGAGTGCTCATCTTCTAGAGGGCCGCACATTCAGGACTGGGTCCTGGTGACCACGGATGCCAGCCTGCGAGGCTGGGGAGCAGTCACACAGGGAAGGAATTTCCAGAGCTTATGGTCAAGCCTGGAGACATCACTTCACATAAATATCCTGAAGCTAAGGGCCATTTACAATGCTCTAAGCTCAGCAAGACCTCTGCTTCAAGGTCATCCGGAGTTGATCCATTCGGACAACATCACGGCAGTCACCCACGTAAACAGATAGGGTGACACAAGAAGCAGGAGGGCAATGGCAGAAGCTGCAAGGATTCTTCGCTGGGCGGAAAATCATGTGATAGCACTGTCAGCAGTATTCATTCCGGGAGTGGAAAACTGGGAAGCAGACTTCCTCAGCAGACACGACCTCCACCCGGGAGAGTGGGGACTTCACCCAGAAGTCTTCCACATGTTTATAAAACTCGACAAGTATTGCGCCAGGTCAAGGGACCCTCAGGCAATAGCTGTAGACGCTCTGGTAACACAGTGGGTGTACCAGTCAGTGTATGTGTTCCCTCCTCTGCCTCTCATACCCAAGGTACTGAGAATTATAAGATGGAGAGGAGTAAGCACTATATTCGTGGCTCCGGATTGGCCAAGAAGGACTTGGTAACCGGAACTTCAAGAGATGCTCACGGAGGATCCGTGGCCTCTACCTCTAAGAAGGGACCTGGCTCCAGCAAGGACCCTGTCTGTTCCAAGAATTACCGCGGCTGCGTTTGACGGCATGGCGGTTGAACGCCGGATCCTGAAGGAGAAAGGCATTCCGGATGAAGTCATTCCTGTCCTGATCAAAGCCAGGAAAGATATAACCGCAAAACATTATCACCACATTTGGCGAAAATATGTTGCGTGGTGCGAGGCCAGTAAGGCCCCGACGGAGGAATTTTCAACTAGGTCGATTCCTACATTTCCTGCAAACAGGAGTGTCTATGGTCCTGAAATGGGGGTCCATTAAGGTTCAGATTTCAGCCCTGTCAATTTTCTTCCAAAAAAGAACTAGCTTCAGTCCCTGAAGTTCAGACGTTTGTGAAAGGGGTACTGTATATACAGCCTCCTTTTGTGCCTCTAGTGGCACCTTGGGATCTAAATGTAGTTTTTGGGTTCCAAAAGTCACATTGGTTTGAACCACTTAAATATGTGGAGTTAAAATATCTCACATGGAAAGTGGTCATGCTGTTGGCCCTGGCCTGGGCCAGGTGCGTGTCAGAATTGGCGGCCTTATCCTGTAAAAGCCCTCATCTGATTTTCCATTCGGACAGGGCGGAATTGAGGACTTGTCCTCAGTGTCTCCCTAAGGTGGTTTTCAGCGTTTCACCTGAATCAACCTATTGTGGTGCCTGCGGCTACTAGGGACTTGGAGGACTCCAAGTTGCTAGACGTTGTCAGAGCCCTGGAAATATAGGTTTCCAGGACGGCTGGAGTCAGAAAATCTGACTCGTTTATTCTGTATGCACCCAACAAGCTGGGTGCTCCTGCTTCTAAGCAAACTATTGCTCGTTGGATTTGTAGTACAATTCAGCTTGCACATTCTGTGGCAGGCCTGCCACAGCCAAAATCTGTAAAAGCCCATTCCACAAGGAAGGTGGGCTCATCTTGGGCGGCTGCCCGAGGGGTCTCGGCTTTACAACTTTGCAGAGCAGCTACTTGGTCAGGAGCAAATACGTTTGTAAAATTCTACAAATTTGATACCCTGGCTGAGGAGGACCTGGAGTTCTCTCATTTGGTGCTGCAGTCATCCGCACTCTCCCGCCCGTTTGGGAGCTTTGGTATAATCCCCATGGTCCTTACGGAGTCCCCAGCATCCACTAGGACGTCAGAGAAAATAAGAATTTACTTACCGATAATTCTATTTCTCATAGTCCGTAGTGGATGCTGGGCGCCCATCCCAAGTGCGGATTGTCTGCAATACTGGTACATAGTTATTGTTACCAAAAAATCGGGTTATTGCTGTAGTGAGCCATCTTTTCTAGAGGCTCCTCTGTTATCATGCTGTTAACTGGGTTTAGATCACAAGTTATATGGTGTGATTGGTGTGGCTGGTATGAGTCTTACCCGGGATTCAAAATCCTTCCTTATTGTGTACGCTCGTCCGGGCACAGTATCCTAACTGAGGCTTGGAGGAGGGTCATGGGGGGGAGGAGCCAGTGCACACCAGGTAGTTCTAAAGCTTTACTTTTGTGCCCAGTCTCCTGCGGAGCCGCTATTCCCCTTGGTCCTTACGGAGTCCCCAGCATCCACTACGGACTATGAGAAATAGAATTATCGGTAAGTAAATTCTTATTTTTGAGCGACTTTTCTTAACAGCGTCTTAAACGCATACGGGAAAGAGTCGCTCCAACAACTCCCCACTGGGTCGCAACAACGCTTACCTTCGCGGTACAGTGCTGTCTCGACGGGCGTCTGTGTCTGATGTTTTAGCAGGTCCAGCAGACGTAACCCGGCTGTGGCCGGAGCATGGGGGGAAGGTAAGTCTATGGATTTCCTCTTACTAGGGGGGTCCGGACACAGCTTCACTGTATTGGTGGAGACTACAAACTGTGTTGATGCGCCGAACACCTCGAGTGCGACAGCGCTACGCTCTAGGGATCATTGGCGCCGGGACTAGGGTGAGGCTGCGATCCTTAAAGTTTAAGTCAACGGGGGGAATCAGACGCTCTCCTGGCCGCCCCTCCTCCGAGTTCATGACCAGTTTCCGCGCGTCTCCCGTCAATGAACTGAATGACCTCACTTCTGTCTCAGACGCTACCACGAGGGTACTCGGTCGCAGCTTAGACGCTGCGGTTGTGTACACTAGAGATCCGCCTAGATCGAGTCGCAGGCCTTAGCGTCTGCATACACGTGGAAGTCACTGAGTGTCCGTGTCCGTCAATGAGTGTCCGTGTCTTGCATCAGTTATCCGAATGGCAGTGTACACCAGTAGCGTCTGAATCCACTCAGCGTCTTGCGAGCGTATATGTTTGGATATGGAAGTGTGGTGAGTCTCCCTGTATCCCGCTCTACGGAGGACGGGTATACAGTACTAAAAATTCTCTCTACTTGTTAGTATGCATTGTTAATTTTAGTACATATTGCATATGAGATCTGTATATTTTCTGCATGTTAGGTTTGAAAAAGAACCAGTTGAAAACAGAAGTACAATTTTCCTACTTGTAAGTTGTTATGGGGGTTGTATTCTCATATGACAATGTTTAATGCCTTAACATGTGACTGACTGCTAGTATGTGTGCTGACTTTTCTATGTCGTCAGTCCTGTTCTGACCTTCAAATCAGGTGCTCGGTTGTGGTCAGATTGATCTCACTTCTTTATATCCATATATAGGTGATTTACAGTCTCAAATTGTGTAGTCATTAACAGAATATTACCATGTCTGTGAGCGGCAAAAGTGACGGGGAGAATTTATCAGGCACTCCTATATCCCTAACATGCTTATCTTGTAAGACAGGGTTAATTGGTATGGACCAGTTGGTCACTTATGAGGGCTTGTGTGCGAACTGTTTTGCTTTTCAGCAAACTAAAAAACAGGATTTGGTTCAACCACCAACAGAGCCACCATGGAATATATTCGCAAAGACTTTGTCTTCAATAGTGGACAGGTTAACTCCGGTAGCACCGCCCCAAGGGTTAGGTTACACTATTAACCCATACATGCAGCTCCCTTCCTACGGCTTGGTTCCAGTAGCCCCTACAAGTAACCAAGGGACAGGTAAGACTAAGACAGATGCGTCTGTGTGGCAGACTACACAAGATGATACAACAGATGATACAGTATATTCAGATACTCCGTATGATGATCAGTCGCAGAGTTTTAGTTCAGAAGATGTAGCTGAACTTATTAAGGCTGTAAAGGCTGTTCTCTCCTTGGAAGAGCCAGCCAAGACAGTGTTAAAGTCTAAAGCACCTGTGTTTAAATGAACAAAGTCAGTTAAAACTGAATTCCCAGCGTCAGATGAGCTGACAGAAATGATGGATGAGTCTTGGGCGACGCCCAGTAAAAAGTATAAGATTACGAAAAGATGGGATTCTTATTATCCATTTCTAGCTGTGGATTGTTCAAAAAGAGAAGTTCCTCCAAAAGTAGATGCACATGTACTGCGACTTGTGCATAAATCTGCTTTACCACTGTCATCTACCTCACTAAATGATGTCACAGACAGAAGGGTAGATAGCTTCTTGAAAAATGTATTTTCTCTTACGTCCTAGAGGATGCTGGGGACTCTGTAATGGCCATGGGGTATAGACGGGCTCCGCAGGAGACATGGGCACTACAAGGAACTTTTAGTATGGGTGTGCACTGGCTCCTCCCTCTATGCCCCTCCTCCAGACCTCAGTTAGATCCTGTGCCCAGAGGAGATTGGGTGCATTACAGGGGAGATCTCCTGAGTTTCTCTGAAAAATAATTTTGTTAGGTTTTTTATTTTCAGGGAACACTGCTGGCAACAGGCTCCCTGCATCGTGGAACTGAGGAGAGAGAAGCAGACCTACTTAAGTGATAGGCTCTGCTTCTTAGGCTACTGGACACCATTAGCTCCAGAGGGAGTCGAACGCAGGTCTCACCCCGCCGTTCGTCCCAGAGCCGCGCCGCCGTCCTCCTCGCAGAGCCGGAAGATAGAAGCCGGGTGAGTATAAGAAGAAAAGAAGACTTTAAGGCGGCAAAAGACTTCAGATCTTCACTGAGGTAAGGCGCGCCATTGCTCCCACACACAACACACAAGGCACTGATGGGTGCAGGGCGCAGGGGGGGCGCCCTGGGCAGCAATAAACCTCTAGGGCTGGCAAACATACATATATAGGCTACAGAGGCACTATATATCATAACCCCCGCCAGTATTGTAAAAATGAGCGGGACCGAAGCCCGCCGGTGAGGGGGCGGAGCTTGAACCCTCCGCACTGAAAGCGCCATTTTCTCCACAGCATGGAGCTGGCTCCCCGGACTCTGCCCTGCTGAAGACACAGGGCAAAACAGGGTGGGGGGGGGGGGGCACTTATTAGCAGCAGTGAGTGTATATAATGTAAGTATATATATATATATATATATATATATATATATTTATATATAAAAGTGCTGTTTTATCTGGGAATTCTATTTCCGGTGTCAGTGGCGCTGGGTGTGTGCTGGCATACTCTCTCTCTGTCTCTCCAAAGGGCCTTATTGGGGATCTGTCTCCATATGAATATCCCTGTGTGTGTGGGGTTGTGTCGGTACGTGTGTGTCGGCATGTCTGAAGCGGAAGGCTCATCTGAGGAGGAGGTGGAGCAAATGATTGTGGTGTCTCCGTCAGCAATGCCGACACCTGATTGGTTGGACATGTGGAATGTTTTAAATGCAAATGTAAATTTATTACATAAGAGATTGGACAAAGCAGAGTCCAAGGATTTGACTGTGTCACATGGCCCTTCAGGGTCTCAAAAACGTCCCCTGTCCCAAATAGTAGACGCTGATCCCGACACGGATTCTGACTCCAGTGTCGACTATGATGATGCATGGTTACACCCAAGGGTGGCAAAAAGTATTCATTATTTGATTATTGCAATAAAAGACGTTTTGCATATCACAGATGACCCCTCTGTCCCTGACACGAGGGTACACAGGTTTAAGGTAAAGAAACCTGAGGTAACGTTTCCCCCATCTTATGAGCTGAACGCATTATTTGAAAAAGCTTGGGAAACTCCAGACAAAAAACTGCAGATTCCCAAAAGAATTATTATGGCGTATCCTTTCCCCTCAAAGGACAGGTTACGGTGGGAATCATCACCCACGGTCGACAAGGCCTTAACGCGCTTGTCCAAAAACGTGTCCCTACCGTCCCCGGACACGGCGACACTAAAAGGTCCTGCGAATCGCAGGCAGGAAACTACCTTAAAATCAATTTATACACATACGGGGGCTTTGCTCAGACCGGCAATAGCATCGGCTTGGGTTTGTAGCGGGGTAGCAGCTTGGACAGATACCTTGTCAGCTGATATTGATACCCTAGATAAGGATACCATTTTATTGACCTTGGGTCACATCAAAGACGCAGTCTTATATATGCTGTGGACCCGCCAATGGACGGTTGATGCCGACTCAGAGGCATATAGAAATTTAGCCTTACAAGGGTGAGCTTTTAATTGGGGAAGGTCTTGCGGACCTGGTTTCAACAGCTACCGCGGCTAAATCTACCTTTTTTGTCTTATGTTCCCCCACAGCAAAAGAAAACGCTGCAGTATCAGATGCAGTCCTCTCGGTCGCATAAGTCCAGAAGAGGTCTGGGCTCTTCCTTCCTCGCCAGAGGTAAGGGTAGAGGGAAAAAGAGTGCCTGCTACGGCCAGTTCCCAGGAACAGAAGTCTTCCCCGGCTTCTACTAAATCCACCGCATGACGCTGGGGCTCCACTGAGGGAGTCCGATCCGGTGGGGGCACGTCTTCGACTCTTCAGCCACGTCTGGGTTCAGTCGGATGTGGATCCTTGATCGATGGAAATTGTGTTCCAAGGTTACAAGCTGAAATTCAAAGACGTGCCTCCCCGCCCATTCTTCAAATCGGCTTTACCAACGTCTCCCCCAGAGAGGAAGATAGTGTGGGCTGCAATTCGAAAGCTGTGTCTACAGCAAGTGATTATCAGGGTTCACTTAATGCAACAGGGAAAAGGGTACTATTCAACCCTGTTTGGGGCAACCAAAACCGTATGGCTCGGTCAGACCCATTCTCAACTTAAAATCCCTGAACCGGTACTTAAAAAGGTTCAAGTTCAAGATGGAATTGCTCAGGGCAGTGATCTACAGCCTGGAAGGGGGGGGATTTTATGGTGTCACTAGACATAAAGGATGCATACCTTCATGTCCCCATTTATCCTCCTCATCAAGCGTACCTGAGATTCGCTGTACAGGCCTGTCATTTCCAATTTCAGATGTTGCCGTTTGGGCTTTCCACGGCCCCAAGGGTTTTCACCAAGGTAATGGCGGAAATGATGGTACTCCTGCGCAGGCAGGGAGTCACAATTATCCCGTACTTGGACGATCTCCTGATAAAAGCGAGATCAAAGGAACAGTTGCAGAAAAGCGTGTCGCTCACCCTGAGAGTGCTGCAGCAACATGGCTGGATTCTAAATCTACCAAAGTCACAGTTGGTTTCAACAACTCGGCTGTCTTTCTTAGGCATGATTGTGGACACAGAACAGAAGAGGGTTTTTCTCCCAATGGAAAAAGCCCAGGAACTCCAGAACAGGGTCAGAGACCTGTTAAAACCAAAAAGAGTATCAGTCCATCAATGCACTCGAGTACTGGAGAAAATGGTGGCGACTTACGAGGCCATCCCCTTCGGCAGGTTTCAGGCGAGGACTTTTCAGTGGGACCTTCTGGACAAGTGGTCCGGGTCTCACCTTCCAATACATCAGAAGATAACCCTGTCCCCCAGGGCCAGGGTGTCTCTCCAGTGGTGGCTGCAGAGTGCTCATCTTCTAGAAGGTCGCAGGTTCGGCATTCATGACTGGGTCCTGGTGACCACGGACGCGAGCCTCCGAGGATGGGGAGCAGTCACACAAGGAAGGAATTTTCAGGGACTGTGGTCAAGCCAGGAGGCTTGCCTACACATCTCGGCCTACGACAAGCGGAGAATCTTCTTCGCGACCTACTGGTTCTGATTCAGTCAGACAACGTCACAGCTTTGGCTCATGTAAACCGCCAAGGCGGTACAAGGAGCAGAGTGGCAATGGCGGAAGCCACCAGGATTCTGCGGTGGGCAGAAAATCACGTAAGCGCTCTGTCAGCGATATTCATTCCGGGAGTGGACAACTGGGAAGCAGTCTTCCTCAGCAGACATGATCTCCATCCAGGAGAGTGGGGACTTCATCAGGAAGTCTTTGCAGAGATAACAAGTCGTTGGGAGCTTCCTCAAATAGACATGATGGCATCACTCCTCAACAAGAAGCTTTGTTTGGTCTGGCCACGGCTCCGAGAATTTTCACCAAAGTAATGGCGTAAATGATGGTTCTCCTGCGCAAGCAGGGAGTCACAATTATCCCGTACTTGGACGATCTCCTGATAAAGGAGTAATTACTGCAGAACATTACGCTCTCCCTGACAATTCTGCAACAACATGATTGGCTCCTAAACTTGCCAAAATCACAGTTGGTTCTGACAACACGGTTGTCATTCTTGGGTATGATTCTGGACACAGACTTACAGAGTTTTTCTTCCAGTGGAAAAGGCTCTGGAAATTCAGAACATGGTAAAACAGAATCTGAAACTGGCATGAGTGTCGATTCATCAATGCACTTGGTTGCTGGGGAAGATGGTGGCGGCCTACGAGGCCATTCAGTTTGGCAGATTCCATGCCAGGGTGTTTCAGTGGGACCTGTTGGACAAGTGGTCCGGGTCGCACATGCACCGGAAAATAATCCTGTCCTCAAGGACCAGAATCTCTCTCCTGTGGTGGCTGCACAGCTCTCATCTCTTAGAGGGTCGCAGGTTCGGGATTCAGGATTGGATCCTGTTGACCACGGATGCAAGTCTCCGAGGCTGGGGAGCAGTCACACAGGGGGAAAATTTCCAGGGAAAATGGTCAAGCCAGGAAGCTTGTCTGCACATAAACATTCTGGAATTAAGGGCCATTTACAACGGCCTTCTGCAAGCGGAACATCTTCGCGGTCTGCACGTCTTGATTCAGTCGGACAACATAACAGCAGTGGCGTACATAAACCACCAGGGCGGAACAAAGAGCAGAGCGGCAATGGCAGAGGCCACAAAAGTTCTCCACTGGGCGGAAAGACATGCAAGCGCTCTGTCAGCGGTCTTCATTCCAGGCGTGGACAACTGGGAAGCAGACTTCCTCAGCAGACACGATCTCCATCCAGGAGAGTGTGGTCTTCATCAAGAGGTCTTTGCAGAAGTGACAAGTCGTTGGGGAACTCCTCAAATAGACATGATGGCGTCTCGCCTCAACAAGAAACTTCAGAGATATTGCTCCAGGTCGAGGGACCCTCAAGCAATAGCGGTGGACGCCTTTCGTGACACCGTGGGTGTTTCAGTCGGTCTATGTGTTCCCTCCACTTCCACTCATTCCAAAAGTGATAAAGATCATAAGAAGAACAAGGGTTCAGGCGATACTCATTGTTCCAGACTGGCCAAGGAGGGCCTGGTATCCGGATCTTCAGGAATTACTCATAGGAGATCCCTGGCCTCTTTCTCTACGAGAGGACCTGTTACAGCAGGGGCCGTGCGTGTATCAAGACTTACCGCGGCTGTGTTTGACGGCATGGCAGTTGAACGCCAAATCCTAGCCCGAAAGGGTATTCCCAATTAAGTCATTCCCACACTGCTTCAGGCTAGAAAAGAAGTAACGGTGAAACATTACCACCGTATTTGGTGAAAATATGTGTCTTGGTGTGAATCCAAGAAGGCTCCTACAGAGGAATTTCAGCTGGGGCGGTTTCTCCATTTTCTACAAGCAGGCGTGGCTGCGGGCCTAAAGTTAGGCTCCATTAAAGTACAAATTTTGGCCTTATCAATTTTCTTTCAAAAAGAATTGGCCTCCCTTTCAGAAGTTCAGACTTTCGTGGAAGGCGTGCTGCACATCCAGCCTCCCTTTGTGCCCCCAGTAGCACCATGGGATCTTAATGTGGTGTTGCAGTTCCTGCAGTCTCATTGGTTTGAAACTTTACATAAAGTTGAGTTGAAATTCCTCACCTGGAAGGTGGTCATGCTGTTGGCTTTGGCATCCGCAAGGCGGGTGTCTGAATTAGCGGCTTTGTCTCACAAGAGCCCCTATTTAATCTTCCATGCAGATAGAGCGGAGTTGAGAACTCGTCAACAATTTGTGCCTAAAGTGGTTTCATTGTTTCACATAAACCAACCTATTGTGGTGCCAGTGGCTACTGAAGCCTTGGCGGAATCGAAGTCTCTCGATGTGGTCAGAGCTTTGAAAATTTATGTCGCCAGAACGGCTCAGAGTAGGAAAACGGAGGCTCTGTTTGTTCTGTATGCTCCCAACAAGATTGGGGCTCCTGCTTCCAAGCAGACTATTGCACGCTGATTCTGTGATGCGATTCAGCAGGCTCATTCTATGGCTGGATTGCCGTTACCGAAATCGGTGAAGGCCCATTCTACCAGAAAGGTGGGCGCATCCTGGGCGGCTGTCCGAAGGGTCTCGGCATTACAGCTTTGCCGAGCAGCTACTTGGTCGGGTTCAAACACTTTTGCAAAGTTTTACAAGTTTGATACCCTGGCTGATGGGGACCTCTTGTTTGGTCAATCGGTGCTGCAGAGTCATCAGCACTCTCCCGCCCGTTCTAGAGCTTTGGTATAAACCCCATGGTTCTTAAAGTGTCCCCAGCATCCTCTAGGACGTATGAGAAAATAGGATTTTAATACCTACCGGTAAATCATTTTCTCTTAGTCCGTAGAGGATGCTGGGCGCCCGTCCCAGTGCGTACTGTATCTGCAGTTATTGGTTATGGTTACACACATGTTGTGTTGCGTTAAGTCAGCCTGTTGCTGACGTTATTCATGCCGTTGCATGCGTTGGGTTGAATGCTATGTTGTACGGCATGCTTGAGGTGTGAGCTGGTATGTATCTCACCTTAGTTTAAAATTAAATAAATCCTTTTCCTCGATATGTCCGTCTCCCTGGGCACAGTTCCTATAACTGGAGTCTGGAGGAGGGGCATAGAGGGAGGAGCCAGTTCACACCCCTTTTAAAGTCTTAAAGTGCCCATGTCTCCTGTGGATCCCGTCTATACCCCATGGTTCTTGAAGCGTCCCCAGCATCCTCTATGCACTAAGAGAAAAGGATTTACCGGTAGGTATTAAAATTCTATTTTCCACTACTGCAAAGTCTTAGGATGTTGTGAGGGCTTTGAAGGTATATATAAAGAAGCTAGCTCGTCACAGAAAATCCAACTCGCTGTTCGTCCTATATGATCCCAATAAAATTGGGTGTCCTGCTTCAAAGCAGACAACTGCATGCTGGATCAGGCTCACTATCCAGCATGCTTATTCCACGGCAGGCTTGCCGCTTCCAAAATCTGTACAGGCCCACTCTACTAGGTCGGTGGGTTCTTCCTGGGCGGCTGCTCGGGGTGTCTCGGCTTTACAGCTCTGCCGAGTAGCTACTCGGTCTCGTTTGAACACGTTTTCTTCTACAAGTTCGATACTTTGGCCTCTGAGGACCGTCAGTTTGGTCAATCGGTTCTCCAGGAACCTCAGCACTCTCCCACCCGTTTTGGGAGCTATGGTACTAAATGAAACCCCAGTATCCTCTAGGACGTAAGAAAAAATAGGATTTTAATTACCAACCGGTAAATCCTTTTCTCGTAGTCCGTAGATGATACTGGGCGCCCGCCCAGTGCTTCGTTCTTCCTGCACTGTTACTTGGTTAGGTATTGTTGGTTCAGCTGTTGCTGTTTCTGTTAAAGTTGGGTTAGCTTAGCTTTCCTCTGTGTGTGGTGGTTCGGAATCTCACTACTAACTTTATCCTTCTCTCAAAGTATGTCCGTCTCCTCGGGCACAGTTTCCTAGACTGAGTCTGGTAGGAGGGGCATAGAGGGAGGAGCAAGCCCACACTATCAAATAATTCTTAAAGTGCCCATGGCTCCTAATGGACCCGTCTATGATACTAAATGGACCCCAGTATCCTCTGCAGACTACGATAAAAGGATTTACCGGTAGGTAACTAAAATCCTATTTTATTTTCATTTGCTTTGATCTGTGCATTCTATCCAGTATCCTAGAAGTACGCCTCCCAGTGACTAGTGTAAAAGACGCAACAGCGACGTGTTCTGCGTCCATATCTGATTAAAAATATTGACTCGTGATTTATTGCGAAAGAATCTGTCCTAATATTGGCAGCATAGACTGAAACGTTTCAGTAGTGTGTATCTATTGTGTAAATACAATTTCTCTGACGTCCTAGTGGATGCTGGGAACTCCGTAAGGACCATGGGGGATAGCGGCTCCGCAGGAGACTGGGCACAAAAAGAAAAGCTTTAGGACTACCTGGTGTGCACTGGCTCCTCCCCCCATGACCCTCCTCCAAGCCCTAGTTAGATTTTTGTGCCCGACCGAGCTGGGTGCAATCTAGGAGGCTCTCCTGAGCTTCTTAGGAAAAGTTAGTTTTAGTTTTTTTATTTTCAGTGAGACCTGCTAGCAACAGGCTCACTGCATCGAGGGACTAAGGGGAGAAGAAGCGAACCTGCCTGCTTGCAGCCAGCTTGGGCTTCTTAGGCTACTGGACACCATTAGCTCCAGAGGGACCGAACACAGGCCCAGCCTCGGAGTCCGGTCCCAGAGCCGCGCCGCCGGCCCCCTTACAGAGCCAGAAGCAAGAAGAGGTCCGGAAAATCGGCGGCAGAAGACATCAGTCTACACCAAGGTAGCGCACAGCACTGCAGCTGTGCGCCATTGCTCCTCATGCACCACACGCTCCGGTCACTGATGGGTGCAGGGCGCTGGGGGGGGGCGCCCTGAGCAGCAAAATAAACACCTTGGCTGGCTAAATTACATCACATATAACCCCCAGGGCTATATGGATGTATATTAACCCCTGCCAGATTCCTGAAAAAAGCGGGAGAAAAGTCCGCCGAGAAAGGGGCGGAGCCTATCTCCTCAGCACACTGGCGCCATTTTCCCTCACAGCTCCGCTGGAAGGACGTCTCCCTGACTCTCCCCTGCAGTCCTGCACTACAGAAAAGGGTAAAACAAGAGGGGGGGGGGGGGCACTAATTAGGCGCAGTATAATATACACAGCAGCTATAAAGGGAAAAACACTGTTTGGTGTTATCCCAACATCTATATAGCGCTCTGGTGTGTGCTGGCATACTCTCCCTCTGTCTCCCCAAAGGGCTAGTGGGGTCCTGTCCTCTATCAGAGCATTCCCTGTGTGTGTGCTGTGTGTCGGTACGACTGTGTCGACATGTATGAATAGGAAAATGATGTGGAGGCGGAGCAATTGCCTGTAATGGTGATGTCACCCCCTAGGGAGTCGACACCTGAGTGGATGAGCTTATGGAAGGATTTACGTGAGAGTGTCAGCTCTTTACAAAAGACGGTTGATGACATGAGACAGCCGGCTACTCAGCTGGTGCCTGTCCAGGCGTCTCAAAGACCATCAGGGGCTCTAAAACGCCCGCTACCTCAGATGGCAGATACAGACGCCGACACGGATACTGACTCCAGTGTCGACGATGAAGAGACGAATGTGACTTCCAGTAGGGCCACACGTTACATGATTGCGGCAATGAAAAATGTTTTACACATTTCTGATAGTACAAGTACCACTAAAAAGGGTATTATGTTTGGTGAGAAAAAACTACCTGTAGTTTTTCCTGCATCTGAGGAATTAAATGAAGTGTGTGATGAAGCGTTGGTTTCTCCCGATAAAAAACTGATAATTCCTAAAAAGTTATTGGCATCATACCCCTTCCCGCCAGAAGATAGGGCACGTTGGGAAACACCTCCTAGGGTGGATAAAGCGCTCACACGCTTGTCAAAACAGGTGGCACTACCGTCTCCGGATACGGCCGCCCTTAAGGAACCTGCTGACAGAAAGCAGGAGAATATCCTAAAATGTATATACACTCACACGGGTGTTATACTGCGACCAGCAATCGCCTCAGCCTGGATGTGCAGTGCTGGGGTGGCTTGGTCGGATTCCCTGACTGAAAATATTGATACCCTGGATAGGGACAGTATATTACTGACTATAGAGCATTTAAAAGATGCATTTTTATATATGCGTGATGCACAGAGGGATATTTGCCGACTGGCATCAAGAGTAAGTGCGCTGTCCATATCTGCCAGAAGAGGGTTATGGACGCGGCAGTGGTCAGGTGATGCTGATTCCAAAAGGCATATGGAAGTATTGCCTTATAAAGGGGAGGAGTTATTTGGGGTAGGTCTAGCGGACCTGGTATCCACGGCAACTGCTGGGAAATCCACATTTTTACCCCAGGTAGCCTCTCAACATAAAAAGACGCCGTATTATCAGGCGCAGTCCTTTCGGCCCCATAAGGGCAAGCGGGAGAAAGGCTCCTCATTTCTGCCCCGTGGCAGAGGGAGAGGAAAAAGGCTGCAGCAAACAGCCAGTTCCCAGGAACAGAAGCCCTCTCCCGCTTCTGCCAAGTCCTCAGCATGACGCTGGGGCTCTACAAGCGGACTCAGGCACGGTGGGGGCCCGTCTCAAGAATTTCAGCGCGCAGTGGGCTCACTCACAAGTGGACCCCTGGATCCTTCAGGTGGTATCTCAGGGGTACAAATTGGAATTCGAGACGTCTCCCCCTCGCCGTTTCCTAAAGTCTGCCTTACTGACGTCTCCCTCCGACAGGGAGGCGGTATTGGAAGCCATTCACAAGCTGTATTCACAGCAGGTGATAATCAAGGTACCCCTCCTGCAACAGGGAAAGGGGTATTATTCCACGCTGTTTGTGGTACCGAAGCCGGATGGCTCGGTGAGACCTATTTTAAATCTAAAATCTTTGAACACTTACATACAGAGGTTCAAATTCAAGATGGAGTCACTCAGAGCGGTGATCGCGAACCTGGAAGAAGGGGATTATATGGTGTCTCTGGACATCAAGGATGCTTACCTCCATGTCCCAATTTACCCTTCTCACCAAGGGTACCTCAGGTTTGTGGTACAGAACTGCCACTATCAGTTTCAGACGCTGCCGTTTGGATTGTCCACGGCGCCCCGGGTCTTTACCAAAGTAATGGCCGAAATGATGATACTCCTTCGAAGGAAGGGAGTTTTAATTATCCCTTACTTGGACGATCTCCTGATAAGGGCAAGATCCATGGAACAGTTGGTAGTCGGAGTAGCACTATCTCAAGTAGTGCTGCGGCAGCACGGGTGGATTCTCAATATCCCAAAATCGCAGCTGATCCCGACGGCACGTCTTCTGTTCCTAGGGATGATCCTGGACACAGTCCAGAAAATGGTGTTTCTCCCGGAAGAGAAAGCCAGAGAGTTATCCGAGCTAGTCAGAAACCTCCTAAAACCAGGCCAAGTATCAGTGCACCAATGCACAAGGGTCCTGGGAAAAATGGTAGCTTCCTACGAAGCAATCCCATTCGGCAGATTCCACGCAAGAACATTCCAGTGGGACCTGCTGGACAAATGGTCCGGATCGCATCTTCAGATGCATCAGCGAATAACCCTGTCCCCAAGGACAAGGGTGTCTCTCCTGTGGTGGTTGCAGAGTGCTCATCTTCTAGAGGGCCGCAGATTCGGCATTCAGGACTGGGTTCTGGTGACCACGGATGCCAGCCTGCGAGGCTGGGGAGCAGTCACACAGGGAAGAAACTTCCCGGGCTTGTGGTCAAGCCTGGAGACATCACTTCACATAAATATCGTGGAGTTAAGAGCCATTTACAATGCTCTAAGCCAAGCAAGACCTCTGCTTCAAGGTCAGCCGGTGCTGATCCAGTCGGACAACATCACGGCAGTCGCCCACGTAAACAGACAGGGCGGCACAAGAAGCAGGAGGGCAATGGCAGAAGCTGCAAGGATTCTTCGCTGGGCGGAAAATCATGTGATAGCACTGTCGGCAGTGTTCATTCCGGGAGTGGACAACTGGGAAGCAGACTTCCTCAGCAGGCACGACCTCCACCCGGGAGAGTGGGGACTTCACCCAGAAGTCTTCCACATGATGATAAACCGTTGGGAAAAACCAAAGGTGGACATGATGGCGTCCCGCCTCAACAAAAAACTGGACAGGTATTGCGCCAGGTCAAGGGACCCTCAAGCAATAGCTGTGGACGCTCTGGTAACACCGTGGGTGTACCAGTCAGTGTATGTGTTCCCTCCTCTGCCTCTCATACCCAAGGTGCTGAGAATTATACGGCGGGGAGGAGTAAGATCTATTCTCGTGGCTCCGGATTGGCCAAGAAGGACTTGGTACCCGGAACTTCAAGAGATTGATAAAGCTAAATATTTATCTTATTTAAAACCCTTTATGAGGCCTAAGAACACTGTACGCTATTGACGTATGGAGTACCGTAAGGGTACGCACGTTGCGTAACAATCGCTTAACCGAGGTCGAGACGCTCAAGCGTCACGTTCGCTCACGGCCAAGAGATCACAGGCAGGCACGCTATTGGCTGCTGACGTAATGATTCGCTATAGCGTTGCGGACGCTCGGGACCACGAGGAGATCACCAGCGGCGCAGACGCTCACAATGTTAAACCTTTATATCTAAACCATAAACAATGTAATATGCAGTAAAACCTTAGTGTGGAGATAGGGTGTAGATGCAACACAGTGTAACCTTATTAACTTAAAAGCTGTTCGAGCGTCACCGACGCTCTGAGAATACTTAACACTATAATAAATACACAACTATCGGGCTTAGGGTCTAACGCCTTATATGAATGTTATACTTGCAAAAAGAATAATACAGTACAAGTCATACACTACAATATAACATAGACTAACTAACCAGGTAACTACGCAGGAAATACAATACAATACTATTACGTTTAAGAGAATACGAGAGAAAGAGGAGAAGAGAGAGAGAGAGATATGGCCCACAATAACAAGAAAAACAATATGATTGCGGAGAAAAACTTACGCACAAAGGGGAACGATCGCATGCGCCTCTGGACATCCAGCTCCCGATTATCAGCAATGAGAACCGTTGAAGAGTGAGAGCTGGATGTGATCGGCTTGTCTATTTATGCCCCACACACAATACAATTCAATGGTCCCTACAATCTCATTGTTCATTGGACACAGGAATTCCTCCTCGCATTATAACAAAAGGTCATAGGTTGATTCATACAGGTGGGCTGTGACAATTTCCAACTGCTCAGGTGGGTGGGAAAATAGGTTTCCCGCCGCATGGATAAGTAAGTGCAAATAATAGTAAATGGACATAAACTTCTTATGTCCATAACTATTCGCACGAGCGATTAATCTGTTTCAAACCAACACCGGAATATTGCTAATTAAATATTCTTCCGATGGATACTAAACACCACTGTATTACTCCTGTCTGACCCTTCGTATCAAACAAAGAGGGATTTCTCTGTCCATGAACATGCTACATTAACTAAACTTTCAGATTCTATCAAAGGGACCATAATCTACAAAATACATTATATGGTGAAAATATGTAACGAAAGAGTCGCCCGCTAGACGCATACAATCTCTACCGTAAATGCGCATACCGTGCGCCTGCGGGTGCCCGCAACAGCGAGTATGCGCACGCACGGGAGAGCGCACGCATGCGCAGCAGGGACCTGTATGAGGTGCAAATATGGCAGTGTGCATCGTGATATTTTTCTGACTTTGACAGTCCACCCTTTGGCAGTCAACAATAACTGCCACTTCCTAAAACATTTCAAAAAGAGAAAAATATATATGTCAGGGGTTAATACATTTACATGGTTGGGTAGGGGAGGAGAGGAGAAGGTAGGAAAATGGTATGACCTAGTGAGATAGCAGAAGCATGTGTGTATGAATCCGTGTTTGGGGGTCATGTATCATCGTGCCGTACGTGTTTTAAATCAAGCTTCGAGGTATTGCGAAGTATACATTTGAATTCCTTCTTATCCCGTGGTACGGGTCTGTGGATGGGCTGTCAAACTTTACCGAGCTCTTTTCGGCTGTGGTTGTAACAAAATGGGGAGCACATTTTAGTTGATGATACATGAATGGGGGAATATGTGATTGCTGATATCTGTGCCTGTATTCCCTATCGACTATGTGTGTAATTACCTGGAGGTTGTAGAGATGAAGAAAAGACATAATTACGGTAAATGCAGTGGTATTCTATGTCAGGTTAATGAACATTTGTCGGTTGAAGTCTTGTTCGGTGTCTGTTGAATGCAGTCTTCTTTGTGCTTTTGCCAAAAGGCGTGTGGGCAAAAAGCTTTGTCAATGTCCATAGACTTACAAAAGTGTTGGGCTAGCGTAATTTTAAAATTTCTAGGGAAACTGGGGGTCTATGGCAAAGTTCATCAAATATCTGTGTATAAGGTTGTCAAAACTTCTTCTTTAATCCATCAGTTGTCTGTATACAGGATCATCAAATTCCTCGTCAAAAGTGGGTCTTTTTACCTTGGAGAAACCAGAAAAACAGGTGAAAGAAACGGACCGTAGAAATCGCATTTTCATCACATCATTGTTTCTACAGTTGGGTCATAAATCAAATCCATTGGAATTACAATTTCTTCACTCCTTAAACTCATCACCCTAGTACTTCGTTTGCACTTCATTAAAGCCTGACCGCATCTAAATATCAAGCCAATCGTTATGATAACACTTAAGATACATAGGAGAAACTTCCCTACATTCATTATGACTCCTTGAGCCCATTCTCCTAAACCAGAGAACCAATTTCGCAGGTTCAACCATGACACCCAACTAGTCAGCTCATTACCTACAGCAGCAAGAGTGAGATTGTGTCTCCTGCGAAATTCCCACTTCAGTTGGAGAATATCGTCCATCTTTTGGTCTATGACCTCGACCGGGTCCTCGGTACTATTCGTTATATATGTGCAGCATTTCACGCCGTACTGCGTTGCCAGTGTGACACAATATCCACCTGTCACTGCCGTGAGATAATTGAGAATCATTCTATGCTGAACCAGTTCTGTTTTATAAGCTTGAAGTTCTCTTCCAGTATACCTAAACGTGTCATCATACATTTCTGTGATATTGTCTAACAAATTTGCGAGCGCAGATATGTATTTATAATTCAACACTCCTCTGGCGGTGCGAGTGATGTCTAACGCAAGTAGAAACTGAATCCCGGTGGATTCATGGATCATGTCAGAGGCCGGATGCTCTGTTCTTTCTATCAGGTGCCGTTTAACTACGTGCTCGTAGTGGGTGTGAGTATAAGGAGCTTGGGCAACACGGTGTATATCTTTCATTTTGGCATGTGATAGTCATTACTTCAGGCAGTACTTTTCCAATATAACACAATCCTTCTGAGTTTGGGGCAAGCCACTTATACGCCTTCCTCCCGCATATGAAATATGCATCATTGGGGAGAACATATGGGACGGAGTAGGACATAACCATGTTACACATCTTCCATGTGAAATCTCCTAACCCTAATTCTCCCATCTGTCTAGTACACGTACCAGTTTGTACGATATGTGCACAGTATCCTGGTGATACCTCTCCAACTCTCGTAATCCTACTTCCTAGGGTATACCTATATCGGAAAGATTTTCCTCTACTGGCTATGTGGCGTATAAGCTCTGTATCTGTCGGCATTCTATCTGCTCTATATGAAAAGGTCATGGTTTGGTTACTCCATGACACTTCCCAATTTCCCGGCTTTCGGGGATTGGAAATGTTAAAACATATTAGGGATCTATCCACATGATATTGGTGGAGCTTCAAACTAGGAGGACTGGAGATATTAAACCTCCTGTCCACCGGCCTCCCACCACTTAGCTCAAGTACCTCCCCTATCGTTAAAGGAAATGGTACTAGTCCTGATTTGCTATGACCTTGAGGTACTTGAGAGCATACCCAACAATCTGTCTGATTTAACACACTACCCACTAAGGAGTGATAGTCACTCAAGGGGTGCCGGTCCATGTGGATATTAAAACTGGATTGGCATTTCTTGATGCACCCATCCTCAACCACGTTGTCACAGAGCCTACAGATAGTTTTCTTCAGCTAACAATCCTTCACAATTCCTTCTATGGTCAATGCTATCGGATCGTTTTCTGATACTCGCCTTTGCTTGTTGATTATGTTGTTCTTGGGAAACTACGCCTCCATCTCTGTCATCAGAACCCATTCCAGAACCTCTCTCGACCTCCATGGTACTCTCGCCGGAACAGACTGCTCTGGTCAACATCATGGTCAACAGGAAAATCCGGATCACAGTCTCTTGGGGCAAGTCCATCTTATAGGAGGAAATGAAGAAGAATGAGAAGGGGGAAAAATAATTTGAGGGAGAGGGGATGGGAAGTGGAGAAAAACAATAAAAGGGAACAGGGAATCGACAACTGCTTTTGATCTTGTGATTTTCAATGCTCAGGTGCCGCCTCAGTCCTCCTGGAACAGACACTCCAGTGATACAACTTCCTCTACCGTCTGTTCCTTATCACGGGACCTCTCTGGATCAGCAACCTTCTTACAGTGGGACGAATGAACCCAAGTCTCTCTCTCGGCAACCTTCAATGCTGTAGTGCTAGTCAATAAGACTTGGTATGGTCCTTCCCATCTGTCAATAAGGCAACCTGAGCGTAGAAAATTCCGTATCATTACATAATCCCCAGGTTCAATGTCATGACAATTACTATCTGGTAAATCAGGAATCACTAACTTCAAATTATCATTTTGATTCCTTAACTGTTTACTCATGTTAATCAAATATTTTACAGTCACTTCATTGTTACACTTCAAATCATCCTGAGGGTTAATCATAACATGTGGTTGTCGACCAAACAAGATTTCAAAGGGAGACAGATTAAGAGGGGACCTGGGAGTGGTTCTGATGCTGTACAGTACAATGGGTAAAGCTTCTGGCCATGTCAATCCTGTCTCTGCCATAACTTTGCTCAGTTTATTTTTAATAGTGCTGTTCACTCTTTCCACCTTCGCACTCGCCTGTGGACGGTATGGAGTGTGCAGCTTGCTATCAATTCCCATCAACTTACACATTCCTTGGAAGACATCACCTGTAAAATGGGTACCCCTATCACTTTCAATTATTCTAGGGATACCATATCTACATACAAATTCCTGCACAATTTTCTTAGCAGTAAACATAGCGGTATTTGTGGCCGCAGGAAATGCTTCGACCCAATTTGAGAACACATCTATACAAACAAGTACATATTTCAAATTTCGACAAGGGGGTAATTGAATAAAGTCAATCTGTATTACCTGAAAAGGACCGCCTGTAGGTGGGATATGAGATGGTTCTGTTGGTATTGCCTTTCCGATATTCTTTCTCAAGCATGTAAGGCATGACATTGCTCTCTTACTTGCATGAGATGAAAATCCTGGGGCGCACCAATATGCTCTTACCAACTTGCACATTCCTTCCTTGCCCAGATGAGTCAGCCCGTGAGCTGCCTCAGCTAAACATGGAAGATATGCTCTGGGGGCCACCGGTTTACCTTGTCCATCTGTCCAGAGTCCTGAGGACTCCTGGCCATATCCCTTTGCCTTCCAGACTGCCTTTTCCTGTGTGGAACACAAATTTTGCATCTCACACAGCTTCTGTGTGTTGATGGTATTAAATACCATCAGTTGTGTGGTGTCTGTCTGTCTGGGGGTACCAGCTGCTAACTTAGCTGCTTCGTCTGCTCGGCTGTTACCAAGTGATACTGGGTCCTGGCTATATGTGTGTGCTTTACACTTGATAACAGCCACTCTGTCGGGTTCCTGTATCGCTGTTAGAAGCCTTTTGATGTGAGCTGCATGCGCTACCGGTGTACCAGCTGCCGTCATGAAATTTCTGAGGCGCCATAGGGCTCCGAAATCATGGACTACCCCGAATGCGTATCTAGAGTCGGTGTAGATATTGGCTGATTTGCCCTTAGCCAATTCACATGCTCTGGTTAGGGCGACCAGTTCAGCAACCTGGGCTGAGTGAGGTGGGCCTAGCGGTTCTGCTTCTATGGTGCCTTGGTCATCTACGACTGCGTATCCAGTACACAAGTCTCCCGAGTCTGACTGTCTGTGACAACTACCGTCCGTGTAGAAAGTTAGATCTACATCTTCCAGTGGGTTGTCACTGATGTCAGGCCTTGCGGTAAAATTTTGGGTCAAATATTCCATACAATCATGTGTGTCCTCCTTTTGTATTAAATTCTCCTTCCCCACCACTCTCATCCTCCACCCTTTGTGCCTGTCCAGGCACACCTGGGAGATATGTTGCAGGATTTAATGCACTGCATCTCCTTATGGTGATGTTTACGGGGGCCATTAGTGCCAATTCCCATCTTGTAAACCGCGCTGATGAGACGTGCCTGGTTTGGGCAGAATTTAGCAAGGCTGACACTGCATGTGGTGTATGAATTGTGAGGTTGTGACCTAGCACTACATCTTCGCTTTTCGTTACTAGCAATGCTATCGCAGCAACGCTTCGCAAGCATGTGGGGAGGGATCGCGCTACCGTATCTAGCTGAGCGCTATAGTATGCTACTGGCCTGCTGGCATCACCGTGCTTTTGGGTTAAGACGCCTGCCGCGCAACCAGCACTTTCTGTTCCGTACAGCTCAAAGGGTTTCCCATAGTCTGGCATACCTAATGCTGGTGCCTACGTTAGGCACTGTTTAAGTCTCTCAAATGCCATCTCGGACTCGTCTGTATGCGAAATCCGATCAGGTTTGTTTGAGGAGACCATCTCCTGCAAAGGTAACGCTAGAATGGAAAACCCTGGGATCCAGTTACGGCAATACCCACACATTCCTAAAAATGTTCTGATCTGTTGCTGGGTTTGTGGCAGAGTCATGTCTCTAATTGCTTGAATTCTATCAGCGGTCAGGTGTCTCAGTCCTTGTGTTAGACAGTGTCCCAAATATTTTACCTTAGTTTGGCATAATTGCAACTTGTCTTTGGAAACCTTGTGTCCTGTGTCTGAAAGATGAAACAGGAGCTGTTTCGTATCCTTCAGGGATGCTTCCACTGAATCAGAACACAGTAGTAGATCATCCACGTACTGTATTAATACTGATCCACTCTCTGGTTGGAAAGACTGTAAACAATCATGCAAAGCCTGGGAAAATATACTTGGACTGTCTATGAAACCTTGTGGTAATCAAGTCCATGTGTATTGGACTCCTCTGTATGTAAATGCAAACAAATATTGGCTGTCAGGGTGCAGAGGTACCGAAAAGAAAGCGGAGCAGAGGTCAATAACAGTGAAAAATTTCGCAGTGGGAGGGATTTGCATAAGGATGACAGCTGGATTTGGCACTACGGGGAACTGACTCTCAACTATTTTGTTAATCCCCCTTAGATCCTGCACTAGCCGGTAACCCCTCCCCCCACTCTTTTTCACAGGGAAGATGGGACTATTGGCAGTGCTGGACGTTCTTACCAGAATGCCCTGTTGTAGCAAGCGCTCTATTACTGGGTAAACTCCTAACTCCACCTCTGGCTTCAGAGGGTATTGTGGGATTTTTGGAGCTATCCTACCATCTTTTACTTGCACAACTACTGGAGCTACGTTTGCCATCAATCCAGTGTCTTGTCCGTCTTTAGTCCAAAGTGACTCTGGTATCTGGGATGTCATTTCTTCTACTTGGGATGGAGTCCTATTTGTCATAATGGTATGTGACATTAATTTTGATGGGGAGTCTAACATGTCTCGCACTTCCTGAGCGTGATTCTCAGGTATGTCCAAGAATACACCTTCAGGAGTACAATAAATGACGCACCCCATTTTGCACAATAAGTCTCTTCCCAGGAGATTAGTCGGTGCCGATGCAGCCAGCAAAAAGGAATGCTTGGTATGTAAAGGCCCTACTGTAATCTCGGCTGGTTTGCTAACAGGGTAGTGCTGGACTACTCCCATTACTCCCATGGCTGGAATTGTCTTACCAGTGGTTCTCATGCCCACTGTCGAATTTATCACTGACTTGGCCGCCCCCGTATCTACAAGGAAGTTTAATGATTTACCAGCTACATTAATTGCAATTTCGGGTTCACTCCCAAGACTTGCAATCAATTTTACTGGCTGCAGATTACAGGTATGGCCACACCCCTATTGGGTATGGTGACCTCCCTGAATCCCGCTGGCAGCAACTACTTGTGAAGGGGTTAAATGGGAACTGCCAGGAGTTTGCCAGTCTCCTTTTGGGGGATATCTTTTTGTTTCCCCTGCATGTGGCTCATAACTCCGTTTCTGCGGACCCTGCTCCCAATGTCGTGTGTCGTGTCGTTGTCTAGGGGGTTGATATGAGTTTTGTGAATGTTTCACTCTACAGTCTCGTGCCATGTGTCCCTGTCTATGACAAGAAAAACAAGTTACCACATTTGACTTACCCACAGGGTTTGGTGATTTATACAAAGGCTGCCTTGTGGTCCGTGCCTGTATACTTACGGCCATTAATTTATCACCTTGTTGTTCCCTGTGTCTGGTGATATTCCGGTCGTGATCAATAGCAGCCTCTCTCAAAGTAGCCACCGACAGACCCCGCCAACATGGTTGCGTGGTCTGTACCCTGGTCTTTAATGCCTCTTTTAAACCATCCATCAGTACAGATACTGCTACTTCTCGATGGTTTATGTTTGTTTTAATGTCCTCTATACCTGTGTATTTTGCCATTTCTAATAATGCCCTGTGAAAATATTCTGCAGCAGTTTCTGACTCCTTTTGTTTAATGGAGAAAATCTTGTTCCATTTAACTACCGCTGGAAAATACTCTTTTAATTGTAAATTTATCCTTTTTACATTATCTTTGTTGTACACATCTGTAAGAGGTACATCCTGATCCAGTCCACAGTCAGCTAAGAATTGAGCTGCGTCGACATTGGAGGGTAAACATGCCCTCAGCAATACCTGCCAGTCTTTGTTATTGGGCTCTAAAGTGTTCCCTAGGTCTCTGATGTATTTCTGGCTAGCAACTAGATCTTTCCTAGGATCAGGGAATTCAGACACTATGGTTCTTAATTCCATTCGGGAAAACGGGCTGTACATGGCAATGTTCCTGATAGGAGTGACTCCTGTAGTGTCCGTTTTCCCATTTGGAACTGCTATTACCCTCACGGGAGCAAGTTTAACAACATCATTCTGTGTAGATTCTACAGTCTGTGGTGAAATGGTTTCAGCATAGTGTATGGTGCCGTACTTACCCGTAGATACGACCTCACCTGTCCCTCCGCTAGGGGGCTTTGTTACTAATCTTATGGGTTGGGCCGTGCCTACTGTTGTTTCTGATATGGTGGCTGCTAGAGAGAGCGCCGATATTGTTGCCGATTCGTCCTCTTGATCACACTCCTGGGGAAAGTTCAAAACAGGGTACAACTTGCACGGGTTAATACTTGCATTGGTTAACTTATTAACATTATCCTTAACATTTATACAGTTGCTAAGTGCCTGTTTGTTACCCCCTAATGCGTCATTCTCCGCAACCAATTTCTCTCCTGATATGTATGGTGGCGGCGGGGCCGTGGCTATCAGTTTCTTGATAGGATTAGATCCCGCCGCCTGAGCCAATCCTCTCTGTATTTCACCCTCCTGTTGCCATAGCTGCAAATAATCATAATGTTGGATTCGTCTCTTTGTTGATTTAATGAGACATATCCTCCTCCTTAAATTCATTAACACTTCTGGGCTGAAGCTACCTACTCTTGGGAATTTCTCCCCGTCATGCATTGTCATTCTTTCCCATTCATCACATAAAACTTCTGTGTGTGAGCCGTATTTTTCACACATTACGTACCTTGCCGACCCGATTGGTCGGTTCACTAAATCAACCCGAACCGAGGTTGATCGCCCCCTTCCTGAACAACTGGCCCCCATAATTTGCAGGTGTTGCTTGCTCTACCTCTGACCTTTATATCAGGGTCTTCAGCGAACCCTTACAAAAAACCAAAATGTTCACGATAGGCTGACGGTGGTGGTTTACCGAGTACCCCACTTACTCGCCCACGCCGACCAATACGCCCACACACTGATATAGTGCTGGCGTACTCGACCCAGGGCCCCTATGAACCTTTGTTTACTGGAACATGTGGGTGTGATCCGCAGAGCATTAACCCTTTCCAGTAACTGTGGGGTTGTTGGATAATTCCTGAGTGACCAGCGAACTTCCCTTTTAAAAAATAAAAAATTACACAAATCACGTCAGAATGTACAAATAGTGTTTATGACCGGGTTCGTACACAAATGGTACTGGTCAGACTAACTAATGCACACAATTACGTGCGGTACAATCGTTCAGTACATAAGCAACTAATCTTATGTACGGAGCGACCAGTGGAATCGACATTCAGCAGCTGCGAATTCCTTCAGCCTGAGCTTTATGGCCTATATGGGTTCCGCTCCAACCCTTCTTGGTGTTGGGCTACTTGACTCTATAGCGGACTTCCTTGTCTGCTGTACCTGGACCTCCTGGTCTGTTATGCGACCTCCTGGTCTGTTACAGTATGACCTCCTGGTCTGCTACACTCTAATGCTCTTTATATGTTTAACAAGGGATGCCTCCCTAGCCACCATGTATGTCACTTACACGTATGTACTTCACGAGAACTCGATGATTTCTGTGGTTCAATCCCCAAAATTGTAAAACTTATATAATTGCAAACACTCACTCACCACATGTACACTTTTGTTTCTATTTCTATTTCTGCGCAGAAATTTTTCTTTAGACCAGATGTGTTGTAAATTTGGAGAAGGATCTGTTAATTTAAATTTCGGATTTAAAAATAGATTTGCGCTATTTATCGCGTTTTGCGCTATTTATCGCCTTTTGCGCTATTTATCGCCTGTTGAAAATCAACACTATCGTGTGACTTGAGTTACGTGGGCGTACCCAGACGCTCCGTTGCGTAATTTACGCTGCGTGCGTCGGCCTTTGCGTACGCGAGTCTCAGCCCTTTGTTAGAGACACGTGTACACAAAACCAATGTCCACCGTAACACAATGTACACGTTTATTAATGTAGATGATCTTCGATCCTCTACTGAACCTCACACCAATCTCTCCTTGTACCTTTAGGCAGAGCTGCGTGTGTGCTTTACACTTTATCCCTTAATATATTACTTTTACACTTTAACTATGAAATAGCGACAAATCTCTCTTAGCACGTTTTATCAATTATAAAATGGCAAACAGGAGAGTGATATATGAAAATACACGAAAAAGAAATGCAGATATGTGCGTGCGTACGCAAGACAAAAATAAACAGTTTTAAAAGACACTAGCGTGTTGTTCTTACCTCCGGTTCCGGATTCCCTCAGCACCCTTTACTAAGCGAAGCAGACGCTTATCCCGTCAGCACTGCGAAGAATATGATCTCCCGCCCTTTGCTGATGGATAATGTCTGCTGAAATTACCTAGCAGAGATATGTGAAGGACAGGACGAGCCGCCAATTGATAAAGCTAAATATTTATCTTATTTAAAACCCTTTATGAGGCCTAAGAACACTGTACGCTATTGACGTATGGAGTACCGTAAGGGTACGCACGTTGCGTAACAATCGCTTAGCCGAGGTCGAGACGCTCAAGCGTCACGTTCGCTCACGGCCAAGAGATCACAGGCAGGCACGCTATTGGCTGCTGACTAACGTAATGATTCGCTATAGCGTTGCGGACGCTCGGGACCACGAGGAGATCACCAGCGGCGCAGACGCTCACAATGTTAAACCTTTATATCTAAACCATAAACAATGTAATATGCAGTAAAACCTTAGTGTGGAGATAGGGTGTAGATGCAACACAGTGTAACCTTATTAACTTAAAAGCTGTTCGAGTGTCACCGACGCTCTGAGAATACTTAACACTATAATAAATACACAACTACCGGGCTTAGGGTCTAACGCCTTATATGAATGTTATACTTGCAAAGAGAATAATACAGTACAAGTCATACACTACAATATAACATAGACTAACTAACCAGGTAACTACGCAGGAAATACAATACAATACTATTACGTTTAAGAGAATACGAGAGAAAGAGGAGAAGAGAGAGAGAGAGAGATATGGCCCACAATAACAAGAAAAACAATATGATTGCGGAGAAAAACTTACGCACAAAGGGGAACGATCGCATGCGCCTCTGGACATCCAGCTCCCGATTATCAGCAATGAGAACCGTTGAAGAGTGAGAGCTGGATGTGATCGGCTTGTCTATTTATGCCCCACACACAATACAATTCAATGGTCCCTACAATCTCATTGTTCATTGGACACAGGAATTCCTCCTCGCATTATAACAAAAGGTCATAGGTTGATTCATACAGGTGGGCTGTGACAATTTCCAACTGCTCAGGTGGGTGGGAAACTAGGTTTCCCGCCGCATGGATAAGTAAGTGCAGATAATAGTAAATGGTCATAAACTTCTTATGTCCATAACTATTCGCACGAGCGATTAATCTGTTTCAAACCAACACCGGAATATTGCTAATTAAATATTCTTCCGATGGATACTAAACACCACTGTATTACTCCTGTCTGACCCTTCGTATCAAACAAAGAGGGATTTCTCTGTCCATGAACATGCTACATTAACTAAACTTTCAGATTCTATCAAAGGGACCATAATCTACAAAAAACATTATATGGTGAAAATATGTAACGAAAGAGTCGCCCGCTAGACGCATACAATCTCTACCGTAAATGCGCATACCGTGCGCCTGCGGGTGCCCGCAACAGCGAGTGCGCACGCACGGGAGAGCGCACGCATGCGCAGCAGGGACCTGTATGAGGTGCAAATATGGCAGTGTGCATCGTGATATTTTTCTGACTTTGACAAGATGCTCACAGAGGACCCGTGGCCTCTACCTCTGAGAAGGGACCTGCTCCAGCAGGGACCCTGTCTGTTCCAAGACTTACCGCGGCTGCGTTTGACGGCATGGCGGTTGAACGCCGGTTCCTAAAGGAAAAAGGCATTCCAGACGAAGTCATCCCTACTTTGATAAAAGCCAGAAAGGATGTAACCGCAAAGCATTATCACCGCATCTGGCGGAAATATGTTGCGTGGTGCGAGGCCAAAAAGGCCCCGACGGAGGAATTTCAATTGGGTCGATTCCTGCATTTCCTGCAAGCAGGAGTGTCTATGGGCCTAAAATTAGGATCCATTAAGGTCCAGATTTCGGCCCTGTCGATTTTCTTTCAGAGAGAACTGGCTTCAGTGCCTGAAGTCCAGACGTTTGTTAAGGGAGTGCTACATATACAGCCTCCTTTTGTGCCTCCAGTGGCACCCTGGGATCTGAATGTTGTTTTGGATTTCCTAAAATCACATTGGTTTGAACCACTCAACACTGTGGAATTAAAATATCTCACATGGAAAGTGGTCATGTTGTTGGCCCTGGCTTCAGCCAGGCGTGTGTCCGAATTGGCGGCTTTATCCTGTAAAAGCCCTTACCTGAATTTTCATACGGACAGGGCAGAATTGAGGACTCGTCCTCAATTTCTCCCAAAGGTGGTTTCAGCGTTTCATCTGAACCAGCCTATTGTGGTACCTGCGGCTACTAAGGACTTGGAGGACTCCAAGTTGCTGGACGTTGTCAGGGCCCTGAAAATATATGTTTCCAGGATGGCTGGAGTCAGAAAATCTGACTCGCTATTTATCCTGTACGCACCCAACAAGCTGGGTGCTCCTGCTTCTAAGCAGACTATTGCTCGCTGGATTTGTAGTACAATTCAGCTTGCGCATTCTGTGGCAGGCCTGCCACAGCCAAAATCTGTAAAAGCCCACTCCACAAGGAAGGTGGGCTCATCTTGGGCGGCTGCCCGAGGGGTCTCGGCTTTACAACTCTGCCGAGCTGCTACTTGGTCAGGGTCAAATACTTTTGTAAAATTTTACAAATTTGACACTCTGGCTGAGGAGGACCTGGAGTTTTCTCACTCGGTGCTGCAGAGTCATCCGCACTCTCCCGCCCGTTTGGGAGCTTTGGTATAATCCCCATGGTCCTTACGGAGTTCCCAGCATCCACTAGGACGTCAGAGAAAATAAGAATTTATTTACCGATAATTCTATTTCTCGTAGTCCGTAGTGGATGCTGGGCGCCCATCCCAAGTGCGGATTATCTGCAATACTTGTACATAGTTATTGTTAACAAATCGGGTTATTGTTGTTGTGAGCCATCTATCCAGAGGCTCCTCTGTTATCATGCTGTAAACTGGGTTCATATCACAAGTTGTACGGTGTGATTGGTGTGGCTGGTATGAGTCTTACCCGGGATTCAAAATCCTTCCTTATTGTGTACGCTCGTCCGGGCCTGTATCCTAACTGAGGCTTGGAGGAGGGTCATGGGGGGAGGAGCCAGTGCACACCAGGTAGTCCTAAAGCTTTTCTTTTTGTGCCCAGTCTCCTGCGGAGCCGCTATCCCCCATGGTCCTTACGGAGTTCCCAGTATCCACTACGGACTACGAGAAATAGAATTATCGGTAAGTAAATTCTTATTTTTGCACAAAAGAGCCTTACTCATAGATGCTCTGCGCAGCACAAATCGCTGCTGCCAGGACCCACCTCTGCAAAGATGTAAATGTCACCACAAAAGCACTCGTAATAAATTCTGGTTAACTTTTTTTTTTTTTTTTTTTGCTTATCGTGAGAATGGGGGGACATTAGGGCTCTCTTCTTTGTGTTTGAAACTTCATTTAATGTTGGGCAAAGCGCATCTAGAAGTGCAGTTCACTGGAAATCCGGTCAGCCTTTGCATGATGATGGAAATCTAGGGCGGTGGCATTAATGGAGAATGTTATGCGGCACCTCCACCGTTCTTGTGCGGCACAAGTTCTGTTCATAACAAATGATGTCATTATACTGCAAGCTTCCGCAGACAATAATCCTCCTGCTGCCATGTTCTGTGACTGTAATAAAAGCACAAGGCTGCTGGAAGTATCACTGAACCTTTACGTGATTTTTTCAGTTACAGTACAGTAATATCGGTTACAGTAACAGCCACCTTTTATAATAAGTTTAATTTTTATCTTCATATCCAGGTGTTTTGTATTGTTCTACATTCCATTATGCAACATGCTCACTATGAGTCATGTCACAGGATACAAGGATATATTTTACATTTCTCTTGCGTCCTAGAGGATGCTGGGGACTCCAAAAGGACCATGGGGTATAGACGGGATCCGCAGGAGCTTGGGCACACTGAAAAGACTTAAACTGGGTGTGAACTGGCTCCTCCCTCTATGCCCCTCTTCCAGACCTCAGTTAGACTCTGTGCCCAGGAGTGATTGGACACTCACTAGTGGAGCTCTCCTGAGTTTCTCTAGAAAAGACTTTTGTGAGGCTTTTTATTTTCAGAGAGACCTACAGGCTCCCTGCAGCGAGGGACTGAGGGGAGAGAAGCAGGCCTACTTCTACTTAGTTAAGGGCTCTGCTTCTTAGGCTACTGGACACCATTAGCTCCAGAGGGTTCGATCACTTGGTGCGCCTAGCTGCTTGTTCCCGGAGCCGCGCCGTCACCCCCCTCACAGAAGCCAGAAGTCAGAAGTCGGGTGAGTATGAGAAGAACAGAAGACTTCAGGACGGCAGAAGACTTCAGTAACCAGGTACAGCGCAGCGGTAACGCTGCGCTCCATGCTCCCACACACTATCACAAACGGCACTCACAGGGTGCAGGGCGCTGTGGGGGGGGGGGCGCCCTGGGCAGCATGTTACTGAGGTCTGGGAGCCGGCAGAAGCCTTTTCGGTGCCTCGGCACCGTTTCTCAGACCCCCGCCGGCATTTTTAAAGTTTCAAATTTGGCGGGCTGAAGCGCGCCGGGAAGGGGCGGAGCTTAGCAGTGCGGCTCACAGCGCCATTTTCTCCTCCACACGCGGCTGAAGGAGACGCTGGCCCGGGACCTCCACAGCTCCTCTCAAAGTAACGGGGAGCTAATCGGGGGGGGGGGGGGGGGAGGCAGTTTATTATAATTTAAGCAGCGCTGGTCACACATATCCCTTGACGGGATATTTGGGCGCTTGGGTGCGAGCTGGCATACTCCCTCTGTGTCCTCTATCTGGGCTTCATTGTGGGCCTGTCCCCTAGCTGAGACATTCTGTGTATGTCCGTGTGTCGATAATACGTGTCGGCATGTCTGAGGCTGAATGTTATTCACTGGAGGAGGTTATTGGGGGAGCGGATGCGGGTCTAGATTTGAAGTGAAATGAATACTCTGTGAAAAGGCTTGGGAGTCGCCGGACAATAGGTGGCAGATTCCCAATAAGATTTACATGGCGTATCCTTTCCCCTCTGATGACAGGGAAAAATGGGACTCGTCTCCAAATGTTGACAAAGCTCTATCTCGTTTGTCTAAGAAAGTGGCGCTTCCGTCTCTTGGCACTGCAGCTCTCAAGGATCCGGCGGATCGCAAGCTGGAGACGTCTCTGAAGTCCATTTTCGCTAATTCAGGTGCATTGCTCAGACCTGCTGTGGCGTCTGTATGGGTGAGTAGTGATATTGCTAAATGGGCTGAGAATTTAGCTAATGATATGGATACCCTTGATAAAGATAATGTTATTTTGATTCTTGGTTATATCAAGGATGCTGCAGATTACCTGAAGGATGCAGCGAGGGATGTTTGTCTCTTGGGATCAAGAGCCAATGCCATGTCGATATCGGCCAGGAAGGCGTTGTGGATCCATCAATGGAATGCTGATGCCGACTCCAAGAGAGCTATGGAAGCTTTACCCTTCAAAGGTAATGTCTTGTTTGGGGACGGCTTGGCTGACCTGGTCTCTACCGCGACGGCGGGTAAGTCCTCTTTTCTTCCCTATGTTCCCACACAACCGAAAAAGGCACCACATCAGCAGATGCAGTCCTTTCGTCCCAATAAATACAGGCGTGGAAAAGGTTCGTCCTTCCTCACTTCAAAGGGTAGAGGAAGGGGAAGGAAGTCGCCTGCCGTGTCCTCCCCAGCCTCTACCAAGTCCACCGCATGACGCTGGGGCTTCCCTGGGGGAGTCCGGAACAGTGGGGGGCCGTCTGTGAATCTTCAGTCAGGTCTGGATTCAATCAGACCTGGATCCTTGGGTCCTAGAGATTGTGTCTCAAGGATACAAGCTGGAGTTTCGGGAGGTTCCCCCCTCACCGGTTTTTCATTTTGGCCTTACCAGTGTCTCTTCCGGACAGGGAGGTGGTGCTGGCAGCGATACAAAAATTGTGTCAACAAAGGGTCATTGTTCCCGTTCCCCCGTCCCAACGGGGGGAGGGGTTCTATTCTAGCCTCTTTGTTGTGCCGAAACCGGACGGTTCGGTCAGACCGATTCTGAATCTAAAATCCCTCAATCCATACTTGAAAGTTTTCAAGTTCAAGATGGAATCTCTTCAAGCTGTGATTTCCAGCCTAGAAGGGGGGGATTTTATGGCATCAGTCGACATAAAGGATGCCTACTTACACGGCCCAATATATCCTTCGCATCAGGCCTTCCTCAGGTTTGCGATACAGGATTATCATTACCAATTTCAGACATTGCCGTTTGGGCTTTCCACAGCCCCG